>NC_133327.1:563529042-564729042 GCF_042186555.1 Aquarana catesbeiana
TGATCTGCTGAAAGCAGACAAAAATGGGCAATCATAAGGATTTGAGCAACTTTAACAAGAGCCCAATTGTAACGGCTATTCGATTGAGTCAGAGCAACTCAAAAATTACAGCTCTTGTGTGATATTCCTGGTTTGCTGTGGTGAGGACCTACTAAAAATGGTCCAAGGAAGCAAAACTGGTGGACTGGCGACAGAGTCATGGGGGGCCAAGGCTAATTAATGCACATAGGGAGCGAAGGCTGGTCCCTGTAGTTTGATCCAATAGGAGAGCTACAGTAGCTCAAATTTCTGATAAAGATAATGCTGGTTTTCATAGAAAGGTATCAGAACACACAGTGCATCACAGTCTCAGATCGATCAGGGTGCCCATGCTGACCCTGTTTCTACAGCCGAAAGTGCTTAGAATGGGCACATGAAAATCAGAACTGGACCACGGAGCAGTGGAAGAAGGTGTCTTCAAGGTGTTGACTTGGCCTCTACATTCTCTAGATCTCAGTCTAATCGAGCATATATGCAACATGCTTGTAAAACGAGTTTAATCAATGGAAGCCCCACCTCTCAACTTACAGGACATGGAACATTTGGGGGGGGGTTTGCTGTATGAGGGAGGAACCTGAATTTTGACGATAACTGTACCAAAAGTACAGTTATCGTTTAATGCTAAAAACATCTTCTAAAGCTGAAGGATGGACCTTTTAGGTGCAGTTTAACAGTGTTTTCTATGGTCTTTTGCTAGGCTTCTCCAGGATGTTTTTTGGTTGACCATGCTTCTAAAATACCTGCTTCCCCTACCTTGGTTAACTGAACTCACATTTACCCATTTTCTCTAGGCTGATTGAACCCAGAAGTACTCCAGTCTGAGCACTTTTGGGTTCAGAGCTGTCAGAATCCCAGTGGCAACAACTAGGCTAACAAACTCTGTGTCCCTGATCTGCCTCAGATGAGGCTTTAGAGGTCTAATACACCTGAAATGTCTCAATGGACTTGTCAACCCCCCTTGTGTTATTAATGAAATTAATACAGTAAAAAAATGAAAACCTTTTTAAAGATGATAGCATAATATTAGAGAAAGTTAAAGACCCCTTCCATACACATGAACACATATCTATTGATAGCACAATTATACATCTGTATACACCTTTGCAGAACTAATATTAGATAACCATATTCCTGCCAGTGGTACAAGAATATTCTTAGGGCCACTATTTAATTGATGAGCTGTAAAGGTTTTAATGCATTGTCATTGTAGAACTTTGGTTTCTATTGTTTTTCACCATTTTGCAAGCACAAGCAATTTTTGTGGCTAGGTATATTTTCCATTAATTAATATATCTATCAGCATATAACACACACTTTTTTCCCCCTGAAAATAGGGGGCAAATCGTGTGTGCATGTTATATGCTGATACCCGGCTGCCTTGGAGGGAAAGGAGGCTGCATTGATGGGCACTGATGAGGCTGCATTGATGGGCACTGATGAGGCTGCAGATGGGCACTGATAAGGCTGCATTGATGGGCACTGACCCATATTTTGCTTCAAAGTTCTTTATTTAAAGTTTAGCTTTTTTTCCTGAAATTTCCCTCTTAAAATGAAGTCTCCTCTTTAAATGATTATAATTTATTTATTTGCCATTCTAATCAAAATGTTTTGTGTTTCACTACATAATCTCTCCAAATATTTATATCCTTTTCTGGAACGAAGTTAGGAGTTTAAAAGTTACATTTCTGTCAACAGGACTGACAGTGGAAGAATAAAGGGCTAGTAGAAGTGAATTTCAAATAATAGCTAAGGCCCGTGTCAGTGTTTAAATTCTATTGCATCAAAGCCTTTCTGAGAAGCAGTGTATTTCTGTATTGACATCCTCCTGGGGACTTAATGAAAGTCACACAGAGGCTTGACGTACAGACTAGGTATATGCGTGCCCAAAAACTGAACCATTGTATAAATATTGTATAGTATAAAATATTTTATGATTTTATTTCCTTTAGATTTTTTTCTGATTTATAAATACACAAATTCTTTTTCAAAACATGTAAGAATTTTTCCACTCAGTGTAAATTTCTAAGATAGTTTCTATCCTAATTAAACTCAGCCAATGCAATGTGCGTTTTAAAACATTGTCAAATAAAATTGACAAATAACAAATTATCTGTTTTCAAGATAAATCACTGACTTTTAAGTTACACACCACCCCTTGCCCCTTTCTACTTGTGCTATTTTACATTTTATTTAGGACCTTGATTATGAAAAAATAAGTCATCATTTAGTGTCATCCATATATCAGAAATCAAACTCTAATGCTATTTTTTTTTTATTCGTCTGTGTCCATCTAAGTGTACATTTTAAAATGTGGCATGTAACTGCTGCTGACAAGATAATATTTTTCGGGCGGCTGTTTGTGAAATAATACCTAAAACAGATGCTGACACCTGCCATATTGTAGATGGGGGTTATGCATGATGTGTTTATGTCACAACATTTTTTCCATCATTAGTCACATTTTATGAATCTGGACTTCTCCAGCTCTATTGCTTGGACATTAGACATTTTACAAGGAGTTTTATTAAGTGTAACACAAAATGCAAAGGGAGCTGTAGGACAATGAAACCCAGATGTGAGTAGCAAATTAAAATTTTACTCCAGTCACCTGATGCAAAAACACTTTTTTGTAGCCCCAACCCCCTTATAGTATAGTATAGTATAGTAAAGTTGTAATGCTTGTTTAGTGTAAAGGGATATAAAGAAATATACTTTCCTTTTTTCTCACTCCTAGCTGGTACTCTTCACCATGCCCACTCCAGCCATGAAATCTGGGTGGGCTAGTTACACCCTCATGTACAATGCAGGCCCTGCATTACAGGAGATGAGTTTGGCAAGTGAGTGGCTGCATGACCAGAGACTAGACTAAGGCAGGCCATACAGTGTGCAAATTTCTTTCCTCCAACCACGGGTTGCAAGAAAGAAATTAACACAGACCGTGCTGACAAGAAAATCGCCAATTGTCTTCTCCTGGTGGGGGTGGGCGAGGAAAGCCGTCCTCATTGGGAGAAGACAGTGATTATGCTATAGCTATAGCCACTAGCAATACTCGCAAGAGAATCCAGCAGGCTGGTTGTACCCAAGTTGATTGATCGATCAACTTGGTACATTTAGCCTGCCCATCAGTGGCATCACTAGGGGGTGGCTTCTGGGGCTATAGATCCGAGTCAAGAACCGGCCCTATCATGGGTTCCAATGTACCCAGGCAGCAATTTGAGAGAGGCGGCAGAGCTGACACTACCTACACGATCCGCACCGAGTGCAGACTCAGCGAGAGTGTTGTGGGCTGCGCCTGACACAGCGCTGTCCCGCACAGCCACTGCACTCTCACTGAGTCTGCACTCAATGCTTCAGTGACAGCCAGAGCCCAGAGATCAGTGTGAGAGCGAGTCTCCTCCCTTGCTCTGCCCATATGATAGAGCCGGGAGGAATTTTCTCACATGAGCTCCTGAGCAGGGATGGCACCAGGTGAGTGCAGGCCATGAAAAGGGGAGGGGGGAATCTCTATACTACCCTAGCCTGTCTGTATACCCTAGCCTGTTACTGCTGTTCCTTCCTCACTGTGCAGCTGTGGGCAGCAGAGAGATTACATCATCTCTCACTGCCCGCCCTCTCCCAGGGACACAGTCAATGCACATGTGCTGCATCTGGTGGCAGGTGACACAGCAACTGAATCAGAATTTGGTGGCAAGGGACAATCTGCATCTGGTGGCAGGCGACGTGACATGCTGCATCTGGTGACAGGTGACACGGCAAGTTACAATCTGCATCTGGTGGCTGGTGATGTGGCAAGTGACAAGCTGCATCTGGTGGCATGTGACGTAGCAAGTGAAAATTCACATCTTGTGGCAGCTAACGTGACAAGCTCTCTGGGGACCCTGATGTAAGGGGGAGGCTCTCTGGAGACCCTGATGTAATGGGGAGCTCTCTGGGGACTAAGATGTTAGGGGGAGGCTCTCTGGAGACCCTGATGTAAGGGGGAGGCTCTCTGGGGACCCTGATGTAAGTAGGGAGGCTCTCTGGGGACCCGGATGTAATGAGAATATATAATATATATAACATATAATGTGTGTGTATAATGTATATATATACACACACACATTATATACATGTGTATGCTCGCTCAAACATATAACTTTCTTTACTTGGCTGCTATGGGCTCTAGCCCCAGATCTTTTGTAGACCTAGCAATGCCCCTGCTGCCCATTAACAGTTTTAACTGTGTATGGCTGGCCTAGGCAAGCATTAGACCTTTACTGTATGGGGGGCTGGCAGGCACCAAAAATGAGTGATCATTAAGAGAGAAGCTTTAAATTTGGCAAATGATCAACTGGTATGAGGGGAGGGGTCAACTTTTTGGTCTCACTCCAACCTCTCTTGCCTAAAACCATTTTTTGGATTCTTCCTAGAGCTTCCACTGTACAGAGTCTTAGAGAGGTACACACTTTTGAGGCACATTGATACAAAATATATCTGTTTCATACAAAATGTAGTTTGCAAGAGATGATGAGTGCTTTAGTATTTGGTCATTAAAGCAAACTTTCCTTTGTCTGCAAAAAAATTCAAAAAAAATTGGGACGTTGTGCTAGTCTTTTGATCTATCTCTGTGAAGCTCCCTTGGGCCTAGCTCTAGGCTGTACATGAGACCTTGACTTATGCCTATGTTGAGGCTAAGCCCTATCCCCTATGGTTCAAATGCCAAAACATCTGCTGCTCCTTGAATTCCTGGCACTTGATATTTAAATGACAGAGGCAGTGCTTATTGCTGTAGGGATATAGAGGTAGAGGGGTGATTATTATTATACATCGAGTTATTCCTGCAGCAATTCTGTTCATCCAGAGAGATGCATTTATTGAGTCCCAGCACAGAATAAAGTCCACAAGATACTTGTAACAGATGACAAAATCCAACAGAGTATTTGTAAATATTACAATGAACATCAACCTTCAGAGTCCCATTCTCCATTCGTCTCCTGGCATACAGACACTAAAATATCAGATCTATAATATGCACCTATATAGCTTCCATGCATTCAATAATATGTATTAGAATCTAGATCTGTGCGTTCATCTTGATGTATGAATATGTGTTAGAATGAATGCTTAAAGCTGTTGTATACCCCGCTTACACATTTTTAACTACAGGTAAGCCTATAAGGCTTACTTGTAGGTAAAATGAATATCTCCCTAAACCTGTACATTTTTTTTTTAATTCAATTTTTATTACATTTTCATTTACAACAAACCACACAATGTTATACAAAAAATAAATGAGAAAGTGAACCGTTATCTATATACTTCCATCCTTACTCCTATATCTTAAGGTCTTTTTCCCATTTATATAGGTCAACTTCTATGCGATATATAAAACCAACCATACCACACCCACCCATACAAAACAAAACAAAAAACCTGTACGGTTTAGGAGATATTCACCTCGCATGCAGCTGCTGATGTCAGTGACGCGTGCACTCTGAAGGTCCGGCGAATGCTGCCGGACCTTGCTGGAATGACATTGCGGCTTTGGCGCTGTGAGTGGCCAAAGCCGCGATGACGTCACTCCCGCAAAGAAATGCTAAGGGAACATGTCAGCTCTCAGCGGTGAACGAGAGGCGGTGCTGGCGCTTCGTTCTAAGGTAAGTATTTGATTGGTCAACCCAAAATAGTTTTGATCTTATTGTTGAGCAAATTGAAAAGACTCTACTTGTAACTTTTTACAGTCACTAAGTGTTTACCAGATAAACAAGCCACCATTTCTCATGAATACCCCCTCAAGTCTAATTACCATTAATAAATGCTTCTTAAATGGTCAAATAACATATTTCATCACCCTTAAGTATGTAAACAATGTGCCCTTTGAAATGTTCTATTAGAAATAACAGGCTATTCCCCACATACCTAGGTGAACTTGCAACTTGCATGTCAATTATAGTTAGTTTCAGTGGCGGCTGGTGCTCCATTTTTTTTGGGGGGGGGGTGCAGAAAACACACCCTTCATCCCCCAAACTGCTCAATGCCTGCCTGCCCTGCACTTACTCCAGCCTACTCGCTCGCCCGCCAGCACCGCACTTACCCCATCCATGTCGTGGGCGGCTTCCCCGGCCAATCCAGTCGCTTCTCCCCCCTGGCCAATCTGGTCTTAGACCCACTTCCTAACCTGATTGGCCAGGAGGAGAAGCAGGAAGACAAAAGCGAATGTTGATTCGCTAATGTCACAAGCGGGTGACTCTGCACCCCGAGCCCACCCTTTTTGAAGCCTATTAGAGCCTCTGGCTCCAATCTGGGCTTAAAAAATACATAGAAATCCATGCATCCGGTGCCCCATATGGGGATTAGGAGGGTGGTGCCCCTGCGCTCCTTGTACAGCGGCCGCCACTGGTTGGCTTGGACAAATTCTGGCCTGGTCAATATGTCCGTACTGTATGTGTGTGTGCGTGTATATATATATATATATATATATATATAAAACAGCACCACTATGTGAATAAGACTCAATGTTACAAATTTACAAATCCTTTGGCAAGAAAAAATACATATATGCCTTTCAAGGAAACCTGTGTGTATGGCATTCCACTTTAAGTGTACTATACTGTTTAAGGTATTTTTTTTATTATTTTCATTTATACACCAAAATCCTTAAAATCCACTGTTAAAGCTTTAGCTGCAGTAACACATTCCTATTCCCTTTGTGCCACCTTGTGACAGTTTTCTTTGTGCCACCTTGTACCCTAGTGTATTGGAAACACAATTGAAAAAGCAGTGAGTCATATAACAGCACTGCATGTATTCAAAGAACAATAGATCTATTTGGCATAGACTTCAAAGTGTTTGCTTTTTTTTCTGTACTATGATGCCAAAATATAACACAGAAAATACATTTTACTGTATTTCTCTTGTTAATCTTTTGAAATATTTTAATATCATTTATGTGTATCTTTTTTTAAACAGATACTGTATTGTTAATAAGCAAACTTTCCATTGCTTGTAAATAATGGGCTTCTATTACTCTAAATGAGTATGTGTAAAGGCTACATAATAATTAACTACACATTCATTTATAGATGAAATAGGCTTTAAATCCAAGCTTTTATTCAATGAGCCATGAAAGGATGTGGTTATTAATCACCATACGAACTCTAAAGCGTTCTATGTATCTATTGGTACCTGCTGCTTATGCATTTAGACATTTTTACAATTTTCTTTTCTTATATAATGGAGATGTAACATTGGTTGTATTTAAGGAGCACATTTATTTATTAGTAAGCAAATCTAGGTATCTTTATGGGGCCTAGCTTTGCCAGCATTTGCCTGCCATTTGTTTTCTTGCACATATGGGGAGTAATAAATCTTCGCAGAGGGAAAAAGGGGTGAAAGCCAGGAAATGCAAACAAGGATTTTTATTTTACCCAAATGTACAGCAAATATGTGCATTGGGAATTCCGCAGGAACAATCAAGTCAGGTCTTACATAGGAAACAGTCAAATAACTGGTAGAATTAAACTAAATGTATAGCCAAAAACTTTTCTAATTTTGGATAGAGTGGGAAAGGATTAGAAATTCTGTTGGAGTTTGGAGAGTGATGTAGGACCACTGGTCGCACGCCATTGGTCCCACTCCCTATCTGAGGGCTGTGTATGCAAACACAAAGATCATCTACCGGGATCGATTCATGGCTGAGATGACCCCTTGTCTTAGATGAGAGCGTCCCCCAGTCATGCAGTTCCTCTGCAGAGGATGTATCTTCTGTTCTTAAGAATTTTAGTCATAGCCCAAAATTGCGTTATACTGGCTGTTATCATGTTTTTGTTTTTGTTTTTTTATCCATATGGTTTATAAACCTTAATAAAAAACGATTGGCAAAATTAATCCTATTGGGTTTTCAAAGCTATCCAGGGCTTGTTTAACCACTTAAGCCCCAGACCATTTAGCTGCCTAAAGACTGGAGGACTTTTTACAATTTGGCACTGCGCTGCTTTAACTGGTAATTGCACGGTCATGCAATGTTGTACCCAAACAAAATTTGCGTCCTTTTTTCCCACAAATAGAGCTTTCTTTTGATGGTATTTGATTGTCTCTGAGATTTTTATTTTTTGCGATATAAATGGAAAAAGACCAAAAATTTTGAAAAAAAATGATATTTTCTACTTTTTGTTCTAAGAAAAATCCAATAAACTCAATTTATACATTTAGACCAAAATGTATTCAGCCACATTTCTTTGGTAAAAAAAAATGTCAACAAGCGTATATTTATTGGTTTGCGCAAAAGTTATAGCGTCTACAAACTAGGGAACGTTTTCTGGAATTTACACAGCTTTTAGTTTATGACTGCCTATCTCATTTCTTGAGGTGCTAAAATGGCAGGGCAGTACAAAACCCCCCAAGTGACCCCATTTTGGAAAGTAGTCACCCCAAGGAAATTGCTGAGAGGACTGTTGAGCTCATTGAATATTTAATTTTTTTGTCCCAAGTGATTGAATAATGACAAAAAAATAAAATAACATTTTTTTACAAAAAGTTGTCACTAAATGATATAAAACCCCTCCAAATGACACCATTTTGGAAAGTAGACACCCCAAGCTATTTGCTGAGAGGCATGTTCAGTCCATGGAATATTTTATATTTTGCCACAAGTTGCAGGAAAATGACAAACTTTTTTTTTTTTTTTTGCACAAAGTTGTCACTAAATGATATATTGCTCACAGATGCCATGAGCATATGTGGAATTTCACCCCAAAATACATTCTGCTGCTTCTCCTGATTACGGGGATACCACATATGTGGGACTTTTTGGGAGCCTAGCCACGTACGGGTCCCCGAAAACCAAGCACCGCCTTTAGGATTTCTAAGGGCATAAATTTTTGATTTCACTCCTCACTACCTATCACAGTTTCGAAGGCCAATAAAAATGCCAAGATGGCACAACCCCTCCCCCCAAAATGACCCCATTTTGGAAAGTAGACACTCCAAGCTATTTGCTGAGAGGTATGGTGAATATTTTGCAGATCTCGCTTTTTGTCACAAAGTTTTGAACATTCAAAAAAGAAAAAAAAATACATTTTTCTTTTCTTTCTTCATTTTCAAAAACATATGAGAGCTGCAAAATACTCACCATGCCTCTCAGCAAATAGCTTGGGTTGTCTACTTTCCAAAATGGGGTCATTTGGGGGGGGGGGGTTTGATGCCATCTGGGCATTCCATGGCCTCCAAAACTGTGATATGCAGTGAGGAGTGAAATAAAAAATTTACACCCTTATGCCGCGTACACACGAGCGGACTTTTCGACGGACTAGGTCTGGCGGACTTTTCGACTGACTTTCCGAATGAACGGACTTGCCTACACACGATCAACCAAAGTCCGACGGATTCGTACGTGATGACTTACGACCAGACTAAAACAAGGAAATTGATAGCCAGTAGCCAATAGCTGCCCTAGCGTTGGTTTTTGTCCGTCGGACTAGCATACAGACGAGCGGACTTTTCGACCGGACTCGAGTCCGTCAGAAAGATTTGAAACGTTTGAAACATGTTTCATTTCTAGGACAGTCAAACTTTTGGGAAAAAAAAGTCAGCTGGAGCCCACACACGATCGAATTATCCGACGGACTCCGGTCCTCCGTACCAAGTCTGCCGTAAAGTCCGCTCGTGTGTACACGGCATTAGCAAGCCTGAAGGCGGTGATTGGTTTTGGCTAGGCTCCCAAAAAGTCTCACACGTGGTATCCCCGTTTTCAGGAGAAGCAACAGAATGTATTTTGGGGTGTAATTTCACATATGCCCATTGCATGTTTGAGCAATATATTATTTAGTGACAACTTTGTGCAAAAAAAAAAAAAAATTGTCTTTTTCCCGCAACTTGTGTCAAAATATAAAATATTCCATGGACTCGACATGCCTCTCAGTAAATAGCTTGGGGTGTCTACTTTCCAAAATGGGGTCATTTGGGGGGTTTTGAACTGTCCTGGCATTTTATGCACAACATTTAGGAGCTTATGTCACACATCACGCACTCTTCTAACCACTTGAAGACAAAGCCCTTTCTGACACTTTTTGTTTACATGAAAAAATAAATTTTTTTGCAAGAAAATTACTTTGAACCCCCAAACATTATATATTTTTTAAAGCAAAGGCCCTACAGATTAAAATGGTGGGTGTTTCATTTTTTTTTTCACACAGTATTTGAACAGCGATTTTTCAAACACTTTTTTGGGGGGGGAAAAACACACTTTTTTAATTTTAATGCACTAAAACACACTATATTGCCCAAATGTTTGATGAAATAAAAAAAAGATGATCTTAGGCCAAGTACATGGATACCAAACACGACATGCTTTAAAATTTTGCACAAACGTGCAGTGGCGACAAACTACATACATTTTTAAAAGCCTTTAAAAGCCTTTACAGGTTACCACTTTAGATTTACAGAGGAGGTCTACTGCTAAAATTACTGCCCTCAATCTGACCTTTGCATGGTGCAATTACTGTTTACATATGACGCCAGACCAATGCTTGCGTTCGCCTTTGCGCAAGAGCAGGGGGGGACGGGTGCTTTTTTTTTTAAATTATTTATTTTGCTTTTTTAGTTTATTTTTAAACTGTTCCTTTCATTTTTTTTTTATTTTTATTGTTATCTCAGGGAATGTAAATATCCCCTATGATAGCAATAGGTAGTGACAGGTATTCATTTTTGAAAAAATTGGGGTCTATTAGACCCTAGATCTCTCCATTGCACTCAAAGCATCTGACCACACCAAGATTGGTGTGATAAAATGCTTTCCCTGTTTCCCAATGGTGCTGTTTACATCCACGGAAATCTAATGCCGCGTACACACGAGCGGAATTTCCGACAGAAAGAGTCCGATGGGAGCTTTTCATCGTGTATTCTGACCGTGCGTATGCCATATTGGACTTTTTCTGTCAAAAATTCAGACAGACTTAGAGAACATTTTCTATATTTTTCCGGAACAAATTACTATCGGAAAAAACACTTGTCTGTATGCTGTTCCGACGCACCAAAAACGACGCTTGCTCTGAAGCAAGTACGAGACGTAAGCTATTGGCTACTGGCTATTGAACTTCCGTTTTCTAGTTCCGTCGTACGTGTTGTACTTCACCGTGTTCTGGACGGTTGGAATTTAGTGTGACCATGTGTATGCAAGATTGCTTGAGCGTAATTCCGTAGGAACTCCATCGTAAAAACCTTCAGAGTTTATTCCGACTGCAAAAACCGGTCATGTGTACAGGGCAATAGTACGTTGCTGGTCCTTGTTGGGCATATATTGTAATCTTTTTTTTCATGCAGCCTGTGGGCTGAACACAAAAAGAGATTGATCGGTGGGTATGCCCACCATTAGAATACCGACCTTCATCCACCCACTTCTAATGATGGGCATACATGCACCATTTTGTTTTTAACTGTGGTGGGGAAATCACCTCCTACAGCGCTGGAGTCACGGCTTTATGTATTGTGGGAGCAAACGCTGTTGCTGTCAAGATAAATAAATCAGTGCTGCAGCTGAATGGCCAAAAAAATATATGCCGAAGCATGGGGGCATCCGCCCCAAAAGTAAGGAGCAAATTGCTCCTCCACCCCTGCTGCCCCCATGCTTTGGCATATATGCTCTTTTTTTAACTGTGGTGGTGAAATCACCTCCTACAGCCCTGGAGTCACGGCTTTATGTATAGTGGGAGCAAACGCTGTTGCTGTCAAGATAAATGAATCCGTGCTGCAACTGAATGGCGTTCCTGCTAAGCAAATGATGGTTAACAATAAAACAAAGTAACATTACAGTATAACAGTAAGACATACCATACCTGCAAAGCAAATACAAAAAAATAGTAAAAAATAAAACATTTTTTAACGCAATCTGTGCCAAAAATATATATATGCCGAAGCATGGGGGCATCCGCCCCAAAAGTTAGGAGCAAATCGCTCCTCCACCCCTGCTGCCCCCATGCTTCGGCATATATGCTTTTTTTTTTTTAACTGTGGTGCTGAAATCTCCTCCTACAGCAATGGAGTCACGGCTTTATGTATCGTGGGAGCAAACGCTGTTGCTGTTAAGATAAATAAATCCGCGCTGCAGCTGAATGGCGTACCTGAAAACAAAAAAATGGTTAACAATAACACACAGTAAACAGTAAAATATAAAAAAATCACATACATGAAAAGCAAACATGATAAAACATAATAACAATAAAACATTGCAGAATAGAATACAGTAAAAAAGAGCAGAACAATATAGAGAGAATACAGTAGAGAGAGAGAGAACAATAAAACAACAACTATTTTTTTTTATTATTTTATATATTTTTTTGTGTTTTTGTTTTTTTTTTACACTTTTATTTGTAACTGTAATGCCCTGTACACACGGTCGGACATTGATCGGACATTCCGACAACAAAATCCAAGGATTTTTTCCGATGGATGTTGGCTCAAACTTGTCTTGCATACACACGGTCACACAAAGTTGTCGGAAAATCCGATCGTTCTAAACGCGGTGACGTAAAACACGTACGTCGGGACTATAAACAGGGCAGTAGCCAGTAGCTTTCATCTCTTAATTTATTCCGAGCATGCGTGGCACTTTGTGCGTCAGATTTGTGTACACATGATCGGAATTTCCGACAACGGATTTTGTTGTCGGAAAATTTTATAGCAAGCTCTCAAACTTTGTGTGTCGGAAATTCTGATAGAAAATATGTGATGGAGCCCACACACGGTCGGAATTTCTGACAACAAAGTCCTATCACACATTTTCCGTCGGAAAATCCGACCGTGTGTACAGGGCTTAACTGTAACGGTTCGGGTCTCTCAAAATGCGATGGCATCTTGGGAGACCCTGTGAAAGTGTGTCCTAGTCTGTGCAGTGCTGTACCCTACGCTAAAACTCCACTAGTGTATGGTAGCGTTCAAAACATTCACCAATGCCAAGACCAGGATTGTCAGGACAGGAGGGACAATAATAGCGGGTGTCACACCTATATCCGCGCTTACTACAGACACGACATCTTCTTTGGGGGGGCTCGTTGGGTAGGGGTACTCGGAAGATCATACGGATAATGCCTCTCATGCAGCTGGCTTACTGCATTTGGATTGGGAAGGTGAGGTGGACCACAGTCTGGAAACAGAAGGGCTCTGATGATCTCTTCCTGGAATTTAAGGAAGGATCCAGTCTGTCCTGAAGCTCTGTATAGCACATGAGCGTTCAGCAAAGCCAATTGAAATAAGTATACAGACACTTTTTTTGTACCAGCATCTGGCCTTACGGGCACCTAGGTACGGCGCCAATAACTGGTTGTTGAGGTCCACCCCTCCCATATTTTAGTTATATTCGTGGACACAGAGGGGTTTCGCCACAACACCAGTCGCTGTAGGAATTTGGATCGTCATGTCTGCATGAAGGGAGGACAGAACGAAAACATTCTTGTTATCCCTTCACTTCACAGCGAGCAAGTTATTACACTTTAAGCAGGCTCTCTCCTCCAGCCTAAGACAGGAATCTACAAGCCTCTGGGGTAAGCCCCGGCGATTAGATCGCATGGTGCCACATGCGCCAATCCGATGATCAAACAAGTGACTAAAAAGTGTCACGCTCGTGTAATAATTGTCCACGTACAAGTGGTACCCCTTTCCGAATGAGGGTGACACCAAGTCCCACACAATCTTGCCAGCGCTCCCTATGTAATCTGGGCAGTTCAGAGGCTCTACTTGACTATCTCTTCCCTCTTAAACCATAAAACTATATGTATAGCCTGTGGCCCTGTCACAGAGCTTATACATCTTGACCCTGTATCTGGCACGCTTGCTGGGAATATGCTGTTTGAAAGCCAAGTGGCCAGAAAACTTAATCAGGGACTCATCAACGCAGACAACTTGATGGGGAGTAAACAAGTCTGCAAAACGTTGGTTGAAGTGGTTTACGAGGGGCCGAATTTTGTAGAGCCGATCGTATCCAGGGTCTCCACAAGGACGACAGAGTTCATTGTTGTTGAAGTGCATTTTAACTATGCCCATGTTGAGGGATAGGCCCAGAAAGGTCTTAAATTCGGAAACTAATTGGTTTCCAATCTCTGGCAAGGGAGGACTGGGGATTAGCGGCGATGAATTGACCAGCATACAAATTACTTTGGTCCACAATAGATCTATAGAGGAAAAAAATCAAGTGACATAAAATCAACTGTTTCCACCCGAATTCCGGGTTGGCCAGTGAATGGGGGAAGTACGGGTGCTGCAGAAGTGGTGGGCTCCCAATTAGGATTGGCAAATTCTGCAGGAAGGACACTATGGGCACAACGGCCCTGTCTTTGTCTTCTTGGTGGCAGCGGGACACTACTTGTGCTTGCCACCTCGCCAGCTTGAACTGCACTTATGGGACTCGCCACATCACCATGTGATGCTGCAGTGCTGGATGTACGACCAGGGTGTACTAGGCCGCTGGTGCTTGCCAGTTCACCAGAAGGATGAGCGGCACTAGTACTTCTCTGCTCCATACGAGAGCCCTGCGGTTCTTGCACCTCAACAACAGCAGAAGAAGATCGGGGTCTGGTACGCCTGACTTTGGCAGGGACCACAACTCTGTCATCAGAGCTATCTGTCATGGAGCCGCTGTAGTCTACAGGATCATATGCTGAGCCTGAATCTGACAGATGAGTGACTTCCTCTTCACTATCTGTCATGCTTATAAACGTGTAGGCCTCTTCACTAGTGTACCTTCGATTTGCCATTTTGGGCTCTAAATTTACTGGTACACTAGTGAGACTCACAGGTAAAAAAGCTCCTAGGCTGTCAGCAACTGTATCAAACGCTACCAAAAAAAATGTTAGCAATCGCAGGGATCAGGCCTGACTCTGTGAACGCTGAAGTTATGTGTTTTGTAAGTGACAGTGATCGATCGATACTGCACTTGGGTGGGCTGGGCTGGGCGGAGGGGCAAAACGCAGGTGCTAGCAGATATCTGAGCTGATCCCGCTAACACTGCATTTTTGGGAACCCTAAACTGCTGGGGACACTAGTATAGATCTGATCAGATATTGATCCATTCAGACACTATACCACTAAGGGAGGTGTATGCTTCCTGCGTAGGTGTTAGCGGTAGTGGCACTAATCTGACGCTGCCTGGGGCAACGCAGACCCTAACTGACCCTAAAACCTAACTGATATCACCCGCCGGACGATCAGGGGGTTAAACCTTTATTGGGTAATAAACGGCGGGTATAAAAAACAAACTAACCAGCGTCACCCGTAACTCATATACAGTGATCACTAGTGAAAGGGTTAACTATGGGGCAATCAATGGGTTAAAACCTTTATTAGGTAGTATATGGGGATACCTGATGCCAAAAAAAGCTGACGGTGAACCTAAATAACTAACAGGCTGACTAGTGTCACCCGTGACACCAATACGGCGATCAGAAAAATGATCGATTAGTGACACTGGCGACAGGAGGTGAAAGGGTTAACTGGGGGGCGATCAAGGGGTTAAACCTTTATTAGGGTGGGTTAGGGGGGTACCCTAGACCTAAAGGGGCCTACCACTAATTGCCCTAACACTTATAACAGTAAACATATATAACAAAATGACACCAATGCAGTGATCAGTAAAAAAATGAAAACTGCTATTGGTGTCACTGTGACAGGGGGTGCAGGGGGGGGTGATCGGGGGTGAATTGGGGGGAGATTTGTGTGCCTATGTGTACTGGTGTTAGTGTGCTGTTGGTGCAAACTCACATTGATGTCTTCTCATTGACATCACTTCCTCTGCTTCTGTTTACAGTTTCTGAAGCAGAGGAAGCTTCCCATTCGTCAGGAGCGATCGTGAGGGAGAGGCCATGGATCAATGGCCACCCCCTCAGGACGGTTCGCTTCTGCAACGATGCCGATTGCGCCCCCCCCGCCTGTGGGAGGGGAGTAATGTACCCATACGTTACTCTACCTGCCCGTGCCATTCTGCCGGCGTATATCGTCGTTAGGCGGTCGGCAAGTGGTTAAGAAAAAGTTTTCTTCAATTGGGCCCTGGATAGCCATATAAAACTTGCTGGATTTGTACCTCTTCCCCACTCTATTCAAAAATAGATAAAAACCATTTTGGCTGGATATAGAATGCCAAAAATGTCATACAGAAGATCAGATCAGGCAACTTGTAACATTCACTGAGTTAGACCTCATGCACTCGGGCATATAAAATGCTGCGTTCATATCCATACTGCGCACAGTTTTATACGGATCTGAACAGTATTGTAGGTTAATGTCCCAATACACACAATGTTATTGTGGTTATTACTCTCCGGTAGCACTGAGCGCTGTAAACCAAAAATTGAAAATTGTGCATCCATGGTCTGATTGTGAACATATTTGTTATGCTGTAGACATGTAGACGTTTGTGCAAATGTTTAAATTCTAAAAAACATAAAACAAATTCTAAAAACATTGCATGCTGCCTCGTGTTATTTAGCCACACTTTGTTTACTCCTCCTGGCCCTAAAGGAGTCATTCACTAGGCCACAGCGCAGTCGCAGATGTTGCTTGATGCCTGAAGTCTGGGGTCATTCTGCGCTGCCATCACTGTCTAGTGAGTTACTTATTCAGGGCCAAGGGGGAGATGTAAACATAAACAATGTGTCGCTAAGCAGAACCGCTGCCGCTTTGACATAGTGAATGACTCCTTTCAGGCCAGGGGGAGATGTAAACATAAACAAAAGTGGCACTAGGCAGCAGTGGCAACACAAAGCCTTCAGTCATTCTGAATTCATTACTTTTTTATTTGTTTACATCACTGGAAACCCAGAGAACTGAGTCCATATGCATCTCAACTGTGAAACTTTTCCACTGCTTTTTATAAATTATTTAACTAAGTGATTGACGGGATAACTGGTTAGGACAGCTACGGTCAACTACGGTTCCTTGAGCAGTGACTGCTAGACGTGTGCAGTTCGTTATGTTGTGAATTAAAATTCAGACAAATTTTTTGTTATTCTGAAAGTCGGATGTATCGAAAATTGCTGAATTATAATAGTAACGGATTAAATGAATCCAAAATAACAAATCAAAATTTCAGATGAAATTTAAATTTGAATAGTTTTCAAATCAAATTTGAATTTCCGAAGATAATAAAATAGAATATAAAATAAAGGAATAGAATAGAAAAAATTGAATATAATAGAAAATAAAAGACTAGAAATAAATAGAATAGAAAAAAGGGGATAGGATAGAAGATAAAAGAATAGAGTAAAACAGAACAAATCGAATATAAAATAAAAGAACAGAATAAAATAGAATAGAAAAATACAATAGAATATAAAATAAAGGAATAAAATAGATTAAAAAATAGAGTTGAATATAACCATCTTCTGAAATTCAAATACATTTGAATTGAATAGAAAACAATAGAATATAAAATTAAATAGTAGAATAGAAAAGAATAGAATAAACAATAGAATATAATAATATAACTGGTTTCCGAAATTCAGATTTCAAATATAATATATTCAAAGTCGAATAGAATAGAAATGAATAGAATAGAAAAAAACAGAAGAATAGAATCGACGAGAAAGAATATAACCATCTTTCAAAATTTGAATTCCATATAGAATAAATTAGATTTCGAATAGAATTCGATTTAACTGGAATTTGAAAAATTCAAATCAACTCGAATTTGAATAAACAAAACAAATCCTGAAATTGAATGTAACGAATTTAACTAAATTAATTTATGTAAATAACAATTCAAAACGAAACAAAACAATTTTTTTCGCTCTGCATATGTCTAGTGGGGACACCACATTCCCATTGTCTGTGTTTCTTTTTCTTTAGTCATTATTCATTACATTTTAACATTACTAATGAAAGTAATGTCATAGTAAATGGTTTGGTAAAAAAAAATGACTGTACTTTGGGAATGTCACATTATTTATTCTTTGACTTAAAACTTCCTACAACTTACTGATCACATCAATCTACCGTGAACCGTAGGCATTTTTCTTAAATCTCAGGTTCCCCAAGACCTTAAAATTATTTCAAGAATTCCTCTGGGATAAAAAGGTTAAGAAAGGCTGGGTTAGAATATTATGTTGTATAATAAACAAATAATTAATTGGCAAAGGCACAGAAAACATGTATAATTTAGAGATATGAGACATCCGACAGCTTTGTATATATTATACTCAGTCTCTCAATGCAATAATACAATATATTATTAGGTTACTGTTAAATGTATAACAATTTAGGCTGCAGAATATAAATCATACCCATGCTGGCCACATCCTGATAGAATTAGATGTTTCAACCTGATTGCACAATTTTCAATTTCCTTTACAATTACAAACACATATGTATTGCAAAGCTAAACCGCTCATTTTATGTCCAGGAAGGTCTTTGCATTACATGGCTGTTGGTAAGTCTAAAGGAGATTTTACAATCAGGTTGTGGTGTGTGACCAGTTTCAGAATTCACAACCTGGATCAACAAAAAGTGCTAATAGCTACAGCTGTGCTCATACATTTATATACCCTGACAGAATTTAGATTTCTTGGCCATTTTTCAGAGACTATGAATGATAACACAAGAACTTTTCTTTCACTCATGGTTAGTGTTTGGCTGAAGACTTTTATTATCAGCCAACTGTGTTTACCCTTTTTTAATCATAATGGCAGAAGAAACTACCCAAATGACCCTGATCAAAGGTTTACACACCTCAGTTCTTAATACTGTGTATTTCCCCCTTTAACATCAATGACAGCATGAATTATTTTGTGGTATTTGTGGATGAGGCTCTTTATCTTCTCAGATAGTAAAGCTGCCCATTCCTCTTGGCAAAAAGCCTCCAGTTCCTGTAAATTCTTGGGCTGTCTTGCATGAACTGCATGTTTGAGATCTCCCCAGAGTGGCTCAATGATATTGAGGTCAGGAGACTGAGATGGCCACTCCAGAACCTTCACTTTATTCTGCTTTAGCCAATGACAGGTCGACTTGGCCTTGTGTTTTGGATCATTGTCATGTTGGAATGTCCAAGTACGTTCCATGTGTAGCTTCCTGACTGATGAATACAAATGTCCCTCCAGTATTTTTTGATAACATATTGCATTCATCTTGCCAACAATTTTGACCAAATTTCCTGTGCCTTTGCAGCTCACACATCCCCCCAAAACATCAGCGATCTCCGTACCTTTCATCATAGGCCTTGTTGACTCCTCTCTAAATGTAGCATTTATGGTTGTGGCCAAAAAGCTCAATTTTGGTCTCATCACTCCAAATGACTTTGTGCCAGAAGGTTTGAGGCTTGTTTCTGTGCTGTTTGGTGTATTGTAAACTGGATACTTTGTGGCATTTGTGTAGTAATGGCTTTCTTCTGGTGACTCGACAATGAAAGCCCATCTTTCTTTAAGTGCCTTCTTATTGTGCATCTTGAAACAGCCACACCACATGTTTTCAGAGAGTCCTGCATTTCACTTGAAGTTATTTGTGGGTTTTTCTTTGCACCCCGAACAATTTTCCTGGCAGTTGCTGCTGAAATCCTAGTTGGTCTACCTGACTGTGGTTTGGATTCAACAGAACCCCTAATTTTCCACTTCTTGATTATTATTATTATTATTATTATACAGGATTTATATAGCGCCGACAGTTTACGCAGCGCTTTACAACGACATTAGGGCAGACAGTACAAGTACAATACAATTCAATACAGGAGGAATCAGAGGGCCCTGCTCGTTAGAGCTTACAATCTAGGAGATTAGAGTTTGAACACTGCTGAATGACATTCTCAATTCCTTGGATATCTTTTTATATCCCTTTCCTGTTTTATACAGTTCAACTACCTTTTCCCACGGATCTATTAACAATTCTTTTGCTTTCCCCATGACTCAGAATCCAGAAACGTCAGTGCAGCACTGGATGAAAGATGCAAGGGTATGTAAACTTATGAGCACAACTGTATGTAATTTGAGGATGTAACTGATTGGATATGGATTGTTTATAATGGGCCCTCACACCATATAGTTATAGGTACTTTTTGCTAATCTAATATAAAATCCAGCTTTAAACTGTTTCCATGTCAGCATGTAGGCAGGTGCAGTCTACCTTCTCCTCTGCAGATGGCACTCGTCTGCAGCGGCATTGCAGCTGGAGAGGAAGTCAAGGGGAACATGGTTCGTTTATGGTTTCCTGGGTCACTGGGGAAGCTATCTGATTGGATGCTGCTGCCCCATGTGACTGTAGCAGACATATTGGTTCAGGTAGAGCCTATTAAAAGCCTTGGTTCCCAGGTTTGGCACGCATTTGCAAGTGGATAGCCTAAGGGACAGGTACCCAGTCTGTTAGAGAGAGAACTAGTGGCAGGGAAAGGTTCAAGATAAGGAGGGAAAGCATAGAGTTTGCAACTTCTCTGAACCTGAAAAGAATGTCTGCACTTGGGCATGAGATGGCAAGGCCACATTCTGCCCCTCATAACAGGCAATGTCAGTTCAGCTCAAAACCTGCTCTCTGCATGCTGTTGGGACCTGTGAGTGATCTCGGTTTTCCCACTGGGTTTTTTGTGAACCATCTTTGCATTACTTCAATACAAGTTTTTTTTTAATCGAACTTGGACTTTGTATGTCATTGCTGCCACACCATACTGCGCCCCACCTACAAGCAGGAGTATTGTATTACTATGTTGGCAACAACTTGAGTGATCATGTGGCCACTGTCATTAATGTAACACATTTATAACTATCTGCTATATAATGCAATAATTTGTGTGTAGCAGCCTCCCCAGCACCCTTCAATACTTACCTGAGCCCCATCTCTATCCAGTGATGTCCACAAGTCCCTCGGCCATCCCGGACTCTCCCTCCTGATTGGCTGAGACACAGCAGCGGCACCATTGGCTCCCACGGCTGTCAATCAAAGTCAGCCAGTCAGGAGAGAGAGGGGATGGGGCCGAATGGCAGCTCCATGTCGGCTCAGCTCGGGTGCCCCTATAGGAAGCTGCTTGCTGTGGGGGCACTCAACAGGAGGGAGGGGCCAGGAGTGCCAAAGAGGGACACAAGAAGAGGAGGATCCATGTTGCTCTCTGCAAAACCACTGCACAGAGCAGGTAAGTATAACATGTTTGTTATTAAAAAAAAAAATACTAGACTTTACAATCACTTTAATGTTTCTTCTGGAGAAAAAAACCTCCCTTACCTGCTTGTTCACAATCCTCCTGTAAAACGTATACTGAGCTGTGCATGCCTCCCTGTGCACTCCTGTGCTTGTGTGGGAGTGATGTTATCCTGCATCAGCCAATCAAGATGGCTATTACCAATACCTGGAAGAAGCCAGGAAAAGATGCCGGGTCGGAAAATGACCTTACGGTTGTCAGGATGTTGCAACTAAGATAAGTAGTTTTGTCTTTACGTCCGCATTAAATAACACATGTCTTCTCCCCACCCCCACCCTGGGACTGGACAGAAAAAAAAGAAGCAACAGACTGATGAACTAATTTCTCTGTTACTCCTCTCTGTTTTCCAACCAGCATGCTCCTCTACCTTCTCCCTGCAAAAGCAACTAGTATAAGGTTTGTCACCACCACTATTAAAAAGATGACTTTAAAAGTAAATTTTATTAAATACATGTTTAAAATGGAACTTTAGTCAGAAAATTAGGTCCTGCTAGATCACTTAATCCTGGCCCCTTTGCTGGTATAGCTAAGGCATAGGCATAAGTGCCTATATTGTTTAAATCCATTAATACACCGTCTCACCCTGCTCTGCACATGTTCAGTTGAAATCAATTTTTAGGCACTGTGCTGAATTTGTAGAGGCCGATCTGCTTATAGCCTAAATATTTACTGCTATTCAGGGGCTCTGGACTTCAGCAAAATGGCAGCCTCTGGCAAGAAAAAACAGGAACAATGGTGGGGGCAATTTACAGCACATACAGATTTTTGTAGCATAGTTATTAATGTGGAATGTATGTTTCTTGCTAGAGAACATTATTCTTATCAAGTTGTTATGGGTTCTACTTTTAAGATATAGTAGAGGCATGCTATGTCAGATGTTATGCATAAAAAACAAAATGTGCCACAACATACAACTCTTTCCCTATAACCCTATTCTTGACAGTTCAATAATACATAAATATTTGCAGAGCAGACAAGTAACCCGTAGTCCGGAAATCGATCTGTCCCTAGTATAAATAGGAAAATATGATGCAAAAAGTGTTCTGGCGAGTTAAAGAAATAGCACCTTGCATCACAATATCATGTGGATGTTTAATGTTCTAGGTGAGATAAAATTAATGTATGGGTCATACATGACCTGCATGCAATGGAACAAATACCATATGTAAAAGCGGGTAGGGAAGTCAAATGAGCATGAAAACAGTACAAATCCACTCAGAGTAACAGCACATCAATGTAATACTTAGCAATTTAAGACATGTATGCGTGGTTCAGGATATAGTAGTCCATATACAATGGAGGAATTTAGTGGGACTTTAAATGAGGGTACGCCATGTTAAGAGAAAATGACAACATAAAAATTAAATTACAGTAGATGGTTTATTTATTAAAGTCTAGAATACATAACAGGTATTTTGTATCAAATAGATAGGTAGTCACCAGTCTTACACTAAATATGCTGTTCATAGCATGCAATACAAAAAAGTAGACATGTAATGCCAGGAAACGCGTAGAGTGCCACTAGATGCCAACAGTTACTTGTTTTTATTACATTCGTCTTTCAATCGATTTATTAAACCATGTATATTTGCCATGTCTATTTTTTTGTATTGCATGCTATGAGCAGCATATTTAGTGTAAGTCTGACTACCTATCTATTTGATACAATATACCTGTTATGTATTCTAGACTGTAATAAATAAACCATGTGCTGTAATTTAATTTTTATGTTGTCATTTTCTCTTAACATGGTGTACCCTCATTTAAAGTCCCACTAAATTCCTCCTTTCTATCTACCAAATCAGGGATGGAGGCCGCCATGTGTTCCATATAGTGTGTGTGTCAGGTCACGTCCATTTACTGTAATCCATATACAATGGTCCAGCAAAAACAAAACAGCCCAGTCTGAGGAGAGAGGCAGTGTTGGCGGAATCCACATAGCTCCAAGGATAGATCATGGCAGAAGTCAGCTGAATGTCTTTACCATGTCTCGCCATGAAGCCATCATCATCTAGGATTGCATCAGCTACATAGGACATGAAATTAAAAGATTAAAAGCTCAAAGAGAGTTGGTGCCATGTGACCAACCTAGAATCCAAATCTTGCGCTAGTCCTAAACAAAAGACTGCAAGCAATGGGTCTATGATTGGAAACACATGAAATGACACCAAAACAACATAATCCAAATACTAATGAGCAACACTAAATAATACTACCTAATGTAAAGCAAAATCACATCAAAGACAGACAAATAACAAATAATCATAATATACAATATATTAGGGCACAGAGCAGGGATGACCCAAAATACCACAAATGTAGAAATAAAAATGATCAAGAATAATAAAAAAAATATCAAAAATTAAATGTACCCAAATTAATATGTATGCATGGATAAAATCATCATAAATACAGTAGCTCAATAGTACAGATAATGCAGATCTAGCTGAGAATGTAGTCAAGAAATGTAATGAGTTATAATATGGACCAAGAGAATACATATTTTATTTTTTAACCTCTTGCTGTCCACATAATGCATATGTGTAGGAAAGAGGGTGGGCTTTAACATCCACACACCACACATTACGTATCCAGTGCTGAGTGCTTAGGGCTGTCACAGACCACTCCTGGTCTCTAGTGGTCATGTGATAGGACAGTTCTTCCCTCCCCCCCTAGCATAAAGACGCTGCTAAATGGATGCTGGGGCTGGGAGGGGGTTAAGCAAATACACAGCAATAGGAGCTTGGCTTAGTAGCTTTTCTAAATTCTGCTTGCATTGCACCAAACCTTTGCATGGCTGTGATATGTTTGTGCAGCACCTTAAGAGATAATCTGCAGCAGAAAAATGCATTTTATTACATTATTTAAATATGCTTTGTATTACTACAGTATATCTCTTCAGCATCAGCTCTTTATGAATTGCTTTTGCTAGAAGATGACTTTGTGACGGCAAATTTTGTGTCCACCACAGTGCTGGACAATGCAATGTACTAGTATGTAGAACCAAGCTGTTATGTTATATTATTTAATAAGAAGGCTTGTCTTCAAAGAGAATATCCAAAGATAAAGGAAAGTAGGGATTCTGAATTGCATTTGTTGCCATGAAAATTTTCCCTGTCGGTTAAGGCTCTGTACACATATGTACCTGACCTTGAGCATTTTAGCTTTTTCTGCAGATGTATGTGAATAGACCTTAAATAAGGGGGCAGATGGAAGAGCAGAAATGGTGTCACTATAGAAAGCAGTTCTGAATATGTGGGAGGATTCCTATCAGCATGTAGCAAGCACTTCACTGCTGTTGCTAGGAAACCCTTTGCCTTTGCATACCTGAAGCATTGATGTCCCTGTTGTTTAGCTGCAGCACTGATGAAAACATATATTGCACATAACCAAAGCAGACAGCCTGAATGTAGTTATTACTTGCAGATTCTGGGGGAGATTGTTTCTTGTCCATATGGTTTATAAGACTAAGATAACTAGAATTTTGCAATGATATATTCTTTATTAATAGATATAGATGAAAATTGCAACAGAAAATAATGCCTGATTTATTTTGCTATTAGCAAACGTGTTCCTATTGGTTACTATAGCCTTGATACTCTGAGCGATTCATAAAGAAACTAGTATGCAGAAAATAGATGATGATTATTATTATACAGGATTTATATAGCAGTTTACGCAACGCTTTACAATATAAAAAGGGAGACAGTACAGTTATAACACAATAAAATACAAGAGGCTTAAGAGGGCCCTGCTCATAAGAGCTTACAATCTAAGAGAGCGGGGTAAGTGGTACAAAAGGTTACAACTGTGGGGAATGAGCTGATGAAAGTAATAGGAGATTAGTTGGAGGCATGATGGACTTCCCCGAAGAGATGAGTTTTCAGGGATCGCCTGAAGGCAGCCAGAGTAGGAGATAGCCAGACAAATTGGGGCAGGGTGTTCCAGAGGATGAGAGAGACTCTGGATAAGTCCTGGAGATGAGCATGGGAGGAGGAGAGATGGGAGCTTGAGAAGCGGTTTGGGTGATATTTGTAGACAAGATTGGTGATGTAACTCGGGGCAGAGCAGTGGATGGCTTTTTATGTTGTTAGTATTTTGAATTTAATTTGCTGGGCAATCAGAAGCCAGTGTTGGGATTGGTGAAGAGGGGTAGCAGAAAGGATCATGGGTAGTGTGAAGAGAGAGGATGCAGGTGAAACTAAAACAGGAGGAGGAGGAGCTAAAAGAGTAGAGGCAGGGAGAAGAAGATCATGGACTAGGGAGAGTGAGAGAAGACCGTAAACTGAAGATAGAAAGGGTATAGCGCATGCTAGATGTGATCTTATAATGGACCATTCAGGGAATAGACAGTGTTGACCATGGTTTGGTGGCAGAGGGGAAGATGATTGTGGCTAGAGTTAGATGGAATCAGAGCAGGAGTTAATCATGAACATGGCAGAGAGAAGACAACATGAACTAACTTTTGTTAAAGTGGGGGGGACATAAGAGTAGCAAGTGATCATGTTCCAAGCAGAGAGAATACAAAGGACGATTGGGTCAGGGGTTGAGATAAAGACAGGAACTCCACATCGAAATGTTGAAGGCCAAAAAAATATTTTTCAATAAAAGGTTCAAGTAGTCCACAGGTGTGCCTGTTGCATTAGGGTGTGCACTCCAAAGCTCAAAAACACATGCTTTTATGGACAGTGAATAAATGGGAAGTACTCTGTGTTCAGCAGCTTCCTGATCATTCACATTTAGAAGCATAGTAAACTCAGTTTACTATGCTACAGTTGTGAATGAACACAGTGAGTGTGTTCACTGTGTTCATTTAGAAAAGGAAGGGGCTCGAAAATTACAAATTGACTAGCCCCTTCCCCCCCTCTCCATCCTGAAACATCCCCTGCAGCAGTCAGGGGGAGAGGAGGGAAGCCAGCAGCACTGCGGGTGGGGGTGGGGTGCAACACAGGGGAAGCACGGACAGTAGGGAGAATTGGCACATCTGGCACACCCCCTGCGCACACCTATGAAGCAGCCCATTTTGTGGGCTTGAGAGTGCCCCTTTCATTATGGCCTGGATTGATACAAATTGTATATAAATCATAGGTGTGTGTTGTAAACTTAATATAAAATAATAGCATTAACATAAATTAAAGTGGTTCTAAAGACTGAAGGTTTTTACCGTCATGTATTCTCTGCATGAAGGTAAAAAACCTTTCTATGTGCAGTGTCCCCCAATCCTTACCTGAGCTCCCTCTGATCCAGTGGTGTTCATGATAGCCTCGGCTGTCCTGGAACTTTCCTTCCTCATTGGCTGAGACAGCAGCGGAAGTCTATTGGCTCCCACTGCTGTCAATCACAGCCAGTGAGCCAATGAGGACAGAGGGAGGGGCCGAGCTGCAGCTCCATGTGTTGTATGGACACATAGAGCAGCGGCTTGGGAGCGAGCATGCAGCAGTGACTCCAGGGCAAGCTGCTTTCTCTGGGTGCACTGCTCGAGGGGGAGGAGCCAGGAGAGCCGGTGGGGGAACCAAAAAGAACAGGGATTGGAGCTGCTCTGTGCAAAACCACTGCACAGAGCAGGTAAGTAGAACATGTTTGTTATTTAAAAAAAAACAAAACAACACTTTTATACCACTTTAATAACATGCCCATGAATAAAAAGAATTTTATTTTTTTGATGTTTGGTATGAACAGTTGATCCTAATTGGTCAGTGCTATATCAATTTGAGTCGTAGTCAGTCAGTAACAGATAAAATAATACATCATAAAAACATAAATGTTTGTAACCATTATTAGTAATAATGAATACATAACATCTAGGACCTCCAATTAATATAGGATTCTAAAAATCATTAGAATCAAAGATAATTGTTGAGAGGAGGCAGGGAGCATGGACTGGGGGAGCTGTCCTCTATTAATACATATAAATGTGTTTAATTTAAAGTAAGTGATGTTATCAGAGGGTATTAAATGCACAATTAAAAAAAAAATTAGCTTAGCAGAGAAGCTTTACATACATGTGAAAGTACCATACAATTGTCTTCTAAAGTCAGGACCAAGGATGTCTGTTTAAACTTCCCCTTGGAGATTTGTTTTTTTACTCTGGTTCCTGTCCCAGTAAACATTTTCTTTCTTATTGACCACACTAGTTGGCAGTCTAGGTTTCTTCTGCTCAACTACAGTGGTATTCCACCTGTTGTTTTGATGATAATTGGTTGGTCCCCTACTCCACTGATTGAGGCTTTTTGACCTCCAGGTAGCAGTTTCCCCCTAACAGGGATTATCTGTCCTGGTCTGGAGCACCAGGTTGATCCTTGGCGCCCTCTCTTTGGTCCCTGCAATTTCCATATTGACCCAATCTACCCAATTTCTTTGTTCAGACATTGATTCCTTTAGGATTTTTTTAATATGATCTCCAAATCTGTTGGAGCACTCAGTGACTATTGTCCACCCTTCAGTTCGACTGATTGTTTAAGAATTCCCATATCTTTTAATGGATTCCAAAGTGGGGACACTCTAATACAGGAGGTGTGTTACTGGCCAAATCACAAGGCGAAAAAAGCCTTAAGCCCGGGTTCACACTACAACGGGCTGCGGATCGCACAGGAGCGCTGTGCGTCCCTGTTCCCCGTTTCAGGGACGAATCAGGGCCGATTCTATGCCTGAATTCGGCCCTGAAACGGAGCCAAAGACGCACAGCGTTTTTGTGCAGTGCGCTCCGCAGCCGCCCCAGAGATATGTGAACCGGCTCCATAGGGAGCCAGTCACATTCTCCTGCTATGCGAATTAGATGTGCGGAAACGCACATCTAATTCGCATAGGTGTGAACCCGGGCTAAAAGAAAACTGATGCAGCCACCACATCTAATGTTTTGTAAGGTGCACTATATTACATTTTTGGTTTTGGTTTTAATACTGCTTTAACACATTATCTAAAATGAACTTTCAGGGTAATTTTAAAATACCATGTGTGGTTTATTATTCCTTTTAAATGTAATTGCGCTTTGGAAACTGCAGCAGCTTCAACTGCAGTTGTTATGTATATAGTGTAAAGGTGGCCATAGACCTAAGTTGATTGACGGACATTCAAGCAAATAGCGGATTCTTTATTTAAAATGATTCTGATCTTAGGAACTTTGAACCTAACTAGCAATTAGCATGGTACAGTAGCCAACCTAAATCGCCTATATATTCATAGTAAAAAGTAGGTACAGCCTAGGAAAATTGTGGACTTTTTAAACATGGTAAAAGTTAGGTCTTCAACCATGCAATGCATACAGATGAGGGTGATATTCTAGAACAAATGACACACATAAACGTTACATGCTGTTTTCATTATTGTAATCTAAATGAACAAAAATGCCGATTTGCCATGTTCATTTCTTCTTTCTGGAAAACTGATTTATTTTAGGTATTATACCCAATTTTACCCCTAAAATATCAAATACTTTCTAAATTGACTTTACTAATGATGCTTAGTTCACAAATAGTTATTACACAATTTTACACCTCGCTGCCCAATGTACTGTATATCAGAGTATTAATATAACTGTGGTGGATGTGCTAACAGTAAAACAGATTAAATAGTATATTATCCACAGTAGTAATGAATGGGGTTTGCTGTTACAAGAAAGACTTGTTATAATGTGCAGTACTGTATTATATAATATATTAGAGTTGATTAACTAAAACTGGATAGTGCAGAATCTGGTGGAGCTGTTCATGGTAGCCAGTCAGCTTCTAACTTCAGCTTGTTCAATTAAGCATTGACAAAAAAAACCTGGAAGCTGATTGGTTTCTATGCAGAGTTGCAAAAGATTTTGCACTCTCCAGTTTCAGCAAATCAACCCCAAAATTGAATAACATTTTATGTTTGTGGTCCTTTCAATTATATCTGTTAAAGCCAGGTCCAATGTTTTGTAAGTTTATTAAAAGTCAGTAGCTACAAAAAAGTGTAGCTGCTGACTTTTAAAAAACAGACACTCACCTGTGCCACGGTCCAGCGATGCGGCCGCCCAAAGCCTCGCTCCTCTCCCCCTCCTCTCCGCCACGCCATCATTACTACTGTGGGCATTGACACAACAAAGGTTGGTTCCCAGTACACTGTTCGGGTTTATTCCAGCTCAGACAGGGTGTTAAATATGAATGAAAGATGGGCGTTACCAACCATTTCCACCAATAAGGGGTACTTGTTTAAATGACATATTTCCTTTAACATTCATTTAACTAATCATAATGTCATATATAATTAACTCTTTACATCTCTGTATCTAAGCAAGACTCATTATATCACATTATGTCACCTTATAACTCCAGACAGACTAGCTCATGACACACAGGTAAGTTCCTCATTTCGGGTTTCAATTTCAACACAAGCTCACTTCTTAAACAACAATCAATTTACTTGATCAGCAAAATTATACACTTATAGGGCTCTTTCACACGGACGATCCGTATGTCCGTTTTTCATCGTTCGTTTTCGGATGAAAAACGGACATACATGTATCCCTATGGAGTAGCGGATGTCAGCGGATGAACGTCTGTTGACATCCAACCCGCTCCGATCCAAAAAGTTTAACGGAGGAAAACCCTACTTTTCCATCCGTTTTCGGATCGGATCGGGTGACGACGGACTCTACGGTCCATCATCATCCGATCCCCCATAGGGGAGAGCGGCGCTCTGACAGGTCCGTCGCTGCACAGTGTGCAGCGACGGACCTGTCATCTTCCTGTTCAGCGGGGATCGGCGGAGCGATCCCCGCTGAGCAAGCGGATGTTCACGGGGCGGATCATCACTGATCTGCCCCGTGTGAAAGAGCCCAAAGGCAATATCGAGCCTTAGATTGCAAAACGAAGTATGAACATAAGGGGGACTTTTTACATGATCCTTTCACCCCCTCCAAAAAAAAATGACATGCCAAATATCAGGGGGCAAGGAGTGCTTAACGTGGAAGTTCCACTTTTGAGTGGAACTCTGCTTTAGGCAGCAGATTATAAAATGTGCTTTCCTTTTGACTTTCTGTGACTCACCTTGCAAAAACTTTTTTTTTTTTTTAATTAACTCACACTCAATAGAATAGAAACATTGAGCTGAACCAGCTTCAAATCAATACATTTTTTTTTATTCTTTTAACAGAAATGTCTTTTTAGACTTTGTTTAAACCTAAAAGAAAATTACATTCTAAATCATAATGTAGATAAAAAGAATGTGGCAGCGCTGAGGAGTGAATGTATAACAATTGTGCTAAATAATTGACATATAGCCAAAAAATAAATAAAAAAAAAACAAAACTTTTTTTATCCATTCTAAAACATAAAGTCAGCAAACGTAGCCATCATAAACTCATTTTTTAATGCAAAAGGAAAAAGAACGCAACACTACCTCTTGAACATATAAACATTGCATAAAAGAAATTATGTTCTGAAATTGAAAAGATTTGAATTGAATAAATTACATGGTTTTCCACACAAACCGAAAAAAGTGTAAGATAAACAATGCCATGTACATGACTAACCTATAACTCTGTTTGTTTGCCAGTAAATTAACTGGTATCTTCAGCATTCTACAGTTTCAGATATGGTTGATACCTATGTCTCCCATTGAGTACTATACTTCCGCCCTCTGATTCCCAGTTCCCTGCTGTGTCCTGTAGTGACAAAGGGGTCAGAGAAAAGCATCACAGTGTATGTCAGGGGACACAAGCATCTGAAACACCTTACAGTGCTGAATACTAAAGAATGGAGGCTGCACTGGTTCAACCTAGTGTAGGAGACATGGGCTGCTGTATAGGTAAGTATAACAACTCTTCTATTACAAGGAACTGCTGTTATGATTATTTGGTTGAAGAAGTCATCAAGAACTGATGCACAATTTTATTTAGATACATTATCCGATTATTTATTGTAGACTACTTACAGATTGTTTACATTAAATGTGGCAACGTTAATGTGACATATAATTTAGTATTCTTCTGCCTAGAGGATTGCTGCTGAATGTTGACTTTCAAATTTTTTTTTTTTTTTTTTTAATGATTTACACATAATGAAATCTACATAGAGCGAATGGTTTTTAGTAATTTAGTACCCACAAACAGCATTCAAATAAAAATATTGCCCTTATTATGCACATAATAGAACAGCATTGACTGGAGAATTGCAGTTCTCGGCAGGATCGGCTATTTAAATATGTCAGAGCAGCAGATTTGTTCAGGAACTAAGGTTCCTGTTGCTATTTGTATTTCTAACCTGAATGCAACCCATGGGGACAGTTATATAGATAGCTAGTCTGAAGAAAGACTCTTTTCCATCACATGCAACCTTAAAAGGGTAACTCTACTTTAGTGGAAAAAAAAAAATAATATATATATATATACCGAACGCCTCCAGGTTGCCATATTGCATTTTACAGAAAATGACAGCGTTGCAATTGTATATGCTATATATATATATATATATATATATATATATATATATAGCATATACAATTGCAACGCTGTATAGAATTATACAATTGCAACGCTGTCATTTTCTGTAAAATGCAATATGGCAACCTGGAGGCGTTCGGTACACAAATTGTGTAGGATCCAAATCATATTTTGGGCATCCTTTCAACTTTTGCAACAAACATTTCAGTTTTGGTGATATACTCCCAGAGGGTTAATCATGTCTAAAAGGTTTTCGGCTCTGCCACTTTCCTCATTAGAACCCTGCAAGTGATGCAGCTGATTAGTAATGAAAAAGTCACTCCCTTTCACATTCACTTTGCACATGGACAAACAGTTATTTCTTCAGAATAACAAAAGGTAGGAATATGCAACAAAGTTTATTAAAATCCTTGCCATGCACATAGATCACCCATCTTTTTTTTGGGTCCCCTGTCAGCGGTCCTGGCTCCTCCTTTCTGCGAGTTCCCCCCAAAAGCAATCCTCTTGCTATAGGGGCATTGGAGCAGGCTCGCTCCTGAGTCTTGCACCTGTGAATAGATATTGTTCATTCACACACAGAGCAGTGTCTTGGCCCCGCCCCCACTCTCTCCTCATTGGTTCACTGCCAGTGATTGACAGCAGCAGGAACTAATAGCAAGCCTCTTGCTATAGGGGCACTGGAGCAGGCTCGCTCCTGAGTCTTGCACCTGTGAATAGACATTGTCCATTCATACACAGAGCGTGGCACGGCCCTGCCCCACGCTCTCTCCTCATTGGTTCACTGGCAGTGATCGACAGCAGGAGCCAATGGATTCCGGTGTGTTGTGTGAGCAAGTGAGAGGAGAGAGACCTGGCAGAGCCGCTGCTCTCATGCACATCGCTGAATCGAGATGGGGCTCAGGTAAGTATAAGGAGGGGGGCTGGAGCTGCACCCAGAAGGTTTTTTACCTTAAAGTGGAGTTCCACCCAAAAGTGGAACTTCCACTCATCAGATTCCTCCCCCCCTCCGGTGACACAGTTGGCACCTTTCAGGGGGGAGGGGAGTACAGATACCTGTATATTACAGGTATCTGTACTCACTTCCGGCATAGATAGCCGCAGAATCTGTGGTTATTTACGCCACTTCCTGCTCCCTCCCCGCTGCCTGCTGGGAAACACACGGGTCCCAGAGGCAGCAGGGACCATCTGTATTGCGCTGCGCGACTCGCGCATGCGCAGTAGGGAACCGGGAAGTGAAGCCGCACAGCTTCACTTCCTGATTCCCTTAGATGGAGGCGGCAGCACCCGAGAACGGAGAGACGGTTCGGCCTCGGGTGCCGACATCGCGGGCGCCCTGGACAGGTAAGTGTCCATGTTTTAAAAGTCAGCAACTGCAGTATTTGTAGCTGCTGACTTTTAAAAAAGAAAATTTTCGGCGGCGCTCCGCTTTAATGCATAGAATGCATTAAGGCAAACACTTTCTGCCTTTAGAACCACTTTAAGGAAGATGAATCTTCCTAACGGGGGCACAGACAGCAATGAAAACCTGAAAGGTGTTCTATTTCTTCACCCTATCCAAAACTATTTGCCTTTAGTTAGACTTTGACTATACAGGCAATGGGGTCCAAAGGCAAGCAAAACAAAACCCTGGGGAAACTGTGGCCAATATTGTTTTCAAGTGGCTGAAAACAAATCCTTTATGACTCCAAAAAGGCAGTTGAATCAATTTCTGTAAATATTATGTCGGTAGCTATTAATATTTGAAAAATAATACCGTAATTATAGCTCCTATAAATTCCATTATTGATTTTGCCATTGCTACCTGATATGAGTTAACCACTTTTACTGTAAAGAATTCATATATAAAATATTTATACTGTATATTGAATACAATGTAAATAGGTTATAGCAAACAAACATAATTTGCCTCTCTGAAAATGAAAGTGTAAAGAAAAGGATTTCATTGGATGCATAAAACATGGTATTGTTAATCATCATCGTAGAAAAGGTAAGTTCTTTAACCAAGTACAAATTGTATACAGCCTAAATTGCTGTCACTGAAAAACGTATGCAGTATGTCTATCAGGTTTGAATGCATATCATACTTCAGTGAGCTACATACCACCAAAGCATCATTATCTTCAAGGTCATTTCAACAATATCTAGACAATGCAGGAAAATGTCATGTATCTGGGGACAAAGGCTTTTATTTAAACTAGTTTTCTGCTGTGCCTCTATCCATTTTCTAACTCCAATTAGACATTGCACAAAATGCATTCAGCTGAACGAGAGAACGTTATCTCTATAGGATTCTAAGTCTTCTAAGCCTTGGTCAGATCACAAATTCATATAGCTAAAACCATTTCCTTCTTTAATGATACATTTGTTTCAAAAATATGAAAAGCTGCATGATTTTTAATATTTAGTAGTAAAAGAATCATGTATTATAAATATGGTAGCCTTGAAAATTCTGTACATATGTTATAATAGGCATGAGCAGACAGAAACTAAAAAGTACCCCTGGAATGTGCAGCTCACCAGGCCATTCTTGTGAACATAAATTATGTAAAATTATAAGCTGTTTATGTGGAACCAAGCACAGAATGCTGGAGTCTACATGGATCCTCATTTCTTAATATGTTTAAATGTTTTATTTTCTTTTTTAGTTGGTAATTGGGTAAATATAACATATTGTATATCAATATTTCACATTTCTAACCAGCAAAAGGAGCTTCTTTTCTTTCATATGCTTACCTTTCTACCGTTAGTTGTTCACAGAGCAACCAAACTCAAATTAACACAAAAAACTAAGTCAGAAAAGTGAATACCCCTTCCCTACCCCTCCCTGTCTGCTTTTAATTAAAAAAAAAACAAAAAAAAAAAACAAAGTGGTTAAAAACATATACAGTGGCTTGAAAAAAGTATTCATACCCCTTGAAATGTTCCACATTTTGTCATGTTACAGCCAAAAGCATTAATGTATTTTATTCAGATTTTATGTGATAGACCAACACAAGGTGGCACATAATTGTGAAGTGGATGGAAAATAATAAATGGTTTTCATTTTTTTTTACAAATAAATATGTAAAAAGTGTAGCATGCATCTATATTCAGCCCCCCTGAGTCAATAATTTGTAGAACCATCTTTTGCTGCAATTACAGCTGCAAGTCTTTTTGCCCATTCTTCTTTGCAAAATAGCTCAAGCTCTGTCAGATTGGATGGAAAGCATCTGTGAACAGCAATTTTCCTGTCTTGCCAAAGATTTCCATATGAATTTAGCTCTGGACTTTGACTGGGCTAGTCTAACACATGAATATGCTTTGATCTAAACCATTGCATTGTAGCTCTGGCTGTATGTTTAGGGTCGTTGTCCTGCTGGAAGGTGAACCTCCAGCCCAGTCTCAAGTCTTTTGCAGACTCTAACAGGTTTTCTTCTGAGATTGCCCTGTATTTGGCTCCATCCATCTTCCCATTAACTCTGACCAGCTTCCCTGGCCCTGCTGAAGAAAAGCATCCCCACAACATGATGCTGCCACCACCATGTTTCACGGTGGGGATGGTGTGTTCAGGGTGATGTGCAGTGTTAGTTTTTGCCACACAAGTTAAATTTTGGTCTCGCCTGACCAGAGTACCTTCTTCCACACGTTTGCTGTGTCCCCCACGTGGCTTCTCGCAAACTGCAAACGGGACTTCCTTTGGCTTTCTTTCAACAATGGCTTTCTTCTTGACACTCTTCCATAGAGGCCAGATTTGTGGAGTGCAGGACTAATAGTTGTCCTGTGGACAGATTCTCACACCTGAGCTGTGAATCTCCGCAGCTTCTCCAGAGGTACCATGGGCCTCTTGGCTGCTTCTCTGATTAATGCTCTCCTTGCTCGGCCTGTCAATTTAGGTGGATGGCCAGGTCTTGGTAGGTTTGCAGTTGTGCAATACTCTTTCCATTTTCGGATGATGGATTGAACAGTGCTCCATGAGATGTTTAAAGCTTGGGAATTTTTGTTTTATAACCTAACCCTACTTTATACTTACTTCTCCTGACCTGTCTGGTGTGTTTCTTGGCCTTCATGATGCTGCTTGTTCACTAAGGTACTCTAACAAACCTCTGAGGGCTTCACAGAACAGCTGTATTTATACTGAGATTAAATTACACACAGGTGAACTCTTTTTACTAATTAGGTGACTTCTGAAGGCAATTGGTTCCACTAGATTTTAGTTAGGGGTATTAGAGTAAAGGGGGCTGAATACAAATGCATGCCACACTTTTCAGATATTTATTTGTAAAAAAAATGAGAAAACTATTTAAAATGTTCCTTCCAATTCACAATTATGTGCCACTGTGTTGGTCTATCACATAAAATCCCAATAAAGTACAAATTACATTTTTTTAAAGTATAAATTACGTTTTTGGTTGTAACGTGACAAAATATGGGAAATTTCAAGGGGTATGAATACTTTTTCAAGGTACTGTATACTTTAAAGTAGAATTACATCTTTCCTATTACTTTAAATAGTTTATTTGGGCCAGGCTGACCCAATCTAAGTATTCTGATTACCTAATGATGTGGTTGCTGTGTGCACTGTAACATACTGTTGTAGTTATATACTAAGCAGTGCTATGTTCCGGCAGTAGTATGGGTGAGTTTCTGTTTGCTCCTGGAATTAAAAAGAGTTGGGCTGAGTGCTTTATAACCATTCAGGAGAAGCCTTGTATTTTTATGAATGAATGCAAGGCTTTCTCTGATTGGCCAAATGGATATATTGATGCCATCCACCTGCCTTTCCACCTTGGCCAAACATCAGCACTCATCCTGGCTCTTTTTAATTCAAGCAACAAACTGGAAGTTGCCTGTAATGCTGGTGGATCACAGTGCTGCTTAGGCCTCATACACACGAGACGCCGGTGCAAACTCTGCTGAACACATATTTTCAAAAGCTGAAACCGGCGTTTAGAAACGCCTGTTTTGCCGTGTTTGCATGCCGCGTTTAGCCGCGTTTCACCACATTTGCATCTAGAAGCGTTTGCAGAGCAGAGAGTGACATTTTGCAACCCCAAATTTGGATATGTTATAGTGTTAGTCCAACTGTGTTAGCACACCAAATTTAGGGGTTCCTAGCACCAAGTGGCCCCGAGATATGGGGCCCCAAAGTCTGGTCGCAAAATGTTCCTTTAAAAACACTTAAAAATGCAAACGCGGCTAAATGCGGTACCGGTGTTTAGCCGCGTTTGGCGTCTGAAACGTGGAAAACTTTTGCGTCTGAACCCATTTTTTTGCTTCTGGAAAAACGAGGTTAAACTCAACTGCCTAAAAACGAGATTGTGTACATGGACACATAGGATAACATTGAATGGGTTCAGGGGCAGTTGAAAAAAGTGTCCAACTGCCTCTGAACGCGCGTTTAACAGCGTCTCATGTGCATGAGGCCTTACTCTATGTAGCTAATGATATAACAGTATTTCACAGCAGACACAGTGGATGCATTATTTTGTAATGTATTTAGTTCTATTTAAATTGATAAAGCTGGAATTCTACTTTTAATATACAAAAAATTATCCCAAACCATTTTAGTTTCCCTTTAATAAGAATTGTGGGGTTGACTTACCAAAACTCAACAGTGCAAAATCTGGTGCAGCTGTGCATGGTAGCCAGTCAGCTTCTAACTTCAGCTTGTTCAAATAAGCTTTTACAAAAAAAACTGAAAGCTGATTGGTATCTATGTAGAGCTGCAAATCACTGGGATTGAAACTTTTATTCTCTAATTTTTATTGAATCTTAGTGCTTGATGTGGGGGACTATAGACAGTTCTTATTAAAGATAGTTTGAGAAATTTCATAGGTCAAGTGAGGTTGAGCAGAGCACAGAACATAAAGCAACTCGCAAATACCTGGTAAGTATTAGATTGCCAGTCCAGGCTTGGTTTCTTCTTAAAGCGGAACTCTAAAATGGAAGTTCTGCTTTAACATTCCCTTCCCCCTTCCTCTCCCACTTTTGGAGTTTTTTTTTTTTTAGGGTACCTAGTTTGCTTTAAGGCAAATGGGCGGAGCTGACATTACGTTGCTTCCGCCCTCCTATGGTATGGAGACGGGTGGGGGCCGTCTTAGCCTCACTCGTCTCCATACCGAGGAAGTGACAGGTCCCGATCGCCTCCGCCGCTACCGACGTCTCCGGTAATCGGCGGAGGGCGCGGGAGGGGGGTTGCACCTCTCCCGCCGCCGATAACGGTGATCTTGCGGCGAACCCGCCGCAGAGACCACCATTATCGGAAACACAACCGGCTCCTGTAAAGGTGGATACCTCGGTTGTGGCAGCAGCTGCTGCCGTTAACGAGATATCCACCTTCAAAGTGCCAACGTATATGTACAGGAGCCGGTCGGTAAGTGGTTAAGCAGGTACCTGCTCCCACTATTGCTTCGACCGCCTAGGTGATCGGAGTGGAAGTTCTTCCCTCCCCCCACCTGCAACCTTCTGGGACACGTCACAGGTCCCAGAAGGCTGTGGGACCATTCACAAAGTTCCCTGAAGAACAGTGAAGAACCAACCCAGGAGAATCCTTGGACAGACGAGTGTCTTTTTTTTAAAAGTCAACAGCTAAAGTATTTGTAGCCGCTGACTTTTAATTCTTTTTTTTGTTAAGTGTGAAAATCTTCTTTAAAACGTAAGTGCAAATTGTTAAATATAATTAAAATATGTAGATGAACTTTTTTATTTGGCAAAACGAACTGTAATTTAATTCAGATATATTTCTATTCCAGATACTTTTACCAGTCACTGTACAAAGAACTGATCATTTACTTTTCTCCATGGCAGTCCAATCAGCTTGGTGAAGGCTCTCATCTGATAACGAAGGAACAGTAGTTCACTGATGAGGTCCTTTCCTGTGCTCCCTTTTCCAATCAGTCAGCCATAATCTATTAGTTAAATTTACAAAACTGTGCAGTGCTGTAAAGCTTGACTGCCCTACCGTACTGCGCCTTTTGTTCCCTGGCCTAAATTCTAATGTTTAGGGGATTTCTGGAGGCTAATACTAAGCGTTGAGGTACTATTTAAAGTGAATACAAAACTGGATTAAGTTGGCATCTTTTATAACTCCCCACATTTATATGACATTACGTGCCTCGGATGTTTATATCTACTTTTACATTTACTTTTACAAATGTTTAATAATGGCAATCTACAAAACAAATACTTATAGATAATTGCAGGCTTTTTCTTCTTTTCCTCCCCACCTTATTTATTTTTTTCCTCCCCATTCTTCTTAAGGTGGCTACTTTTACTAAGGGCAGATGGTTCGATCTTCCTTTAGGCTGGGTTCATACTACCATACGGAGCGGTTCACAGCAGGGGTCTGGTGCGTCCCTGTTCACCGTTTCAGGTCAGTTTATGGTCCGAATTTTTGGCTGAATTCAGACCTGAATCGGAACAGAAAACACACAGGACTCCTGTGCAATTCGCTCCGGAGTTGCTCCAGGGATGTGTGAACCGGTTTCATAGAGAGCCAGTCACAATCTTCTGAAATGCAAATTGGATGCGGAGAAACCCTCTGGGTCTGCCTCCTGAAACATGCGACAGTGCAGAGCATCTGAGGGGGGAAGCACTGGTGATGTAGCATTCCCAGGATCCTTCTGTGAGGCCCTGGTTACATCAGCAGTGCCTTACTCAACCAGGAAGTCAAAAAACAGTATTTGTAAGTAAACGCTCCACTTGCCAATTGCATTCCCCTATATATGCAACAACAGAAAAATTGGCCTTTAACACCCATCCACCACATATGTGCATCAATGTAAAACTGCGGCGGCTGGTCCGGAAGTGGTTAAAGTGGTTGTAAGCCTCAGATATGAAATATGAACAAAGCATATCAGTAGTGTGTACTTGTCTCAATCCCGAGCACTAAGGTTCATTTCTGTCTGCTGCTTCGTTTCTCTGATATCAGCATGAATCATTTCTGACAAGTTTTCTTGACACCCAAAGAAAAAAGGTGATGGGGAGGGATCTCCAGCTGATTGACAGGCTCTGCTCCATTCCTTTGTGCTGTGTGAAGGGGGTGTGTCCCCTCCCTCCAATCAGCTCTCAGAGCTCCCCTCACTGAGCTCTGCAGAGTGTAACTTCAGCTCCCCACTCCCTTTTTTTCTGACAGCTTAAACAAGCTTTATACATTCTGAACTTTGAATTGGTGTAGATAAGAGAAGGCCAGTCACACCACTGGGTATATGTGAGGGTTTACAACCACTTTAAGTTCAGGTCCACTTTTTAGCCCTGTCCCATGTTAACAGTACTTCAGAAGTGCAGGCAACTTTCTTTGTTATTCTTCAAATCATTTTATGTGTCCCTGTATGTATGATTCCAGAACCAGACTGTCCACAGAGCTTCAAAGTCTTTCCAAGTCATTGGTAATCTCTGTCCTGCATTCAGTAGTCGAATGTCAGAATCTTAGTGGAAGCAAGGGCCTGGTAAATGATAACAGCCAGGCTCAGTGAGGATGTGGAGAAGTTTAAGGTTGACTCAACTTGTGCTTAGAATCCAAGAGGCTTCAAAGCAACCAATAAACTAACACATTGTTGCCTTTCCTAAGTAACATTTTTGCCAGATTTTGTATATAAAGTTAGGTATGATTATATAGTTGAGATTTCTTTACCATGGTAGGTGAATTATGTAAACTATTTTTCTGAGATTGTGCTATACTACTTATGATGATGGAAAGTACTATATACCTGTGGTCTTAGCAAGAACCTGTTATTGGATGGCGATTGTCTGAGCAAGAGCATAATTGTATTGTCTTAGTTGAGGAGAGCAAGGATGTAGAGAGCATTCTGATGTCTGGTAGCTGAGCAGTTGGGTGTGATGGGAAGCAATAAAAATGTATCCAATTTTAAACCACATTTTCCCTGTTATTTAACCTGAAATTAATAACTGATTACGTGGATATTAAAGTTATTTATTTAGATACACGTTGAAAAAAAAAAAAAACTGAAAAAAAAAACAAAGACAGTTCTGTTTATTTCAAATCTTATGTTTGCAGTACTTTTGCTGCATCTGATAGATGGAATAAAATATATTGTGTCCTACTGCAAGCAGTTCTTACAATGTACACTTTTCCTGCCATAAACATAACTTATTTCCTTCAGGGAATTTCAAGAATGTCTTTTTATAAAGTCACTTTTTCAAATGTTTGATAATTTCCTCCTAGGAATAAGCAACATTTTAATTTCAACTGAAAGCAAATGCACTGTTATTATAAAAAAATGAATGTAATGCTAATGTTTTTAAATGATTGTGCTGTTGATTATTCTACCATGGGAATAATTACATGATAAACAAAGCTGATTCTTCACAAGCACAGTTAATTTAACCCAAGGCTCATGTTAAATGCTGTGCATTAAAACATTTAGTGGTAATATGTGGATCCTTGGTGCAAATTTTAGTAATATTCAGTATTTTCTAATATTATTTTCTGTATTGGCTACCTGTCTGACTCACTACTGTATGGATCTATCTAACTTCCCTTTTATCTACCAATATGATAAATTAAGGAAGTTATTTTAAATACCCATGTAATCCATGTACATAAATAAAAGGTTGCATGTTTTTATATACAGCTAGCATAAAAAAACATCAGAATCTGTTCTGATATCCGCATCCTATAATCCCATGCATAAGCACTTGAAGTGCAAAAGGAAGGGTCTGCAGTTTGAGTTAAAAGCATAGTTCAGCTTTACCAAAAAACTGCCTATGCAGCTAACGGACGTCTGTAAATAAAAACAAGCTCTGCTGCTTTACCAAAGTTAGATAATGTCTTTGCTGTAGGTGTAGGCCATTTCTGTACCTCCCAAAACCTGACTGAAAAAAACTCCCAGAGATGGCATCATCCCTTCCTGGCTAGAACATTGCTAAGAAACCCCTAGCTGTTACTGTTCACCTCCACCATCACAGCAGCAAGCTTTTTATCTGATCCAAAGCTTTTCATATGCACTCTCTTCTCGCTAATGTAGTAGCTCTGAGCTCAGCATTTGAGAGCTCGCTGCTGTGATGGTGGGGTTAAATGGTAACAGCTGGAAGTCTCTTAGTAATGTTCTATTAACAAGGCAGGCTGGGATGATGATATCTGTGGGAGTTGTTCAGTCAGGCTTTAGGAGGTACATTAATGGCCTACACCTATAACAAGGGCAATATTTAACTTTGGTCAAAGCTGCACAGTTTGTTTTTATGTACAGACATCCCCTACCTACATAGGCAGTATTCCGGTAAAGGTAAGCTAAGCCTCCAAGCTGGCCATAGATAGATAAAACTTTGGCTGGTTCAGCAGGGACCAGCCATATTTTAATTAGTATGTGGCTGTCCCTGTTCAACAGAAGTCAACCATTATATCAACTTCTGTTGAACGGACACATAGGAAAACTTTTTCAATGTATTCTGACAGCAGATGCAGTCAGCATACAATATTCTGGCAGGTGGGACACCTTCATTACCCCATTTGTATGGATGAAGGAATGAAATAAAGATACTAATTTATGGCCAGCTTCAGTCAGGACATTCTTACAGGAGGAGCAGAGTGATGACCTTGTCCATGTTGGAGGCAGGTTGATGACTGAGCTGTTTTGCTTAAAGACTGAACTTTACTTATAACAGCTTGATAACAATGTTTTTAACAAAAGAACATACATTCCACATTAATATCTATGCTATCAAAATTTGTGTGTGCTGTAAATTGCCTCCATCATTGCACCTCTTTCTTGCTGGAGTCCACCATTTTTTTGAAGGTCAGAACAGTAACTAGCCTTTTGGAAGCTCTCTCCTTCTCCTTGCTCTCAAAAACTTTGTCAATTTCTTCCAAAAAATATGTACATTTCCAGCCTTGATTGATTGTATGTCTTGGCTCAGTTAGAGAGGAAGGCTGACAAGGAGATAAGATAAGACTTCATCCTTGTAGGTTTAACGCCTAGTAGACACTAGTAGTTTTTTTTCCCTAGCAGGGCTGAACAAAAAAAAAAAAAGCCGCTGTACTAACTATCCATTGTTAGTATAGTGATCTCCTATGCTGTTCTATTGTGTTCCGACAGGGGGATGCCCCCCCCCAAAACACTCTAGTCAGCGCTCTCAGCCATTTACTGAGAGCGCTGATCAGGAGCCGATCGGCAGACCTTTTTTGGCCATGCCCCTTCGCCGTCCTCTGTCAGACCGACTGCAGTACACGTGGGCCAAATGTCGGCCGGTTTTTATTGAACTGGTCAATGCCACCAGACATTCAGCCCATGTGTACAAGGCTTAAGTCTTGTGTCTCACAGGCAACAGAGTTTGTCTTGTCACCTCTTCTGCTTTTATTTTCTCTCTCCCTAATCTGTGTTCCCTCACACAGTCTGTGTCACTCCCGTTGCTTTTTTTGGCTCAGTTCACACTGCCGCGACTTGGGATCTGACTTATGAGACTCCAAGTCGCGTGACATGTGAAATTCCATTTTATTCAATGAGAGCTGTCCTAATTAGCACTACTGAAGTCACTCCAACTTTAGAAAAGGTTCTTGTAATACTTCAAGGTGACTTCTATCTGACTTGTGCCCATAGAATTTAAGGCTCCATTCCCACCTCAGCATATCGATTTACTGGCATTTTCGGGCATTTTTTAAAGCTTTTTTACAAGCTTTTTTAAAGTGTAATAGAAGTGTTCTACAAGGGTTTTAAAGCTTTGGGCATTTTTGTTTAGCCAATAGAAAGCACTAGGGGGAGGAGAGGGAGAAGAAATTAGGGGCTGTTATTTAAGCAGAAAACACTAAAATGCTCGTAAGACGCTCAAGTCAGGCGTTTCTATTGAAGTCTATGGCAGTGTTTCTCAACTCCAGTCCTCAAGGTGCCCCAACAGGTCATGTTTTCATGCTTTCCATTATTTTGCACAGGTGATTTGATCAGTTTCACTGCCTTAGTAATTACCACAGCCGATTCATCTGAGGGAAATCCTGAAAACATGACCTGTTGGGGCACCTTGAGGACTGGAGTTGAGAAACACTGGTCTATGGGGCCAAAAACACTTGTAATCTGCTAAAAAGCAGTACTTTTTCACACTTAAGGTGTTTCAGGTGTTTTGCTTCAGGTGCTACAAACTTCAAGCAGAAAATCGCTCAGGTGTGAACGGGGCCTAATGGAAGTTGCCTCAAAGTCAGATCCTCATCCTAATTGATGTGACTTGGATCCAACATTACAGGAAGATTACACAGGCATTCCCGGAACATCGCCAAAGTCGCCTGGCACAGTCGCACTGTAAGTTGCACGACTTTCAGGTCACGGCAGTGTGAACTGGGCCTTACCCCTTCAGCATCTTAAAGCTGTTAGCTGATCAGCCTCTAGTGGCTCTGATTTTAGATACAGTGCTGAGAATAGAGACCAACTGAGCATGTGCAGATCAGGTGAGACCGTCCCTTACTGGATTTTAATGTTTTATATAGCTATACCTGAAAAAGGGGACGGCATGATGTGTTCTATCCGGCACTTCATTTTCTGACTAAAGTTCCACTTTAACTGCAGCAGAGTAAAGCTAGGTCCCCAGCTTGGCTATGTTGCCTGGCAGTGATGCCTTGATCACAGGACTAGCAGAACACAATAATAAATCCTTTATTCGGTAAACAGTTAATATATATGTATTTCAACTATTTTTTCAGCTGTTTCCCTGGAGTTCAATTTGACCCTTCAGTCTTTTTTCCATGACCACTGCTTTTGCTGAAACATTGCCAAAATTGTTCCACATGTATGACATACCAACTTTACATATTTAAATTATATGCTTTGAATTATCTACATTAAAAAAAATTAAATGGAATATTATGCTACATGAAAAACAGTTAGATATGTAAGTCTTCAGCAATACAATAGTAGGTAGCATGCTTATTGTAGAGCAAGGAAGGCTTAGAAATGCTTGCAACGTTTTTTTCTGTCCATACCTTATTCTCAAGATGAATACTGTGCCCAACATTCTTGTCCAGATGTCGCAAGGGACGGGAAGTTAGAGAAAATCTCCCCAAAGGCAGGCCACTCTGTCCATAACAAAAAATTGTCTTGAGTTAGCAGATCGGCTCATGCACAAAGGATTTGCAGCCCATTTCTTCTGGGCCATGTGCTCTTCTCCTTTGCAGTTTTGTGCAACATGCTGTCTGGAAATCTTCAGTGGCAGGTAGAGACCCTCTATCTCTTTAAAACTCATTAGCCAGAATAAGTTATGTTTTAGAATAAGCACAGTTACCACTACCAGGAACTAATAGGTATCTTTATCTCCCCTATCAATATTACATTTTTTAAAATGCACAGAATATATCCACTTAATGAAAAAAAAAGTTTAATATTGATAAATGCATGTCTAAGGTACACATTATTTTGCATCAGGCAAACAAACTGCTTCAAGAAAAAAAACATGAACTATAAGTTCTTCGATAAGATCAATGGAAGCCTACAGTTTCCATAGTTACTAGTCAGCTTATGGAGCAGGACAGAAAAGCTGCTGGCGGGAGGCAAATCAGAATTTCAAATCCTCTACTTTTAAACTATATGATGCCATGAGGCTCTCTACATTGCATCAAATGTATTCAAATTCCTACTCCCAATCCCTCATTAATAAAAAAAAAGAAAAAAACTTTCTTACTGTACTTTTATATTTTAAAGAAATACCTCTCTGGAATTTGCATAGTTTTGTCTATTGGAAAATGTGTCTTGCTGAAGTAAGATTGTAATAAATAGACTTTTTACTCTATAAAAGGCTCAGTATTCCTCAGTGCAAAATTTGCAATCTGATCAGTTAAAACCTTAAAGCCTAAGTGCAGATAAAAAATAACAGAAAAATCAGCACAAGGGACAAAACTTACAGTCAGTAGGATGTGTCCCTTGTGTTGATGCCTCTTCTTTTAGTTGAAATCCTCCTGCTGTAATCTTCAGGACAGGTGCGGCAGGAGTTAATGCAACTAAGGGACTGTCAGTTTCAAAAGAGCCCAAATATGCCTGCAGTTTCCTCCCAGCTGTTCCATTCTTAGAAGCCATACTACAGCCTCTTCGAATGATACAGGATCTAAGAATGGAGGAAGGGTGGATGAATTGATAGGTCCACTCCCTTCATTCATAAACCATGTGTCCATTTGTGTTATTTCCTTATATATATATATATATATATATATATATATATATATATATATATATATATATATATATATATATAAGGAAATAACACAAATGGACACATGGTTTATGAATGAAGGGAGTGGACTTATCAATTCATCCACCCTTCCTCCATTCTTAGATCCTGTATCATTCGAAGAGGCTGTAGTATGGCTTCTAAGAATGGAACAGCTGGGAGGAAACTGCAGGCATATTTGGGCTCTTTTGAAACTGACAGTCCCTTAGTTGCATTAACTCCTGCCGCACCTGTCCTGAAGATTACAGCAGGAGGATTTCAACTAAAAGAAGAGGCATCAACACAAGGGACACATCCTACTGACTGTAAGTTTTGTCCCTTGTGCTGATTTTTCTGTTATTTTTTATCTGCACTTAGGCTTTAAGGTTTTAACTGATCAGATTGCAAATTTTGCACTGAGGAATACTGAGCCTTTTATAGAGTAAAAAGTCTATTTATTACAATCTTACTTCAGCAAGACACATTTTCCAATAGACAAAACTATGCAAATTCCAGAGAGGTATTTCTTTAAAATATAAAAGTGTAGGAGATGGGGCAGGGCTCTGTTGCCAGGTTCAAATATATACAGATTGACATTCATGAGTTGGGTATGGGGTGCTAAGGAGTGAACATACATGCCTGAAGATTGCATGCTAAGGAAATAACACTCCTTCAATAACAGAATAAATAACTGAATTAAATTAAGCTATACAGTATAATATATAATATATATATATATATATATATATATATTTTTTTTTTTTTCTTTAATTAAAATTTTCATTATCATAGGAATTTAAAAAAGAGAAAAAAGAAACACAATTGGCAACAAGGAAATATAAGTCCATAGGTGCCCTAAATATATGTAGTAATATACCCACGGATATCAACATAGGTTGCCATGCAAAATGTTAAAATTGAATTGCAAGTGTACATTAAAAATTAAACATTAAAGGCCATGTTTACAGTAAGTCAAAGAAAGAGAAAAGAAAAAAGGGAAAAAATGACATGGACCTGTCCACAAGATGTCCAATAATATATGAAGAGATAAGGGTTTTGAGGTCGTGGAGAAATTCTAGGATAATAAGGTTGCAAAGACAGGGTTTTTCATGAAAGATATCCAGGGGGAGCCATATATCTTGGAAATGGGAATATCGGTCATACTGTATAGCTTAATTTAATTCAGTTATTTATTCTGTTATTGAAGGAGTGTTATTTCCTTAGCATGCAATCTTCAGGCATGTATGTTCACTCCTTAGCACCCCATACCCAACTCATGAATGTCAATCTGTATATATTTGAACCTGGCAACAGAGCCCTGCCCCATCTCCTACATGTCCAACAACACCTCCACTGTTCCTGTTTATTCTGGGTCCTTCCTATGACATTCACAAGCAGTGGAGGTGGTGAGGAGTTTGTTGGCAGTTATGCAGACTGCTGTACAATTACACATTTCCTACAACCTCCACTGTCCCAGAACCCCTGCTTCAACTTTAGCTGCCCATTTCCTGGACATTGATTTTGACTAAAATTCTCTTTTTGTAAAACCATCTATGTGAGGAGCTTGGCTCTCATGCTTCTCCTTTAGAACTAGTAATTTTTGTGAAATGGATCTTAAATGCACTTTAGAGAGTACTTCCCTACCCTACTTCACGCCCCGTCATTTACTTATGTGACTTTTGTTTTAATGATTTTGTTGCTAAATATGAAAAGATTATTAACCATCATTTGTGAGTAAATAGATTAACTGTTCTGCAGGCTGCCATACCCTTCCCACTGCTCTCCTACACATATTTCCCCCATTATACCCTTACACTCCTCTGCTGCACATACTGACTGTTGTAATATCATTCAAACTCCTCTGCTACCCATACTGCCTCCTGTCATATTTGCACATACCTCCCCTATCATAATCTTTGCACTCCTGTTTTCCAAAATTGCCTGCTGTCATTCCATTGCCATTATGTTTCAGCATATGTTGCCTCATAAGCCCCATCAACACTCCATTTACTGCACATATTGCCCACACTCCTCTTCTGGAGTGTGGAGGGTAATTCTCTCCACACTCCTCTCCTACAAATGCTGCCTGCTGTCATACCTACCACACCCATATGTTCACTGACATACCCTCTGAACTCTTCTTCTGCATATACTGCCTACTGTCATGCCATTCACATTAGTTTACAGCATATTGGTCATATTTCTTACCAGGGCCATGGATAAGGGGGTACCACTGGTCCTCCTGTACGGGGCCCGGGCCAGCAGGGGGGCCCAGACAGCAGGGTGAATCAGATGTGGGCAGGGAGGGTGATCAGGGCAGCGGGGAAACTGATCCTCTGGCTCTCTTTGTAGCAGCTGAAAGCTGGCTTCTTCTCCTCTCCATCCCACTGAAGAGTGGGGTAAGGGTCCAGTAAATATGTCATATTTACCAGCCCCTTCCTTTCCTGAATGAATGCAATGAGTGATTGCTACCAATCACTCACCATGTTCATTCATAACTGAAGCATAGTAAACTGTGGGGGTTATTTACTAAAGGAAAATCCACTTTGCACTGCAAGTGCACTTGGAAGTAAAGTCGCTGTAGATCCGAGGGGGATATGCAAGGAGAATAAAAAACATGTTAGCTTGCACATGATTGGATGATAAAATCAGCAGAGCTTCCACTCATTTCAGATCTACCCCTTAGTTTTAGAGTGACTGCACTTCCAACTGCACTTGCAGTGCAAAGTGGATTTTCCTTTTGTAAATAACCCCCTGTGTTTATTTGGGTGGGGGCCCAGTCAGATTGACTGTGTGGGGCGCCATTGTTTCTTACAGCAGCCCTGTCCCCAGCTTGTGCCGTGGTCACATTTTTGCTAGTAAATATTAAAGCTGTTGCTTTGCATGCCTTTAAATTAGTTTCTATATTCAGCTATGAAGTAATAGGTACATCCAGAGTATCCTCATAAATGAGTATTCTATAACTCTTATGCTTGGCACACACTATAATTTTTTTCCGTTCAACCCAGTGGAAATCTTCTCATCAATACAAGGTCACTAAGAACCATTGCTGTTGCTAAGGCAGTGCCTAAGGGAATGGGCCCGGCATAAATAGAATAGGAGACGGCCTGGCTAGGAGTGTAGCAAATTGAATCAACAGGTGGTGAGCCAGTTTGAACCCAAGTCTTTTGGTATAACAAGTACCAGCAGAACCTTGCAAGTTAAAACCATGTAGCTCATGTACCAGCATGCCTATCAGTCTTTGGGAATGGGAATAGAGTTGATAAATCAGCAGCAAAGCACTGAAAAGCAGGAACAGCTGCCCCGGATTCTGTTAGACTGGTTTTAGTAAATCCCCCCTATATTTCCTTTTTAAGGAAAATTGCCTCCATATTTTGATGACTGACATAATTTTATGTTTATTTTATATATTGTCAGTCCTTATTCTTTTCACCCTTAAAGTATTAGTAAACCTAATCACTAAAATCTCATATAAGCTTTACCAGGATAATATAATTTCAAAAGTACCCGTATTTATCTGCGTAAAACACGCACAGGCATATAACACGCACCTTCATTTTAAGAGGGAAGTTTCAGGAAAAAAGCATTTTTTAAATAAACAATTTTGAATTAAAATAAGGATCAGTGCCCATCAATGCAGCCTGTTTAGTGCCCATCTGCAGCCTACTCATCTCATGTCAATGCAGCCTGAACAATGCCCATCTGCAGCCCATCTCATCAATGCAGCCTGATCAATGCCCATTTTTAGCCTCAACGCTCATCTGCAGCCTCACTATCTTTTATCAATGCAGCCTGAACAGTGCAGGAAATCACTGAGCCGTCATCTCCTGTTTATTTGTCTCTCACTCGGCAGTCACACGCACATAGTCCTGCCTCTGCCATCGGCATTGGACCAGCTCCTGTGATAGACAGAACACTGGTCCAATGCCGGTGGTGGAGGCGGGACTGTGTGTGTGACATGAGAGCCGAGTTAGATCCGAGTAAACAGGAGATGATGGCTCAGTGAATTCCGGCGGCACTCGTCCCCCTCCTTCCCCTTTGAGGTACACTATCGGCGTATAACACGCAAATGTGATTTGTCCCCTATTTTCAGGGGAAAAAAGTGCGTGTTATACGCCGATAAATATGGTAATTTTTAATATTTTTTATTTGCAACTTTTAAAAATACCTTGTGTTAAACGTTTCTAGATATGCATTTACAACGTTACCCAAGGCATTACAGCAGATAAGGCTCCCAGTCACTTGAGGAGATTAATCGGCAAAAATCTCTATTTCTAGGTCCTGGAAGTTGCCTGTGATCCCGTTTGAATTAGTGAAGGCTAAGCTATCGTGGACCATGGTTAACCACTTTAGCCCCAGAAGGTTTTACCCTCTTAATGACCAGGCCATATTTTGCGATATGGCACCGTGTCTCTTTAACTGACAATTGCGCGGGCGTGCCACACTGTACCCAAACAAAATTGATGTCATTTTTTCCCCTACAAATAGAGCTTTCTTCTGGTGGTATTTGATCACCTCTGAGGTTTTTATTTTTTGCGCTATAAACAAAAAAATACAGACAATTTTGAAAAAAAAAACAATATTTTTTACTTCCTGTTATAATACATATCCAAAAATATAAATAAACAAATGTATTTATAAGTTTAGGCCAATATGTATTCTGCAACATATTTTTGGTAAAAAAAATCACAATAAGCGTATATTGATTGGTTTGTGAAAAAGTTATGGCATCTATAAACTATGGGATAGATTTATTATTGTTATAGAGGATTTATATGGCGCCAACAGTTTGCGCAGCGCTTTACAATATAAAGATTTATGGACTTTTATTTATTTTTTATGTTGTTACTGGTAATAGCAGCGATCTGCGACATTGTGGCAGACAAATCTGATCCCAAGTGGCACTTTTTGGGTACCAGTGACATTCTTACATTGATCAGTGCTATAAAAATGCACTGATCAATGTATAAATGACACTGGCAGGGAAGGAGTTAACACTAGGGGGCGATCAAGGGGTTAACTGTGTTCCCTGGGTGTGTTCTAACTGTGCGGGGGCTGGACTGCCTGGAACACCAAAGAGATCGCTGTTCACTGATCACTAGGAACAGCAGATCTCAGAGTTGTCTCCTGACAGAACGGGTTCCATCTTGTTTACATAGGCAGATCACCGTTCTGCCTCTCCTCACCATGATCGCGAGTGGTCCGCGAGACCTGTGGGCACGCCCCTGTGGCATGCAGCAGGCAAACGTGCACGGACCAACGTACAGGTACGTCGGTTTGCGCAGGAGAGCCAACCTGCCGCAATATATATGCTGTGGCTGGTCGGCAAGTGGTTAAAGAGTAACTCCACTTTTGTTGAGAAAATAACATTCCCCTCTGGGTTATCAATGTACATTCCAAGGATTTTACCAATTTTTGTTGCATATTCCTACCTTTTGTTATTTTGAAGAAATCCCTGTGTGTTTGTCTGTGTCCATGTGGGAAAGTGAATCTAATGGGAGTGGTTTCATAATTATCAATCAGCTGTGCGCCTACAGGGCTCTCATGAGGAAAGCTGCTGGACCTGCATCCCTTTAGACGTGATTTCCTATTGGAAGTATCTCACCAAAAGTTACATTTTTGTTGCAGGGGATGCCTGAAATCTGACTTAATCTTAAAGAGGGAGTCCACCCAAAAAAAAATATTAAAAGCCAGCAGCTACAAATACTGCAGCTGCTGACTTTTAATACATGGCCACTTACCTGTCCCAGGGTCCAGCGATGTCGCCAGCCGACGCCGATAAATCGTTCGACTCTCGGCAGCTGCCGCCGCCATCCTAGGTGGGGGAATCAGGAAGTGAAGCATTGCGGCTTCACTTCCCTGTTCCCTACTGCTCATGCGTGAGTCGCGCTGCGCGTCGTAACTGGTCCCCGCTATCTCCTGGGACCTGTGTGTTTCCCAGGAGACAGCGCGGAGGAACAGGAAGAGGCATAGACTCCCGTGGGAGTTGCACGCTCCCCTGTGACTACTTGTTCTCTTGATAATTTCTTATTACGTTGGTACATTGCCCAAAGGAGCACACAGGAGATGATGGCCTGGGATTCTGGGGAATACACACCCCACTGTATGCAACTCATATTTACTCCCTGAATTTGGTGTGACTCTGGACTGCTAACTCAGGCTACCTCTGCTTGATGTAGCATTTGTCTTGTCTGTAGAGTAGTGATATTTTTGTCTGTAAATAAATGCTATGGCAGGAGTCATCTATGTACCCTGTGCTCTTGATCATTAAGTACACTCAAAAAAGATTTGATCTGGTTAGTTTAATTACTTGCTGGATTTTTATATCCCATGGAGACTCTAGAGGCAAGGAGTCCCTGCCATAGCTCGAGTTATGTTATCACCTATGCTTGTTGCTTATTATTGTTCTTAATATTATAAAATAAATTAAAAATTCCACAGGGAGCTAATACCCACCGCAAATGTGCAGGTCTGAGAGCTAAGATGCAGAGATCTTATCTCATAATGCCTGAAATATAAATATCTGCAGCATCTAGCGAAAACTGAAATATGAGTTTTGGGAATGCAGACCCTTTAGTGTTTATTTGTATACGGTATTGTAAAGGTAGGAACAGCGATAGAAAGCCAAGACAAATTTAATATGAACATAAAAAATTTACAGGTAACCTTTAAGATATTTTGGTAGATAACAAAAAACATGAGCGCAGTACATAACCATTGTAGGATTTAGAAAGTCTTAGATTATTTTCCCAGCTGTGCCAAGTTTACAGTGATCACGAAGTAATAGTGCACAAATATTTTCACCTGCAATTCAGTATGGCCCCTTGCACACGTCATCATTTTACTGATTTTTACTCAGGAACATGTTGACCGAAAGTCCGAGAGTAAAAAATGCATGTGCAAAAGATGTTGAATATAGGCATGTTAAGGTGCGTAAGTGTATAGACGAGTAAAATTCTTCATTCTTCAATACCAGTGTTGTAATATACTCATTTATACTCGCATAAACATGCTTATAGACATGTAAACACGCGTATGCGAGTAAATTACTGCACTGAAATGTAAAATGTTCTATTTTAGATTTGCGGCTCTGTACTCAATGCTGTATTACTGATATTTACCCATTTGTGCATGGTTCCATAGACAACAATGCATCTCAGTTCAAATCAGTAAAAAGCGTGGCTTTTGTTTACTCTCATATGCAAGAAGCCTTATGCAGGCTGAAAACATACAGATTAATCAAACATTGAAACAAAGTAAACCTTAATCAAATTGGCCAGCAGTAGCACAATCCTGGGAAATACACAGATTATAAATACCGTCAATTTAAAAGAAAAACATATTTTTTTTTATTTTCTGCTATAAAACATACCCAATAATTATTTTTTTAATCTCATTCCTTCATCAATTTAGGCCAATATGTATTCTGCTACATATTTTTGGTAAAAAAAAACCCCCAATAAGCGTTTATTGATTGGTTTGCGCAAAAGTTAGTGTCTACAAAATAGGGGATAGATTTATGGCATTTTTATTATCTTTTTTTTTTTTACTAGTAATGGCGGTGATCAGTTATTTTTAGCGGGACTGCGACATTGCAGAGGAAAGATCGGACACCTAACTGACATTTTTTTACACTTTTTTGGTAACCAGTGACCTTATTACAGTGATCAGTGCTAAAGATATGCACTGACGTACTAATGGCAGAGGCAGGGGAGGGATTAACATCAGGGGCGATCAAGGGGTTAACTGTGTTCCCTGGGTGTGTTTACTAACTGTATGGGGGATGGGCTGCCTGGGATAACACAGAGATCCATCTTCCGGCATAGCAGAAAGACAAGATCTCTGTGTCATCCCCTGTCAGAAAGGAGATCTGCCTTGTTTATTTCGGCAGATACCCACACAGGGCCGAATAGAACTTCGGCGGGTGGTCGGCAAGCAGTTAAAGGGTAACTCCACCTTCGTGGGGAAAAGAAATAGCAAATAAAGAAAAATAATATAGTGTAAACAATTGCGACACAAGTCATATTGTAATTGCATGCTATTAAAAATTACCTTTCCTTTTCAATCTGCAGCCGCTGTAAGTTTCTGAAAATATAATGCAATATGGCTACCTGGAGGTGTTCTATACACCAGGTAGATTGTGTACAGAATGCCGCCCAGAAACCTAATTTCCTGCTTGTGTGATTGGCTCACCAATTTTCCCAGAAGTCTCCCCTAAGCTACAAGTCAGATTTCAGGCATCTCCTGCAACAAAAATGTCATTTTTGGTGAGATACTCCCAATAGGAAATCACATCTAAAGGAGGGATGCAGGTCCAGCAGCTTTCCTCATTAGAGCCCTGCTGGTGCACAGCTGATTGATAATTATGAAACCACTCCCATTAGACTCTCATTCACCAAATGGATACAGACAAACACACATGGATTTCTTCAAAATAACAAAAGGTAGGAATCTGCAACAAAGTTTGTTAAAACCCTTGCAATGTACATAGATCACCCAGGGGGGAATGTTTTTTTTCTCAACAAAAGTGGAGTTAACCTTTAATAAATAGGCTCCTTAGTGTATTTGATACATTTTATTTTTTTAAACTCTGTGTATAGTATACAGTGAAAAATATGTTGGAACCCAAAACCAGATAAGTGTAACTCTGGGCAAACTTTTATTTTTATTTTTCGGTAAAGTATATAAGGGTTGTGTCAAGTTATGTTACCATTGGGGAGATTCACCCCTGCTTTTGTACTGGTGATCCCCTCACTTTGTTTTTGGAACTAAAGTGAGGGGGTATTTAAACATTTTATGCCAGCCATAGATGGATCAAAATTTGGCTGGTTCAGCAGGGTCCATCTATGGCAGTGATTCTCAAATGGTGTGCCGCGGCACACTAGTGTGGCATGGGAGTTTTGAAAAATATTTAAAATTGCTAGCGTTTTGAAACCTTGAAAAGATATTGAAAAATGAAATTGTAAATCAATGTGGCAAAAGTTAAAGTAACATATATAAAAACGCAATCTCTGTCAGTCTGTCATTCATTGGTTCCATTCGTAACACAAGACTCGTGCGAGATCTCTGGAGAACCTGATCGCTCTATTTTATTATAATTAATAGAGAGTAGAGACCATTCTATTCCAACTTTGATGCTTATAAAAGGTTGTTCATTGTTTAGTGATGGAGAAATACTTAATCATGTCTGGAACTCTGAAAGAGAAACTGTTAAATGAAAAGCAAGGAAGCGAGCGAAAGTACAAAGAAGATTACAATCACTTCAATCTGATTTGCTCTCAAAAGCCACCACATCCTTCACATTAAATTTAAAATTAAATATATATGTAAAAATTAAGGAATTCACCACAATTGTTAAATCGATCACTCGATCAACCTCTGGATACACGGGAAAAAAGCCAAAAACTGGTTCCAAAGTTGAAGCTGTTTCAGGAGGAGGTCAGAAATGTCAGTCTATATATTTCTCCCATGACAGATTTAAGTACCAACGTACCAATGTTTTTTTTTGTGATCTCTTTTATGTATAGCGTTTTTTTAGTAATAAATTACCCTGATTTACACCATGTGGAGGCATCCCTCTTTTTTTCCATATACTTTCGGGATTTGAGAAACAGCTTCAACTTTGGAACCAGTTTTTGGCTTATTTCCCGTGTATCCAGAGGTGATATCCAGGCCTTACAGAGGCTCCATCTGCCTTCGACCACTTCACTTACCTGCCCGTGGTGGCACACAGCTAGATTGATTCTATGCTAATGGCAGTAGAATCCAACAGTTCTGGTAAGCGTACCCCATCTATTTATGAGTTTGATGACATCTGAATTGAGATTTGGGAAGTAGAAGGAACTGCTACACTGCTCACATTCATTCACTGTGGATTATCATGTTTTTCGTTTGACTATACGTCAACATTGGGACATTAGTTTATGTATACAGAGACATTCTGTTCACATGATATATGTGTTTTTTAGCGCTACAATTTATTGAATATCACTTACACCCCCTTCCTGCCCAAGCCAATTTTCAGCTTTCAGCGTGGTCGCTGTTTAAATGATTGTGCGGTCATGCTACACTGTACCCAAACAGAATTTTTATCATTTTGTTCCCACAAATAGAGCTTTCTTTTGGTGGTATTTGATCTCCTCTGCATTTTTTATTTTTTGCTAAACAAATAAAAAAAAGCCTGAAGACCTGAACTTTAAAAAAAAAAGTTTTTCTTTTGTTTCTGTTATAAAATTTTGTAAATAAGTAAGTTTTCTCCTTAACTTATGGGCACTGAAAAGGCGGCACTGACGGGCACTGATAAGGCTGCACCTATGAGGTGGCGCCAATGAGGTGGCACTGACGGGCACTGACGATGGGCACTGATAGGTGGCACTGATATGCAGCACTGATGGGCATTGATGGGTACTCATGAGTGGCACTGGTGGGCACTGATAGGCGACACTAATGGGCACTGAAAGGCTGCACTGATGGGTACTTATGGGTGGCACTGATAGGCGGCACTGATAGGTGACACTGCTGGGCACTGATACATGGCACTGATGGACACTGATAGATGGCATTAATAGGCATCACTGATGGCACTGGCAGGCATTGGGGATGGGCACTGATTGGCAGCTGCCTGGGCACTGATTGGCATTTACCTGGTGGTCTAGGGTGGCATACTAGGTGGTCCAGTGTGGTGCCAATCCCTGGTGGTCCTGGCGACATCCTGGTGGTCCTGGGTGGGCATCCAAGGGGGGGCTGCACTGATAAACAATCAGCACAGACCCTCCCTGTCAGGAGAGCAGCCGATCGGCTCTCCTCTACTTGCGTCTTTCAGGACACGGCTGATCACGTGGTAAAGAGCCTTCATCAGAGGCTCTTTATCGAGGTTGGTTAAGCGGTGGAAGACTGACACACCGCACCACCGATCGCCGCGATGCACGCCCCCACGGGCGAGAGCCGCACCACCCAGCCATCATTTGACGGTGGGCAGGCGGCATGCAGGCAGGCGGCAAATGGTTAAAAAAATAAATACATTCACCCTCTAAGAAACACCCCCCCGCCCCACTTCTCCCATTCCCCCACCCCATGTCGGACTCCCCTTTCTCGTTTCATCTCCTCCATCTCTTCATCTATTCCACTACATACTCAATACATTGTTCTGTATATTTCTTGGTTTTCTTTAAAATTATCAATTTTCCCATGTACTATTAAATCTTTCTACCCATCCCTCCTCCCTACTACTAAGATATTCCATTCTAAACATATAGTCTGTTCTTTCAAATCACTCCTTTTCCTGGGTCTAATTATTTTGTTTGGTATTGTTTCTTTTCGCTGCATTTAGTAGGAATGGGATTAAGGTTCTCTTATGTTTTTTTTTTGAGTTACTTGTTTTAAGGAATATACCTGTCCATGGGTCATTTAATATCACTTCTCCTGTAATTTCCCTTATATAGTGTTGTATCTCTTGCCAAAATTCCTTTATTTTTACACAGTCCCACCATATATGGGTCATGTTGCCTATCTGTTTGCAGCCTCTCCAACATGGTGGGGATTTATCTTGTTGATACTTTTGAATTTATTCTAAAAATACTTTATGTATTAATAATAACACCATCCTTATACTGCCAGCCATAATCATTTTATTGATTAACCTATACAACTTTGCAAGCATACAGCTATAGTATGTAAGCCCCCCGTGTCCTCGCCATTTAATGATATCATCCTTTCCTATACAGATATATTTATATGTGTGCATACTGTATTTTTAGTTTATAATAGGCTATTTTATGTATAGCTTCTACACTTATTAACACTAACTTGTAGAAATGCATATTCTTTACAAATCATATTTTCTAGATTATGTGGTTGGCTTCACAAAGCCATTGCAGTAAATTTACATTTTTATGAACATTGGTACTTAAATCTGTCATGGGAGAAATATATAGGCTGACATTTCTGACCTCCTCCTGAAAATGTTAGTTACCTAAACAGCAGGCTAGACGCTTTGTCAGCTGAACCAATATTCATTAGGCTGCAACCTAAGTCTGAGGTGTTAAAATGATTTTGGATTCTGAGAAACAGATATCATATTTGAAATGTAAAAAATACTGCATGACTGTAATTATCCAATATATATTTATCACTGTCTTTGTGACATTGTCTAAAACAGGGGTTCTCAAGCTTTCTAAAGAAAGGGCCTGGTCATTGTTCTTCAGATTTTTATGGAAGTCAAATTGTGGCCAGTGGGAGAAGAAAATGCCCCAGCTTTAGTGGTCAGTGTGAGCAAACAATGCGCCATGGTTAATGGGAATGAGACATTATCTTGTACCTGTGGTCAGTGGGAGGAGGAATAAAACCCCATTGTTGCTTCTGGATGGAGAAATAGTGCCCTGTCTTTGACATCAGTAGGCGGAATGGTGCCCCATTGTTGGTGTTAGTGAAAAGATTAGTGTCCCATTTTTTGAATTTTTGCTGCAATTAGAAGAACTGTGCTCCCATCATTGTACAAAAGAAAAATGAGAAAAAAAAACAGTGCCACTCACAAGCCCCAAAATCAATCTGCTCATCAGACCCCTGGGTGCTGGAAGGAGCTTGTCCCAGCTCCAAAAGGGATCCACTGCACAAAAGAAAAAACAAAATAAAATAAAAACAGGTGCACACCAGACTATTCTAATGTAAGTAAAATAATTAAATGTACTGGGCACAATACGAAAAAGAGCCACCAGGCGGGGCTCTCAATTGTATTATGTATTGTACATTCAATTACAGTATCTCACAAAAGTGAGTACACCCCTCACATTTTTGTCAATATTTTATTATATCTTTTCATGTGACAACACTAAAGAAATTACACTTTGCTACAATGTAAAGTAGTGAGTGTACAGCTTGTATAACAGTGTAAATTTGCTGTCCCCTCAAAAAAACGCAACACAGCCATTAATGTCTAAACCGCTGGCAACAAAAGTGAGTACACCCCTAAGTGAAAATGTCCAAATTGGGCCCAACGTGTCAATATTTTGTGTGGCCACCATTATTTTCCAGCACTGCCTTAACCCTCATGGGCATGGAATTCACCAGAGCTTCACAGGTTGCCACTGGAGTCCTCTTCCACTCCTCCGACCTCACGGAGCTGGTGAATTTTAGAGACCTTGGGAGGAGATCATGCTCTGCTTCAGTATGTCACAGTACATGTTGGCATTCATGGTTCCCTCAGTGAACTGTAGCTCCCCAGCGCCGGCAGCACTCATGCAGCCCCAGACCATGACACTCCCACCACCATGATACAAAAAGGAGGTTTATGGAAGGGACTTTTGGAAAGGCACCACTATGACAAATACATATAAAAATACAAATATATATATTTTTTTAAATACAATCTTAAGACACTAAAAACTAGATGTCATTCAGTTAGGGGTTGCTACATCTACTATAATGCTCAGGGAGTAAGAAACATCAAAAAGGGGTTCTCAACATTAAACTGAAAGTGAATCTGTAGTTCACACACTGTAGTAACATGGATCAGCCCCCTGCTTCCTTTGCCGCCTCGCCAGCAAAATCCTTTACCTCCTTGCCAGTAACAGTCCTGTTATTGTTTACATTTGCCTAACTCCCAAAATTATCCTGTTCTAGTCTATCAGCACTCATAAAGATTTAGTATACATTTCTACTATGGGCTTATTTTTACTTAGCACTTCCGAAAACCCTTATGTTGTAACTTGTGGCTCTTGACAAACCTGGGTTTTGTAAGGGTGTGGCCTACCTGTGTTATTTTATGTATAGTTTATATGCCATAAAGGGACAAACACACATCCTTGTGGAGAATCAACCATGGGAAGTGGTAAAAAAAATGTTCTTCTACATTACAAACCTAAATATTGTAGCATGCATTATTTCCATTATTGCATTACATATTGGAATTTGGAGATTCTCCCTATAGTAGGTATCTGTGTTTCACAGTGATTAGCAAGTCTTTGTGACCAACTTCTTCTGAGGTAAAATCTTAGGAACATAGAAAGAAAATTTGCAAATGGTCAGACCTCATGACAGATGGCCATAGATGGATTGAAATTCAGCTGGTTCTGCAGGGAGCAGATATATTTTGATCCATGTGTGACCACTGCAGTTGAACAGAAGTCAATATACAGATCGACTTCTGTTCAACTGCCCTGTCAGATAAAGTTCAGCTGGCTGCATTGCTGTTCTGTGTATTGTGACAGCGGGGGAGTCTCCCTGCTGCAAGAACACAATAATGCAGCAGGGGGATTCCCCCGTTCACCTCGATGGTGTGGATGGGGAATCTGTTCAGTTCTATTCATTCAGCTCACTGAACTGAAAAAACTGAAAGAAGACGGAACAGTGTATGATCAGCTTAAGAGATATGGGAGAATAATAACTATATACAGCACATCAGCCTGGATGGGGGACATTAATCATGCACTCTACATGCAAATTTGTATACGGGCCAAAGATAGTTTTTTGTGTCGAATGGCTTACTACACACCAGCACTTAGTAAAGCATTTGCTTACCTTTTGTATAGTGGCCTCTCAAAAGCAAACTAGGCAACTGCCTTTAGCCCTAACACTGCAATCATTGACTAACATTGCTTCCTGTAGCTAGACCTTGCACAGGTGTTGGAAAAAAATGTTTGCAATCTATGCTATTTGTATGTTGCCTAAGATACAATAGTACTTCTAAGTAAGAAGCAAAGCCTTTATCACAGTTAAGGGTCAGGCTTGGAGACCAGTACCTATAGCAGTAGAGAGACTTCCCCCGACCAGCAGAATAGGTATATACCTGGTCTTCCTTCTGGGTTTGCGGGCTCTAGCCATTTAAATGGCTAGAGCCCGATGATGATTAAAAGCCGCAATGATGTGACTCCTGCAAGGGTTTTACTCATCCTGTACTCTCTCCAAAACAAAAAGACATATATACTTTGACTTCTTCAGCTTTGTCACCTGTATACCCCTTATGGACCAGAGCAATGTTTGCATTTCTGCTCTGGGCTTGTTTATTCAGCAAGGACTTTGCCATTACTTTTGCAGCCAAATTGGGATAATACCTACTTTATATTTGTTACATGTCCCCATTCACATAGCAAAACTTAAACAATAAAAATAAAAATGCAGCTTGTCTTTTTTTTATATACTTTTCTGAAACTTCCAGCAAGAAAAAAAAATCTACTTAGACCCCTTTCACACTAGGGCAGTTTTCAGCCACTTTAACTCTAGAAATAGCCTCTGTGAAAGTGCCTGAAAACCGCCTACCATTCATTTCAGTGTGTCTTTTCACACTGGCATGATGCGCTTGCGGGACGTTCTGAAAAGTCCTTCAAGCAGCATCTTGGGGTGGGTTTGAAGCGCTGTATTTAGCACTCCCAAAACACCCTGCCCATTGGAATGAATGGGCAGCACTTTAAAAGCAGGAGTTTTTAACCCTTTCTTTTGGGGGTTAAAAGCACCCCGCTAGCGGCCGAAAAGTGACGCAAAATTGCTGCTTAAACAGCGCTAAAGCACCGCTAAAATGAGCAACGCTTTAGCGCTAACAGCTGGCGATTTCAGTGTGAAAGCAGCCTTGGTTAACTTTGTACAACTGTACTGGCAGATATTGCATCAATTGCAATAGATTTAAAGTGGATGTATAGGCAGACATTTTTTTTATCTTAAAGCGGAGTTCCGACTAAAAAAAAAAAAAAAATAAAAGTCAGCAGCTACATATACTGCAGCTGCTGACTTAATAATCGGACACTTGCCTGTCCCAGGGTCCAGCAATGCGGGGGAATGAAGTCCCGCTTGTCTCCCCCTCCTCTCTGTGGCGCGGGCATTGTCACTGTGGGTGGCCGGCTGTGGCTTCACAGCGAACTGCGCTGTGACTGGCCGAGCAATCATCTGGGACCTGTGACGTGTCCCAGATGATTGCCGAGAGGGAGGAGGGAGAGGTAAACTTACTTGCGGTGCCCCCGGGAGGGAAGTGTGAGCTGGAACCCTCTAAAAAGAGGGTTTCCGCTCCCCCCTCCCAAAAAAAATGACATGCCAAATGTGGCATGTCAGGGGTCACCTTCCCTTAAAGCGGAAGTTCCATTTTTGGGTGGAACTCTGCTTTAATGCATCCTATGCATTAAGATAAAAAACCTTCTGTATGCAGCAGGCTCCTACAGCCCCCCTAATACCTACCTGAGCCTGTCTTTATCCAGCGATGTTGCAGGAGTGTCCAAGCTGCCTGGGACTCCTCTCCTCATTGGCTGAGACAGCAGCATGGCACGATTGGCTCCCGCTGCTGTCAATCAAAATCATTCAGCCAACCAGGAGAGAGAGGGGGCGGGGCCTGGTCACGGCTCCGTGTCTGAGTGGACACAGGGAACTGTGACTTGGCTCAGGTGCCTGCATAGCAAGCTGCTTGCTGTGGGGTCACGGAACAGGAGGGAGGGGCCAGGAGCGCAGAAGTGGGACCCAAGAAGAGGATGATCTGGGCTGCTCTGTGCATGACTAACTGCATAGAGCAGGTAAGTATAACATGTTTGTTATTTATTTAAATTTTTTTTTAAAACGAGACTTTACAATCACTTTAAACACATTGAATTGAATTGAATTTAGGTATTTTTTGAGTACAGTATTGAAAGTGTCAGTGCTTGCACCTGATTCATGTACCTGTCAGAGACAAAGCTTTCTATAGGTGATATTGTCTTACAAAAATTATTTCCATGCACAAAAGTGTATTCAGTTTTTTTTTCAACTTTGATCAGTATTTGTTTTAAAAAATAGTGTTAATGTAGAGAAAAAGCATACATGTTGTTCTATAATTTTGTCCCATACCATCCCGCCATAAAGTATTTTGTTATTTACAATTGAAATAAAGATTTTTTTTTTCTTTAATTTGGATTTATTGTTTATTATTATTATTATTTTTTAAATGTGACACCAAGAAAAAAAAAACAAATACAGTTTTGAGTATTAATAGTTTAAAAAATAGAATTTAAAATATTTAGCAGAAAAATAAAAACTAAGGGGAGAAGATGGAAAGAGGCAATTAGGAATGATTAAGGCTGACCTAGGGTTAATAAGGGGTTATAATACACAAATTTATAAGAAAAATATATACTTAGTTTTTCACTTGTAAGGTTCATTTAAATGACATCAGATGCAGATCACCCCTTTGATCTTCATATGAATGAACTATTATATTACATAATTTTGTCACTGTATTTCTGAAGCATGCTTCTAATTGTGTCTACAATTACTGTTCAGAAGCTTCCTTTTACAACAAACGGTGCAGCACTGCTGTATTACTCAGCAATCCCAGCTGTCAGAATGACAAAACTGCTGGTAAGAGTGGTGGGGGAATGGGGTCATCGGGGGAGAGGGACGACAAGGCATGTTACATATGTCCTCTGTTCTTCAATGATGTTTTTAAGGTGTGCGTAGCATACCTACGGTCCAAAACTGGTTAAAGCTGTACTCTAGGCAGATATAAAATACACAAATAACACATCTTTATAATATTTTTTACACCATTAAAACTATTCTTTATATGCAAATCTTTAAATACAGTGTAAGTATCTAAATTATACCTGGAATCAGCTCTTGCAGTCTCTGGTCAGCAGGGATAGCATGTTAGAGCAAGAAGAAGCCAATCAGTTCATGGGCTGACAAGGATTATGCTGATAGGAGGAGAGAGCAGAGTAACAGACAGATGAGCTCATTACTGTGCTGCTTCTCCTTTCACTGTTGGAGGTGTGTCAATGACAACCTGGTCTCAGAGGAAGGAGGGTTGAATGATGCTGCCTGTCAGACTGATGACATCTAGTGGCGAAAAAGAAGATCCATAGGAGAAAGCTCTGTGGAGGAATTTTCGGCTGGATTTCTGCTTTACCTTACTGCTTCTGCCTATGTCCTATTTTTGCCAACATAATTGGGTTTATTAACTAAAGGCAAATAGACTGTGCAGTTGCACTCTGCGAGTGCAGTTGTTTTAAAGCTTAGTAAATGAGGTAAAGCTTCACTTTGCAAAGAATACCCAATTACAAGCCAGGAAAAAAAAAAAAAAAAACTGCAATTTGCTTGCGCATGATTGTATGATGGAAGTCAGCAGAGCTCCCCCTCATTTCCTAAGCTCTGGAGCAACTGCACTTGCAGAGGGCAACTGCATTAGCAAAAAGACAGTCTGTTTGCCTTTAGTAAATCAACCCCTTTGTTTCCTTATTAGCCGCATTACATTTATATTTATTTTTCACATTTTGTGCATCTTGTGAAATCTTGATATGCACGTTATTTTTCTTACTGAGTTCCAAATGTTTTATGATGGTACTGTTAAAAAAAAAATCAGTTCCTGCATAAAATAAATCTGTCATATTTTATTGTAATGTTTTCACAGTAATAATTCTAAAGGCAAATGTAGTCATGGCTGGGAGTGGCTTTACTGAAAACAAGGTTGATTCTTAGTTTGCCACCTTTTTAAACCTTGCTTTCATATTTGATCTCATTATTCTGAACACATACTTTTTAGCATGTCATCTGGTGATGCTGATGGGAATGACACGGAGAATTGGCTGGACATGTTCAAAGGATTTTTTTTTTTCCTCCCCTTAGTGTGCTTTATCCCTTCAAGGTAACAGCAGGAAGAATAGGCTTGCCATCTTGCATTCTCATAGGAATGGTGGATACTCTGTCTCCTGACATTCTTCTGACATGTCTTATGAGAGAGTTCGGGACCACATGAGTTATATTATCCAAGTTCATATTCATACTACAAAACTTCTATTGCTGCAGCAGCCAATTAAGCTACAATAGTGACAGCTCTGTCATAACAGAAAGATTCCTGGATGTGTCCCCGCAACACAAGTGGTCTTGGCGCTTAATTGGCTGCCATAGCAACTGAAAGTCGCCAAAGTGAAAAAAAAACGATAGGATTAAAACCAAATTTTAATGGGTTCCTTATCTTGTTCTGTGGTACAGTTATACAATGATTAATAAACTAAAGCTTCTCTATGGAGGATTATTAATGTTGGGTAGACTTTGGCAGGTGAGTCTTGAATGTTTATGCTGTGGTATGTGCCTGATGAGAACGAAGGGTAGAATTTGTCCTTATATTATTGTGGTTGTCTGTACTCTGGTGACATCCAGGCTGCTGCCTGATAGTTTTAAATAACTTCTGCATTCCAAGAATTTATTCTGATCTCTCAGGAACGTTCAGGTTTTAGGTTTCTTACAATCCTTGCATGCAAGATTACACAAGGTAATATAAACAGGTCTTGTGTGATGATCATTAAAGCTTTATAATCAATTAAGTGTTTAAAATATTATCCATTCTCTGTTTCTCACACTTTAGTCCTTCTAATTAATGATGTCGGTCATCTGTGTCAAGAATAAGCAATATTGATCAAGTGGAACGTGCGCTATTGAAAACAATATTTTTAATTTATCATGTTTTGAGCTATAAAGTGTTTAATTCTACGACGCAAGATAACATTGCATACATCTGTGTTTTTTTTTTTTAAATATTCATTTTATATAGACGTATTTGAATGTATGTATTTTTAAGTACCATTTCTTAAAGGGAAAGCATGAGGGTTGATTTTCTAAAACTGGAGTTTCTGCATATAAACCAATCAGCCTCCGGGCCAGATCACACCACATGCAGTCTAGTGCGACTTTTTTTCTGCATCAAAAACACATGGAAAGTAGGTTATATGGTTTCCAGTAGCATAGTTCACACCTGTGCAGTTATTTGCAGGGCTTTCCAGTTCCAGAAAAAAAGTAGAACACGTTGCATTTTTCCTGCACGGCACTGGACTGTACTTGAATGCAGTAACACGCATCAAAAACACACCGGAATGCATCAAAAACGCACTGGACCCCAGTATAAAAAGCATCTGGAATGTATCAAAAATGCACTGGAACATGCCAAAAACACATTAAAAATGCACATGCAAGAACGCATCCAGAATGGATCTTGAGTGTGTTTTTGTGGTGTGAACCAGCCCTCTGGGTTTTTTTGTCAAAACTTAATATAACAAGCTGCAGTTAGAAACTGATTGGCTACCATGCACAGCTGCACCAGATTTTGCACTCTCCAGTTTTAGTAAAACAACCCCTAAGAGCCCTTGCACACTGGGGCGGTTTGCAGGCGCTATTGCGCTAATAATAGCGCCTGCAAACCGCCCCAAAAGTGCCGCTACTTTCATTCCAGTGTGCAAGCCCCGAGGGCTTGCACACTGGAGCGATGCGCTGGCAGGACGGTAAAAAAAGTCCTGCTAGCAGCATCTTTGGAGCGGTGAAGGAGCGGTGTGTATACCGCTCCTTTACCGCTCCTGCCCATTGAAATCAATGGGACGGCGCGGCTATACCGCCGGCAAAGCGCCTCTGCAGAGGCACTTTGCGGTGATATTTAACCTTTTCTCGGCCGCTAGCGGGGGGTAAAACCACCCCGCTAGCGGCCGCATACTGACGGTAAAACGCCGCTAATAATAGCGGCGTTTTACCGCCGACGCCGCCCCCCGCCCCAGTGTGCAAGGGCTCTAAGGGTCCTTTCACACGGGCAGTCTGCCCAGCAGACTCCGTTTTGCTCAGCGGGGGTTCGATCCACTGATCCCCCCTGAGCAGGCGCCGGGCGGATGGCAGGTTTGTCTCTGCTCACTGTGCTGAGATAGACCTGTTTATAGTCCCGCTCTCCTCTATGGGGAAATCAGATGAAAGCGGACCGCTTTTCCATACGTATGGAAAATGGGGTCAACATCTGTCTGGATTTCACAGGGAGGATCCGATAGCAGCGTGTGTCAGCGGGCATGTTACCGCTGACATCTGCCACTCCATAGAGGTGAATGGAGTGTCTGATCAGGTCAGCCTGAAAAACTGATAGGTGGACCTGATTGGAAAGCTCATGTGAGAGGACCCAAAGTGTATTTAGTAGATGGTGTATATTTATACAGTGCCTTGAAAAAGTATTCACACCCCTTGAAATTTTCCACATTTTCTCATGTTACAACCAAAAACGTATATGTTTTTTATTGAGATTTTATGTGATAGATCAACACTAAGTGGCACATACAGTAATTGTGAAGTGGTAGGAAAATGATAAATGGTTTTCAACATTTTTATACAAATATCTGGAAAGTGTGGCATGCATTTGTATTCAGCCCCCTTTACTCTGATACCCCTAACTAAAAACTAGTGGCACCGATTGCCTTCAGAAGTCACCTAATTAGTAAATAGAGTCCACCTGTGGGCAATTTAATCTCAGTATAAATACAGCTGTTCTATGAAGCCTTCAGAGGTTTGTTAGAGAACAAACAGCATCATGAAGACCAAGAAACACACCAAACAGGTCAGGAGGGTTAAAGTTGTGGAGAAGTTTAAAGCAGGGTTAGGTTATCCCAAGCTTTGAACATCTCACAGAACATTGTTTAATCCATCATCCGAAAATGGAAACCTACCAAGACATGGCTGTCCAGCTAAACTGACCGGGCAAGGAGAGCATTATTCAGAGAAGCAGCCAAGAGGTCCATGGTAACTCTGGGAGGAGCTACAGAGATCCACAGCTTTGGTGGGAGAATCTGTCCACAGGACAACCATTAGTCGTGCACTCCACAAATCTGGCCTTTATGGAAGAGTAAGAAGAAGAAAGCCATTGTTGAAAGAAAGTCAAAAGAAATCCCGTTCGCAGTTTGCTAGAAGCCATTTGGGAGACACAGCAAACATGTAGAAGAAGGTGCTCTGGTCAGATAAGACCAAAATTGACCTTTTTGGCCTAAAAGCAAAACACTATGAGGCAGAAAACTAACACTGCTGTCATGTACCTTACTGTGGAGCTCGAGATGATTAAGGTGGTCTCTTGCACAATTCCTGTCCAAGTACTCATGGTAGTGGAGACAGGGACTGCTAGGGCAGTGGAAGGGTGCAGGTGCCTGGCAGCTGTGGGCGTGAGCTGAAACTTGAAGACACATGAGTCCTTCCAGTGGTGGCGTGGAGTCTGGTCACAAGCCTTGTTCAGCGGGAGCCAGACAGGCAGGTGCAGAATCGGGATCAGTTGCAAGGTCGGGAACAGGCAGAAGTCGGTAACGTGCAGGTGGTGGGGTACCAAATCAGGAGGCGGAGCCACAGTCCTAAGTCCATGCCAGGGCCGGTAATATAAGCAAGAAGCAGATTTAGCAGGCAGGGGTGATCCAAGAGAGTTGTCAGACGTAGCCGGGTCAGGAGCAAGGTCAGCAGACATGGATAAGAGTCAGGAGTACAAGAAACAAAGCTCAAGACATTCCAGCACTGAAGCCAGGCAGACTCTCAGCTTAAATAGGCTACTGGACGCCAGAATTTATGGATGCATGCACACGCTAACGTGCACGTGCTCGCATGCATGCACCGATGCACATGCACATTCTAGTCCTTGCTCGTCTTGGTCTGTGACTCTGCACATGCGCATTAGAATTAGCACTTGCTGAACGGCAATTAGCACCTGCTGAATGGGAATGAGCACTTGCTGCACAGGAATGAGCATCTGCTGCACGAGTTATCTGACAACTGCACATGACCCTGAACATACCCTCCCCACCATGAAACATGGTGGTGGCCGCATAATTTTGTGGGGATGCTTTTTTTCAGCAAGGACAGGGAATCTGATCAGAGTTGATATGAAGATGGATGGAGCCAAATACAGGGCAATCTAATGCCCCGTACACACGGTTGGAAATTCCAACAGAAAAAGTCCGATGGGAGCTTTTCATCGTATATTCCGACCGTGTGTATGCCCCATTGGACTTTTTATGTCGAAAATTCAGACGGACTTAGATATAGAACATGTTCTAGATTTTTCTGACAGAACAAATTCCTATCAGGAAAACCACTCGTCTGTATGCTGTTCCGATGTACCAAAAATGACGCATGTTCTGAAGCAAGTACAAGACGTCGCACATGTTGTCCCGTCGTACGTGTTGTATGTCTCCGTGTTCTTGGCGGTCGGAATTTGGTGTGACCGTGTGTATGCAAGACAGCTTAAGCTGAATTCCGTCGGAAAAACCTTCAGAGTTTATTTCGACGGCAAAACCGGTCATGTGTACAGGGCATAAGAAGAAAACCTGTTATGTCCCGTACACACGGTCGGATTTTCCGACGGAAAATGTGTGATAGGACCTTGTTGTCGGAAATTACGACCGTGTGTAGGCTCCATCACACATTTTCCATCGGATTTTCCGACACACAAAGTTTGAGAGCAGGATATAAAATTTTCCGACAACAAAATCCGTTGTCGGAAATTCCGATCGTGTGTACACAAATCTGACGGACAAAGTGCCACGCATGCTCAGAATAAATAAAGAGATGAAAGCTATTGGCCACTGCCCCGTTTATAGTCCCGACGTACGTTTTTTACGTCACCGGGTTCAGAACGATCGGATTTTTCCGACAACTTTGTGTGACCGTGTGTATGCAAGACAAGTTTGAGCCAACATCCGTCGGAAAAAATCCTAGGATTTTGTTGTCGGAATGTCCGAACAAAGTCCGACCGTGTGTACGGGGCAATAGTCTGCAAAAGACTTGAGACTGGGACGGAGGTTCACCTTCCAGCAGGACAACGACCCTAAACATACAGCCAGAGCTACAAGGGAGTGGTTTAGATCAAAGCATATTCATGTGTTAGAATGGCCCAGTCAAAGTCCAGACCTAAATCCAATTGAGAATCTGTGGCAAGACTTGAAATTTGCTATTCACAGACTCTCACCATCCAATCTGGCAGAGCTTGAGCTATTTTGCAAAGAAGAATAGGAAAAAATGTTGCTCTCTAGATGTGCAAAGCTGGTAGAGACATACCCAAAAAGACTTGCAGCTGTAATTAAAACAAAAGGTGGTTCTACAAAGTATTGACTAGGGGGCTGAATACAAATGCATGCCACACTTTTCAAATATTTATTTGTAAAAAAAACTGAAAACCATTTATCATTTTCCATCACAATTATGTGCCACTTTGTGTTAGTCTATCACATAAAATACATTTACGTTTTTGGTTGTAACATGACAAAATGTGGAACATTTCAAGGGGTATGAATGCAAAATACTCAAAAAAGGATAGAAAACATAAAGCAAGAGAAAATAGGATCAAACAGGTCAAGAATGGTCATTTAGGTCATAAAAGGATCCAACATTAGGATTACAAAGCTTAGCTTTAGCTTGTATTAAGACAATATACACTATATTACCAAAGTATTGTGACGTCTGCCTTTACGCACACATGAACTTTAATGGCATCCCAGTCTTAGTCCGTAGGGTTCAATATTGAGTTGGCCCACCCTTTGCAGCTATAATAGCTTCAGCTCTTCTGTGAAGCCTGTCCACAAGGTTTAGTAGTGTTTCTATGGGAATGTTTGACCATTCTTCCTGAATGCATTTGTGAGGTCAGGAACTGATGTGGACGAGAAGGCCTGGCTCACAGTCTCCACTCTAATTCACCCTAAAGGTGTTGGGTTGAGGTCAGGATTCTGCGCAGGCCAGTCAAGTTCCTCCACCCCAAACTCACTCATCCATGTCTTTATGGACCTTGATTTGTGCACTCATTTGCTGTCATGTTGGAACAGGAAGGGGCCATCCCAAAACTGTTCCCACAAAGTTGGGAGCATGAAATTGTCCAAAATGTCTTGGTATGCGCACGTCTTAAGAGTTCCCTTAACTGGAACTAAAGGGTCAAGTCCAACCCCTGAAAAACAACCCTGTACCATAATCCCCCTCTACCAAATGATATGGACCAGTGCACACAGCAAAGCACTCTGCATAAGCAGAGTGGACATGGACCTGTCTTCAGACTGCTCCAGAGGCCTTAGTGTGCAAAATGGCATGGCATGGCAAACCAGAGTATGTAACCTTATGCGATGTGTCACTGCTGAATATATAACAGATAGTGAGCTTGACATATGCAGGGTAGTAGAGCGACTGCAGTGGTCAAGAGCGTTTAATGAACAGCAAGCTTGTACCATACAGTACAGCATATGGAATGTGGAGTTTCAGAGAATGCAATGTATAGCACAGCATATATAGTGTAATGCTTCAAAGTATTCAGTGTATTGTGCAGTGCATGAGGCGTAGTGGTCTAGCTCATGCAATCGGTGTATTATAGAGATTCTCAGTAAGCTATGTACAATTTAGCATCACAATTGTGGTATATGCTTTCCCTCCCTCAGTCCACTGCTCTTTAATTTTGCCCCTGGCTCAGCTGGTCACAACCCTTTACCTTTCCCCATTAGTTGCTTAGTCTTTAACAAAATGGTGATGAGGACTGACAGCTACTTTGTCCTCTCCAAGGAGACATAAGTAAATGTAAATATCTAATGGCGAGTCAAAGATGTTCCCCACCAACCTAATGCAATAAAAATGTGCATTTCAGGAGTGGTAGGTGGGCAGGATGCATTTCAGGACCCTTTTAATATAATATTAGAACTGCCATCTTTTGATGAGAAAGGAGACTTGTCCTCATCACCAACTTTGTTGGTCTTCCAGAAAATGATGATGGAAAATGCTTTGTATCCTTTACTAGATGGTACCATAGAACATGCAGAGTTCTAACATTCCTTAGTAACATTTTAACAGAACCAATGGAATGAGCAAATGGGGAATAACTGGAACTTGCAGTTTACTAAACAGGTGCAAATTTAAAAACAGTAATGCAAAACACCCTCAGGATAGCAAAGAGCATGAACACAATTTAAAATACAAAAAGATTATGAAAGCAACTCAACGTGGACATGTCACAGCAATGTCATTTTGGCCCAGTCAGGGTAATGTGGTTGCATATCATAGTCCATATAAGATGCTATAACAGAGAGTCTAACTTAGAATCACTACTTTAGTAAAACAAATCAGAACCCAATTATCCTCATAATCAGCACCACCTCAGTGTAGTCTAGGGTAGCTCTGGCAACACAGGCAAACAGCCAAAGAAGTAAAAGAACAAAGGGTCACACCAATGGACCTGGAGTACTCTGGTAGCAATTATGAGGGGATTCCCACAGTAGCTGGGTTATCTGTGTAAGCTGCAAGCTATTAGCCTCCTGCCTAACTGCCCACTTTTTACAGGGAAGGGGCTGTTATCTGGTTGCAGATCACTTGTCCAGTTATCACTGCCTTATCAGTTGTGGCCCCTCTGAGCTGCAGAGGAAGGATGGTTAAGGAATTTTCTTCCTTGGGCTTATCCAGGTACCCAAGGAGTTGTGGAAAATTGAGTTAAATGGGCCTATGCCTGCCTTTGATCACTGTGTCTAAGTGGGCACTCCATTAACATGTTAAAACTAGGCATGTCCCTGTCCCACATCAAGGTGGGGGTATACCTACACATGGAACCCTTCCCTGCTTTAAAAACTTTTGATAACAGAATGGGATTTATATATAATAATGGAAAAAATGTATAACACCCTCCACCGCCCTGCAAAGGAATCTCCTGGCCCTAAGCGTTTTAAGCAGGAGTGGCAAGCTTTGTTTGTCCTGCTCTGAGTACGTCCTCCACACTATCCAATCAAGGATAGAAGAGACGTACCTACACAAGCCGAAATCTTTTTTCCAGTTTTTTTTGGTGAATAACAACCATTTAAAAATCCATTTATATAGCCGTCATATACACTTATTCTGTCTAGAGCAGAGCACTTCATATGTTTAGAATATACTAGGAGCCCATTCACTAATTACTATGTCCTCATTAGAAGATAACGCAACATTGCTCATTTGTATCTCACATATTATACATGTTTATTGGCAGTTTAATTTTAGGTAGGGTTCTCATTTAATGCTGCTGAAGAACCAAAAATGTACTATTGCCTTTGGCAGTAGGATGTAAGTATACTGCCAGGTGTTCAGGGCTGGTGCCAGCTAAAACATTGTGTTGGGGATAATTAAATCATTTGTATTATGGATGCATATGACTTCATCCTTTATTCCAGACCTTTATTTACCTAGCAGCTATCGTTTGACCTTGAAAGCTTGTGACGGCCAATTCACTAGCTAGTCATTGGCAGAGGAGATCTAAAATTACTTTTTAAAATTTTGTGCTAGTAATCTGCTCATCAAAGGCTATTGTAGTTGTTAGCAATATTTCTAATTATTATTGATTTATTAAACACCCAACATCACACACTACAAAAATATTCTGTCCTAATCTGCTCTTGCATAATGTAGAAAAAAGCATGTTTTGTGTGTGTGTGTGTATATATATATATATATATATATATATATATATATAAAATGTAATAAGTAGACATCATTGAAGTCTCGCCTTTAAGTAAAGAACTTGGTAATTCATGCAAAAGTTTGCCTTTTAATGAAGTAAAAAGGTCTTCCAACTACATGGTTTAAGGCCAGGTTCACATATATTCAGCCTTGGTTCGAAGCATGGGGTCCGGTGCGTCCCTGTTCACTGGTTCAGGCGCCATTCAAGTTCAGGTTTTTGTCTGAATTCACACCTGAACTGGACCCAAAGACACACAGGACCCTTCTGTAAACCGAACCACGGCCAGCCCGGACCTGTGTGAACCAGCTCCATTGAGAGTCGGTTTCACTCGCCTATCATGCGAATTGGATATATCCAATTCGCATATATGTGAACCCAGCCTAAAAAGAACATTTCTTCTCCACATGAATATGTTAGCGTACAAGAACTATAAAATATAGTATATCACAAGCCAGGAAGAGGTGAGCAAGGAAAAATCAAAGAATTTACTTTATTTTCAAGTGGCTGGATTTATTTACTTAGGCTGGCTGTAACTGGATGCTGGTAGTCTATTAGAGTGACTCTGAGAATGATGCCCAGATTTTATCTGTGGGGGCAACATATATGCATAGGGAGGGAACACAGAAGAACTGTGGAAGTAACTTGAGGGAACTTGAGACATTGGTTGGGTTACTGGGAATTACAGGAAACAAAGTTGTTAAATTGGGTAGCCACCACCTTAGAAATAACAGATAAGATGCTTGATTGGTTGATATTCATTTTTTTGATGTGTATTATCAATGATACTTATTTAGAGTATTTTGTACTCTCTTCCCTGATATGAAATTAAAATTGACTTATAAAGGAAATTTAGTGTTTAAAGTTGTGCTGATAAAACAGCTGACATATGTAAATGAAGAATGATGAGACAGTGAACCTTTCATTGGACTGTGTGCCACCCTTTGCACATGCTTTAATCTTTTGTATGAAACAATATCCTTTATTTCTTTTTAGAGCAACCAATCAACAGATTTTATAGGGAATTGACTGCAAATCAGTCCTTCATTTAACACAGCCTTCTGCAACCAAATCTCACAAGATTTTTCATCGTTTTCCCAAAAGTGTGACACTGTCAACTTTCATTACAATGCCTCAATTCCCTTGCTGGTGTGAAAATGATCAGTCTGTTGCAATACATTGTGCAGTCACACTCACTTCATTAAATCTCTTATTAAACTGAAAAACAGACTGTCAGCAGTCTTCTTTTAACCGTTTACTTTCTCAGCATTGGTTATTGTTGCAGGGAAGTGAAGGACACACAAATATATATATATATACACACACACACACATACTGGTGTGTGAACCATATCAAAATTTTTTAACTGATGGTGGACCTTGTTTAACTGATGTACCAGAAATGTACAAAAATTATTTAGAATTCAGAAGCCAACCAGACCTTTGAGCAGTGGTTTTCAAGCTTTCGTCACTTATGCATTCCTTGGCATCCCATTTCCATAAATTGTACCCCCCATCAGTCAGTACTGATACTGCCAAGAACACGTCCACAGTTATACAATCAGTACTGTACTGACATCAGCACAGATATTTTTACTACTCATTCATACAGTATGTCCATAGATTATTACTATTACTGCACATATTCTGCTAGGAGTTTTCTCCACAGTGTGTGTTTAAATGATGTCATCAGGTCCAACCAGTTCTGTACCCAAATTTCCACGTTTCAACCCTCAGTGCTCAGCTCACTGCTAACATCTTCTATCCTTCCCTTTTTGTCTCCCGGTGACAGAGAGTGACAGGCAGGCTTCTTTACAAACTTTCCACCAAATATTTTACTACCTAAAATGGAGACAGCTACAGGAACACCACTATGCTTTTCTTCCATTATCCATTTTTTATGTTACCTTAACCGCTTGCCGACCAGCCACTGCAGTTTTACTGCGGCAGAATGGCACGACTGGGCGAAACGACTTTACCTTACGTCGCTTCGCCTTTTGGCCACTAGGGGCACGCATGCGCACCCATAGCGTGTGCCTGGAGCCGATGCTAGTGCCCGGCGGGCACGATGACTGCCGAGCTCCCGCGATCGCTCGTGACAGAGCAAAAACTGGGATCTGTGTGTGTAAACACATAAATCCCGGGTCTTTCAGGGGAGTAGAGAGAGATCGGTGTTCATACTATGTATGAACACCGATCTCTCTCTCCTCCGAGACAGTCCTATCCCCCCTACAGTTAGAACACACCTAGGGAACACAGTTATCCCCTTGATCGTCCCCTAGTGTTAACCCCTTTCCTGCCAGTGATATTTATACAGTAATCAATGCATTTTTATAGCACTGATCGCTGTATAATTGTCAGTGGTTCCAAAAATGTGTCAAGCGTCCAATTTGTCTGCCGCAATAGCGCAGTCCTGATAAAAATCGCAGATCACCGCCATTACTAGTAAAAAAAAATAATAATAAAAATGCCATAAATCTATCCCCTATTTTGTAGACGCTATAATTTTTGCGCAAACCAATCAATATACGCTTATTGTGTTTTTTTTTGTTTTTTTTTTTACCAAAAATATGTAGAAGAATACATACTGGCCTAAACTGAGGAAAAAAATATTTTTTTTGATAAAAAAAATGTAGGATATTTATTATTAGCAAAAAGTAAAAGATATTGTGTTTTTTACAAAATTGTCGCTCTTTTGTTTATAGGGCAAAAAATAAAAACCGCAGAGGCGATCAAATACAACCAAAAGAGAGCTCTATTTGTGAGAAAAAAGGACGTTAATCTTGTTTGGGTACTGCGTCGCACGACCGCACAATTTTCAGTTAAAGCAATGCAGTGCCGTATTGCAAAAAATGGCCCAGTCATTCAGCAGCCAAATCTTCCAGGGCTGAAGCAGTTAAACATCCTTGTATGTAACCCTGGGAGTATGCATACCCCAGGTTAGAATCACTGCCTTAGAGTAATGTTTATTGGGATGGGTCCCACTTTACTTTATTTCCAAAAAATGAAATCAGTGGATAATTTTTGAGTAAAAGTACACATGCTATGACTGACAGCACAGAGCACATGCAAGGCTGATTCAGTTACTCACAATATATTATGGGGTAAAAAGACCCAGCACTACTAAAACGTAAAATATACGCATTCTATGCTGGGAAATTCTTAGTAATGAAAGTCTTATATTTAATAAGCTAAAAATAAATTTTTAACAAAACATCCATAACATGCGAACAAACCCAAAGAATTGTTTAGTGGTAAGGCAGAAGCTTAACCACTTGCCTACTGGGCACTTAAACCCCCCTCCTGCCCAGACCAATTTTCAGCTTTCAGTGCTCTCACACTTTGAATGACAATTACTCAGTCATGTAATACTGTACCCAAATGAATTTTTTGTCCTTTTTTTCATACAAATAGAGCTTTCTTTTGGTGGTATTTGATCACCTCTGGGTTTTTTATTTTTTGCGCTATAAATAAAAAAAGACCAAAAATGTTGAAAAAAAAACGCATTTTTCTTAGTTTCTGTGATAAAATTTTGCAAATTATTAATTTTTGTTCATAAATTTTGGCCACAATTTATACTGCTACATATCTTTGGTAAAAATAACCCAGATTAGTGGATATTATTTGGTCCGTGTGAAAGTTAGAGAGTCTACAAACTATGGTGCAAATCATAAAAAAATTATCACACCTGATGTACTGGTGGCCTGTCTCATTTCTTGCGACCCGAACAAGTCAGGAAAGTACAAATACCCCCCAAATAACCCCTTTTTTGAAAGTAGACATTCCAAGGTATTTAGTAAGATGCATGGTGAGTTTTTTGATGTTGTCATTTTTTCCCACAATTCTTTGCAAAATGAAGTTTTTTTTTTTTTTTTTCCCCCACAAAATTGTCATTGTAATAGGTTATTTCTCTCACATGGCATGTGTATACCACAAATAACACCCCAAAATACATTCTGCTACTCCTGAGTATGGGGATACGTATGTGGGACTTTTTCACAGCCTGGCCACATACAGAGTCCCAACATGCAGGGAGCACCATCAGGTGTTCTAGGAGCATAAATTACACATCTAACTTGTTGACTACCTATTACACTTTTGAAGGCCCTGGAGCACCAGGACAATGACATGTGACACTTGTAACAAGCCCCTTGCTCGCTCAGTTCCACTCTCCCGACACTCCTCTGCAGCTATAGAATCAGAATCAGCAACGTCTGATGGTTCGGTCATCCAATGGTCCGGGATTACAACCACAGCTCTGTGCCGTTCTAGTCCAGTTGTGATAGCTCAGAACAAACACCAGGCTGGCTGTATGTAAGTTCAAACAGGAATCTATCTTTATTGACAAAATACAGGCTTTTATACACTCAAAGTGTAGGTGCAGACCTCCTGCTCATATTACTCTAACAATACAGCTGTAACTTAATTAACATGAGCTAATTAACTAATCCCTTTAGACAGACTAGATGACTCAGACATGACCGTTAGGCCAGACTGGCCGTCTTGTAGTTCAGAAAATCCAATCAACATTATCACAATCAACATAGACTCTTCTTCACACAATAGCAGAGTTAATTAACACAAATAACAACGGGGATCTAATGACTCTTAGATCCCATAGTAGACTTATTTACAATACACATTTTAGCAGACAATAGACAGACAGGTGTTGGAATTTACATCAGCATCTCCTAACAGTATCTGTCCCAGCATTATGAATCAGCCACTATTCCAATATGGCAAATCCAGGTCCCCAGACATACAGCTCACAAAGAGCACCGTTCCCCCAAATGCAAGGGCCCCCGATCGATCGGCAAGAGGCTAGCATACAGTCCCCTCCAAAAGTCTCTTTCCCGGCTAGGTCTGTCACATTTCTCCCCTTTCGGCAGGAGACTAACACAGGAGGAGACCCCAGACGGGTTGACTCCGAAGTTAGTCAGTAGTTTCAGTCCTCTAATGCCTGTACCCACACAGTACCCCAAACAAATTGTTCCAAACAAAGTATTACTCACCCAGCCAACCTCTGCCTCTCTCAGAGAACATATCTGCCGCTGGGGAGAGGCCTGGACTGGCCCTTCTCCCTGGAGTCCTTTCTGCCGCTGGAGAGAAGACAGGGTGTCTGGGCTCACTCCGTCATGCTGTTGTGGATCTGGGCCGACTGCCCAGCATCCCTGGGGTATACAGGTGGAGACTGAAGTCCCATCCACCTTCACAGGACATCCATCCTCTGTTAGTTGAGGGCAGAGTCCAGCAGTACTCGGCCCTGTTGCCAGCCCTTCTGCTGGAAACCCCACACCATCTGCTCCGACCAACTGTTGGGGAGGGATGACGAACACCTCCTCTCCCTTCTCCCCCTGTATCCTGATCTGCTGCTGGGACGTGACCACCTCCTTCTCACCCTGAGCCTCCGGAACCGCCGCAGGTGTAGGGCAGAGATCTTGGACCCTCTGTCCAGTTGCCAGTGCTTCAGCTGGGGAAGTTCCTTGTGACTTCACAGATACTTCTGTTGGTGCTGGGCAGAGCATAGTGAAGTTTGGCCCTAATAACAGCTCTTCTTCTGCTGGAGGTTCACCAGGTTGTTCTTCCTCAGCAGAAAAGTCTATCAAATCCCCGTCTCTGCAACTGGTGTCTGGGGATAAAGGTTCACCATCTCCTCTCCGTGGAACCCAGAAGATGCTATCAGTGCTGGGCAGAGGTTAGTAGAGCTCTGCCCTGTTGTCAGCACTTCAGGTTTGGGGACGGCAATCTTCAGATTTTCCACTGCCGATTCTCTGGCATTCTGCTGGACAGGCACATTCCTCCATCCAAGATCATCCAATGCAGAAACAGGTTCATCAAGGTCAGTCAGCACTTGCTGCATCCGCCATAAGACCTCCGCCTCCATAGCTACGGGTGCAGGTTGGCAAAGCACACCGTTACTCTACCACATTGTCAACTCTTCAGCCAGGATTTCAGAGTTGTCAACTGGTATTTCCTGATAGTCCCAGGCAAAGGGAGCACCACCCTGCTGCTGAGCAGAGTCTAACAGCTGTTTATAGGCGATCTCCAACTCCCATTCCTGAACGGCCAGAAACTCCAAATCTTCCAGTGCCCAGTGCACTTCTGAGACATTCAGTCTCCGCTCTCTGTGCTCCATTATTTCCTTCAAACGCCACTCCCGATCACTTCCAAAGTCAGGGTCCCTGGACAGCCTCCAGTATAACAATCCCAGGCCATCGTAGTCAAAGCCTTCCGTGGGGCTGTCATCCGCTGTCCATGGGCACACTTGGGCTACATACCACTGGAGGGCTCTGTAGCTCTCGTCCAACCGCATTTCCGCCCAGATCAGCCTGCTTAACTCGGCTGTCCACTCCTGGTTCGGCTGTTCCCCCAAAAACAGCATTCGCACTTCATACTGCGACCAGTACCTCACATGGACGGAGGGGAGAACTTTTCCCTGGTGTCGCTGCTCACGGGCTAGCGCTTCCTTCCAGAGCTCACAGCGGACAGAATCAAACCATCCTAGCAGGACCTGCTCTGATACTGGTCCTCTGTGCTGTATCTCCTCTCGCAACCTCCTTCTGAATTGTATTTCTCCTCTCCTGCTATCCTGCTACCTTGGATCCAGGTGATGGTTTGGATGTGTTCACGGCAAGGAAGCACGATCCCACCATTCCCTCCACGGCTCTTAAGTAAGTCTTTCAGCGTGGCTCTCCTGCAGGCTGGTTTGGAGTGTCCCAGTAACTGAAGAGCAAATCCCACCGCTGCCAACCAATGTAACGAGCCCCTTGCTCGCTCGGTTCCACTCTCCTGACACTCCTCTGCAGCTATAGAATCAGATTGCAACGTCTGATGGTTCGGTCATCCAATGGTCCGGGATTAGAACCACAGCTCTGTGCCGTTCTAGTCCAGTTGTGATAGCTCAGAACAAACACCAGGCAGGCTGTATGTAAGATCAAACAGGAATCTATCTTTATTGACAAAATACAGGCTTTTATACACTCAAAGTGTAGGTGCAGACCTCCTGCTCATATTACTCTAACAATACAGCTGTAACCTAATTAACCTAATTAACATGAGCTAATTAACTAATCCCTTTAGACAGACTAGATGACTCAGACATGACCGTTAGGCCAGACTGGCCGTCTTGTAGTTCAGAAAATCCAATCAACATTATCACAATCAACATAGACTCTTCTTCACACAATAGCAGAGTTAATTAACACAAATAACAATGGGGATCTAATGACTCTTAGATGCCACAGTAGACTTATTTACAATACACATTTTAGCAGACAATAGACAGACAGGTGTTGGAATTTACATCAGCATCTCCTAACAGTATCTGTCCCAGCATTATGAATCGGCCACTATTCCAATATGGCAAATCCAGGGTCCCCAGACATACAGCTCACAAAGAGCACCATTCCCCCAAATGCAAGGGCCCCCGATCGATCGGCAAGAGGCTAGCATACAGTCCCCTCCAAAAGTCTCTTTCCCGGCTAGGTCTGTCACAACACTGATGACAGATGGCACTGATACGTGGCACTGATGACACTGACATGGCACTGATGACAGATGGCACTGATACGTGGCACTGATGGCACTGACGTGGCACTGATGGCACTGACCTGGCATTGATGACAGATGGCACTAATATGTGGCACTGATGACACTGATGACAGATGGCACTAATGCGTGGCACTGATGACACGTGACACTGATGACAGATGGCACTAATATGTGGCACTAATGACACGTGACACTGATGACAGATGGCACTAATATGTGGGACTAATGACACGTGGCAGTGATGACAGATGGCACTAATACGTGGCACTGATGACACGTGGCACTGATGACAGATGGCACTAATACGTGGCACTGATGACAGATGGCACTGGGGAGGGATGGCAGTGGGGAGGGATGGCACTGGGGACGGATGGCACTGGGGAAGGATGGCAGTGGGGACGGATGGCAGTGGGGAGGGATGGCACTGGGGACGGATGGCAGTGGGGAGGGATGGCACTAGCGACAGAGGACAGTGGGGAGGGATGACAGATGACACTGACGACTTTTTTTTTCTGTTTTTTTTTTTTTTACACTCACCGCTGCAGCGGTTCATCTCCCTCCTCACACACTGTCTCTGTGTGAGGAGGGAGAGCTGGCGATGAGAGAGGATCTCATATGTTTACATATGAGATCCTCTCTCATTGGCACCGCCGATCGCACTGTAAACGGCCGCTGTCATTGGCCGTTTACGGCGATCTGTGACTGGCTGTGTCCGAGGGACACGGCCAGCACAGAACTTCCCCGATGTGCGCCCGCGGGAGCGCGCATTGCGGAAGTAAACAGCTGGACGTCCAGGGACGTCCACCCAGCAGAAAGCGTCCGCACTGCAGCCGTCTTTCGGCTATAGCGCGGGCGCGAAGTGGTTAAAGTGATTGTAAAGTCTTGTTTTTTTTTTTTTTTTTTTTTTAAATAACAAACATGTTATGTTTACCTGCCCTGTGCAGTGGTTTTGCACTAAGCAGCCCAGATCCTCCTCCTCTCGGGTGCTTCTTCACTGCTCCTGGCTCCTCTCTCCTGTTAAATGCCCCAAGAGCAAAAGCTTGCTCTGGGGGCACCTGAGCTGAGCTGCAGCTCTATGTGTCCATTCAGACATGGAGCTGCCATTCGGCCCCACCACCTCTCTCTCGTGATTGGCTAACTGACTGATTGACAGCAGAGAGTGCCAATAGTGCCGCTGCTGTGTCTCATCCAATCAGGAGGGGAGTCCCCGACGGCTGAAGGACTCGTGGACATCGCTGGACAGAGATGGGGCTCAGGTAAGTATTAGGGGGGCCGAGGGGGGGTGCTGCACACAGAAGACTATTTATCTTTAAAAGCATAGAATGCATTAAAAGAGAAGTATGTTTTTTTTTTTTTAGATTCATACTTACCCGATCCTGCATCTGTCCCCCGCCGCCTCAGCACTGAGAACCGAGCCACCGAACACTGCTGATGGCTCGGTTCCAGGGTTGCTGGCTTTCAGTAAATTTACGAACACTTTGTAAAATCCGTACTTTTTGCATCTGTCCTTGAATTTCCATTACGGACATGTAGGCTGCATGTCCGTAACTGACATTCATGGACAGATGCAACAATTATGGATTTTACAAACTGTAAATTTGCTGAAAGTTGGCAACCCTGCTCGGTTCTCTCGGCTTCCCGAGAGGAGAGCTGCTGACCATCAATCAGCATCTCTCCTGCTTTGCTCCTCCACGCTCATTGGAGCGCTGAGCTGTGGAGGGGTGGGGAGCGGCTGTCTCAGTGGATCCTGACTTCCTAAGTCAACTGATTGCAGTGATGTCAGCGGAGAGCGGACTTCAGACCTTTCTCCGCTGAAAACGGGACACAGAAGTGCAAAACTAATTGCACTCCTGTGACGCATAGGAGAAGCCCAGCCTAAAAAGCTGAGGTTGGGCTTCTCCTTTTAGGATGCAGGGTCATCTTTAATATTGATTGGACCCTGAGCAAACACCCCCCCCATGCAGTTTTGCTCTCCACCTGCTCTGAGTCTACAATAAATAGCAGCTAGACTCAAAATCAGTTTACTGAATCAGATCAGGCAGGGATTGGTTGCCAGAGGTTACAGTGTATCATTACCACTCCCTGACTGGCTATTAGAGGTTACAGCACACATTATGGCTCACTGATTATTTGCTAGAGGTTACAGGTTACATGGCTTCTGCTTGTTGATTGATTGCTAGAGATTACTGTACATAAATACTGCTCACTGATTGGTTGCTAGAGGTTACTGGACATCCTTACCACTCACCAATTGGTTGATAGAGGTTACTGCACATTATTACTGCTTACTAATTGGTTGCTAGTGGTTACTGCATATCCTTATCGTGATTGGTTATCAATGATTGGTTGCATAAGGTTAGTGCACATCATTACTGTTCACTGATTGGTTGCTAAAGGTTACAGCACATCATCTCCTCACTGCCTGCACACCATGGACTGGGGAGGTGAGGGTACCCATCAATAGACAGCAAACCCCAATGTAATGGGGATTCACATTGACCGCTAATGTAATGGGGATTTATATTGACCACTGATGTAATAGGGATTTACACAGACCACTAATGTAATAGGAGCATTCACAGGAACCACTAATGTAAGGAGGGATTTACACTAACCACCAATGTAAGGGGGGCCTTCACACTACCCACTAGTGTGAATGAAAGGATTGTACACCAAGCCGCAATGTAATAAGAAGATTTACACTGACCACCAATGTAACTAAGACATTTAGCCTGTTTTCACATTTGTGTGTGTCGGGAACACATACAAAATCGATTTCCTGGCACCACAGAAACGTGCTGCCCTTTAGCAGATACACAGCAGTGCCATTAATTGTTAATGACACCTTCCTGCATCTGCTGAGGTGTACGTATTCACATGCACTACAATTAATGGTGATGTGGCACCATGTTTTTTTGAAAAAGGGTTCCACCTCCAATTTGCTTACCCAGGCTGATGTTAGGCTTAATGACCACAGCAGTAGGCAGGACTTTCAAGCATGCCCCTTTACCTCCCCAGTGGGTAGCATTCAGCAGAAGTGATGGTGGATATGACCTCATGGGGGGCATGATATACATATGAATGCCCCCTCTATTTACATATCAGTGCAGCAGGTCCATGGCTATTTACATATTAATGCTGCCTCTATTTACATATAATTGCAGGTTATTTACATGTAAACACAAGGTCTGCAGGTGAGTCATTTGTACACAGCAATATACAGAGCTGAGCAGCATTAGTAACAGAATTTCACACTGAGATATCGGAACACAGCATGGGACTAAAACTTCAAGGGACAAAGGAATTTGAACTGGGATAGTTGGCAAGTATGAGGCAGCTGCTTTGGGCCCCACAACAATGATGGGGCCTAGGGCAGATGCCCTTTTGCCCTACCTAAAGAACGCCTTGACAGTCATCGGCTCTACGCTCAGGGAGCTCTGAGAATTAAGCGATCAGCGGTGTTTGATTGCTCAGCTCTCAGTCTTAAAGCCGGTAGGGGGACAGATGCAGCATCCACCTAGGTAAGTGTGATAAAAAAAACAAAAGAAACATTCCCACACTTCTCTTTTAATGCTAGCAAAACATGCATTGGGGGTAATTCTGCTGTTGTCAACATTGTAACTGTCAGGGATGGTTCTGGTGGTATCAGCCGAGTGTGTGTTGGGGCTGGGTCTGGTTGTTAATTTTCAATGCTATAAACATTTTTCAATTTCAACTACCATTTTATTCAGGTCTTCAGTCCTTTCCACTATCCCAGTGATGTTATCAGATGGAGTCGGTACATTCAAAATGATTGCCATTGTTGAGAACTCATCCATCAGCTGTGAATACATTCTGTGGAATAGAGACAGAAGATAGACATGATTAATATTGTAACTTATACCAAGATAAAAAATACAAAACCAGTAAAAGAAAAAAGAATAGATCTTTAGTGTATTAAAGAAATTAGCTTTTTAGTTAAACAAGGAGCTCATGAAATTCCCCCATATGACCGATATGCATTTGTGTTCTTTTTTTTTTGTAGTAGAGAAAAAATACAGACTTAGTATATAACACCATTATAGGTTTTATTGTGCCCATCTTCCCTAAAACATCATGTTAAAGTGGTATTATACCCAAAAGCAAACATGTTTTAGATTGCAGCTTATCAGTTCTTAGATGTGATGGCTGTATTAGTTTTCTTCTTTAGGCTTTTAATGTGAAATCTTTATTGCCAAAAGGAGCAAAACTGTTACTGTAATTGCTTATAAAATGAAGATTGGCTTTAATTTGCTAGTGCATCTAACAAAACCTTCCTGCGAGACAGTGAATGTTGCTGTCTTAATGTGTCTCTGTTGCTCCTTCATCCAGAGTGTAGGCACTCTAATACAGGAGGTGTGTTACTGGCCAGATCACAAAGTAAAGCCAGAAGTAAAGGGGATGGTGATCCCACAATATCATGACAGCACAGCTTTTTTTCTAGTTCAGGCTTGAATATCACAGTGACATCTCACATATGATATCCAATGGTTTTAGCTGGTGTGACTGCTCTAAATTGATGGTGATTAGTTGCTTTGGGAACCACACTTCATACACTGAGATTCACTCTCTTTATAAAAGCAGTATCAAATATTAAGCCTTATCAATATACCTGTGATTCTGTAAAAAATAAAATACCACTCTTATGCCCTGTACACACGATCGGACATTGATGGGCCATTCCGACAACAAAATCCATGGATTTTTTCAGACGGATGTTGGCTCAAACTTGTTTTGCATGCACACGGTTGCACAAAGTTGTCGGAAAATCTGAACGCGGTGACGTAAAACACATACGTCGGGACTATAAACGGGGCAGTAGCCAATAGCTTTTGTCTCTTGATTTATTCTGAGCATGTGTGGCACTTTGTGCGTCGGAATTGTCCACACACAGTTGGAATTTACGCAAATGGATTTTGTTGTTGGAAAATTTTATAGCCTGCTCTCAAACTTTGTGTGTCGGAAATTCCTATGGAAAAAGTCCGATGGAGCTCACTCATGGTCAGAATTTCCGACAACAAGCTTCAATAGCACATATTCCGTCGGAAAGTCCGACCGTGTGTACAGGGCATAACACTCTAAGGCGCTGTGTACATACCACCTGGCAATTCCAAAACTATAGCAAGGTGCAGGTACTGCAAGCTGAGCTCATCAAGCTCAGTGATACACCCATCGGGCAAAAGAGGGTGGAGCCACACACAAAGTGTAAGCCTAGTAGTAGTTCACGTGATCAGATTTAGCTTATCTCATCCCATTTGCTATACCCCTCTGACGCTTTTCACCCTCCTATGGGCTTAATCGTAGCGGTCCACCACTATGATAACCCCTTGGGGGGTGAAACGCATTAGAGAGGCAAGACACATAGGAATAGACCTACTGAAGCCCATCTTATCAAAATATCTGTTGCAAACTGAAATGTTGACAATGCTCCTCTGCATGATAGCTTTTGTTGCAAGTGGAATCTAAAAGGAAAACAGGGTCCTGCCATGGGACCCCCCTCAAATGTGTTTGAGCTTCGGTGCTGGCTGTCCCCAGTTTACGCTGCAGGTTTTCACAGATTTGGAAGAGGGTTGGTGCTGGAAAACAGTGAACTGGACCTTGAGGAAGGCATGAGGCACTGAGCAGCTGGAGGTAGGAGTGAGGCTGAAAGTGCAGAGATAGGGCAGCAGAGGCCCAGACTGTGGTTACATCTGCAGTGGAGGCTATGAGTGCAGTGAAAATGTAGCAGAGACGCAATGATACAGGGGAGATGAAATTAGGCCCCTTGTGCTGCAGGGCTTGGCTGTGGTACTGCTGGTGCTTGGCCACGGGTGCTAAGGCGAACAGCTTCGGTAGCCCAGGTAAGCAATTGGACTATACCACAGCATGTCCCACCTGAGTTTAAATGGAGGATGCAGTCATGCAAAGTGTCATGTGATGCAACACTCTGGTTGCAACCCAAAAGTGCCTGCGACTGTGGGAGATACTAACTCTGAAACATGGAGGGTAACTGTGACACTACTCCCTCTCTTATAAGGGTATCCTAAACCATCTAGGGTCAGGTTTTAGATGGTAGAGGGGATGCAACTTCCATACATGGTGAAGAGCCAAAACATGTCAATTTAAAGAAGTGCTTTTTATAGGCCATAGACTTTTCCAATCTAACAAATAATACATATTATAAAACAACCATAGGTGTGCAGTGCTTTCTGTGATAAGTAAATAACAGTCATAAAATGTAAATAAAGTCTTGCTATATGAATCTGTGACTTGACTTCACCAAACCTTCAGTGTAAACTGGAAAAATTCCAACAATGTGCGTGATAAGTCTAACCACTCACCAGAAAGTGGAAAAAATCAAGCATATGATAAACATCACCCAATGTGCTTAGGAACAATTTGTCACACGCGTGCACCTCCACCAATTTATACACTCACCAGATGGCAAATGATAATGTGCCTTAGATCATTACTCTGAAAGGAAGAGACCTCTCACCATGGTATACCAGTAGAATGGTGGTTCCCAATAAAGTGAGGCACTGTGCAAAAGAAGCCCACCCATAGGAGCCCAAATTCTGCTCATATAGTTTATTAAGCTTAAAATCAAGTACAAAAGCTGCAGCTTAAAAACAAATGAGGCCAAAAACTTACATAATCAGCCACCGCTCCTACCACAAGGATGCGGTGGCATTAACATCTGCATGTAGGCCCCTCCCTGCGCGTTTCATGTTCGTGCACATTCTTAAGGGATCCGCCTCTCTTCTCAAGGGTTAGGCAGATCCTTTTAGAATGTGCACGAGCATAAAATGTGTTGGGAGGAGCCTATGTTTTGACGTCATTGCCACCGGGTCTATTCAAAGGCCATCCTTGCAGACAATCTACCAGAGAAATGGCACTATTTGTTGCTCAAGAATTCATGTCACTGCCATGACGTAGAGCCCGTTTTCCAGCAGACGTTCTAAGACCATCCATATGTGCTCACAATGTTCGTGGAGGCTGGAAGAATAGACTTGGAATATCATCAAGATACACAACCTCACACACATAAAGAAAGTCTCAAAATAATTATTTAACTAGGTTTTGCAAGACTGGGGGAGGGCATTACATAACCCAAATAGCATCAAGAAATATTTGCAATGCCTGTTCTAGGTTTGAAACACAGTCTTCCATTTGCCTCCCTTGTAAATTTAGATTGTAGGTCTCTCTCGGGAAGATATGGGCTCCATTTAGCTATTCAAATAATTCTGTGATGGTGGGCAACGAATACCAATTTTGGACAGTGATTTCATTCAGGCCCTCATAGCATTTGCAAGGTCTCAGAATTCCAGCTTTCTTTTAAACAAACAAAAAGTCAGCTCTAGGTAGCAAAATGGATCAGTACAATTAAAAGAGGTCAGAGAAATCAGCATAGGAAATGGTCTGAGCATGGGTCAGTGGTACTTATTTTATAATAGGAATCGGGGAATGGCATTGGATTGGCAGAGCAGGGCCAAAGTTAAGGTTTTGAGACTGGACCCGTTTGGGGTTGATGTGTGTCGCAAACCTGTGGCAAGACCAGGAAGAAGAGGGTTTCACGAAGCAGTACTTCGAACATCTCAAGAGGCTACATTTGCTTAAGTATGGGCCCACTGGAAAGTAAAGTTACATAAATGGCTGACATAGTAAAAGAAGAGGGGATTGGTTCCAGGAAGAGCCTAAGATCTAGGGCAATGGCTGTCTCACTGAAATTACTGTAGCTGCAGCTCCAGAGTCAATAAAAACTTGGCTGTAGGTACTATGGGAGCTTGGATGTGGGTGCTGAGATGAAAAGCTTTGGTAGTTCAGGGAATCATGTGGACTCTATCACTGAGTGGTGATAGAATGCCCTGCTCAAATATAAATAGAAGATGCATGATGCATTATGATGCTGCAACAGCACTCCAGGTAAAACCCGGAAGTGCCCGTGCCCACCAGCACCTTGAAAAGACCCATGGGCTGCCCTAATGCAACGGATATTAGCATGTAAAATACAGCATGTTAACATGCATGTGGTAATACAATAGAATGTTCTGCACATGTGTGAGGAGAGCCTAAATATGATTGTTGGATTCTGTATAGGTTTTGCAATATTCACTGCATTTTTGTTTTCATGCAAACATTCCAGAAATAACTTATTGCGAGATTCGGTAGCTGCAGTTACCAAAACAATTCAAAACTTTGTGTCTGACCATTCCTCGGACACTACCACTCCCCTTATTTAGTGGGAAGCTCTGAAGTGCGTGGTTAGGGGCGTTCTTATTCAGCAAGGTTCCTGTTTGAAAGAGATCAGAACGGATGAAATTTGTCGCCTGTTAACTAGTATTGCGGAGCTTTAATCACTTCATAAACTAAATTTAGAACAGTCCACTTTTGTCAAATTATCCAATGCCTGACGTGACCTACTCCAACTGCTAGAATCCCACTCCTTAATAGCCCGTGATAGGGTCTGTGATTATCATTATTCTCTGGCCAACAAATGCAGTCAACATCTGGCACAGATTCTCCACCCTAGGCCTCCCCATTATTCTATCCCATCTATCTATAGTTTAGACAATACTATTCTCAGCTCTATAACCTGCCAGCTGAAAACCTGAGCAACCCTAACTCCACCTTCCTAGACGACATGCAGGCTTATATCACTGAAACAGCCTTACCCGAAATTGACCCCCAAGACTCCTTGGATTTGGACAAGCCCTTGGCTGAGCCTGATTTCCTGGGTGCAATCAAGGGATTGAAGTTGGATAAATGTCCTGGCCCAGATGGGTACACGCCCCAGTTTTGTAAAACTTTTGCACCCCTCTTGACACCGCTTCTGAATCGGGCTTTCAATGCTATAGATGACTCCACTCTCCTCTCTAGAGGGCTCCTGGCAGCTAACGTATCTATTCTTCTGAAACCTGGTAAAGATCCTTCCCAATGCAGTAGTTATCGTCCAATTTCCTTGCTGAACATAGATCTTAAGCTCTTTGCAAAAGTCCTTGCCAAGCGCCTTTCTCCTCTCTTGCCTGGGACTATTCATAGGGATCAGGTTGGTTTTGTCCCGGGCCGTGAGGCCCGAGACAACACAACCACAACAATCCACCTTATATCCTATATTAAATGCCACCATTTTAAGGCCTGCCTCCTATCCTTTGATGCGGAAAAGGCATTCAATAGGGTTATGTCTATCACTGGAACAAATAGGCTTAGGCTCCTCTTTCATCCCTAAAGTACTGTTCCTTTACTCACAATCTTCCGCCTCTGTCTTAGTGAATTAAACCTCCTCAGATCTGTTTGACATCTCAAATGGTTGCCCCCTCTATCCTCTTTTATTTCTCATAGTAATCAAGCACCTGGTGTGTGCCATTTGTCAAAACGCTTCTATTCAGGGCATTCAATCCCCCTCCTTCCATCATAAACTATCCCTATATGCAGGTGACCTATTGGTCTATGTTCAACAACCCCACACGTCCCTGCCCTTGCTATTTTCTGAATTACAGCAGTTTGGCTCTTTTAGCAACTTTAATCTTAATATATCCAAAACGGTGGCACTCAATGTCTCCTTGCCTGATACCACAATGTCCTCACTCTGCTCCAACTACTCATTCCAATGGCGATCTAAGGGCATTTCTTACCTAGGCATCTTGATACCCGCCAACCTTTCCAATTTATTCTCATTGAGCTATGTCCCCCTCCTTTCTCGTTTGCGGAAGAACCTGGAGTCCTGGTGGGGCTCCTTTCTGCCCTGGTTTGGTCACAGGGAGGTTAAAATGGTGTACCAAATAATTAGATATATAATTTTTGTCAACATGTGGGTGCTGTTAAACTCGGTTAGGACTTCTGGGCTTTACTGAAAGGGTGAATACACATTGAAAAGATTTGTTTTACTAAGATGATCTCTTTTACATGTATTTCTGAAACCATACTTGAAAAGACTATACTTTGCCTTTAACTCAGATGTACCTGTCAGAGTCATACATGTTCCCTGCATTGATGTGCAAATAGAGCTTTTCACTTTAAACTGCAGGAATGTGCCAGGCTTTCTTGAATGACACCTGCAGATACTACAGTGAGGAACATAACTATAAAGCTGATGGTATTAAATTCAGACAGGTACCGACATCTAATAATAGAACTTTGTGATATGTGAAGAACATACATTATTTCTTTTACTTCTATATATTTTTTTTAGGGGTTCTTCTGAAATTGTTGGCCCAAATCGGCTGAGCACCAGTATGAAAATAATGAATAGTGCATGCAATACACTGTTTAGTTTTGTAGTTTTATAGTACTTCCTTTGTTTTTCTAGTCATATCTATAAAACATCATCAATAATGAGACTTTGTATTTTTATAAAATGCACAGTTGACAGTGGATGAAGAACAAATGGCCCAGCTAGGCATATTTTTTTAAGATCTTATTATTTAAGCCTTACTTAAAGGACCTATTGAGAAAGCCCAGTCAGGGGGCGATACGTGTTTAGAGGGGAGGAGCCGCCGTGACGGCACGCAGCCACAGTGGTGAGCAGGCAACATATTTATATTGCATAGAGCTGGTTTTAATTGAATAGTGTATTTTAATTGGGGCAAAATGTGTTTGCTTCTGTGTTTGGTGTGCTGTTAACAATTAATTGCACTGAAAGCGCAACTAGTAATTTTAGGTGGCCATACACTATGCAATCTGATTGTATATTGTGTATTTAGTGAGAAGGATGATCACTGATTGATTGCATTTCATTTAACCACTTCCCCCCCCTTAAGGACGTTCAGGAACACCCTTGACTTTGTGCAGTGATATCTGATTTGATTGTAGCCGTATTAGTGCAATTGTGACAGAGAAAATTGAGTACTGTCCGTGATACTTTTTTTATTTGCACTAACATACAATTTTTCAGGACAAGCTTTTGGGGTATGTCCCCTTCTTCAAGGTCCAAGCAGTACTGATTCACAAATTTTTAAGCAGAATGTTAAAGAAGAAGAAAAAAAAAAAAGAGAAAACCAAACACATACAAATCAATGGTAATAAAGATAGCAGCAGAGTTAGTGAGATAAGACAGAGGGAGAGCTAGGGGGGAATGCAGGGGGGGGGATACTAATCACAGAGCGGTCATAAAACTTTAGCATAATGTGTAAGGAAACCAAAATCTAAATTCAGGCCATTATTCTTCGTGTCAAAAAGAAGTATCATTCTTAGTTCAAACGTTTTCCTTTCCTGGATAGTTCTGAAATTCCCTTTAAGAACTAAGACATTGAGGTCTTCTATGGTGTGGTCCGATTGTGAGAAATGATGTCCCACAGGTGTGCATAAACTGTCTTCTTTATTTTCTTTGATGGTATGTCTGTGCAAATTCATCCTTGCTTGCAACTTCTGTCCTGTTTCACCAACATAAGATCCTTTGCTGCACCTTTTGCATTGGATGAGGTACACAACATTACTTGAGGTACAGCTGTAAGATCCCATGATATTGAAGGTCCCATTTGTGTGTGTAACACTTTTGGATAGATTTATCTGGTTGCATAGTTTGCAGCGTTTTTTATTGCAGGGTTTGCTACCATTATTTGTGACTTCATAATCAGAGTGAAGTTTCCTGCTGATTAGTTTGTGTCTGAGGTTGGGTGGTTGTCTGAAAGCCAATAATGGGGGTTGTTGGAATATTCCTTTCAGAGTTTCATCCTTTGTTATAATGGGTTGTAAATCTTTATTATCTTTTTGATCCCTTCAAGTGCCGGGTTGTATGTGGTGACTAGAGGTACTCGGTTATTTGTTTTTTTCTCTGTGTATTGGAGGAGATTTTCTCTTCGGGTTTTCAAGGCTGTGTTTATGCTGTTGTTTATGGTTTTGTCTTTGTAACCTTTCTTATGGAAGGAGTCTGCCAGTGTTCTGAGATGTTTATCTCTGTCTTCTGGGTCTGAACAAATTCGGTGGTATCTGATGGCCTGGCTGTGTATGATGGCCCGTTTGGTGTGTTGGGGGTGAAAACTGGAACTATGAAGATAGCTGCATCGGTCAGTCGGTTTTCTGTATATTGACGTGTGTAGCTTGTCATCCCTGATGTATACTGTAGTGTCCAGGAAGTTGACATGTGTGTTCGAATAGTCCATTTTTAGTTTGATAGATGGGTGAAAAGTGTTGATCAATGAAAAGAATTGGTTTAGATTTTCTTCACCTTCAGTCCATATCATGAATATATCATCAATATAGCGATAATATCTGTATGGCTTTTGTTGTAAGCTGTTCAGAAATTTGTCCTCCAGGTCAGCCATAAATAAATTTGCATATTGGGGTGCCATTTTGCTTCCCATAGCAGTACCCATACACTGGAGATAGATGTCATTATTGAACGTGAAGTAGTTGTGTGTAAGAATGAATTCAATGAGCCGTGTCACATCCTCAGCAGTGTATTTGTGGTCTGGTGAGGATGATAAGAATCTGTGACATGCCGCCAACCCATCCTTGTGAGGGATGTTACTGTACAGAGATTCTACATCCATAGTGACTAGAAGTGTATTAGGTGGTAATTGTTGTATATTGTTAAGCTTGTTCAGAAAATCAGTGGTGTCTTGCAGGAAACTTGCAGTGTTCATGACTAAAGGTTTTAACATGTTTTCTACAAGGCCTGAGATATGTTCGGTAAGTGTATTCATACCTGTTATAATGGGTCTGCCTGGATTTCCTGGCTTGTGGATCTTGGGCAGCATGTAGAAGTCTCCAATTTCTGGATTATCCGGAATCGCATTGATGAGTTCTGAATGTAGGTGGCTTGGCATTGTCGCAATGAGACCTTTTAATTGCTGAGTAAAATCCTGGGTCGGATTATAATCCAGTTTTTTGTAGTAAGTAGTATTTGCCAGCTGCCTCTGGCCCTCTTGTATATATTTGTCTGTATCCATCACAACAACTGCTCCCCCTTTATCTGCTGGTTTGATGGTTATGGCCTGATTATTGCGCAGATCATGTACAGCTCTTCGCTCCAGTGGTGAAAGGTTGTATAATATTTTCTTTTGCTGGGTGGATATCAGGGATGTAACTCGCAGCCTGAAGCTGTCAATATAGGTATCCAGTTTGGGGTTGCGTCTTTGTGGAGGTGTGAAGTTGCTGTTCTTTTTCCTTTTGTAACCTCCTATTGTCCTAGGATTCCTTTCCTTACTGTCAAAATATTCTTTGAGCCTTACTCTCCTAAAGAATTCCTCCATATCTGACCATACCTGTAATTTATCCAATTTGGTGGTTGGGCAGAATGTGAGGCCTTTGGAGAGGACTGTTGTTTCTGGTGTAGTAAGTTGATGATTTGACAAATTTATTATTCCGAGTTCCTCTGTTATATCCACATTTTCTGTAAAGTCAGCATTTACACAAGGGATACCTTGGGATTCTGGATTGGCTTCCAAGTTGCTGATAGCAGGAGTTATAGAAGTTATGTTTGTTTTGTGTTGTTTAGGTTGTATCCAAAAAGTCTGCTCTTGGTGTAGCTTTTGGAGTTTTTTTTGCTTCCTGTTCATGGCAAGTTTTTGCAGTTGTCTTTGTAAGGTTTCAATTTCATTCTTAATTTGGTTGATGCTTGTGGGATCCAATGGTGTTGAGGTTTCAAACACCAACTGCTTTTGTTTCCGGATTGTTTCCCTTTTACCATAGAGTTTATGAATGAGGTTGTTCCTTAACCTTTCGCTGGTACGTCTGCAGAGTCCTTCTGCATAAGGAGAGTTCAGTGTATTTGCCCAAGGATTTTTAATCCGGAGACCCTGTGGTATGAGATTCCTCTTTTTGCATCTTGAGAGAAAGAAGATATCGCTGTTGACCTGTGTTTCCTTTGTGATCAGGTTGGTTAACTGCTTCTTTATGCGGCTATATGCAGTATCTTCTATCATACTTGATTTGATTGTAGCCGTATTAGTACAATTGTGACAGAGAAAATTGAGTACTGTCCGTGATACTTTTTTTATTTGCACTAACATACAATTTTTCAGGACAAGCTTTTGGGGTATGTCCCCTTCTTCAAGGTCCAAGCAGTACTGATTCACAAATTTTTAAGCAGAATGTTAAAGAAGAAGAAAAAAAAAGAGAAAACCAAACACATACAAATCAATGGTAATAAAGATAGCAGCAGTGTTAGTGAGATAAGACAGAGGGAGAGCTAGGGGGGAATGCAGGGGGGGGGGGATACTAATCACAGAGCGGTCGTAAAACTTTAGCATAATGTAATTAAGGAAACATAAGGAAGCATAAGGAAACCAATATCTAAATTCAGGCCATTATTCTTCGTGTCAAAAAGACGTATCATTCTTAGTTCAAACGTTTTCCTTTCCTGGATAGTTCTGAAATTCCCTTTAAGAACTAAGACATTGAGGTCTTCTATGGTGAGAAATGATGTCCCACAGGTGTGCATAAACTGTCTTCTTTATGTTCTTTGATGGTATGTCTGTGCAAATTCATCCTCGCTTGCAACTTCTGTCCTGTTTCACCAACATAAGATCCTTTGCTGCACCTTTTGCATTGGATGAGGTACACCACATTACTTGAGGTACAGCTGTAAGATCCCATGATATTGAAGGTCCCATTTGTGTGTGTAACACTTTTGGATAGATTTATCTGGTTGCATAGTTTGCAGCGTTTTTTATTGCAGGGTTTGCTACCATTATTTGTGACTTCATAATCAGAGTGAAGTTTCCTGCTGATTAGTTTGTGTCTGTCTGAGGTTGGGTGGTTGTCTGAAAGCCAATAATGGGGGTTGTTGGAATATTCCTTTCAGAGTTTCATCCTCTGTTATAATGGGTTGTAAATCTTTGATTATCTTTTTGATCCCTTCAAGTGCTGGGTTGTATGTGGTGACTAGAGGTACTCGGTTATTTGTTTTTTTCTCTGTGTATTGGAGGAGATTTTCTCTTCAGGTTTTCAAGGCTGTGTTTATGCTGTTGTTTATGGTTTTGTCTTTGTAACCTTTCTTATGGAAGGAGTCTGCCAGTGTTCTGAGATGTTTATCTCTGTCTTCTGGGTCTGAACAAATTCGGTGGTATCTTATCTTTAACATTCTGCTTAAAAATTTGTGAATCAGTACTGCTTGGACCTTGAAGAAGGGGACATACCCCGAAAGCTTGTCCTGAAAAATTGTATGTTAGTGCAAATAAAAAAAGTATCACGGACAGTACTCAATTTTCTCTGCAGTGATATCTGAATGATGCCTGCAGCTACAGACATCTTTCAAATATTGCCGTTTTCAGCCGGCAATTCCCTGGACCATAAGAACGATCATAACGGCTGTTCCGCCGCTTGATCGTTCTTACGTCCCCTCCCACCGCCCCTTGGTGCTTCTACCGACTCACCGCTTCTATCAGTGAGTCGGAGATGGGATCCGCCGGCTCCGGATGGTGACAATAGAGATTTCTGGCGGACCAGATAGTCCCTGGAGTCTCTATGATCGTTCGGAGGCCAGGCGCGATGTTATGACGTCACACCCGGCCTCTGCATTAAAAAGAACGCACCGCCACGGCTGGGAAGCCATGATCGTTGTTTTTTTTTTATTTTAAATACAGAAAAAGAGGGTTCCCCTAATGGTGGACTTTACAGGCACATATAAAGGGACATAAAAGAGTATATATAGTACAAAAGAGTAATTTATTAAATAGAGCAATAAAAGATATGACAATAATATAGTAGCAATTATTGGGAATGTGAGTCAAGCAATATTGACATAGATACAGTGTTTTAAAGCAAAACTCTTCGCCTGACGCGTTTCGGAGTTAACTGGCCTCCTTCCTCAGGGGTGGGTGTGAGTTACAAATAGTTCTACACTGAAGGAAACATATTGAAAAGACAGTAGTAAGCATATAAGTATACATATACATAGAAAAAGTACATGATACATTTTTTCATTCCTTTTCTACTTACTTTAACACTGTATTAAGCTGACTTAGCATTCCATGACATTTCAAGTTAAAAACAGCGGCACTGACATGGTTTATCTACCCAGCATGTTCTTGGTTCCAAGAAAAAAGCATTTGTTTGCCAAAAAAAAGGAAAAAAGATTTCTATATAAGTAACCGTGAGGTTACTATCAAGGTATACAGTGTGTAAATGTAGTATTCTCTTCAAAAAAGAAAGAAGAGAGAGCCCATAAAGGGCATACAAAGGAGTAGACACTTGATGCTCCACTGAGGCCGAGAGGCAAGTCCTGCAAGAAAAAATGTGTGGTATTGCAATTGTATAGTAGCAAATCCTCTTAGTCATGAGGTGTAAAAATTCAAAAATTAATATGGTTTTTAGAGAACTGTCATATAAAGTTTAATTTGACCCATACCTGGAAGTGGTTCAGTGAATGACGTTAAAGGGATGTTTAGTAGGTAGCTAAAAATGGTAACAAACAAATGAAGATTTAATTAATTAAGTAACTTTTGTATGGGGCGAAAAACTGCTGCAATATTGTGGCAACTACTGGCATATTACTTCTTTAAAGGCTAATTAGAGTGTATAAAATATGTACAATATGACAGCTTTTATATTAAATTGAGCCATTTTACTTTATTCAAACAGGAGCATGGGCATAGTCTTATTATAAAAGTTTTCAGGGATATAGTCAGTAAACCTGAGCTAGAGTAGCGGTCATTAAAAAGGTGTAATTTACTTACATGTCACGCAGGTGAATGGATATCTGTTCAGGCTGGTAACATCCAGCAGAATGCAAGGGATGTCCGGCATGAACAGGTCCTGTGTATATAAACCCTCCCTCCCCCAATCAGCTGCTGATGAAAGTTACAACAGCTGATGGTATGGGAGGGAGGAGACGCAGGTACGAGCCACGTATGGCCCCCCGGGAGGAGTGACCGCCGCCACGCCACTCATGTCGGGACGTAGCCGCGCCCACTCCACCCGCCGACACGATATGCTTCCCCGGCGGACTGCGCATGTCCGCCGGAGTCGCAAAATGGAAGCCAGTCGGAGATGGGAATATACCGTAGCCTCACACAACGCCGCCACGGGTTAAAGAGCCCGGGTGGCTTTGTGTGCCGGGCGAGCAGCAAGTTAAGCAGTGTGTTACCTTCCCAAATCCCCCACAAATCCAAAACAGGGCAAAGCACAAAACGCACATATCACGGTGATCCCACTGAGGGACAACAGGCTAAGAAATTAACCTTGGATGTCCCTAGGAAAACAAATCCTTCCACATCAATACACGAGTCAATGACTAAGACTTTGAACACACAAACTAACATGCACACCCTGATAAGGGAAGTCACCCCTCAACCTAACATTTCAACCACTGGCTCACTAGACACTATTCCCAATGATCCTTCTTTTTTGGAAAGATCTTGATGTGTGTCCAACTCACACAATCCAATCTCAACACATATACACAGATAGCACTCTAATTGCCCCTGAATTTGTTAAAGAACAAGAAGCGAATGAGCTAAATATAATCAATCTATCATCGTATAAACTGTCCCAAGATGAAATAGCTGTCCTCAAGAAAGGCCTAAATATTTGCCCAAATCAAGACATAGATAAATTCGAAATATACAAAGATCTTCAACTCTTTATACGTAAACTGATTCTGAAAAAACTCTATCACAAACAAGAGATGTCAACGGACTTTACTCCACAAGAAAACCAGGCATTGGACCAGTTGGTCTCTTTCCTTGAGGAGAGCGACCAAACCGATCTTATCTACAATATTGATCTTTCCCAAATCTTAAATTCAATTGAAACACCAGGTGGACCCCCTAAGATGAAGAAATCTTTACTAAAGAAAAAGTTAGATTTTTGTCCGGCACCAAGCACCCACCCAAATGCCGCGGCCTTTCTCAAATTAGTCGATAAAGAACTAGACAAATAGAAAAATCCATACCACACACTCCAATAATCTAACAAAAAGAGAAATCTCAGCACTTAAAGCACTTTCCAATAACAGCCAAATTACAATCAAGGCTGCAGATAAAGGTGGAAATATCGTTGTGCTCGACAACGATAAGTACGTCAACATGTGTAACAAAATTCTAAACCACTTGGAATGGTACCGCCGGATACCGGCAAGCGCTGTCAAAAAATATAACGATGATTTCTATTTGTTAGTAGATATGGCCTACTCCAACTCCATAATTACTAAATCACTATGGGAATTTATTTGAAATACCGTACCCCGGTATTTTATGCTTTACCGAAAATCCATAAGGACACCCAAAACCCACCCGGAAGACCAATCATCTCCGGTGTAGGGGCGATTAGTGAAAACGCCAGTAAACTAGTGGACGAGGTTCTAAAACCGTTTGTTTCATCTTTACCTTCCTTTGTCAAGGATAAACTCCATTTTTTGCAAATCATTGACAAACTGAAGATTCCTGAAAGTGCACTATTGGTAACAATAGATGTTGAATCCCCTTATGGCTCAATCCCCCATGAAAAAGGTGTGGCGGGTATAAAACACATCCTACTCAAAGCTGAAAATGTGGATCCTATTTATCGAGAATTTATCACCTCATTATTGGAATTTATCCTTAATCATAATGTATTTACGTTCAATGGCTCCCACTACCTCCAGGTGCAGGGGGTTGCGATGGGGACATGCTGTGCCCCATCATATGCCAACCTGTACCTGGGGGAGTGGGAGGCCATGTTCCTAGGTGATGAGGCTCTATCAATGTACACGGACCACATCCTGGGGTGGTACCGGTACATCGATGACATTTTTATCATCTGGGACAGACCACCAGATTTATTGCAACAATGCCTCTTGAGGATGAATCGTAACGATTTCAATTTGAACTTTACCATGTCATTTGATAAACAATGTGTCACATTTTTGGATGTGGAAGCCTATAGAGGAGAAGGGAGAACAATCTTGAGTAGGTTATACAGGAAACCCATTACGAGCAGCGCAATTTTGCACGCTACCAGCTTTCATCAAAAACCTCTTATGGATTCGATTCCATATAGTCAGTATCTCAGGGTGAGACGTAACTGCTCAAATGATAATACCTTTAAATTAGAAGCAAATAAACTACGAGAGAAATTGCTACTACGGGGCTACTCCCACTCCTCACTAAAAAGATCTTTTAAAAAAGCCTCTCTACAACCAAGAGACGAGCTACTCCACTCTGAGAAACCCAAAAGTAAAAATGGCACGAATGCCATCAGAATGATTACAAAGTATAGCAATCAACAAAAGCAAATTAAGAACATCATAGAAAAATACTGGCATATGTTACAATGTAATCCAGCACTGGGACCGCTTGTTCCTCCCAAACCTCTCTTTATATTTAAACGGGCTACATCTTTGAGAGATAGACATCACTAGTGAATTTAAGGGGGAGTCAAACAAAACCCACTGTAAATATAAGGGAACTTTTAAATGTGGGGCATGCAATTATTGCAAATTTATGCTCACGGAAAAAACCCTACTCTTCTAAATGGTCAGGTCTTCTACCCTAAGCATTTCGCCAACTGTAAAACCCACGGAGTAATATATATGCTTCTATGCAAATGTGCATGCTTTTATGTTGGCAAAACAAAAGTGGAGTTTTGGAAGAGGGCGTACAGGCACATACTATGTATGAAAACCTGCGATCCCGACCTCCCCCTTGGGAGACACACCACACTAGTACATGATGGAAAATTTCCAAAAATCAAATTTCTCATCTTGGATCGTGTGCACCCGGGTCTCAGAGGGGGAGACTGGAACAAGACCCTACTACAAATGGAATCTCGATGGATATACAAATTAAGGGCTACCCAGCCTTCGGGCTTGAATGAAACAATTTGGTTCAAACCTTTTCTTGAGGGTTTTTCCTCAGGTGGCAGGGAACAGTAACCATTATTACCCCGTTGTCCCGGTCTCTCCGTCTGGGACCCGGATGCATGCGCCTGTCTAGCACCTCCTCCTTATGTGTTACCATTCTCTTTATGATTGGAATTTGTAGGCCAATAGCGAATCCCTGATATGTGTAATTACTCCAATAACACCTCTTTATAATATGGAGATCTCAAATATCCTGGGTCCAACTGGCAATGTAACTTAACATGCACATGAATCCGTCCATACTTATACACAAATAACGACACCTTACGGTGGGCCCATGAAACCTATACTACCCTGTGCTACCTTTTGTTATTTAAATTTATACACATCATAGGATTTCAGTTCTATCTTTGCCTTTAGACTATATATGTTTCTGGCCCAATGCTTAAAACACCTTTGGAAACGTCTTCTGCCTAGAACAAGTGCTATTACTATGTGCTTAGTGTTTGTGAATGAAATGATAAGATAACTAAACCTTGTCATATATTTCTCTATTTATCTAATATGCAAATGAATTATCCCAGTTTGATGCAATTTTGATCTCTCTGCTTGCGTTTATGGTCTGTTGCATATTCTACTCCATAATGTCATGTCAAACTTATTTTACTATGCCATACCACTCTGTAAAACATTGCCTGTCACCAGCATTTTCTTGATCTTGAAAAACGCAAACTACACCGATGCTAATCGCACTCTTTTTTACAACAAATGGTGATGTTGGTGGAACATCACGCTAACACACTGCTTAACTTGCTGCTCGCCCGGCACACAAAGCCGCCCGGGCTCTTTAACCCGTGGCGGCGTTGTGTGAGGCTACAGTATATTCCCATCTCCGACTGGCCTCCATTTTGTGACTCCGGCGGACATGCGCAGTCCGCCGAGAAAGCATATTGTGTCGGCTGGTGGAGTGGGCGCAGGTACGTCCTGACGTGAGTGCTCGCGCATGTGCAGCGCGGGCGTGGCGGCGGTCACTCCTCCCGGGGGGCCATACGTGGCTCGTACCTGCGTCTCCTCCCTCCCATACCATCAGCTGTTGTAACTTTCATCAGCAGCTGATTGGGGGAGGGAGGGTTTATATACACAGGACCTGTTCATGCCGGACATCCCTTGCATTCTGCGGGATGTTACCAGCCTGAACAGATATCCATTCACCTGCGTGACATGTAAGTAAATTACACCTTTTTAATGACCACTACTCTAGCTCAGGTTTACTGACTATATCCCTGAAAACTTTTATAATAAGACTATGCCCATGCTCCTATTTGATTAAAGTAAAATGGCTCAATTTAATATAAAAGCTGTCATATTGTATATATTTTTTTTACACTCTAATTAGCCTTTAAAGAAGTAATATGCCAGTAGTTGCCACAATATTGCAGCAGTTTTTTGCCCTATACAAGAGTTACTTAATTAATTAAATCTTCATTTATTTGTTTGTTACCATTTTTAGCTACCTACTAAACATCCCTTTAACGTCATTCACTGAACCACTTCCAGGTATGGGTCAAATTAAACTTTATATGACAGTTCTCTAAAAACCATATTAATTTTTTAATTTTTACACCTCATGACTAAGAGGATTTGCTACTATACAATTGCAATACCACACATTTTTTCTTGCAGGACTTGCCTCTCGGCCTCAGTGGAGCATCAAGTGTCTACTCCTTTGTATGCCCTTTATGGGCTCTCTCTTCTTTCTTTTTTGAAGAGAATACTACATTTACACACTGTATACCTTGATAGTAACCTCACGGTTACTTATACAGAAATCTTTTTTCCTTTTTTTTGGCAAACAAATGCTTTTTTCTTGGAATCAAGAACATGCTGGGTGGATAAACCGCGTCAATGCCGCTGTTTTTCACTTGAAATGTCATGGAATGCTAAGTCAGCTTAATACAGTGTTAAAGTAAGTAGAAAAGGAATGAAAAAAATTATCATGTACTTTTTCTATGTATATGTATACTTATATGCTTACTACTGTCTTTTCAATATGTTTCCTTCAATGTAGAACTATTTGTAACTCACACCCACCCCTGAGGAAGGAGGCCAGTTAACTCTGAGACGCGTCGGGGCAAGAGTTTTGCTTTAAAGCACTTTGCTTTAAAGCTTGACTCGCATTCCCAATAATTGCTACTATATTATTGTCATATCTTTTATTGCTCTATTTAATAAATTACTCTTTTGTACTATATATACTCTTTTACGTCCCTTTATATGTGCCTGTAAAGTCCACCATTAGGGGAACCCTCTTTTTCTGTATTTAGTTTAAAAGTTTGGATGTGGCACAACCTCACAGCTGGCTGCTGACCTACACTATCTGTTATATTTTTTTTATTTTAGGCTTCCGAGCCTAGAGGTGAGACATGGGGTCTTATTGACCCCATATCTCACTGTAAAAAGAACAGATCGTGCCATATTCCTATTACAAGGGATGTTTACATTCCTTGTAATAGGTATAAAAGTGATCAAATTTTTTTTTTTTTTTTTTTAAGTGTCAAACTAAAAAAAAAAAGTCAAATTAACAATAAAAAAAAAAAAGTTAAAGCGCCCCTGTCCCCGTGAGCTCGCACACAGAAGCGAATGCATATATAAGTCCCACCCACATATGAAACCGGTGTTCAAACCACACATGTGAGGTATCGCCGTGACCGTTAGAGCGAGAGAAATAATTTTAGCCCTAGACCTCCTCTGTAACTCAAAATATGTAACCAGTAAAAAATTTTAAAGCGTCGCCTATGGGGATTTTTAAGTACCAAAGTTTGGCACCATTTCACGAGCATGTGCAATTCTGAAGCATGACATGTTAGGTATCTATTTACTCAGCGTAACTTCATCTTTCACATTATGCAAAAAAAGTGGGCTTTAATGTTAACTTTAATGTTTTGTTTTTTTTTTAAAAGCATGAAACAGTTTTTTTTTCCAAAAAAAAAACGTGTTCAAAAAATTGCCGCGCAAATACCATGTGATATAAAAAGTTGCAATGACCGCCATTGTATTCTCTAGGGTCTTTGCTAAAAAAACATATATAATGTTTGGGGGTTCTATGTAATTTTCTAGAAAAAAAATTATGAATTTTACATGTAGGAGAGAAATGTCAGAATTGGCCTGGGTGCGAAGTGGTTAAAAAACGTGCACCTGGGAATGGGTGGGTGGATGATGAGGTCAGCTGGTCAACGCCTTCCTGTCTCATGACCTAAAGTCTGATCAGGAAGAAAGACATTACTAATGGAAACGTCTGGAAATGTGGATTAGGACAAGCAAAGTAAGTGACTGTAGATTTAATGAAAAACTTTGATTGTTTTGCAAAAAAGTACACGAATGCTATATTGGTGCATAGGGGAGCTGGAATTTCGGGGGAAAAAAGTGAACTTACCCTTTAACAATAATTCTACTATGTTTGGAAGAATACATATGATGCAGTAAGAATGTAATTTTGAAATCACATCACAAGAAGAACTTATTAGATGACTGTGTGTGTGCATTCCTACAGCGGTCTTACTAAATAACAATCAAAAGAGGAAAATGTTCTGGATAGGACCATTTTGTAATTTTGATATTGTGCAGAATATAAGTTTGATACATTTTCTTCGATCAAGGTAATGACAAATACATTTTACCTAACTTTTTCAAACCTTTTTCACAAGTAAATTAAGTCGTTGTCTATTGTAGCCCATTTAATTGTATGTTTTGTTGGGTTTTTTTTCAGTTGTTTTGAAAGTTTCTAGACTGTTTTATGTAATTGTAATCTTTTTCTATAAACGCTTATATTACAAATACATTTTCATACATATTGGGGGAGATTTACTAAAACTGGAGCACTTAGAATCTGGTGCAGCTGTGCATAGTAGCCAATCAGCTTTTAATTAAGCTTTGGCAATAAAACCTGAAAGCTGATTGGTTACTATGCAGAGTTGCACCAGATTTTTCAGGCTCCAGGTTTAGTATCCAGTATTTATGTATCCATAAAGAAAACCAAGCATTTCCTACATACCTGGAAGTACCCTCTGTGCAAGATTTGCCTGGCAAACCTCAACAATTTCAGAGGTGTGTAATCTAAACTCCTTGCTATTCAGGTCTATTTCACAAAAGCAACTGTTATCTCAGCTTCTAGTACAATAGTGGTCATGGGACTTTAAATGAGGCAGGTCACTTGGTAAAATGTAGTTTGAGTAAAAATAGTAATTTATTACAAATTCCATACTTGACACAGATACAATGATTCACTTTCGAAAATATAATACAAACATATATGGAGTAAGCTGACATGGAAAAATGTATTAAAAAGTATACTTGTCTTAGGTCGGTCCACATATGTTTCCAGTGCCATGGAGCTGCAATCTAAGGTCCTGGTTTGTTCTATGGCTACCTCCCTCCCCCATGGCCTGAGTGGTTCTTTCCCCCCACAGCCCCAGACTAGACAGTGCCGTGGTGTCCTCATTGCCCCACTCAGATGCTGGGTCCACCCCTTGAGCTGACATATAAGCAATAAGGTTATTTTAAAAAACGACGCAAGGGCAACTTCCTTACTCTAGTCCAGTCGTACGTCATCATGTTTGAATCAGTCGGCCTTTGGTGTGATCGTGTGTAGGCAAGTCCGTTTCGTTGGAACTCCGTCAGAACTCCGTCAAAAAGTCCTCTGGAGTTCAGTCCGTCAAAGTCCACTCGTGTGTATGCGGCATAAGTGTGTAACTGCCTGCCCATATGAGGTATGAGCACACAGCTTACACAGAGAGTCTACAAGAGCCCTGCATAGCACCCGCAATCTGCTGATCGCGGGTGGAATGCTTTACAGGCTCCCAATAACAAAATAAATAAATAAATGCACATTTTTTTACCTGCAAAAAGATGTGCATTTATTTTATTTTTTTGAAAAGGTAAACTTTTCCTTTAAAACAGTTTTTTCTGGTACCCTAAACATAAAAGAGTGATTGCCACCTGTGGTGCAGAGGGCAGCCTCACTGCAAGGGAGGATTATTGTTTCCCCTAGACCTAGAGCAAGGGTCTTCAACCGGATTGTGGACAGTGGGAGTAGATAATGTCTCAGGCTTGGTGGTCAGTGGGTGTAAAAAAAAAAAGTACATAGAACCCCCGTGGTTAGGAGGAATAATCCCAATCATTGGCAATAGTGGGAGGAATAGTGCCCCATTGTTGGTGTCAGTGGGAGGAATAGTACCCCATTGTTGGTGTCAGTGGGAGGAATAGTGCCCCATAGTTGGTATCAGTGGGAGGAATAGTGCCACATCATTGGTATCAGTGGGAGGAATAGTGCCCTATTGTTGGTATCAGTGGGAGGAATAGTGCCCCATCGTTGGTATCAGTGGGAGGAATAGTGCCCTGTGGGTGGTGTCAGTGGGAGGAATCGTGCCCCATCGTTGGTATCAGTGGGAGGAATAGTTCCCCCAACGGTGGTGTCAGTGGGAGGAATAATGCCCCACTGTTGGTGTCAGTGGGAGGAATAATGCCCCATCTTTGGTGTCAGAGGAAGAATGTATGTTCCATCATTGGTGTCAGTGGGAGGAATAATACTCCATTGTTGTGTGTCCCAAGGACCAGATAAAGTCAAGCAAAGGGCTGCATCTGGCCCGCGGGCTGTAGTTTGGAGACCACTGCCCCAGACATAGGTTCTATATTGATTGCTAAAGTCAGCCATACATGAATCAAAATTTGGCTGGTTCAACGGGGACTGGATGAATTTTGGTCCATGTATAGGCAGGCTGGTTGTACTATTGTCTACAATCTACTGATTGACTTTAATCTACATAGTTAGATCTGACAACCTGTCACATTTTTGCCACTTGATTGGTGCCCCCGGCTATAGCCAGCGACGCTGATCACTCTATTCTGATGGCAGGGAAGTCTCCCCACTGTCAGAATACAATAACTCAGCAGGGAGGATTCCACCATCCAAACTGAATGCAGTTATGGGGGAATTGAGTCCTCTTCATGTAATCATGTATGGGCTGCTTAACACAATAATGATAAAATACTACACATGCTGTACAACTGATCAACAGCTAAAACTCAGATCCCATAAATAAACAGCAGCCTGGACTAGTAACAGAAAAGATGAGCAACTGTAAATGGGAGTCCCTACAAACCGGAGACACTAATAAATGGCTGTGTATGGCTACATTCACACGGCTGTAAACGTTTTACCCATCTCATTCATTACACGTTTTGTTTTCTAGTACATCCTGCGTAATCATTAGTAAATACTTGCAAAAAATTGTCCCTTTTTTTTCCCTCGATACCTGCATTTCTCATACATGTAACACGTGTGTCCTCATATTTTTAGATTTCGTGTTACAGATCTGAACGCAGTGCACATTTACGTGAAAGTCAGCTGCGTCACGATCTGTAAAAATACGCCTGTAAATGTTTGTACTCCATATATGTTTGTATTATATTTTAGAAAATGAATCATTGTATCTGTGTCAATTATGTAATTTGTAATAAGTTACTATTTTTACACAAACTACATTTTACCAAGTGACCTGCCTCATTTAAAGTCCCATGACCATGTTTTCCTTTGCATGCATATATATAATAGGGATGGAGGTATGTCTCTGTGTTTGCTTCAGATCATTTCTTTTTTATTCTAGTACAATGCAGGCATACCCCACTTTTAAGTACACAATGGGGTTTATTTACTAAAGCTGGAAAGTGCAAAATCACTTCTGCATAGAAACCAATGAGCTTCTAACCTCAGCTTGTTCGATTAAGCTTTGGTAATAAAACCTGGAAGCTCATTGGTTTCTATGCAGAAGTGAGCCTGATTTTGCACTTTCCAGCTTTAGTAAATAAACCCCATTGTGTACTTAAAAGTGGGGTATGTAGTGCTTTTGCTTAGAGCTCACTAATTGTGGATTACTAGAGGTAGACAGGAAAAGATCCTTTGCATCATTCTATGTTCACCCGATTGAAAAGAAATATAAAATGTTGATTTATTTTTGAGTCCTTAAAATAATAAACCAATGAAAAATATTAACAAAATATTAACAAAAATTAAATTAAAGTGAAATTCTAGTTTCCAATTTTCTTTTGGTGCAGTTTTGATCAATCAAAAGTCAGAAAACTAGGAGAACCCTTTTTAATAAAATGTGATGTCTGGATCACCAGATACATTCATATTTTATGTCATTGGTTAAATTCTTCAGAAAAATAATCATTCCCAAGAAAAAGTGATTAGTAATCATGCAAATTGCATTTCTACTACCACCATGCCCTTTATTAGAGCGATGTTCTCCTACAAAGTGTTTAACTGTAATTATATTTGCTTCTTAGGTAACCTCTGACTGGCATGTTATCTACACAAGATGTTCTCTACATTAGAAAGCATATACACAAAATGTGGTTTTTAGAATGTTACATAACCACTTATGCCAAAAGGTAAAGGCACTTTTAAGTGACTTTACTTGAAATGTGAACAGGCTGATTGTTATAAATTGGATTTTAAAATTTGTATTTTTTAAATTGGATTTTACAATTAGTATTTAATGTACAAAACAAACCCACAATTAACTGACAGTCATGTGAAAGTTGAAGTAGAACTACAATAAATGCTGTTATCAAAAAACAAATAGATAGTAGATTAATAAACAAGTACAACGTGTATTTTTCTAGAGAAAAGGGGAAAAAAAGATACTTTTAAATCACCTAGATTCGCTAGTTTTGTAAAAGTCAGGTGACAAAACTGGTCAGGGTCAGACCGCACTGCAACCGGAAGTGACGTATCGCTGTGAGCGATGATGGGCACCTGGTGAGATGCCGTGCAAGTAGCATACTGACGGCTTCTTGTGCACTTCCTTAATACAGTAGATTGGATGGATGGATTATATTTGTGAATGACATTTCATTTAATTTTTAATAAAAAGTGTTTTTTTGGAATTGCATTATTAGTTTTCCTTTGGCATGGGGCTTTTTGGTAAGCTCATTGAGGGGAGAGTTGATGCAAGAAATGAAGTTTTGCTGGAGACTGCATGTTCATCATAAGTGCTACTGCCTAATATTCTAGATAAGCAATTGGAACCAGTGAGTGCAAAGGAGAGGGGGGAGGCTCTGCACATATCACGTGGTGTTGTGAAGTGGATTGCATGATTTCCATCACATTGATGGACTATTTTGAACTGTTTAATTTATAATACACTGGTGTGATAGACAACTGAGCATTTTTATATCACATGTATACTTAAAAGAGGATGTTGTAATTAATTTAAGTTTTATGGAACAATATAGGCACTATTTGGTGTAAACACTTTTTAAATTTTCATTATTCTGGTTTACACGGACCTTTATCTAGATTGAGAATCAATTTAGATATGTGAAGGATTTTTGCAATTGTTTATGGTGGTAACAGTGATTGTTATATTTGAAAATTATCACTTAGGGGGAATATATATATATATATATATATATATATATATATATATATATAAAGAAGGCCAGTATGGTGGCCTGAATTTATGGGAGGAGTCCGGGGGGTATGTCCGGGGGCTATTTAAGCAGCCCACTCATCTGTGGTCTTTGTCGGTTCCAGTGCACGATATTACACGCCACTGGGCCGACTCTTCCCAGCTCACCTCTTGTTCGTGAGTCTTTGCATTTGATCGCAGGTGCATTGCGGCTTCTCCGTTCATGGTCGTTCGTCGTCGGTTCCCGCTCACTGTGCAGGTAGTATTCGAACTTTTTTATATCATGTGCAATCTTGCAATTCGTTATGCTTCCTATCCTGCATCCCTCCGAGTTGTTGTCGCTCATGTCCTGACATCATTCGGAACAGGAGTAGTACATTCGTAAGTTCCTTCTGCCAAACATACGATTCATTTGTAAATCCAAGCCTCCGAGCTGCTGTCGGTCGTTGTCCGATATCATTCGCCATAGGCCTTCACTGGTTATAAGATTCACTGTCCATGGGGTTGCCATCCATTTGGAGATGAGCAGGTATTGTTTGAACGGGTTCTGTGGCTGATTGAGGTGGTAATTAGACCCACCTGGTGCCTTGTCTGCGCTTGATTAGCCTGGGAGGGCTGGGTGGTTGGTAGGTGTTTGGTTTTAGAGTAAGGGGTGGCATACACTCTACAACCAATTCGTATCAGATTCATTTAATACTCCTTACTACCGATTTGTATCGGATTCATTTCATACATTTTACAAACCGTTTCGTATCAGAGTAATTTCTCTTACAACCAATTCGTATCAGATACATTGCATACTTTCTACTGTTGCCATTCGTTGTTTCCCCCATGACGTGTGTTTTAGTTCCCGCAGTGGAACTTGGGAATCGTTTGTACGCGGTTCTTCTTTCTCTTTTATTTACCAAACCAAAGTTATTTTCTGTGCATCATGCATGGCACCACACCACGCTCTTCGGATGTGTTGCATACCCGGTCCAGTCCAATGCGAACCCAGTCGCACGACTCTTCTAACTCACTCGGTGTTTGTGAGCTGCGTGTCTGAACTTTAAGAGGCTTTCGGTTCTCCGTTCTTTGTTTTTTGTAGATCGGGTCTTTCTCAAACTGTGGCAGGTAGGATTTGTATAACATTTCTTCATTTCACGCACCGTTGTTTGCCAGATACCCCATGTCACAGAGACCCCGCTACGGAACTTGCGAGTCATTCGTTAAACTCTCCGTATGCATCTTTATTTTAGCCTCGTGCAAACCACAAACTTGTCGCTCAGTTTGTGAGCACAAACACTGAGACCTTTTTCATCGGTTTCATTCGTACATTCTTGTACCTTGTTGTTTCACGCCACATAGTAGGCCCATTTCACTTTAGAAACACACTGTCTATCACCTCAGTTATTTTAATTCGCATTACCCTCCGATCCGAATCTAGTCACATCAGCAACTCTCCGGTTCGTCCCGGCTAGTTTTGTCATCTCATTTCATGCCATGCTCCACAGTCCGGTTCGTTGTCAGTCGCAAATTGTGGCACACTGATCCATGGCCTCTGTCATGGCAAGTCATTTCATTTGTTACATTTCACATACCCTTCACTCTGATTCGAATCCAGTCGCGTCTGCGACACACGGATTCGCGTTGACTCGTGCTAGTCATTCCGTCTTATGCATTTCATTCCCCACAGTCTGGTTTGTTATCAGTCGCAAATTGCGGCACACCGATTCGTGCCTCTGTCATGGCAAATATATCATACGTTCATTTAGTATACCCTTCAATCTGATTCGAATGCAGTCGCATCTGCGACGCACCGATTCATACCGGCTCGTTCTAGTCATTTCATCTCATTTCATTCCATTCTCCACAGTCCGGTTCGTTGTCAGTCGCAATTGCGGCACACTGATTCGTGCCACTGTCATGGCAAACATTTCATTCGTTCATTTCACATACCCTTCGATCCAGTTCGAATCCAGTTGCATCTGCGACGCACCAATTCTTACCGGCTCGTTCTAGTCATTTCATCTCATTTCATTCTTTCATTTCTTATACCCTTCACTATGATTCGAATTCAGTCGCATCTGCGATGCACTAATTCACATCGAATCGTGTTAGCCATTGTTATTTCCTGTTCCACAAACAGGTTTGCTGTCTGTCGCTATCGTGACACACTGATTCATGCCTCTGTCATTGCAATCATTTCGGTCATTTCATTTAAAAAAAAAAAATGTTGCTTATTCCATTTCGCCCTCATTTCATCCCATATTTCACAGTTCAGTTCACTGTCAAGTCACAGTTACAACACATTGATTCGTGCCTCTGTCATGGCAAACATTTCAGTCATTTCATTTCATATACCCCACACGATGATCGGAGTCCAGACGTTTTAGCAGCACTCCGATTCGTGTCGGCTTCATTTCGCTCATTTCATTTCAGCCTCATTTTCATCCCATATTCCACAGTTCGGTTACTGTTAAATCACAGTTACGGCATCCCGATTTTGTGTCAAAATCACTTCAATCATTCAATGGTTTTATTTCGTATGTTGTCTGTCATGTTCTCCTTAGGTCTGGCAGTCGCTTTGGGTCGGGTCATTCGTGCATTCTTGTTTCTTTTATCCCGTCATACGCTCTACTGTTGTTCGATGTCAGTCGCCTCAGCAACGTGAGGCTTCACTTTTAAATTCAGATCACTGTATGATTTGTCACGTCAATGACAGACACTCCTCAGTACAGCTCACCCTAAGGTTCAGTTCGAATCCAGTCGCAACAAGGCACATCGGCCCACATAGCTTCAGACCAACTGTTCTCAAAGAGGTTTTTCCTTCAAATTCCATTCATGGTTTCAAATTTCTTTGTTTAACCATCGTTCCCCTCCCGATATTGTTTCCCTTTGCATTCGCTATAAACGCATCTCAAAGTCGCACAACCCGGCCTTCTAATGGCATAAACCTACTCTCCATTGTCCGTCTGTAATTTCTCCTCTAGCTCAGTCAAGTTCAGGTAGTTCCATCCTGCACCAGGTTGGATGTTATTCCCCCAGGTTCCAGTTGACTGAGGTTTCGACCTCAAAAACCAGGACTTCGCAACTAGGGCACAAGTCAGCCAAAGCCATGTCACAGGCAGGCAGCAAAGACCTCATATCTGTCCCTCTCTCACCCTCTCAGGTTTCAGAGACCGGCAGCGTGCAGTCCCTCAGGGGATGGAGCATCCCCAAGTTAACAGCGAAACTAAGGCTCAGGGGCGTGCCCTTCCCCACTACAGCCAGGAAAGATGAGCTCTTCAGGCTCCTCTTCCCACCACCAGCGACAGATGGGCCCAGCTCCTAGCAGGTGTCTCTTCAGTCCATGTCCTTGGCCATTTCTCAGCTTCACATAAAATTTTGTTTGACCTGCCTGTGCCTCATTCTTCCCACATCCCGAGTTTGAATTCCTTAATTTCTTCAGAGGAATTCTCCCTGAAATACGCTTCAGTCGACATGACAGTCCAGGCCATTATCAAAATAGGCACAAGCACCTGGCTCTCTAAAGCTGACATATCAGACGCATTTAAGCTTCTACCCATCCAACTGTCCCTCTGGTGCTGGCATGGCATTAAATGGAAAGAGTCATATTACTTTGCCACTAAACTGACCTTTGGCTCTAAAAAAAAAAAAAACAGCCCGTGGCTCTTTGACACTTTCGCACAGTCCCTCACTTGGATCCTGTCACACCAAGCCCAGTGCCAGATGGTCATTTATTGTCTGGATGACTTCCTGCTAATTGAGCAACCCAGTGTGTCCCCTGTAGACCTAGATAGGTTAGGAGTGGTGTTTGATATGGAAAGATTTCCCCAGTGGGGCTTTAAAACAGCAATGTAACAGGGTCAAAAGAATTAAATGATATTTAAAGAGTTGTTTATTTGAGAATTGTCCGATATCATGGTATTGTTAAATACAATATATACAATATGAAATCTGGTCCGATAATACAGTACATGTTCCACAATGCAATAATCAAACACAATTGTGTACATTGTTACATTACATAATGCTATATGGTGTACAAGCACTGATGCATTTCAACCTGTGTGCAGTCTCTTCAGGGGCACAAGTGGCTCTCAAAATTATTACATATATTCAGAATTAAAGAAGCATGTCATCATACATCACATTGAATAAGCCATAGTGGTATATTTACCGCTCAAGAGTGGAATGAGTGTTCTTGTAACCAGAAATGGTAGGAGCCGTTAAAAAATGCGGAGGGCTTAAAGGCCGCCCCCACCTCCCCAGGAGAGAAGAGCCCACCCCGAGGGGCTTGCAAGGAGGCACACTGTGAGCACCCACTGTGGGATGAAGGAGCCGGTACCTGCAACAAACACCCAATGATAGCCATATGTTAACCACTTAACAACCGACCCATAGCCGAATGACGGCTACAGGGTGGTTGCATAACTCTGGGAGGGTGTACAGTGACGCTCTCGCACGCCCCTGGAGCGCACACCCGAACACATCCATGACCATCATGGATCACGGTAAACGGCCGCTAATCGTCAAATCATCAAATGACGGAGCGATCACATGTAAACAAACTGGCGTGACATCCGGTTCCTCTTTCCCCTCTCCGTCCAGTGTGAGCGGAGAGGGGAGATATCGGTGGCAGCAGCGCTGTGGGCTGGATGTGTAGTGCCCACAGCGCTGCTCAGTGACAAATTCATCCATTCTCAGCCATGCATACCCATCCATACTCTGCATACCCATCTATACTCTGCATACCCATCCATACTCTGCATACTCATCCATACTCTGCATACTCATCCAATCATGTAAATGTACAATCATGCGGATTGTACATTTAGTAGTTTAAGTAGGAGTGGTATTTGGGTATCTCAATGTGCCCATAGCAGAACACAAAGTGGATGGCCCAGCACACACTATCGCCTTCCTCAGGGTCAACCTTGACACTCGCTCCATACAGGTCAGCCTGCCCCCTCGACAAACCGACCCGTATCAGGTCGGTTCTTCATGACTTTACCTGTGCACAGGGGTGTACTAAGAAATAGCTTCAATCCCTCTTAGGAATACTCAACTTCGCAATGAGAATTATTCCCCAGGGACGATCTTTTATTTCGTGCCTCTTGGTCTTACTCTCTCAGACACAGGTCCCGATCCAATCCTTAGACTAGACGTAGCAGCAGTAGCGGATTTGTCTATGTGGGATGAGTTCCTTACTTGTAATGGCATATCCATGTTCATACCGTCAGTATCACCTTTATCACCACAGGTAGTAACGTATGCCGCAGCCTCCACAGGCTTTGCTACAATTTTTGGCCATCATTGGTTTGCAGGACCATGGCCTCCTGAGATACTTCTAATCCCCGGGTTTATCCAGTCTTGCTTATTTCGAGCTATACCCGATCGTGGCAACCGCTCAGGTCTGGGGCCATTCCTGGACCGGACAGACGGCAGCCTTCGTCACCGACAATCAGGCCACGGCCAATATCGTTAACAAGGGCAGGTCCAAGTCGCTCCCTGTTATGTCCTTCCTACGCAGGCTGGTACAATTATCCCTGCAGCATCAGTTCAATGTGCACTGCACATACATTCCGGGCACGTGCAACATTGCAACAGACGCACTGTCCCGTTTTAACTTAATTTATTCTTTCCAGCCAGAAACCCGGAGCCGACCCAACGTCATCTCTTATTCTACCTTGGTCTCAGCTGACATTGGGTTAAAGCAGTACCCTCACAGCGTGACCCAGCTCACCAATCAATCCTTATCTCGCAATACACTCAAAGCCTACCACACAGCTCGGAATGCCTTCTGCAAGTTTCTGGCATCCTGCCCCGCGGTAACGTTAACAGACACTAAGCACATACTAGCTTTCATTTCATATTGCCACACTCGATTGGCTCCATCACACAACATTATCAGACTATACTTATCTGGCATCCAACACTTCCTGGCCCTGCAGGATCTCACAAAGCCATCCTCCTTTGCAACCCATGCGATTCGAGCCATTTCCAACGTGGCATTCAGAAGCAGCAGCCCATAGCCAACTCGAAGCGCTTGCCCATCACGAGTACAATCTTCAGAGACATGTCCATCCTCTCTTGTTCCCCATTTGGCTTTCTTCCCCATTTGGCTTTCTTCCCCATTTGGCTTTCTTCTCCATTTGGCTTTCTTCCCAGCTTGGTCATTTAAGCGGCCATCTACCTGACCTACTACAGTTTCTGCGGCAAAAGCGAGTTTACTAGTAATAGCCCTGCCAGCCAGGTACTGTGTAGACCTCACCTGGCTGGCTTCCAAGATCATTTCATTCTCCACCTCACAGTATCCAAAACCCATCAATCTGGCCCCGGGGGTCGACAGCCACCTTTTCAAGACAAACAACAGTAAATAACACTAAGCCAATAAAGTGCTTTCAACCCTACCTGAATGTTTTTGCCCCCTTTTTTGGTATACCGACCAGCAGACCAGGGCACACTTCAGGTCCATTTCATGATGTAAGTCTTGTGGCGCATTCATGTGGTTCACATCCATCCCGGTTGAAGGGCTTTGACCATAAATAAGAAGGCCAGTATGCTGGCCTGAATTTATGGGAGGAGTCCGGGGGGTATTTAAGCAGCACCCTCCTCTGTGGTCTTTGTCAGATCCGGTACCCTCCCATTCCCCTTTGCAGGGCATTTCTCAAATTAATTTCTCTCCTCAAACATCTATTACTTATCTTGGGTATGCCCCCTTTTTTGGTATACCGATCAGCAGACCAGGGCACACTTCAGGTCCATTTCATGATGTAAGTCTTGTGGTGCGTTCATGTGGTTCACATCCATTCATGTGTGTATATATATATATATATATATATATATATATATATATATATATTAGGACACCTGCCTATACAAGCTCATGAACTTTAATGGCATCCCAATGTTAGTCCGTAGGGTTCAAAATTGAGTTGGCCCACCCTTTGTAGCTATAACAGCTTCAACTCTTCTGGGAAGGCTGTCCACAAGGTTTAGGAATGTGTCTATGGGAATGTTTGAATATTCTTCCAGAAGCGCATTTGTGAGGTCAGGCACTGATGTGGACGAGAAGGCCTGGTTCGCAATCTTCAGTCTAATTCATCCCAAAGGTGTTCTGTCGGGTTGAGGTCAGGACTCTGTGCAGGCCAGTCAAGTTCCTCCACCCCAAACTCAATCATCCATGTCTTTATGGACCTTCCCCTGAAATACCAGTGTCCGAAACTGGAAGGGGGTTCTGATTTTGATCTTGTTAAAGAAGACCAAAAAGACTTGTAGTTACATGACATAACAATTAAAGCGGGGTTCCACTCAAATTTTTAACTTAATCTTACCCCCTTCAGTTAATTGCATAGATGTTCAAATGCCGCACAAAATTTTTTTTTCATTGCTGTAATTACCTTTATATTGTACTTTATTGTGGCACTTCCTGTCTCTCCTCCCACGGGAGTAGGCGTGTTTATTGCCTTTCTCCGGCGCCGCACTGTCTCCTGGGAGCTTAGTGTCAGGCTTCCCAAGATTCAGTGCTGGAAACAATGATCATGCTTGTGAACAAGCTGTGAATGAACAGCATTCACCGCATCCAGGAAATCAATGCTTGTGGGCTTCACATGCCCACAAGCAAGATGGAAACAGCCAGCATCACATTTTTTAAGTTATTCTTCAGTACGAAAACAGACAGATACGGAAATATTACACCCAAACTGTGAGTATTTTGGGGTTAGCAAAGTGTCTCAATGACCTAAAAAAAAAAAAGATTGGTCGCTGGACTCCCGCTTTAAGGTCACTATAGTGTTTACAGGTAAACAAGTTACCCAGGTCTAATTGGCTTTATTAGATACTTCTTGTATTGTTTATGGCCAAATCACATTCTTTACGCCCCCTAAATAGGTAAACAGTTTACTCCTTGAAAAAGCAATCATTCACAAACAAGGACATAAACATTTAACTCAGCCCCTGGATCTTTAAGACCCCTTCCATGCCTAATCAGACAAATCTGCATTTCACAAACCCTTGTGGATAACCTTGCATATATCCTCCTTTGAAATTTTTAATTAGATAGCCATCCACAAACAGGTCAGCCTGGGGAAAGGTATTTGCCTCTTGCATGATCTTTTGATGTGTAAAATGCAGCCTCTCTGGTCTCGCATACCTAGGTATACATTAAACACAGTATAAAATATATACGTATATCCCATACATACATTTTATACCTACAGTATTTGGTATTGTTGAGTTTGCTATTGCAAACCTCACATCTTAGCAACTTGCAACATTTTTCAGCAGCTTGGATGTAGCACTTTCCAGCTTATAGTATTCTTTTTTTAGTGCCTGGGCCCATAACCTGTTGGTTATGTGATAAGGTGAGGCTCTGAGTTCTTGAGTAATGTATGTGTGAGAAACATGTGTGAGAACAGCATTACAGAAGAGGGCAGAGAAAAAAAAACGTCCTTCCTGTGCAGAATATATAAGCATATATAAACACACCGATGCTAGTATATCACTACAGCACCATCTACAGTTTGGAGTGCTTAGTACATGCTTTTGTACTTCCAACAAAAACATCTGGTGAGAGTTTATAATACTTATATAGGAGGAAGAGAGTGCTGCACAGAAGCACGTGTTATTATTTTTACTATATATACTGTATATAATTATTCACAGAGATTAAATTATAGAAACTTGAATATAAGCACTGGTTTATTTTTATTCGGATTCAATACAATCTTTTTTTTTGTTTGTTTACAAACTTTTTTATTTGGTATAAAGTGGTGGTACACAGAAAGAATCGCACATTAAGAAAAATGCAACTTAGGATGTGTTATACAGTACAGGATTAAAGTACAATTTAAGTAAAGAAATTTCAGCGTAAGTTTTGTTAAAAACCAAACATAGTACAGAATTGGATAACTCCATGAAGTTCAGTTGACAATAAGGAATCGAATGGGTACAGTTAGTTGTTCAAGGGCCTAAATAATCAGAATGTTTGACCCAGGAATCCCATTTTTTTATTGTAGAAGTGCATGGTATTATATAGTGTGTGGAATATTTTTTTCAATGAGATTGATAGTATTTACTCTTGTTTTTAATTGTGTGAATGGGACCAATGATGATTTCCAATGATAGGTGATAAGCCAATGTGGATTCAATCTCAATGCTTGTAAAATAAAATTGCATAAAGAATAACTGCAGGTATAACTTGTAATCTTATGTTAATTATTAAAGCGTATGAGTACTTTAAATACAAGAATAAAGGTGCTATTAATGGATGCTATAATGTACTCAAAATTTTCCATCTATTCCTACCTAAAGAGCAATGTATTTTGTTTTCATTCGAGGACAGTTTTTCTTGCCATATAAAATATTGGAAATAAGGTGTTTTACCATCTGATGGTACTGACCTACAGATGTGAAGGAGGCAATTAAGAATATTATAGAACAATGGTTTTTAATAAGGCAATTATTCCTTGGCAGATTGTCCTAAGTAACGCGACAACACTGTCATGTAAATTAGAATAGAAATATGATGTGTAGGATTCAGCCATACAAATGACCATCTGTTTGTCCGTTGTAAGTATTGCATGGTATTTAAATATGGGGCTACGTGTATCACATGCCTAAGAAGGTATTGCCCTCATTTGGATTTTTGCTAGTAGCATTAACTAAGGCTCAGATGCAAAGAAAATGGCATATGTTTTTATTTAATTGTGGAATACCATGGTTGATTTACTAAATGAATATAGACTGTTCACTTTTGCCTAACTTAGTAAATACGATGACACTGGGGTTGACTTACTAAAATAGGAGAGTGCAAAATCTGCAGCTGTGCATGGTAGCCAATCAGCTTCTAACTTCAGCTTTCTCAATTAAGCTTTGACAAAGAACCTGGAAACTGATTTTTTTCTATGCAGAGCTGCGCTAGATTTTGTACTCTCCAATTTTAGTAAATAAACCCCTTAGTGTCCAATTTAATCAACCAGTCATTACTGGCAAAATCCTTCACACATGATCGTATATTAAAAGTGAACAAAGGTTCAACTAATTTACTGCCATTCACTTTGCAAAGTAAACATATATTTTTCAAAGTGAACAGCCACTGCTTCTTTAGGAAATAAGCCCCTGAAGGTGCATGCTCCTGATCTGTTATCCTGGAATGAGTAAGTATAAAGTGGGGACGGAAAGTATTCAGACCCCCTTAAATTTTTCACTGTTTGTTATATTGCAGCCATTTGCTAAAATCGTTTAAGTTCATTTTTTTTCCTCATTAATGTACACACAGCACCCTATATTGACAGAAAAACACAGAATTGTTGACATTTTTGCAGATTTATTAAAAAAGAAAAACTGAAATATCACATGGTCCTAAGTATTCAGACCCTTTGCTCAGTACAGGCATACCCCACTTTTAAATACACAATGGGGTTTATTTACTAAAGCTGGAAAGTGCAAAATCAGGCTCACTTCTGCATAGAAACCAATGAGCTTCTAACCTCAGCTTGTTCAATTAAGCTTGGGTTATAATACCTGGAAGCTCATTGGTTTCTATGCAGAAGTGAGCCTGATTTTGCACTTTCCAACTTTAGTAAATAAACCCCATTGTGTACTTAAAAGTGGGGTATGCCTGTATTTAGTAGAAGCACTCTTTTGATCTAATACAGCTATGAGTCTTTTTGGGAAAGATGCAACAAGTTTTTCACACCCGGATTTGGGGATCCTCTGCCATTCCTCCTTGCAGATCCTCTCCAGTTCTGTCAGGTTGGATGGTAAACGTTGGTAGACAGCCATTTTTAGGTCTCTCCAGAGATGCTCAATTGGGTTTAAGTCAGGGCTCTGGCTGGGCCATTCAAGAACAGTCACGGAGTTGTTGTGAAGCCACTCCTTTGTTATTTTAGCTATGTGCTTAGGGTCATTGTCTTGTTGGAAGGTAAACCTTCGGCCCAGTCTGAGGTCCTGAGCACTCTGGAGAAGGTTTTCATCCAGTATATCCCTGTACTTGGCCGCATTCATCTTTCCCTCGATTGCAACCAGTCATCCTGTCCCTGCAGCTGAAAAACACCCCCACAGCATGATGCTGCCACCACCATGCTACACTGTTGGGACTGTATTGGACAGGTGATGAGCAGTGCCTAGTTTTCTCCACACATACTGCTTAGAATTAAGGCCAAAAAGTTCTATCTTGGTCTCATCAGACCAGATAATCTTATTTCTCACCATCTTGGAGTCCTTCAGGTGTTTTTTAGCAAACTCCATGCGGGCTTTCATGTGTCTTGCACTGAGGAGAGGCTTCCGTCGGGCCATTCTGCCATAAAGCCCCGACTGGTGGGAGGCTGCAGTGATGGTTGACTTTCTACAACTTTCTCACATCTCCCGACTGCATCTCTGGAGCTCAGCCACAGTGATCTTTGGGTTCTTCTTTACCTCTCTCACCAAGGCTCTTCTCCCCCGATAGCTCAGTTTGGCTGGATGGACAGCTCTAGGAAGGGTTCTGGTCGTCCCAAACGTCTTCCATTTAAGGATTATGGAGGCCACTGTGCTCTTAGGAACCTTAAGTGCAGCAGAAATTTTTTTTGTAACCTTGGCCAGATCTGTGCCTTGCCATAATTCTGTCTCTGAGCTCTTCAGGCAGTTACTTTGATCTCATGATTCTCATTTGCTCTAACATGCACTGTGAGCTGTAAGGTCTTATATAGACAGGTGTGTGGCTTTCCTAATCATGTCCAATCAGTACAATCAAACACAGCTGGACTCAAATGAAGGTGTAGAACCATCTCAAGGATGATCAGAAGGAATGGACAGCACCTGAGTTAAATATACGAGTGTCACAGCAAAGGGTCTGAATACTTAGGACCATGTGATATTTCAGTTTTTCTTTTTTAATAAATCTGCAAAAAATGTCAACAATTCTGTGTTTTTCTGTCAATATGGGGTGCTATATGTACATTAATGAGGAAAAAAATGAACTTAAATGATTTTAGCAAATGGCTGCAATATAACAAAGAGTGAAAAATTTAAGGGGGTCTAAAATACTTTCCGTCCCCACTGTATGTAAGTTTTTAAATAGGCTCAGAAAAAAATAATACATATGAAATGCAGAATGGGAGAATTGGTGCACTTCTGTATATGTGTGTGTGTGTGTGTTTAGGGGTGGGGGAATTGTGTAGAAAAGTCTTTACTAAAAATTAGGCTTCTTTTTAAGGTCAGATCTTGAGAACCTGGAGCTGTCCTTTTAAAATCAGGGTAAATGCATTCTGCTGAGTACACGTTCCTTATTACTGTACAGTTTTTTTCTATATTTGCCAAAGCCTACATTTACACTGGCCCGATTTGACACACGATTTCGCATGCCAAATTGGAGCCCGTTGCCAGCAACGGTACTGTCCAAACCGGTGCAACGCCAACTTTGCGGCGCCACACTGATTCCCAAAAGTAGTTCCTGAACTACTTTTGGTGACTTTGAGGGTGATTTCAATAGACATCTGTGCATGAACCCGCATAGATGTCTGTCACGATTTCAAACCCGCCCTCATTGTGAACGTGGGCTAAATATCCAGTGGCATCTAAAACAGGTGATAAAAAAATCATACTGGAAATGTTGTATCCATTTGCATGCTGTCCTTACTAGGATGTGAGTAACTGTTCTCTGTTACTATGTGGAGGCGCTCCATTAAAAAACACATTTTTTTATTTAAAGTAAAACTAAACCAGAAAAAATTGCTAGCAGGTAGACATTTTGGTAGAAGATACTTTGGAAGTATTTTCTACCAAAAAAAAACTCAACAAAAAAAAGTTATTCTTTTCTTACCTGTCTGCTAGTAAATTGTTTGTTTTCTACAACCTGCATAGGCTGCCACTCATGGATCAGGTCATCTGAGTTAAGTAAAGTTCGTTATAGCAGTAGAATAAAGTTTTTCTTTAACACAGCATCCTTGCTTTAATTAGCAAGCATTGAAGTGTTGATGGAAATTTTGTTAAAAAATGCACATAGGTCACCATAAAATGTAGTAACTATTATGGAGAATGTGACTATCAGTGGATTTGGGGTTGAATTTTTAAAGAGAAATAGACTATTTACTTTGCAAGGGAAATTTCCTTCAGCTTAGTGAATAAGGTGAACTTCCATCAGTTAATTATATGTAAGCAAAAATTGTTTTTTTTTTTTTTTTTTGCACATGATTGGCTATTTTGGACATTTTCCCTAAGCTAACTGAACATTCCTTTGCAAAGTGACCAGTCTATTTGTCTTTAGTAAATCGATCCCTTGATCTCTGCCAAGCATCTGCATGTCCCTAAAGGTCAAAAGTAAAGGTTTTGCTTGCATATTCTTTATAATAATGTACAATATAATGTTGAGATTTAAAAGTATTTTTATTAATAAGTTTGATTTTTTTAGCCAGGTAAGTATGAAATCTTGTGTATCAAAATTCCATATTAACCCCATTCAGCCAGTAAATGGCAAGTGCATGTTTTGTAAGCCAGTATTTTTGATAACTGGTTTACTGTCTTTTTGTGAATACAGAATCTCAGATTACACATACTGATTTACAGTAAATGAGTCGTCTTGATCTTCCAGTGCACCAGTACTATGGAGGCCGCCATTGCTGACATTAAATTTTCAAATCTAGTTGCCTAGCTGCCCAATGGCCTTATAACTTTGAATCATTGACCCACAACAAGCGTGTACTAAGTTTAATCAGAGCAAAGCCAAAACTCCTAATGTAAATATTTTTTTAGGGTGAGAAATGCAAAAGTGATTGAAGTCTGCTAGTCATCATGGGGTTTGCCCAAGACATTTGGAAGGGCTGGATGTCCTTCCCTGGAGACATATGTGAATTGCCCATCTCCTACAGGCCTATCCTACTATAGGTACAAGGGGTGCTCCATCTATGGGGGTCTGTCACCTGTCTGGTACTCCTTCTCATACTTAACTTCCTACAGAAATGGTCCATTCTTTCCACAACCACTACATTTACAACTTAGAAATCTTATTTACACACGCGTCTCTACATTTGGTGCGACCTGCTTGTGAGCTCTATTTGCAGTGGCTTTAAGCGGGCTTCAACATCTCTTCTGTAGAGTTAATATTAACCTGCTGGCAACCTTACTGGTGTCTGAGCCTTTGGTTGTGGAAGCTCTGTCTGATGGGCCTCACAATTCTTTGCTGTGCATGCATCAATAAATATCAAAGGGCCTTGAGGAATCCTTCCATTCCTTAATATGCTATATTTAAAGGTGACCTGTGTAGTTCCTCCTCTACTGCCTCTTGTGCCTGCACTGCATTGAGTTTGGTTCTCTCAGTACCTTGGCACCCTTTGGAACCTATTGGGGGAATTCCCCTTTCAACCCCCACTCTCTGGGTCTCTGGATGCCATCACTTCTATAAGACATGGTTTCGGTGTTGGCTTGTTCTGTTGGAACCCTCTCTGGTCCTTTATAGGGTTTGTAGTGGTGTTGAGGCCTCAAGCCTTCCTCTCTCCTAGCATGTTTTTTTGTTTCTACCTCAACTCAGACTTGGTGCCTTCATCTTCTTTCCAGCTCCAGTGCCTCAGAAAAAAGTTTTTCCCTTACCTGTCTTGCTGTCACTTGTGGCATTATTCTTCTTAGCTGCTGCTTTCTTTGGTAAATCTATCTGTAAGTGGCCTTCGGACTTGGGATATCTTTTAGGAATCGACTCTTGCATGGTTTTTCAACCAGGGGACCTTTCATGTGAGGGAAGTTCTGTATCATGTTTGCAGATTTCAAGCATTTTAGGTGACTTTGTACTGTTCCTGCCTTAGAGTTAGGGATGTGAAGGCCTGGAAAAAAAAACAGAAAAATTCGGAAAAAAAACTATTTTTTTTCCGTTTTTTTTTCCTGAAGGCTTTTTTGTTTTGTTTTTTCCAAAAAATTGGAAAAATTGAAAAAAGAAAAAAAAATTGTGGAATATTTTATTTTAACATGATGAATAAAATATTTTAAGACAGGGTGGTTACCTTAAGTTTTTAGAAGTTCCTAATTGTGATGACAGACAAAAAAGAGTAGCTGCAGAAGCAGAGACGGATACTGACAGTTTCAGCTCAGAAAATGATTCTGATTAAATGTCCATTGAAACTTAGTCCCACTCTCTTCTTAACACTTCCCCCATCTTCAATTATTTTTATGAGAATGGGGTTTTTATTTTTATTTAATACTGTGGAGAGGAAATATGAAAAATTGTTACTTTTGGTTTTGAAAATTGTTTTGTGGAGGCTTTTTGGCTGTTCCACATAAACTAGTAAGCAGTTCAGGAGATTGTTGCTCCCTTTGTTACAAATAAATATTATAAAAAAGTAAATTCTGTTAGTGATAATTGTTTGGCTACACTATATTTTTAATATGCGAGTTGTGATAATTTTATGCCAAGTCAAATTGTCCATAGTCATATTTTATGTTCCTAAAGTAACAGAATGACTTTCAATCTTAAAAAGAAAAAAAGTGCTAATGTAGCATTTTTTTCAATTTTTCCAAAAATTTCATTTTTTTCCCCCTAAAAAAAGGGTTTTTTTCCGAGCTCCAAAATTTCCGGAAATTTTACATCTCTACTTAGAGTAGTTGTTTAGTTTCCTACCTCGCTGGATATTTCTTTCAGATGTTCCAATAGTCAAAAAGCAAGACCTCAGCTGTTCTCTTCAATGTATGGGAGACAAATGGGATTTTTGTACTCACCACAAAATCCTATTCTGTGAGTTCATTGAAGGCCACAACATCCTACTGGCTGTTTTTTGTCTGTTACAATTTGTTCTTTATGTACTGCTTTGTGACTGAGTTCCCTCTAACACATGGGGGTCTGGCCACCATTACTGGCTGCCCCTAGGCTGTGCTTTTGTTTGTTTTTTTTGCTCAGTGTGTACTCCCGAAGGTGGCGCTATAAAAGCAATGATCCCTGATCAAGATCTCACCTGTGCCCTTTAATAAACTCAGAAAAAAAGTGCAAAAATCCTATTTTATCTGTGAAAACCAGTGTGCTCTGTTTCCTTCTCTCTGTCCTCTCAGTCTGCCGGAGTAGTCAATAACTGTTCAGTCAGTGCTAAACTAATTAGATAACATAGTATGCACTTTACATACGGAAAGATGAATGCATACTATATGCTTATGTGAAAAGTGAGGGATTAATACAAATTATAACAACCTGAAAATTTGTAAAAAATGTTGTATGAAATTGACTAAAATCTGCTATGCTTTGCTATTTCAAGAACTTAAAAGATTGTGAGTCACTCAGGAGAGTGGCTTGACCTCGTTGTTTGACACATAGATATCATGATTCTCTTTGGTGATGGTATGATTTGCACTCAGACGGAAATAAACATAGCTGTACCCTGAGGTGGACATGTCCGCGACAAAACACCTCTACACTATACACTGAAGTATAGCCACATAACAAAAGTCTGTTATAATTCTAAAGACCATCGCAGCCTTTTCTTAAAAAAAAAAAAATATAGACAATTGAATTTTAGGGCATGTTTTTGGCATTCTCTCTGTTCAACATGTTATTGCTGAGCAGTTTTAAAATGAAGAAAAGTAGTTTAATTTACCATACTGCAACAGTAATTTTATACTGCACTGTGTAGGCTCTGTAGGTAACCTGCTAATGAAAGGAGCAAAGAGGCCAAATACAAACATTTTGAGATTGACATGTCCTGGAGTACATATCCCCAAATAGAAGGAAACAGGCAAACTGTAAACTTTGTATGCCTATAAGGACGTTTAACTGCTTGTGGAAGGCCTTTGTGTTTCTTAAAAGGATATACATGCGTGTGAAAAAATGCATTTCCTGACAGACTCCATGGGAGCCTACGTGTGGGTTAACCCCGCCTCCTCTCCAATGCTATAGGACCCCATTCCCATAAATGAGCACTCACCGCTAGCTGCTGCGTTCCTTTTTTGTCCTCCTCCAATGGACCTACACATGACGTTTGCGTCCGGTTGGATGGATCCAAGATATTGGCATACTTCAAGCGGTGCAGCTCAGAGCCCAGCCACGGGCAGGTAGCGTTTAGAGGCTGGAGTATACCCCTATGGTGGAAGGATGGTCTCCTCTGTATGCCGGATGGATGCGCACCAACGGCTGGCAAGGTCTGCAACGATTTCAGTTCTTTCTCCATGGCAGTGTATTCTGTGTAAATTGTTGTCCCTTCTATGCTTTCAAAATTGGTATGGCTTAGGGTGGCCGTTGTCAGGCCGTTTTTTCCCCTCATGGTGGCTGGAGCGCCTGTGCGTTCCAGCTTGCCCTGTCACTTCCGGGTGCGGCCGTCTTCGCCGTTCGCGCATGCGCTGTAGCCTCCTCGGAACCGAGGCTTGGCTCGCGCGTGTGCAGTGCGACGGGCCACCCGGCGGCCGCGCATGCGCAGTACGGTCACCGCCCCACAGCACAGGCGCGTGGTGAGGGCGATGACGTCACGGGCGGGGAATTTAAAAAGCCACTCTTAGCTCCTGCACAATGGGAACCTCCTGTCAGTGAGAAGGAGTGGAGCGGAGCAGAGCGGTTTTTCCCCAGCCCTGATCTCAGGTTAGTGTCTGCCCTGCTGTGTGTTGCAGCTATTTGGTTTGGCTCTTCCTGGGACATGTATATTTAAAAAAAAAAAAAAAAATTTTATATACATAATAGAATTCTTGTATATAATATATATATATATATATATATACATATATATTAAAAAAAAAAAAAAAAGAGGAAGAAAGAGGAATAATAGTAATAATTCAGGGGGCAAGTTTGTTCTAAAATTTCCCTCACTGGCGCCTTGGTTTTTTCAGGGCATTCTTTGTCAGCAGACCATCCGTACTGTGTCGCTATTCGTCCAAAAATCATGGACAAGTCACCGCCTTTAAGTGGCCAGCCCTCACGCACAAGGTATGTGCTTGTGAGGGGAGGGGTTATGGTTCAGTTGCAAATGTTTGCATTTTCTGATGTTGTGTCTTGTCTTCCCCCTTTCTTTTTTCAGCCCTTCTAGATTGGACCCTCAGATCATGGTCCAGAATGATCCAGACCTTGCCAGGCCACAATACCACTCGTCATCTAGATCAAGACGAGACTCTTCGCATGGAAACCACCACCAGAGAAGATGTTCTCATTTCTCCTCCAGACACCGCTCCCACCGCCATGACAGCCGCTCTGATCGAAGAGCCTGCTGGGGATGTGGAACACGAGTTCTGGAGGGCAAGTCACTGTGTTGACCGTTGCTATGCCCGGGCGGTCAGGGAAAAAGAGATGGAGAACCAGCGTTTGGAGTCTCTCGTAAAATGTGTGGTGCAACAATCCCTGAAAGAGTTGGAGACACCCAACACGTTGAGTCAGTCTACGACTTTATCTGGTCCTCCGGCTGACGAGGCCTGTGATGGTCTGGGCACTTCCCAGCCTTACGTTGCCTCTGTTGACTCTTCGGATGATGAACCTCAGGAAGAAGAGGAAATCGGTGGCTTTGACTTCAGTATGGTTTCGTCATTAATAAAGGCAATCAAGGAGGCCCTTAAGTGGGAAGACTCCTCCACCCCCCCAGCTAAGCAGAAAAAGTTCTTTAAACATCTGGGGAAGGAACGCTCAAATTTTTCACTTCTTTCTGAACTAAAAGACATCATAGATGAGGAATGGAGTAAGACGGACAAGAAGTCCTCCATGTCAAATAAAACCTCCAGATTATATCCCTTCAAGTCAGAAGAGGTGAAGTGTCTGGAAAACGCTCCCCTTGTGGAGGCAGCCTTAATGTGTCTGGCCAAGCATGTTACCCTTCCTTTGGAAGATGCGGTGTCCTTCAAGGATGGTCTTGAAAGAAGGATAGACCAGGATTTGAAGAGAATTTACGGTCTAGCAGGCACGGCCTGTAAACCTGTCCTGCCACTAGCAGCCCTGTCAAAGGCCATAGAGGCCTGGACGGAGAATGTTGATTCCTTCCTTAAGGGTGTTTCGGAGGAGCTGGCCGGAAGTTCAGCAGCTGCAGAACTGAAACTAGTGGCAGTCTTCCTGGGGGAGGCGACTATCGATTTAATCTGCCTATTATTGCGAATTATGTTAGCATTGGTCACGGCCAAACGGGCTTTATGGTTGCTTCCTTGGCTCGCTGACCCGGTCTCCAAGCAAGCCTGGTGTAAGATCCCCTTTGAGAGGTCTTCACTGTTCGGCAATAAGTTAGATGATGCCATAACGCGGGCCACGGGTGGCAAGTCAGGCTTCCTCCCCCAGGACAGGCGTCTACTTGGTCGGAAGAAACCCCAGTATAGAAGACGCACTCCGGAGCGCTCCAGGGAAGCACACTCCTACAAGCCTGGCCGAGATTTCAGGAAAAATTGGAGCAGAGGGCAGGCATCCTTTCGTAAGCCCGCTAAAGGCCAGACATCCAGTGGTCATGAGCAGGCGAAGTCATTTTGAGATTGCGCCCGCCCAGGCGGGTCGGGTGGGGGCTCGTTTGCTCCTTTTCTGGCACGTCTGGGTGGCCTCAATCTCGGACTACTGGGTCGTAAGGACAGTCTCGTCAGGACACAGATGTGCCTTCTCCAGTACTCCCACCCCCAGATTTGTGCCCACTCTACTGCCTCATTCAGAAGAACAGAGACAAGTGTTACTGTCCTACGTGGAATTACTGAAGACTCAGGGAGCAGTGGTACATGTCCCAAAGGACGAATGGTTTCAGGGGATATACTCCCCTCTCTTCCTAGTTCAAAAGAAGAGTGGCTCTTGGCGCCCAGTCATAGACCTGACCTACCTCAACAAATTCATAGAGCATGGGAAGTTCAAGATGGAAACTCTATCAACCATCCAGCAAGCCATTCAGCCAGGCGATTGTATGATTTCGGTCGACTTAAGAGACGCTTATTTCCACATCCCGGTGGAAAAAGAACTTCACAAGTTCCTCCGGTTCCAAGTCGGGCAAGATCACCTACAATTTATTTGCCTCCCCTTCGGGCTGACAGCATCCCCCCAGGTCTTTTCAAAGGTTCTCCTTGCCACAGTGGCTTTTATCAGATTAAAAGAGGTACGTCTTTACCATTACCTCGGCGACCTCCTGGTATTGTCTCAAAACAGAGAGCAGTTGCTGGTCCACCGGGAACAAGTGATCTCCACCCTGTCCAACTTCGGGTGGCTTCTGAATCGGGAAAAAAGCCATCTAGAACCAGTTCAACGTCTAATATACTTAGGGGCTCAGTTCGACACAGTGGAAAACACCATCTCCCTTCCACTACAGAAAATCCCAACTGTTCGAGACAGAATTTCCCGGGCCCTGCACGCCCCGCGCCTGAAAGCCTCCCAGTGCCTGGAGATAGTCAGCACAATGGTCTCCACGACTCTTATGATCAAATGGGCCTTGTGGAGGTTACGCCCTTTCCAGTCAGGCTCCCTCAGGCAATGGAAGTCGGGGGACAAAAATCAAATCGTCCACATAACCACGACAATGAGGAACAGCCTCTTCTGGTGGTTTCAACGCAAGAACCTTCTGAATTGCCACTGCATTGCTCAAATTTCCTGGGTCACGGTCACAACCGACGCCAGCGGTACTGGGTGGGGAGCCCTATATGGGTCGATCCTTGCTCAGGGCAGATGGGACACTCGCCTCCACAATCCAGGCTTGAATGTCCTGGAACTTCGAGCGGCATGGTGTGCTCTCCAGTCCTTCTCTCACCTGCTAATAGGGCAGTCGGTGTTATTAAGTAAGGACAACACCACGGCGGTCTCCTATGTGAAAAAGCAAGGGGGTACGCGGAGCCCCACACTCCTACAAGAAGTCAAACCCATTCTATCTTGGGCACAGCAGAATCTATCGAACATCTCAGCAGTTTTCATCCCAGGAGTCCAGAACACTCAAGCGTACTTCCTATCACGTTCTCAGTTGGACAACAACGAGTGGTCCCTTCATCCGCAGACATTTGAGTGGATCCTGTCATTGGGCGTCGATCCCGAGGTAGATCTATTCGCTTCCCCCTGCAACTTCAAGGTGAAGAAATTCTACACCCGAGGCCGTTGCAGCCAGGCCTTCGGAACAGATGCCCTGACGGATCAGTGGGGGTTCAGGAGGGCGTATGCCTTTCCCCCGCTCCCGGTTATCCTGAGATTCCTTCAGAGGCTCTGGGCGGAAGCAGTTGAAGTGGTGACAATAGCTCCCTACTGGCTGAACAGGCCGTGGTTTCCCCTCAGTTTCCGAGACCCGGTGCCTCTCCCTCTCAGGCCGGACCTTCTTTCTCAGGGGACAGTACTACACCCTTGTTCGGCAGTACTGAGACTGATGGTCTGGTTCTTGAGAGGGAGAGGCTAGAATCCCTTGGCTGTGCCTCAAGAGTGATCTCCACCCTTAGGAGCTCAAGAAGACCAAGCACAAACAAGGTGTATGGGAGAATATGGACCAAATTTGTGGAATTTTGCTCTTCCATGCACAGGTCTTTCAGATGCCCGGAAGTTCAGGATATCCTCCGCTTCCTTCAAACTGGTCTTGACCTATCCTTATCTATCAGCTCTCTCAGGGTCCAGGTATCTGCTTTATCGGCTTTCTCCGGTACTTCATGGGCAGGTCATCCCTTAATTCGGCAATTTTTCCGTGGAGCTTCAAGACTCAAGCCCCAAAGAAAACCTAGGTTCCCCAAGTGGGACCTGCCACTTGTCCTCGACTCAATTTCTGAACTCAGTATCACGGGGCCCTCCCCGCTCTCCATCAAGGACTTTTTAGCAAGAGTGGCATTTTTGGTAGCCGTCACCTCGGCTAAGAGGGTCTCTGAGATTGGATCACTGGCTCATGAAGGGCCCTTCTTGACGTTTTTCCCGGACCGTGTAGTTCTCATACCTATGCTGGGTTCAAACCCAAAAGTTTCTTCTGTGTTTCATGAGAATCAGGAGATCGTCTTATCTACTTTCAGGTCTCCGGGATCCACTGAAACTCACCCTTTGGATGTGGGCGAAGCTATTAAAGAGTATCTACGAATTACTTCTTCCTTTAGATGTTCTGACCACCTCTTTGTCCTGCACTCGGGGAGCAACAAAGGGAAAAAAGCTTCAACCAGGACACTCACGGCCTGGATAGTGCAGACCATCCAGCAAGCATACAGGGCTAAGGGCTTGGCCCCTCCAGAGGCGGTGACAGCTCACTCCACCAGGGGAATGGTGGCCTCGTGGGCGGCGGCTCGACATGTGGCTCCAGACACCATTTGCAAGGCGGCCTCTTGGGCCTCTATTAACACATTTATGGCTCATTACTGCATAGAGCCTGCATCTCTGTCTTCTGTAAACTTCGGTTTGAGAATCCTATCGGTTGACAGGACAAATTAAAATTATGATTTCTTCAGCATACCCACTCGTGTGGTCGGCTAGTTATTTCCCACACGTAGGCGGCCATGGAGTCTGTCAGGAAAAAGGAAAATTTATTATTAAATACTTACCGTAATTTTCCTTTCCTGATGGACTCCATGGCAAACGGAGTTCCCACCCATTGGTCTAAGAGTAAGCTAGTTACGGAACGCAGCAGCTAGCGGTGAGTGCTCATTTATGGGAATGGGGTCCTATAGCATTGGAGAGGAGGCGGGGTTAACCCACACGTAGGCTGCCATGGAGTCCATCAGGAAAGGAAAATTACGGTAAGTATTTGATAATAATAAATTTTCCTTTTTCTTGCCTTAGTATCTTTATGTACATTTCCTCCTTTTTTGCAATTTGTATGGGCAAGTTCCCTAGTAGGAGGGAGAGGGGAGAAAAGCGCCAAGCGCACCCTTGGTGTAGTAAAGCTTTAATAATCAAAGGATAAGATGCATAAAATATTCCACTCACAAAGGTAAGGATTGTACAAACGTGAAGGCTCAGTGCAGTGTTGTCCTGCCCCCTGTCAGTCCATGGCGCTGCGCCTCAGCTCTGGTTTTAGAGGGATGTCGGAGAACACTGGGGGGCATCCTCCAACAACCCTCTGACACTAGAGCCGAGGCACAGCGGCATGGACTGACAGCTCCATCGGGGACAGGACAACACTGCACCGAGCCTTACCGGTCTCACGCTTGTCCAGTCATTACCTTTTTGAGTGGAATAATTTATGTATTTTATCCTTTGATTATTAAAGCTGTACTACACCAAGGGTGCACTTGGCACTTTTCTCCCCTCTCCCTCCTCTCTTGCAGCATGGGTCCTCTAGCCCTTCTTTGGATATAGCAGCCTTGCATCTCTTTTGGAATACGGCCACCTGTTTTATATATGTCCAGGCATTGGTTTTCAACCCTACACCCTGGACACTTACATGGGCAGTACACCAGAACATTTTATGGACAATACTCCCTGATGTTATTGTTGTATTTTAGGCATTTATAGGGAAGGGTAGCGCTGATGATCCAGTAGAGCCAATGGCTCCTGCTGCTATCAATCTATCTAATGAGGATTGAGACAGCGGCTGGAGTCGCTGGGCTCGTGCACTTCGCTGGAACGGATGGGCTCACGTAACAAAAGGGGGGGTGCTCTGGGGGCAGCTGCCGCACAGTAGGTTTTTCACCTTAATGCATAAGATGCATTAAGGTGAAAAACCTGGAGACTTTACAATCCCTTTAAGGGTCCTTTCACATGGGACGGATCCGTGATGATCCGCCCCATGAACATCCGCTTGCTCAGCGGGGTTCGCTCCGTTGATCCCCGCTGAGCCGGCGTGCAGGGACCGCCCTGTCAGATCTGCGCTCTCCCCTACGGGGGGATTGGATGAACCATCTGTCCGTGTTCATCCGATCCACTCTGCAGACGGATAGAAAAATAGTATTTTCCTCCGTCTGCAGAATCGGACCATAGCAGGGACGGATGATATCGGGTGTCAGCGGATATTCATCCGCTGACACCCGCTATCCCATAGGGATGCATTTATGTCCGTATTTCATCCGAAAACGGATGGACAAAATACAGACATGCTGTCCGCACGTGTGAAAGGGGCCTAAGTATTTTTTTGTGACTTTAAAACAAATGCATTTCTTTGCAGAATACTTTTTTTCAGGTTTTGAGATGCAGTACTTGTTAGATTGACTTTTAAAAACATGTTTATATTGCCACTGTGTACATATTATGCCCTGTACACACGGGCGTACTTTTCTGCAACAAAGGTCCGACAGTCTTTCCGACGGACTTTCGACCGACTTTTGACGGACTTCTGAACGAACGGACTTGCCTACACACGATCACACCAAAGTCCGACGGATTCGTACGTGATGACGTACGGCTGGACTAAAATAAGGAAGTTCATAGCCAGTAGCGAATAGTTTCCCTAGCGTTGGTTTTCGTCCATCAGACTAGCATACAGATGAGCGGATTTTTCGATACGAACTGGGTCCGGCAGAGTTCCGACGTAAAGATTTGAAACATGTTCCAAATCTAAAGTCCATCAGATTTTCGACAGAAACAGACCGCTGAAGGTCCGATGAAGCCCACATACGGTCGGATTGTCCGCCGGATTCGGTCTGTCGGACCAGTCCGGTCAAAAAGTCTGCTCGTGTGTATAGGGCATTAGAGATTTTCCCTTAGGCCGGCCGTGCCTGGGTTGAATTTCTAAAGAATTTTCTTTCGAAAATCGTAACTAATGCCGCGTACACACGGTCGGACTTTCCGGCATACTTGGTCCGGCGGACCAGAGTGTGCCGGACAATCCGCCCGTGTGTAGGCACCGGCGGACTTTTCCGGCGGACTTTTTCCCAAAAGCCCGCCGGACCTAGATTTGAAGAAAGTTCTAAATCTTTCCGCCGGACTCAGTTTCGGGCGGAAAGTCCGCTCGTGTGTGTGCTGGTCCGATGGAAAGCCCGCTCGTGTGTAGGCTGGTCCGACGGACCAGATACAACACGAGGGCAGGGTATTGCATCTCACGCTCGCTGCAATAGGAAAAACACATTTTCCTATTGCGGCGAGCGCGGGGCATACCAGGCCCTTAGGTCTGGTATGGATTATAAAGGGAAGCCCCTACGCCGAAAAAAACGGCGTGGGGTCCCCCCTAAAATCCATACCAGACCCCGATCCGAGCACGCAGCCTGGCCGGTCAGGAAAGGGGGTGGGGACGAGCGAGCGCCCCCCCCCCTCCTGAACCGTACCAGGCCGCATGCCCTCAACATGGGGGTGGGTGCTTTGGGGGAGGGGGCGCCCTGCGCCCCCCCCCAAAGCACCTTGTCCCCATGTTGATGAGGACAAGGGCCTCTTCCCGACAACCCTGGCCGTTGGTTGTCGGGGTCTGCGGGCGGGGGCTTATCGGAATCTGGGAGCCCCCTTTAATAAGGGGGCCCCCAGATCCCGGCCCCCCACCCTATGTAAATGAGTATGGGGTACATGGTACCCCTACCCATTTACCTAGGAAAAAAGTGTAAGTAATAAAACACACTACACAGGTTTTTAAAATATTTTATTAAACAGCTCCGGGGGGGGGATCTTCCTCCGGCTTCGGGGGTCTTCTTCCGGCTTCGGGGGTCCCTCCGCTTCATCTTCTCCCGGCGTCCGGTTGGTTCTTCTCCGCTCTCTTCTCCCGGTGTTCCTGTTCTTCGGCCGGCTCCTCTGCTGTCTTCAAGTAGCTCTCTTGCCAGCAGAGGTCCGGACTTCTGGGCTTCTGGGCTTCTGGGCTTCTGGGCTTCTGGGCTTCTCTTCCCCAGATGTTGACACGACGCTCTCTCCTGCTGGACTGCTCTCCGAGGGCTGCGTTGTGACTTATATAGGTGGAGACCCCGCCCCCTTTTGATGTCACAGTCCCTGGGCATGCTGGGACTGTGACGTTTTAGGGGGCGTGGTCAACATCACCCAGTGACCACGCCCCCTAAAACGTCACAGTCCCAGCATGCCCAGGGACTGTGACATCAAAAGGGGGCGGGGTCTCCACCTATATAAGTCACAACGCAGCCCTCGGAGAGCAGTCCAGCAGGAGAGAGCGTCGTGTCAACATCTGGGGAAGAGAAGCCCAGAAGCCCAGAAGCCCAGAAGCCCAGAAGTCCGGACCTCTGCTGGCAAGAGAGCTACTTGAAGACAGCAGAGGAGCCGGCCGAAGAACAGGAACACCGGGAGAAGAGAGCGGAGAAGAACCAACCGGACGCCGGGAGAAGATGAAGCGGAGGGACCCCCGAAGCCGGAAGAAGACCCCCGAAGCCGGAGGAAGATTCCCCCCCCGGAGCTGTTTAATAAAATATTTTAAAAACCTGTGTAGTGTGTTTTATTACTTACACTTTTTTCCTAGGTAAATGGGTAGGGGTACCATGTACCCCATACTCATTTACATAGGGTAGGGGGCCGGGATCTGGGGGCCCCCTTATTAAAGGGGGCTCCCAGATTCCGATAAGCCCCCGCCCGCAGACCCCGACAACCAACGGCCAGGGTTGTCGGGAAGAGGCCCTTGTCCTCATCAACATGGGGACAAGGTGCTTTGGGGGGGGGCGCAGGGCGCCCCCTCCCCCAAAGCACCCACCCCCATGTTGAGGGCATGCGGCCTGGTACGGTTCAGGAGGGGGGGGGGCGCTCGCTCGTCCCCACCCCCTTTCCTGACCGGCCAGGCTGCGTGCTCGGATCGGGGTCTGGTATGGATTTTAGGGGGACCCCACGGCGTTTTTTCGGCGTAGCGGGGTTCCCCTTTATAATCCATACCAGACCTAAGGGCCTGGTATGCCCCGCGACGGGGCTAGTAAGGTGTCAATCTCGCCGATAAAAGCGGCAAGATTGACATCCTTTTCTAGTCCTGTCGCACCTGAGTCACGTTCAAAATGAACGGACTTGTCCGTGTGTGGGCAAGTCCGTTCATTCTGAAAGTCTGCCGGAACTCCGGCGAAAGTCCGTCGGAAAGACGGGCGGACCTAGCCCGCCGGAAAGTCCCGGCGTGTGTGGGCAAATCCGTCCGTTTTAAAGTCCGGCGCACCTGGCGGACAAAGTCCGTCGGAAAGTGTGCCGGACCAAGTAGGATAGAAAGTCCGCTCGTGTGTACGCGGCATTAGACTTTTGGTTCGAATTTCACACCATTAGTGGGCCGCAGCAACATCCTATTTTCATGTGGCCACCGAATTTAATTGGGCATGTAATTGGGCATGTTGGAAAATTTTACAAAAATGAACTCATTTTTAATCAATAATGGGAGAATCCTGCGAGAAATATAATCAAAAATAAATGTGCATGAGCTGTGACCTGGAAAGAAAAGACGATTCCCAGCTACAAATTTTTTTTTCTGTAGCAACACAAGGTGAAATTGAAGGCTTGGTTGGTCAAATTTCTAAATTAATGGTGGCACCATCGGATCACAAAATGCATGAAATTTCTGATTTTCAAAAGGCAATTCATTCAGAATTCAACCCATGTATGGTCTGCATTACTCCCTGCTCTGTCTTGACAACATTGTCAAAGGGACGGGAATGAGGGAAAATCTTACAAACAGAGCCACAGACAAAACAAATAAACCTAATAGGCAGTGGCATAACTAGAACCTTCAGGGCCCAATGCAAGAAATAATAAAGGCCCCCCCTGACCCCCCCAACGGGGCCCATCCCTCCAAGCCCGGTGGTGGAACATCAGAGCTCGGTCTCAAGTGCGAAATTTGTGTACTAGTTCTGCTTTACTTTTATTTTATTACTCTACCATTTGCTTTATTCATTTTTTTTATAATATTATTTTTTTTAAATATTTTTTACAATTTTTTTAGGAGCTCCATTGGGGGCTTTGGTGAGATATCAGGAGTCTAAACAGACTCCTTGTGTCTCACTTTTGAGACAGAGAAAGGAGTTTGAGGACACAGCCCTCAAACTTCTTCTCTGCAGCCTCAGCTGCAGAATGAATGGATAGGAATAACTCTGTGCAGAGGCTTCCTGTTCATTCACAAACTGAAATTGTAAACACAGCTTAGGATGTTTCAGTTATGAATAGACAGAGTCAGGGATTGGTACAGATCACTGACTCTCCATTCAGAAAAGGCTTCATTCCGACAGATCCCCTGCAGCAACCAGTGGGAGGAAGAGAACCTTGCATAGCTGTGGTGATGCGGTGGGAGGGGGGGCTTCAGGAAAAAGCAAAGGAGGGCTGGAGAGCACATAGGGGGCTGCATAGGAGAAACTGTGGGGGCAGCTGCATATAAAGGAACTGATCTCTCAATTTCTCCTCCTACTTCTCCTCCTCTCTCTCCCGTATGCATTAAGCAGCTGCAGGAGGAAAATGAAGAGATTGGTTCCTCTGTGCCAGTGTTTTTCAACCTTCTCCAGTCAGGGCACCCTTGAAAGTATTTTCAGTCTGCAGGCACCCCAGTCTAAGGCTTGGTTCACATTACTGCCTGTCACGGAATGCGCGCAAAATTGCGCATGTTCTTGACACACAAACGCATTGCTCTTTAGCAGACACTCAGGGATGGTGTTAATTCTTAATGGTACCCCTACAAATTGGCAAACGTGGTGCATTTTCGGTACAGCACAATAAAAAAAAAGGGATTTTTTCCCCTGTGTTTCTGTGGGGCAGCCCACTGAAATGAATGTGCTGCCCTATACACCGTACACAACTGCACAGATGTGAACCAAGGGCTTGTTCACATGTGAGTTTGAGGGGCAGTAAAACCACATGCTTTAGCTGTATTTTTAACCCCCCCAACTGTTCCCCCTGTATCTGCAAAGCAACTGGGGGTGTACACATGCTGTAGTTGCGGCTGGAAGAATACCCCATGGTTAATGGGGCTGCACTGCAACGACCCTGCAACTGTGTGCATTGCACGCAGTTGCAGCATAGCGATGATCCATTTAGGGGGTTAAAACAGGCGGCGAGCAGGCAACATAATGCCTCTTTACCGCCTGTCAAATGCCTCTGAAAAGCAATCTGAGCATGGATCACTTTTCAGAGGAATGCCATTTTCTTGCTGGTACTAAGAACAAGCCATAAAAAAAGCCCGAGGGAGTCATGCTTTTAACTGTCAGCTTGTAATGCCTCATGAGACTTGCAGTTTCCCAACAGCTGGAGGGCTGCCAGTTTGAGACCCCCTAGTCTAAAGTGTGACCAGTTCTCGCAGTGTGCCGATGTACAATTAGGCTGAGAATCAGGGAGCTGGGTCTCAGCCTCCCTTTCCACTCTTCCTATCCAGGAATACAGGGTGCCCGCATGGGGCCGGGTCGCGATGGCGACTCCTGTGACCCCTGTAGGTCCACCCCTGCTAAAAGGTGTTCTAGGCATTACCACTCCCTGGTAAAATGCAACATGACATTTAGAGTGGACACTATACTTGAACATGTAGTTCCCACATTTTCATATTTTTTCCCTTACAAGCAAGGCTAATGCTTTTATGAATTATAAGATTTAAAAATAGTAAAACACGTCACTTTGTACCATATGAAGAAATATGGAAACAGCCAAGTTGTTATAAACCTGCCTCTGCTGCCATTTGATCAACCAACCATCAACGAAAAGCCTACAGCATCCAAATAGCTGATGCCACCCTATCTGATTCAGTCAGTCCACCCATTGGAAGGTGACAGTGCGACTCCCACAAAATGTGCTATGTGAAAAATGTGTGAGATATACATTAGCTTTATATCTATTGAAATGTTTCTGAATGTACTGTAATCTTTTATAAAAAAGCAAAAATGCCAACTATGACAAAATCAATGAATTGATCTTAAGAGAACAGAACTAAGTGAACTTTAAATTATTTCTGCTTTCTATTAGCTTGTGCAAGTAATCAGGTTAATGCAATCATGATTTACAATTTTCCCAGCATAGGTTTTTTTTCGGGTAATTCTTTTTCTCCAAAATGACGAGTACAAATTGCTTCCAACTTAGCTCATACATATATCACCCCTAAAAATCAATGCCGTTAAATTAAAAATGAAAAAATTGATAAACAGATGACATCATCTACATTTTTAAGTTTACAACAGCAAAATAAAAAACACCTGTTTTTTTAGCGTATTTGCATATTCTGACTTCATAATAAAGTCAGACCTCATGTGCTACACATACTGTATTAAAATATTTCTCATATATGATACTTTTATGCATAGACAAGTGACCAGCTACATTACACACAACCAAACTTATTCTGATTCTTTATTCTTGTTTTAGAACTTTGAGTTAGAATACCACAAGGGACCAAAAATGATGCAAACTTCTTGGCACTGGCCACCAAAAGTTTGTTAATATCCACATCGAGTGATTTGGCACAATCTGAGTCAAATCCAAGCCCAGTCATTGCTACTGTAGAAATATTTTGGTTTAGAATTATTTATGCCTTTTTTTTTTTTTTTTACAGCTAATGATTTTGTAAGGAACACTAGGTTCTTATCATTTCCATTATAACACTAATGTTGAAATTTTCCAGCATATAAATTAAAACCATTGTAAAAAGACTGGCTTAGAGCTTCAGTTTGACAATGGCAAATTAGGTTCTTTTGAACAGCATTTACATGTATGCAATATAAAAAAATATTTTTAAATGGATAGCCAGTGAGCAGATGAGCTGTGGTCACATTATTACCTTCTGTCACTGACTGCTCAATGGGGAAACAAAGTAATAAAATCTGTGCATACATAATAAGCTCATAAAAAGGGTTATGAAGACACATTGTGTAATTTCAGGTATAAACCAGCCAAGTCTTTACTTGCTCCTGCTAATAGCTTATGAAGGGTAAATATTTTAGCTTTCCTGTTGCTGTGTCCCCATATCCCTCATTTCCTGCCACTGTAATAACATTGTAAAAAAGAAAAAAAAACTGACAGGGATTCAACATTTTCCCTATTTTATCCAAACTAAAAAAAAAATTTGACTATATTTGCACTTTAAAGTGGATGTAAACCGGGAAAAAAAATTTTTCATTAAGGCTTGCACCTTGTACAGTATGGAATTTCATGTCATCTGTGCCCAGTCTTGCCACAAAGAGTTAATCCAGCTCTGAGCAGTCCTAGGAGTCCATTTCTCCCCCTTGCTGTAAGTGACAGGTGATTTACATGTCTCTTGCACATGCCTGAGAGAGACATTCTGTGTACTTCAAATACCCTCCTCCTTTCTTCTACAGCTCTCCCAGGATTGGCTGCTCCACACCTCAGCATGATTGGGCATGCTGAAGTCATGTGGTGACCTTTCTGGGTTTTGACTGGATGTTAGTGATCATAGCAGAAGTTCAGTGTAAGACATACACAGGAGAAAGTGCATGTTCACAAGGGGAGTGTAGAGGTGGGCGGGGAGTCTACTGACATCACTACTCCACCCATGAGCTTTGGACAACAGACCCACCCACAGAATCTGCAGTTTTTCGAGTCACATAACAGACAGAGGGGAGACATTTGACAGGTAAAGGTACATGCAGGAGGCATGTATATCCTTATAGATAACCACTATGGCAGTAGTTTAGAAAGGATAAGAGTGGGTTTACATCCACTTTAATAATGCATTCTGGATCTGGTTTATTACTACAAAGTACACATTCATACTCATGCAGTGTCGATTTGTGTAAATAATAGATACATAAATAAAATAAAGGTATTTGACAAGCATATATAGCTGACAAAACATGTTGGTTTCAGTAACATTGTGTTTATTTCTCATTATTATCATTATTTTCCCCAAAGTCTCTCTCCTCGGTTTAATTTCTTCAGGCTGTATCACAATGTTCTGAACAGACATATTGTGAGAGCCAAAAGAAAGGAGCTTTTAAAAAACAATTGTGACTGACAGTGCAGGCAGCAATGCCTGTGCCAGTTTCTAACATTATTATTTTATATGCCTGCTCTTCTGAACTTCCATTATTTACTCTCCATGATCACATTTACACAAAGAATATTTTTTCAAATTTGTATACATAATGTACTGTGCGTTTAACCTGTAAATAATAATGAAAAAGTACAGTTATGGCGTCATGCACACTGAATGTTTGGCCATCTCCTGAACACCTTTTGGCAGCAGCTTTTTGCAGAAAAACTGCTTGATGCTTGTAAATGCATGAATGCGTTTAGGCGCGTCAAGCAGTTGGACCTTAATTCATCTCATTGGCCAAAATAATAATTTATTCTGGCTATTGAAATAAATTAACGCCCAAGTGCTAAACGCGCCTAGTGTTAACGAGCGTGCACACGCGTTTACACGCATCCAGCATTTTCTGCCAGAATGTTGCTGCTTCTGGATGCATTGCCATTAAATGTCTGTTTGCATGGACACATAGGGTAACATGCAAGGGGGGGCATTTAGAGGCAGGAAAAAAAAAGTCAAACGCCGCTAACAGCAGTGTTAAAAACATACAGTGTGCACAAGGCCTTTAACTGACTTAAGGTGAAACAATTCACACCGTGTTTTATAGATTTTGTGTAGTGCTAGCTCAATGTGGTGCTTTGCTGTCATCCATAGTAGCTGTGTTCATCAGTCTTGCCTTTAGGCTGAGGTAAAACCTTCTTCTGGGCAGCAAACATTCTGCCAACCAGCCACCATTGTATATTCTCCATGCCTTAGGTCAGTGGTCCCCAACCCTTTTGGCACTGGGGACTGGCTGCGTAGAAGAAAATTGTGCCAAGCCTGGGGGGTGGTAGGGCGCGCAGGGGGTATGCTTTTTTTGCGGGCAGTTTTTCAGGGCAATGGCCAGTGTTAGTGCTTCAATATTTACGGCACCATGGTTGATATGGTGTCAGGATGATTGAAGCGCATTATTTCCATTACTACATTGTAATATAAAATGAAATAGTTCAACCATAATGTAGAAATAGTGGGAGCCCTGAGCGTGTCACTTGCCATTGTCACCTGCCACCAGATGCAGCTTGTCACTTGCCACGTCGCCTGCCACCAGATGGGGATTGTCACTTGCTCACGTCACCTGCCTTCACATGCAGCTTGTCACTTGCCATTAGATGCAGCTTGTCACTTGCTATGTCACCTGCCATCAGATGCCGATTGTCATTTGCGACATTGCCTGCCACCAGATGTGGATTGTCACTGCATTGGTGGCAGTACTAGTCCATTGAGCATGTCATCTCTCTACTCCCTGCCGCACCTTTGACATTGAAGAGGCCCGGCCGCGAGGGCGGAAGAGCGGTGATGCAGGGTGGGCAGAGAGAGATGATGTCATCCCTTTGCTCCCTGCGGCACCTCCGACATTGAAGAGGCCCGGCCGTGAGGGCGAAAGAGTGGTGATGCAGGGCGGGTGGAGAGAGATGACTTCTCTCTGCTCCCTGCCATGCATCTGGCAGTGCAGCCTTGGTCGCCCGGCTGCAGAGCGGCTACGACCCAGCACCGGGGGTTGGGGACCCCTGCCTTAGGTGACCAATCTCTTTACTACCTCCTGCAGGTGGTGCTGGTGTCATCCCAAGAAGCATCTAGCATGGAAAAATAATTTTTAGCTTAATATAATAAATATGCCAAAATTAAGTAAATCTACTTCTGGGCGGAATCTCTGCCAACCAGCCACTGCTATATTTTCTCTATGCCTCAGGTGAATGGTCTCTTTACTACCTCCTGGTATTTTGTGGCAGGTGGTGCAAGTATAATCCCAAAGTCTTAATACCACTCAGGCACGCAAGAGGTGCTCCCAAAGGCCCTTTCACATGGGTGCCTCCATGTAGCGGATTCTGCTTGCTCTTCAGGGGATTGCTCACACAGTCCCACTCTCCTCTATTGGGAAATCCGATGGAAACAAACTGACTGTCCATTTCCATCTGATCCGCTGGACAGATGGAAAATAGGACCACCACCCGTCACTTTTTTGCAGGCAGGATTGGATCGGATGGCAGTGGGTGTCAGCTCACATTTGCCACTCCATAAGAGAGACTGGAGGTTCCGATCAGGTCTGCCTAAAAACTGACAGGTGGACCTGATCGGACAGCCCATGTAAAAGGGCCCTAATGCTGTTCAATTGTGCAGCCCTCCTCAGATCAAGAAATCTTCAAAAAACTGCAAAAACACACACACAGGAAGGTACAAACGCCTAGTACATTACCACCATACAACTTTATTTAATACGGAAAGACAATTGCATGCTCAAAAACATAAATGACAACAGGTATATCACATGTAAACTCCAGCTGTATGCAATGTCATGTAGCACATGGATGGCTGACGCGTTTCAGGCTCTTTGAGAAAGGGGACATGTCCCCTAAAACACGTCAGCCCTCTAGCCGTGCACTACATGGCTAGATGACATTGCCTACGGCTGGAGTTTCCATGTGATATGCCTGTTGTCATTTACAATTTGTGATTATGCAATTGTCTTTCAACATTAAATAAAGTTTATGGATTGGAAAAAGCTGCGCTAAAAATTAAATTCCAAAACAGTTGACATCAAAACAAATGAATTGTTCTTTTGAAATGCAAAAGATCATAACAACACCACAATGTGCATCCACAAACAAAGTATCCGGCCACCGTAGCTGTAGATTAAGTTTACCGGACAGCAAGCTTTAAAGGGCAGGTGGCTTTAGCCCAGTCAGCGCGTTTTTTTACATTTTCTACATTAAATAAAGTTGTATGGTGGTAATGCACTAGGTCGTTTGCGCATTCCCGTGTGTGTTTTTGCTGGTATAATCCTAAGTTCTAGCTTAAAGTGTTTCTAAAGGCAGAATGTTTTTTCGCCTTAATGCATTCTCTGCATTACAGTAAAAAACGTTCTATTGTCAGCTGCCCCCCAGCCCCACCAACACTTACCTGAGCCCAATCTTGATCCAGTGCTGTGCCCAACAGTAGTGGCTCTCTCCCTCCTCACGTGACTCAGTGAAAGGAGCGGGAGCCATTGGCTCCTGCTGCTGTCAATCAAATTCAGTGACGATGGAGCGGGAGTAAGCCCGCTCATGTGCCATCATAGGAAGCGACTTCCTGTGGTGGCACATGGAGAAGAGGAGGAGCCCAGAGCGACAGGGGGACCCCTAGAAGAGAAGGATTGGGGCTGCTCTGTGCAAAACCATTGCAGAGAGCAGGTAAGGAAGATTTGTTTGATATTTGAAAAAAAATACAATCACTTTAATATAATAAACATGCCAAAATTAAGTAAACAGTGTTTTTAAAAGGAATGAGTTTATTATGTATTCACGGGTTTTATTACTTTGTTTCCCCTTTAAGTAGGCAGTGATAGAAGGTAATAATGTGACCACAGCTCATGTGCTCACTAGCTTCCCATTTAAAAATCATTTCTTTTTTTTTTTAAATTCTTTATTTTGACACTGAGCAAATACAGACAGTTACATAATCTGTTGTAGTACAATGTAATAGACAGGTAAATGTGATACAGGTAAGTGGTTGCAAACAATTATGACAAGAAGAACAACTGACTCGACATTTCAGGTTATTAGAACAAGCATTACAGTCAAAATTTGTGGGGAGGGTTCCCCGAGATATCAATACTGTCCCTGAAAGAGGCCTGAAAGGCACTCTAGGTTCTGAGTTGTTTGGTTGCTAACTAACTTCCTTGTCTGTGAGTGATTGTCACTCAGTGAGATATAATGTTTTCTATGTATTTGGTAAGGTGGGGACTAAAGAACTGTAGAACTCATACATGGGACACAATGAACAAGTAATGGTTGACAAGATTTTCTTTATATCTGTGCCAGTAAGGAACCCAGGCATGAGGATGCATTATACAGGAACGGAGGTCCCCCGGAGTAAGAGGAAAAATGTAAAGGAAAAAAGGAGTTAGGGACGGTTCAGGAGGGGGGGGGGGGGGGGGGGGAACAGGGGTAGAAGTAGAAGGATATAGGTGATTAGCTACAGAGAAAAGGTAAAGACAGAATGAGTAGGTGCAGTATAACAGAGCAAGGGGTGGAGCCCTCTGCCTGTGACAGGCGCCAACTTGCTGAAATTAGATTGACTGAGCCATTTCTTGGAGATAGGCTTCTGTGTATACAAAATGCTGCCAGGGTCTCCAGGTCTCTCGAAAGGTCTCCTCTCTATTGTGCAGGGTGGCAGTGAGATCCTCCATGTCCCTTAATTCGTTTACTTTAGCAAACCACAGGGATAGTGTCGGTGGTCTCTCCGATCTCCAGCAGAGAGGAATACAGGCCTTTGCGGCATTCAGCAGCTGAATGGTGAGGGAGGTCTTATATTTCTTTATGGGTCGTTTTGACAGGTGGAGCAGGCAAGCCGCAGGATCACCCTCCAGGGAAACACCAGTGAGATGTCCGACCGTACGTGCCACCCCGAGCCAGAATGGGGCTAGCTTGGAGCAGGACCAGAAGATGTGTAGCATCGTCCCCTCCTCGGAGCCGCAGCGCCAGCAAAGGCTGGACACCTGGGGGAAGAAACGATGCAGGATGGTGGGGACTCTGTACCAACGTGTCATAATTTTATAACAGGTTTCCTGTACTCTAGTGGCAATTGAGGACTTCTGAGCGAAGTAAAGAATTTTCTTGCTCTGTACCCCAGTGAATTGGATTCCAAGCTCTTCCTCCCACCTGGAGATGAACTGAGGGATGTACCCCTCCTCTGGTTGGGTTAAGGATGAGTATATTAGTGAGAGACAGTGTCGGATCGGTTCCCCACGGTGGCAAATGAGTTCCAGTTCAGTGAGTTTACGGGTGATGCCTGATTTCCGTAGACAGCTTCGAAGGAAGTTCCGAAGCTGCAATCCACTCCAAAAGTCTAAGGGGGGGTCTGTCACCAATACTCCAGCTTCCAAAGAGAGCTGACCATTGGGTCCCAGAAAGTCGTACAGGCGCCATTTCGTGCCCATTGCCAGTCGTTTAAGTTGTGGATTCTGTGTACCAGGGGGGAACTCCGGGTTGCCCAGAATCGGAACCATGGGAGATGGCTGTGGGGATACCGAGGAGCGTCGGAAAACTTCTCTAACCACCATTAGGGTGCTGCCCAAGGTAGGATGTTCCACAAGGTCTTTAGGGAGTGGTGAGGTGATCCAGGGCCAACTCTTGGCTGTCCCCCCGGAGTCCTCCTCCTCCATGGCGACCCAGTGCTTTGCCTCTGTGTGGCAGTGCCAGTCCACCAGCCTGGTTAAGTGAGCTGCTCTGTAGTAGGCCTTTATGTCCGGTAGGCCGACCCCACCCCTGTTCTTTGCCAGGTAAAGGAGTTGGAGTCTCACACGGGGTTTTCGGTGAGACCAGACGAAAGCCCGGAACATGGAATCGATTTGTTTAAAAAACGTTGAGGGAAGTCGGATGGGGAGCGCCTGCAGCAGGTATAGCACCCTTGGAAGCAAGGTCATTTTGAGGGCGCTGCATCTGCCGAACCAGGTCAGCGTCAGAGAGTGCCAGTGCAAGAGGTCAGTTTTAAGGCGCAGGAGTAATGGGGCAAAATTGGCCGAATACAGTTCAACCGGGTCTGTGGTGATGTCTACTCCCAGATACCGAATATGTTTGGTTGCCCATTTCAATGGAAAAATTGAGCGTAGGCGTTGAACATTCCCTTTATCTACCGTTATGTTAAGAACGGAGGATTTTGTCAGGTTGATCTGAAATGATGAGAGCTTGCCATATTCTTGGAGGGATTCCAGTAGGTTGGGGAGAGAAGTAAGGGGTTCTGTTAGGAAAAAGATAAGGTCATCTGCGAAGGCAGCCACCTTGTGAGATCCCGATGGCTTCGGGTAGCCCGATATGGCTGGGTTTGCCCTTATTGTGCATAGAAAGGGTTCTAGGGATAAGATAAAGATCAGGGGGGAGAGGGGGCATCCCTGACGCGTGCCATTTCGAATATCGAAGAAGTCCGATCTTGTCTCATTTACCCTAACCGATGCGGTGGGGTGCGTGTAGAGGGAGAGGATCCACTGAAGCATAGAGGAACGGAGGCCAATGTGCTCTAGGGTTGCCCGGATGAAGGACCAATCAACGCGATCAAAGGCCTTCTCCGCGTCAGTTGACAGCAGGAGAAGGGCTCGTTTGGTGGTCCTTGCCGAGTGAATCAGGTTAACGACTCTTATGGTGTTGTCCCTTGGTTCTCGTAGCGGTACAAAACCAGCCTGATCTCTATGAATCAGGTTTGGTATATGGGGGAGCAGTCTATTAGCTATGATTTTTGCGAAGAGCTTGAGATCCGAATTCAGAAGGGCAATCGGGCGATAACTCCCACAAAGTTGTGGGTCCTTACCTTCCTTCGGGATGAGGGAGATATAGGCCCTAAGGGTGTCTACAGGGAATGTGTTCCCTTCGGTGAGGGTGTTAAGGGCAGATACTAGGGGTTCCGCTAGTATGTCAAAGAAGGTTTTATAGTACACTGGGGTCAGGCCATCCGGGCCAGGGGCCTTTTTCGGCTTCGAGGAGGCCAACGCAGTTCTTAGTTCTTCTACAGTCAAGGGTTCTTCTAGTTCTTCCCTTATCTCATCCGGCAAAGATGGCATGCCTGAGGCAGCCACATAGGATTGTGGGGTATGCCCGCCCTCCCTAGGTGGGCCTGTGTCTAGGTTGTAGAGGCCTGTGTAGAAAGCGCGGAACTCCTCCGCCATATCTGGGGAGGTATTTAGCCTCTGTCCTGTCGATGATTGTATGTGTGGAATGTGTGTTTTCGTACGAGGGCCCTGCAGAGCTCTGGCAAGGAGTGACCCCGGTTTGTTTGAGTACTCAAACATAGTACGCCGTGTCCATGCTAGCTTCTGTTTGGTTTTCTGAAAAAGGAGCGTGCAAAGCTCCTCCCGTGCCCTCTGTAGATCCCGGAAGGTTGAACGAGCAAGGCTAGCCTTATGTACACTTTCTAACTTACGAATCTGTGCAAAAAGTTCCTCTGTGCGTTTCAGTCTGTCCCGTTTAAGTCGGGCCCCTATTTTGATCAATATCCCTCTCACAACCGTCTTGTGGGCCTCCCATGTCACAAGGGGGTTGGGAACCGATCCCTCGTTGATGGAGAAATACTCCCGGAGCGCTCTCAGTAGTTCCGCACGTGTTTCCTCCGATTGGAGTAGTGCCTCATTCAGTCGCCACGAGGGAGGAGACCGAGTCACTGGCCCCAGCCGGAGGGTCAAGTGAATTGGGGCATGGTCGGAGAAAGATATGACATCAATAGACGTCGAGACTACCTTGGCAAGATCTTTATGTGACAACAGTATGTAGTCTAACCGCGAGTAAGTGTGGTGCACTTGGGAGTAAAATGAGTAGTCTCTATCTTGGTTGTGGAGTAGTCGCCAAGGGTCAACAAGATGTAGGGTATGTAGATCTGCCTTGAGACGCCTCAGGCAGGAGTAGGACAGATGTGAGGCACCCCGCGATACGTCCATGGTTGGATCCATGGCAAAGTTTAGGTCTCCGCCAAAAACAAGCATCCCCTCCGAGAACTCCAGGAGCTCCGAGAGAAGTTTACGGAGGAATTGGGGGTGGCCCACGTTGGGGAAGTATACATTTGCGAAGGTGACCTGCAGGCCGGACACCCTTCCCTTTAGGAGTAGAAAGCGACCCTGCTCGTCCGCTCGCTGTGCCTCGAACACCCAGGGGACTGACCTTGCCAATATAATACTAACCCCCTTTGATTTGGAGACCGGAGAGACACTATGGTATGCCAACGGAAAGGTCCCGTTGGCTAGCCTGGGTATGGAGTCTGCACGAAAGTGCGTTTCCTGTAGAAAAGCGACGTGTGTTTTGCCCCTGCGCAGGTCAGCCAATAGCTGCGAGCGCTTCTCTGGTACATTAAGGCCACGCACGTTCAGAGAGGTAATCTTTAAGTGACCCATCATGACTTCTGGCGTGAAAGTGGAAATCAGTATACGTGTGTACAAGACACAAAAACAGGCACCCCCACAGGCAGAGGGCAGAGTTTAGAGAGAAAGGTATACCAGAAGGGGAAGAATGGAAAGAGAGGAAGGGAGGGAAGGGGGGAGGAAGGATGGGGTAAGGGAGGTGAACGGTTTCTGTCTTAGACTAACTATGGGCCCCTGGTACACACTAAAAGTGTCCACACAGGAGTCCGCCCTAATGTGGGGGTGGTAGTAGCGTTGTAATCTACTCTACGAATGAGTAGAGTTTAGGCAGTAATTCAAATTAGTCAAAATTTATGGAGATGTGTGGGGAGTAGTGCCACTGAGAATTATATAATGTCTAAACATGAGAACCATATCAAACAACAATACCCATTAGTAATTGGAATCTGCATCGTAGCTGGTAGACACCTTCTGTTAGGTGTAGGTGACCCCATAAGAAACTCATGTATGTCAGACCGATCCCCTCTGCCAACACAGGCAATAGACATTACCAGCGGGGACCGCTCCGACGCCACATGGCAAGGCTCGCCTCCTCAGTATCAAGGGTCCCGTGTCCCCCCATCCGGGGGTGACCAGGGGGACCACGCAGGAAGAGGTCGCCACCAAAAGCGTAGATAGAACCCAATATAATAATACAATAATAATGTAGTAAAGGCTGTAAGAAATTAAACACCAAAACATAGCAAATAATAAAGAAAGTATATCGCCAACTATTGACATGATCCCGGGAGTGTTATCCATTAAGGCCCAGTGTCTCCTTACCCTTCCCATTGCATGACCATCTGCTCATCCTTCATAGTGAGGTTGGGGAGGGCAAGGGGCCCCAGGGGTGTCCCGTATGGCTACTGTGCCAGTAAATGTAAGGGGGGGGAAACATAACTGAAACATAAGGGGGCAGATGGAGGGGGGACAAACATATAGATCAGATCCTCAGGACACTTATCTGGGAATGGAGGTCCAGTTCTCCCGGTGGTGTCAGAGTTCTGGAGAGCCATCTTTAGGTGTCAAAGCTGATGTCCCAGTCGTTGATCTCTCCATTTGCAACAATCCCTCCATCCGCCTCCGATGGAAACCCCCTGTAAAGGAGGTGTCATACCAGACAAGGTTTAGCACACGACCATGGCAGTTCAGTCTTTCAATGGTAAGGCTTGTGGGTGATGGCTGATGTTCCATAGGTCCAATGCGGGAGATGCAAGTATGGCCAGGAGTCGTATTTCCCGGGGATTGCACAGAGTCGGGCAGTTCAAGCAAGCCCAAGAGAGGCATCCTGCAACCCAGTTTTAGCGGGACCCCTGGGAGGTAGGTCCAAAATCTTCGAAGGCCCAGTGGGGTCTTGTAGCAAAGGCGGTCGTCTGGTCATTCCAGGTCCTTAGAGAAAGTATGGTGTCATGCTTCGGCGGACCTCGGGTGAGGTCTAGCAGTCTCTCGGCTGGTGGCTCGTGAGCGCGGCCTACGGGAGCGTTGAGGCCTGGGCAGAGGTGGGCCCAAGGCCTCCGGTGACAGCAGGTATTCAAACCAGTTGGGGATACTCACAGGGGGTTTGGCTAGGAAGCAGAATAAATCTGGAAGTTGGTCTGGGGAGCGTAGATAAAATTCTGCCCCCTGTTTCCGTACAATAAGGTGGAAGGGGTGACCCCAGCGGTACGTCGCCTCTGCTGCCCGGACAACCTCCAGCAGTGGTCTCATGAGACCTCGCATTGCTCTCGTTTGCCTGGAGACATCCGGGTAGATCCGGATCATTGCGCCATCAAAGTCTATGGGGCCGCGCTCCCAGGCCATCCGCATGATTTCTTCCTTTATGGTGAAAAAATGTACCCGGCATAAAACATCCCGAGGGAGGTCCGTGGCATCAGGACCCTGAGATGTTGCGGGTGGAATCCTGGGGCCCGGGATACGGTGAACCCTGTCCAGCTCTAGTTCTGCCGCTGGTGGTTTTCCAAGAACTTGGTTCAGGATAGCCGCCACCGTTGCACGGAGATCTGTTCCCATAGTGGCTTCAGGAATGCCGCGGAGGCGTAGGTTATTGCGTCTGCTTCTGTTTTCGCCGTCGTCCAACTTTAATTGTATGTCCACAAGATGGCGGCGGAAGCTACGTTGTTCCTGTTCCATGGCGGTAATCCGGGCGTCCGATGTGGATGCAGAGGTTTCCAGTACCGTGACCCTTTCATCTACTGTATTCACCTGCTGGCGCAGGTCATGTAATTCCCTTGAGAGTGCATTAACAATGGATGCAGCCATTTCCTGTAGATCTTGTCTGGAGGGTAAGCCAGACACTATGTCTCTGAGGGATTCCTCCATGTTACCCCCCGTCTCCCTTATGCGGCTGGAGCTAAGTTGAGTGTCAGTGATGGGGATCACGGGGGATAAAATAGGAGATGCTGACCTGTCATCTTGGGCCGGGCGGTCTCCTCCTGCATTCGTTCCCGGCTGAGTGCTTTTCTTAGCTGTGGCGGCAGCGTTCGGCGGAGGTGCTCGAGGCGGCGCCATCTTGGCCGAGGTGGCCGGGGAGGAGGCAGCGTGTTGCCTAAGGAAATAGTGAGTTATTTCGGGTCCCTTCTGCACCCCTGAGTCCAGCGGGTGTTTGCGGTCCCCTGGCATGAATTCAGGCTCTCTCAGGGCAGAATTACTGTCCGTTCTCAGGGCTTCCCCGCACAGAGCTCCGAGGTGTGCGTCCTCACTCTGCCATCGCTTGGTCACGCCCCTAAAAATCATTTCTTATCTGGCATACATGTAAATGCTGTTCAACACAATCCAAGTTGCCATTGTCAAACTAAATCTCTAAGCCAGTCTTTTTACAATTATTATAATTTATATACTGGATAATTTCAACATCAGTCTTATAATGAAAAAATAGGAACCCATATATTCCAAACCAAAATATTTCTACAGTAGCTGGGATTTGAGATTGTGCCAGCTCACTTGATGCGGATATTAACAAAGTTTGCTGGCCCATGCCAAGAAGGTTATTTCATTTTTACTCCCTTGTATTATTCCAACTCCGAGTTCTAAAACAAAAAGAAAACATAATATGTAACATAGTACAGTATGTTTGATTGCATTTGATTTAACTGGTCACTTATGCTTGCATATATGTATCATACATGAGAGATATTTTAATATAGTATGCACAGCACTTAAACTAGGATTCCAATTCAATGTATTTTCAATAGCTTGGGCCAAGCTGTCCTAATTTAACTATTTCTATTATTAAACAATGCCACTGGTGTGTGTGCTGTAGTCAACTGCAATAGCATTAGCTACCTACAGTAAGTGACACTGTGTTCAGGCCACAGTATGGACAACTTCATATCTGCGGCCTGAAATAGAGAGTCACGCTGAGTGCTGCTTCACCTTGTATTTTTATCATTGAATACAAGGCTTCCTCTGATTGGTTGAGGTGGAGAGGTGGGCAGATGATGGCATGATTCCCACTTTGACCAATCCGAGGAGGCTTTATATTTATTGATAAAAATGCAAGGCTTCTCCTGAGTGGCAGAGAAGCAATCACCCATACTCTCTTTAAAGTGGTTGTAGACCTTTGACATGAAACATGAACAAAACATATCCTTCTGTAATATTTACTTGTCTCAATCCAAAGCACCAGGTGTCATTTCTCTCTGCTGTCTAGTTCCTCTGCTATGCGAGTTGTTTCTCACAGGTTTTCCAGAATCCCAGAGATAAAACGTTGATGGGGAAGGAGCTCCAGCATATACAGCCTCTGATTGATATCCTCAGCGCTGCATCGTGGTGTGTGGAAGGGGGAGGGGGGTGTCCCTTGCCTCTCATCAGCTCTCAGAGCTCACCTGTTCAGCATGTAACTTGAGATCCCTACCCCCTACTTTGTACTTCTGTGAAAGGTCCCTTTTGATCTCTGTGTTGTAGAAGGCTGTACTGGACATATGGCTGCATATAAACAGGTACCTCTTATGTAGGAGGAACTGTTTCCTCTCTGTGTATCACCTGAGTATAGTCACTTCGCTGGGTGTATGTGAAAGTTTACAGCTACTTTAATTCTGGCAGCAGATCAGAAAGCACCCTTACTGCTGCTGGAACACAATAGCACTTACTGTACAGTATGTATCTAATGCTAATACAGTGCTTTGCAGCACACTCAGGCAAAACAACATGGTAGTTTGGGCCAGCTTTTTGCTTCAAGTTGCTATTTTATTTCGGTAGTCAGAATATGCACGTTTACAAATGAAAGCTGGTGTTTTTTTATTTTACTCTTTTAAACTTAACAATTTAGCCAATGTTGTCCGTGTTTACTAAAATTGTAAGCAAAAGCAAGCAGTGTTTTATAGTTTTACAATAAACTGTGCAGAATAAAATTACTTATGTTAATAGGACTTTGTTACACTTGTGCTCTTGATGGTTTGAGTGCATGTGTTTGTTCTCTGGAAACAATTACTCTCAGAACCCCTATAAATTCGAGGTAGGAGCTTTGAGTTTGAGCTTGAGCATGGGTTTGTCCCAGCTTGGTCACAGTTCATAAACCAGGTTAATAAATGTGGGTGTTTGTTGCTATAGCAACCAATTACTATGAATACACTTCCTGACTTTTGAACAGTAGTCAAGTGGCTTAGAATGGACAGCAATGGGGTTTTTCTAATGTGTCTACCCCCTCCCTATAAAAGGCAAGATCCCCAGCAGACTTTTGTCAGTGTGTGTTGGAATAAATAGAACTGGTAGTGTGTAATTAGGGAGAGATAGTTGTGCCATACAGTGATTTTTTTATTTTTTAGTGCTCTACAGTAGAGCTGCATGATTCTGGAAAATATGAGAATCACTGTTCTTTGCTTAGAATTAAAATCACGATTCTCACGGCGTAACATCATTTTTCACATTTTACAAAAAAATTGGGCTAACTTTACTGTTTAGTGTTTTTTTTTTTTTTTTAATTCATTGAAGTATATTTTTTTCCCAAAAAATTGCATTTGAAAGACTGCTGCGCAAATACAGTGTGTTATAAAATATTGCAATGACCACCATTTTATTCTCTAGAGTTTCTGCTAATATATATATAACGTTTGGGGGTCCAAAGTGATTTTCTAGCAATAAATACTGATTTCAACTTGTAAGCAACAAGCGTCAGAGAAAGGTTTAGTCTTTAAGTGGTTAAATTGCCCTCTTTTGCAGACAGAAGACCTTTGATCTAAAAAAACTAAATGTTACATTGTATCTCTTCTCTTCTCTATCTCTCAGTGCTGACCTATGTTGATAAACATTTGCAGATGGTTGGTTTGTTTTTTTTTGTTTGTTTTTTTACAGCTGTGAGTGAGCAGAGAATGGCTCTGCACTTGTTAAATGAATGAATTGTGGAAATGCTAGATTAAGATCGTGAGGGGGATTGAATCAAGATCATAATTTTTGTAACAATCATGCAGCTCTACTCTACAGTACTGTATCCAAGCAGTAAGATATTGTCCCGGTGCGTGGCTGCAGATATCGGAAATGTCTCACTGCCTGTGCAGTGCCGACTTCCTGGTGGCTCTGCATGTGCCGTATGCGAACACACCTGAGCTCATCCTTTTTATTTTCTTGTTTCTGGATGCTGGATTAAGATCGTGAGGGGGATTGAATCGAGATCGTAATTTTTGTAACGATCATGCAGCTCTACTTTGGAGTATTATACAGTGTTGTATTGTGTCACATATTGCAGCGAGAGATAGTGGCTGCAATACAGTGCTGTACTGTGTTAATCACTGTGAATTTCAGTGTAGTGGCCTACATGTTGGCTTGTACACCCACTATGTTATAGTGCATAGACCCAACATTCCTTTTCAGGACTATTTTTGTGTGTCAGCAAACTACTTCAGTTGCTGTTAAGCTGCTGCCCCCTCCCTTTTTTAGGTTTTAGTTTTTTTTTTTTTTTTTTTTTTGGGGGGGTGATTTGAACATTTTTTTTTGGTGGTCAGCAGTGTGAACTTTTGACTGAAACGAACAACACTTCCCTTTGTTTGCAGCACATCACTGCTTACTTGTGCAGTACAGTTTATTGCATCAAAACACCACATCCTCATTTTACATATTACAATAGGCAATGATAAAGTTGGGTGCTTAATCCCCTCTATTTATAATGTCTTGGAGGCTTGGAGGGAGAGACAGAGGTTCTGCATACACAAGTAGTAGGGGGTGAACAGATTCTGCATCTGCAGGCCTAAATGGTGGTTGGGCCACATGTCTTAGGCATCTTCCAGCTCCCAAGCACAGAGCAGCCAGTTTTCTGCAATAACTGCACATGCACCCTCTTTTTTTCCCCCTCTCTACTGTTAAACCCTGCAAACTGGTTTGAAGGAGTCAGCTGAATAATTTCGGCACTCCATCAGTCATTTTCTACAGGAGGATGTACAAGAATTTGTGTTATTGGATATTGAGCAAGAGAAATCCAGGAGCATAGAAGAAGTTTACATCAGGCAAGGAGCAACAATTGCCAGTGGTGTTTCTGTTGCTGCAGCCTAGTGCTAAATGGACTAGAGCTATGAGGAGGGTGGGGATGACAGGGTGGTGGACTGTACCCGGGTGACAGTGAGGATTTTGTCCAGGGGCAGGGATAGGAGCAGTGGCAGCTTGCATAGGACCGTAAGGAACAGCCATCTTATTCCATTACTACAGGCTATGTCTATCCCTAATGCAGCATATAGCTCTGTAGTCTGGGCTTTTTTTTTCAAACATCTGCTGCCAACAGCAGCATTGTGGTTTGCAGCCTCTGCCTGAAATATTATAGTCACAATAAAGCTACCAGTCAATTGGGTACTGCTTGCATGAGAACATACGTGAATCTGCACCCCAAAGCCTGGGAGAAGTAGTACCTCAATGATATTGGCCAACAGCAAAACACCTGCGTGCCTTTTTTTTCTTATTCCTCACTTTCCACCTCTCCCCTCACTCCACAAGATTCTCCATCTACTGTACATCTTGTGATTGCAAGTGACAGCAAAGGAATTCTGACAAGGGTTTTGAGAGGCTTACATTATGACACCTCAAGCGGGAAAGTAGGTCAGTATGGGGCCATGCAGAGTAGGGCCAAGTGTAGGCTTGAACTTTCTTGCAAGTCTCCTAACTGAACCCTGCTATATCCAACAGCATCCATGATAGGCAGGGGTCCCCCCAATAACCCCCATGTTCAGCATCTCAATTCCAGCTGAGTAATACTGAGGACTCAGGGTTCTCAGGCAGTCTGAGATGAATGGACTCATTCATGCTAAAATGCCTGCGCAAGAACCCCAGAATTCGAGTCATGAAGGAGAGGGATCATTGCTGGGTGGCCACCCTTTTGGATCCCTGATACATGGGGTAATTGTAAATCCACCAGAGAAAACCACTAAGTTGTTGCCAAAATCCCCAAAGAAGTAAGAGAAAAAAACTACCCCAAAAAATGGACTTTAAAGGCAACTAAAGATCATTTAATAATGAAATAAGTAAAAACATTTGTGTTTTATTTCACTACATAAAAGCATACAAAAGTAACAAAACTGATCAAATCTATCAACACTGGCTGACTACTGAGCAATGTATAGACAAAGATTTGTCCCTGGGATGAAGAGGACACATCCACATCAGATCTTTGTCTATACATTGAGTACTCAGCCGTTGTTCACAGATTTTATCAGTTACTTTTGTATGCTTTGAATGCTGAAATTAAACACAATGTTTGTACTTATTTTGTTATCAAATGATCTTTAGTTGCCTTTAAAGTGCCATTTTTGGGGGTAATCCTTCTTTTTCTGATACATTGGGTAAATACAGATCTCATACTGCCACCCAGAAGGAACAAAAATGCACAACTTGGAAGAGGTGCTGCAAAAAAATATTTCTGGCTATTGTTTGTGATATGATGCCAATTTTTATTTCTTGATAAAACTTGCTCTATCTCTCCTTCTAAAATACAGCATAATAAAGCTGCTCACATACTGTACATCAATTGTACAATATTTCTGGCTATTTTCTTTGAAGTAATGCACTCTGTGAAATAATACACTATGCATCATTTCTCCTTCTTAAATTGTGGCCTAATAAAGAGATTCAGATACTGTGCATCGACTGTATAATATTTCTAGCTATAGCCTATGAAATAATACAATGTTATTTTTATGTTTTAATAAACCCTACCCCATATCTCCCTCTTTTGTTGTGCCTAATAATATGGTTTAGACTATATAGACTACATTATTTCTTGCTATTATTTGTGAAGTAGCACACCCTAATTTTCTTCATCATAAAACCAGTACTGTCTCTCCCACTTACATTGCCACCAAAATGAAGCTGCTAACATACTGTTTATAAATCGTACAGTATTTCGGGTCTGTGAAATAATACACACTTTTTTTCTTGATGAAATCTGCCTCATCTCTCCCTCCATAATTTCTGACTAATGCATATTAAATAATATTTTGTAATTTGTATTTCTTGATAAATTTCCCTTGTCTCTCCCTCTTACATTCCAGCTTAATAAGGCTGCTTATATACCGTGCTTTAGATGTATGAAGTTTCTGGCTTTTATCTGTAGAAAAGTACACTATAACTTTTATTTCATAAAAATCCCCCCTAAATTGCTGTCTAATAATCCTCAATACATACTGGGAATCAGCTATATAATATTTCTAGCTATTGTCTCTAAAATTATACACGCTAATTTGTATTTTATGTTAAAACTCACCTCTCACTTTCTATTAAATTGCAGCCTAATAAGACTGCATACATAATGGGTATTGACTGAACAATACTTCTTTTTTATGATAAAGTTAATTATTACAAAATAATACTCTCATTTTTATTTCATAATATAAACTGCTTATTTCTCTCTCTTACATTGCCTCTTAACCAAGCTGCTTTCATACTCTCCAGCTGCTATACTATATTTGTGGCTTTTGTCTATTAAAAAATACATTCTAATTTTTATCTCAGGGTAGAAGTGGAAGTGTTTCTGTGCACTCTATTTGACCCTTAAAGTTTTATGACAATACAGTGGGGTACTGTGAAATAAGAAGCTCACAAACTACACTATGAAATAATTTGCCACTGGCCTATTGACAAACATTTGAGGACTTTATCTTTACACTTCCCTATAGCTTTTAGATCTGTTGTAGCTACTTCTTCCACTGGTCATTTCAGGCCTTTTCCTATTGGATAAAAAATCATGCAAAATATGTAATGTCTGATTATGGTGTCGCTGAAACTCTCTGTGAGAATTGTACTGTTCCATAACACCACGTACAGCTTAAAGGCATCTCTTAAGCATGTAATTGAAATTATTTTTTTCCCATGTAATATTCAAGGTAGGAAAACAAGGAGGACCACTCCTTGTTTCACGGTGTTTAAAAAAAAAAAATTACATTGGTACATGTTTACAATGGCAGTACCCAGCACCTCATGCAATGTCCTTTGACAATTAATGGTTATTAGTCTTGAAAATGGCCAGAACTGATTTTCAAGATGTGCCTGCTATAGACTTCAGTCAGGTTTGGATCTAAGTTTTTAAGATGATATATTGAGTTCAACAAATGTCTCATGAATCGAACACAGATACATTCCCTCATCTCTTGAAAATTTCTTGCAGCGTCCTCCTATCACTACTAGCCACTCCACTGTTTGCTGCAGCAAACCCTTTTTGTCCTTGAATAAACAATATATATTCCCTTTAGTGTTCCTATGCAGTCACTATTGTGCAGACTTTCCCCAAATGCAGTCAGCATGGATGACATTATGTAGAGTCGAATGCAAGCATGCCACCCCAGCCTGGGTATTTGCTGTCTGATCTCCTTGCTATTTACCACTAGCAGTTTGGTTATGTACCTTTAGTGTTGTGTGCCCAAAATTTCAAATTATTGGTTTAGGCATTCTCCTTAATAACCAAAACCCGCCTCATGAAGTATAAAAATGTATTAAGGGCCACTACAGCTATTTGCAGGGTACTGCAATGGGCACTAATTGTGTTCCAATATACCCATGCCTCGGGGGAATTGTTTTCTGTTGATAGACTGGCTGCATACATGTGCAATGCTTTTAATATGGCACAAGTATATTGATGACACATTAATGTTTTGGACAGGTAGCGTGGAAAAATTGAATTCTTCTAGAATACGTTTTGGATAGGTAGTGTTGAATCCTTCCAGGCATTTAACAATAATGCAAAAAATTGTGTACAGTAACTTATGGTAACTTTTAGAATTACCATTTTGGACCATTGCAGGTAAAATCAGAATGGACAAATTAATACTATACTTGAAACCAACAGCCATAAATTCAGCATTACCTGTTAAAAAAGATATTAAAGACCAAAATTATTGGCATTTTACATGGGTGATATTTGAAAATTAAACATAACTGTACATATTTGTACAAAGGATGGAGACTTTGAATGCAAAACAAGAATTTTACTAATACGGTTGTGAGCACAAACAAAATAGCAAAAGTAAAAATACTGTAGCAAATTATATACCAAAATGCAGCTTTATCATGGCTCTAGAAATTGCTACACAAATGAAATAAATCAAAATATTGTCCCTAAAATTTTTAAATTAAATTTAAAGTGAAACGCATTGCCACCACTCTTATGCCCCGTACACACGGTTGGACATTGATCGGACATTCCGATAGCAAAATCCTAGGATTTTTTCCGACGGATGTTGGCTCAAACTTGTCTTGCATACACATGGTCATACAAAGTTGTCAGAAAATCTGAACGCGGTGACGTAAAACACATATGTCGGGACTCTAAACGGGGCAGTAGCCAATAGCTTTCATCTCTTAATTTATTCTGAGCATGCGTGGCACTTTGTGCGTCGGATTTCTGTACACACGATCGGAAATTCCGACGGATTTTGTTGTCGGAAAATTTTATAGCCTGCTCTCAAACTTTGTGTGTCGGAAATTCCGATGGAAAATGTGTGATGGAGCCTACACATGGTCGGAATTTCCGACAACAAGGTCCTATCACACATTTTCCGTCGGAAAATCTGACCGTGTGTACGGGGCATTAAAGTGATAACACTTTTATCTCATCATATTAATAAATTAAAGTCCAAGAAAAATTTCAGTTTAAATCAGCTGAAAATGTTTTAGATACATATAAACAAACATTGTGCAAAGTCAGACACTTTGTGTGGTTTTATTTTTTTTAAACAGCCTTAGTCATCGTACAAACTCCTGGCTCCTGCCAGCATGCTGCAGAAAATGTGTCTTGCCTTTTGTGTGGAAGCAAAGACATGTCGGACATCTGCAGAGAGACCACTGCTTCCACGCTGAGCGCAAAGGTCCGTCTCTACTGCAGGGTCAGGTTTTCTACTTAGGGTGTGACTACTTGCCAAAGAAGATAAATTGTAAGACTTTGAATGCTTTTATTTTGGAATTTATTAAGTGGGTTTATACTGAAAGTTCTTTAAGTTAGTGAAATCAGCAATGGAATAGGAACCCAAAAATCTCCATAAATTTCCAATCTGCATTAATTATAATCTCTTATGAGTTCAAAGTGAAGAGGGTTATTGTATTACTCTTAAAAGTAAGACCCTTGTGGATTATGAAAATGCTTCCTTTATTAAAATAAAGAATGAGGAGATCCATTAAAATCAGTTTAAAATGTATTTTATCTTTTTTATACTTGTTTAGTTGAGTTAGTTTCACAGGGAGGGACTGAAACTTGCATACTCCCATTGGAACGTTGTTCACATGGCAGAAAGCCCACGTGTACGATATCAGAACACCAGGTCACATTGATTTGGTTTTCTCATTTTCAAAATCGTAATCTAGTCATATAAAGTCCACAGCATGGATTTGCATATTTGTCCCAGCTGCTTCGTTTTTGTAAAAATTGCATTTGGAATTCATAAAAATCTGCATGCCATAGTAATTATATGTGGTACTTAGTCGTCTGTCAAGCAGAATATCAGGAGAACAGACCCACATCTTGGAATTATTGAATACATTCCCCATGGCAATATGTTCTGTAATAAAATAATATTCAGCTTCTCTATTTTTAACTAGGTGTCAGAAACAAATCCCACTTTTATTAGATTCATTTTTAACAAATGGCAGACACATTTTATTTCAGATATGTAGAGAGCTTTATGAAAGCTTTTATAAACTTCTCAGGCAGGTGTACTCATTCTAAAAAAATAAGACATGTAGCATGTTCTATATTTAAATTAGTAAATGAGCATCGCAAGCATGAAAGTTGAAAGCTGTTCAATGTTGTGACTCAAAGTTGCATATAAATGTCATTGTGAAGGTAGTTAAAGTGGTAATAACCCCCCAAAAATCATATATTGCAGCTTAACAATTCTTGGATGTGGTGGCTGCATTTGTTTTCCTTTTAGGCTTTTTTCCCCTTTATTTTTACCTTCTGATCCAACCAGTAAGTCTGTTATTTTTTTAACTTTTAAAAGACCAAGTTGTCTAGCAAAAATGTCAATTAGAGGGTTGAGATAAGCCACATGTGTAGGCAATCCCACTGTTGTCAATTGGGACACCGTGACCGTGTCTGTGCAGCCTCTATGTCCAAATTGACATCATCATTATTATTATTATTATATAGGATTTATATAGTGGCAACAGTTTACAATGTAAAGGGAGACAATACAGCGACAATACAATTCAATACAAGAGGGTTAGGAGGGCCCTGCACCTGCTTACAATCTAATAAGGAGGGACTGGTGAAACAAAAGGTAGTAACTGTGAGGGATGAACTGATAGGAGAAATAGAAGATTTGGTTATTAGCTGAAGGCAGGATAGGCTTCTATGAAGAGATGAATCTTCAGGGATCGCCTAAAAGTGGACAGAGTAGAAGATAGCTGCACAATTTGGGGTAGTGAGTTCCAGAGGATGAGAGAGGCCCTGAAGAAGTCCTGGAGATGAGCATAGGAGGAGGAGACAAGGGAGCTAGTGAACAGGAGGTCTTGGGAGGAGCAGAGAGGATGGTTTGGGTGATATTTGGAGACAAGATTGGTGATGTAGCTTGGGGCAGAGTTGTAAATGGGTTTTGTATGTTATTGTTAGTGTTTTGAATAATATACATTGGGCAATGTGAAGCCAGTGTCAGAGGGATTGGCAGAGAGGGGTGGCGGACACTAAACAGTTAGTAAGGTCGATAAGTTTTAAGTGCAAATAGTCCAGCGCTTATAGAAATAAAAGTTCATCAATGATGAGCACACAAGATTACAAATAAAGTGAAGATGTGCCTTTAAGAGAATGGACTCCATGAAAAAGTGTGTAACCTCCACCATAGACACCTTAGCCGCTCACCTCAACAGCAGGACCCCTGAATCAACAAAGGGTCACATAAGCTTTCCCATAACGGGTATGTATCCATGAGTGCAGTCTCAGAGATCCTCTTGGTGTTGATAATATAATACAACCGGACACATCCACACAAAGATATTTCATCAGGAGAGCTTGCTTAAAGGCTTGCATACAGATGATCACCAATATCCCAGGGTTATAAAATAAAGGACATATAGTGCTCTCTGCTAACATTCGTTTAATAATAAAAGAAATACAGTTACAAAACGGGCACTTCCAATAAGTGCCAGCATACGAGCGCTCGTAACATAAAATCACAAGGAGATGGTCGCAGGTGACGTCACGTGACTTCTTTCCGTAGGCGTTATGTTCCAGGGGCAAGACTTCGTCAGCAGATACCCTTTGTTAATTCAGAGGTCCTGCTTTGAGGTGAGTGGCTAAGTGTGTCTATAGTGGAGTTTACACACTTGTTCACAAAGTCCATTCTCTTAACCACTTAAGGACCGCCCCACGTACATATATTGCAGCAGGGTGGCCCTTTAGCGCAAAATCACGTACCTGTATTTGATCTCTTCCATCAGCTTTAGCGGGGAACGCGCACGCCGCCGGAGCCACGCTCCCACTACAATTAGACACAGCAGGAGTCAATCAGAGGGTCCGGTGGCCACGATGACCGCCAACCACCCATGATTGTTCGGGGGGAATGACAGAACGGTGGACTGCCTATGTAAACAAGTTAGACCGTCGCTCTGTCAGTGAGGGAGAGAGAGAGATCTGTGATTTCTGCTAATCAGGAACACAGATGTGTGTCTTCCTTGAGTCAGTCCATCCCCTACACAGTTAGAAAGCACACCCAGGTAACACAGTTAACCCTTTGATTGACCCTGATGTTAACCCCTTCCCTCCAGTGTCATTTATACAGTGTCAGTGCATATTTTTTAGCACTGATCATTGTATTAGTGTCACTGGTCCCCAAAATATGTCACTTAGTGTCAGATTTGTCCACTGCAATTTTGCAGTCCTGCTAAAAATCGCTGATCGCCGCCATTGCTAGTAAAAACAGTAAAAAAAAATAAGTCCATAAATCTATCCCATAGTTTGTAGTTTGTATTGGCCTAAATTGATGAAGAAATTAGATTGTTTTACATTTTTTTATTGTATGTGTTTTATAACAGAAAGTAAAAAATATTGGTGTTTTTTTTTTCAAAATTGTCTGTCTTTTTTTGTTTATAGCCAAAAAATAAAAACCGCAGAGGGGATCAAATACCACCAAAAGAAAGCTCTATTTGTGGGGAAAAAAGGACATCAACTTTATTTGGGTACAGCATTGCACGACCGCACAATTGTCAGTTAAAGTAATGCAGTGCCGTATCGCAACAAATGACCTGGTCAGGAAGGAGGTAAAACCTTCCCGGAGCTGAAGTGGTTAAAGGCACTCACTCACTCAATCTTCACTTTTATCTTGCGTGCTCATCATTAATGAACTTTTATTTCTATAAGCGCTGCACTATTTGCACTTTATCTGGGGTGTTGTAAATTTTCCTGGAGTGTTCAGCTGCTGTTATTATTTTGTTTTATACTTTTGGCACTGCTTTTATTATACATATCCTAAGGTGGATGAGTCTGGCAGCAGCATTTATGATAGACTGAAGATGGGATAGCCTGCAGAGAGGTAGGCCATTGAGGAGTGAGTTACAATAGTCAAGACAAGAGATAACAAAGGGAGTAAATAAGCTGCATAATGGTTTCAACAGTTAAAAAGGGGCCTATTTTGACATGAATGTGACTGCCTGCACAGGGATGCATAGAACACCTGTGCATCATTGTGTGGTTTAAGACAGCCCTGTATGGGCATATGGTATCGTATACTCTGTGTGAGCCTCTCCCATCCTCTGGAACTCCCTGCCCTGGTATATCCGATCAGCCCCTAACATGTCCACTTTTAGGAGATCCCTGAAAACTTATTCAGGGAAGCCTATCCCACACCCACCTAATAACTGTCCCCGAGCCACCCCCCATCAAATCATTACCTGCATCTATTACCTTTTGTACCACTACCCCCTCCCTTTAGAATGTAAGTTCTACGAGCAGGGCCCTCCTGTCCCTTCTGTATTGAACTGTACTGTAATTGTGCTGTCCCCCTCTACATTGTAAAGTGTTGCGTAAACTGTTGGCGCTATATAAATTGTGTATAATAATAATAATTACCTATATTTATCGATAAAAATCTGCCCCCACCTTTCCTACATACCTTATATAAAAAAGTTATGCATACTTACTTTTTTTAATCTGATCTGGTCATGTGATCCAGCAGCACTGGCTCCCCTGTGTCAGTGATTGGCTGCTGCAGAGAAGAGGAGGGAATGCCGACATGTGCAAATCACTTAACATCACAGCCATTTTGAGTGCTTCCTTACACATGGAAGCCAAAGCTGCTGAATCACATGACCAGAATGGACAGCTTAAAAAAAGATAAATACAAAGCTCTTTTTTTATACAGGGAATGCAGGATAGGTTGAAAATTTGGGAAGGGAACTTAAGAATAGTTATAATTCGCCTTTACAAGCACTTTGAGACTATTGAGAAGCTTGTCCCCTTTTTCCCCTGCTGTAGTGGTATGGAGGATTCTGAAATGTCGCAAGATGTCCCGGCTGTACATATGCTGCTCGAATCCTTTCTTGGGAAATATGCAGTGCTGTGTTGATGGACTCACATGCTCGGCTTTAATGCAGCAACACACACACTGTCATAGAGAAAATCTTTAATTATAGTAACTGTATGGTGCCAGAATGGCTTGCCAGTCTTCATTTGGAACCTTCTGTCATCCTGTGCAACTACAGGAAAGGTCAACAGATGCATCTAGCCAGTTGCTCTATGGTGGCAAATATGTTTTGCAAATGCATGATAAGACCACCTTTCCAGGTAACCATAGACAACTCATAACCTCCCTCAACACTGATACTGTATATACCTATATATACACACCCACAAGAACTGAGGCACAGCCTGCTGCAGCAAGTAGAGCTAAAAGACATGCATATGTTTCCTACTCCGAGGACTGATTGACAACTCTTTCCATTCCCCAAGGACTGTTGATAGACATTCACCTGCACACACAAAATGCCCCTCCTGGAATTGAAAGCCACCTGAATCCCTTGTAGACTTTTAGCCACCTGCCTGTGCCTGCACCCAATACAGATTTCTTGCCTCTTAGCCACTTCTCAACCCACCATAATGACAGTTGCTCATATTAATTTGTGTGCTAGAAATATTTTGTTCGATCTCTAGGCAACTCTTGCTTCATGCAAAAAAAAGTCTTTGGCTTTATCACTCAGAATGTGGTGAATGAAAATTAGCTGTTAATACTTGTTACATGTGGATTTTGTGATAAACACCACTGACTACACCTCTAATGAATGGGGATATTAGATCATCTCAATACAGATGTCCTGACCAGATTAATACTGTTGCTTTATCCATAATCAAGGTTATATTTTACCAAAGGGTCTCATGCTTGACTTTATGCATTTAAGTCACTGATCTCATTAATCTGAGAAGCCATAGGTCCATCTGTAAACACCCTGATATGTAGCAGTGAAAGTGAGGATGTCACATCTTATTAGAATCCACAGTGTCCATCAGCAATATTCATTTCTAACAATGCTTTCCATTTAGATAGCTAGAACGCTAGCATTTAATCATAAAGCTGACCTCTTCAAAAATGAACCACACATCCCATGATGCAATTTCAATTATGTCACTAGAAGCCCATCATTTCTTACAAGATTCCAAGTCTTTTGAATTGTCAGCAGAAGACCTTCTGACTTGTGCTAGTGTGTACTAAATGTAATGAGGACATGTACACGTTGTTCTTTGTGTTTTTTCTAAAGGTGTTTGCACAAAGCAGCACTGGGTCTCCTAAATGCACAGAATGCTTGGTGTCATTTTACCATGCTTGTTTTTTACTCTTTGCTGAACCATTAATGCCAGCTGCTGCCCCTTGAATTGAAACCTTGTCCAATTCAAAGTTAATTCATAGCAAAATCACTGAAACTGTTCAGGTCATTCTTTCATCGTGCTCCATCTCCCAGCAGTGACTCAGCTGCCTTCCAACCTTCTAATCTCTAATGTAGACAGATTTTCTGGGAGGGTTAAGAAGGGTGAGCCTTTTAGTGACTTAAAGCCCAACTCCAGCCAAACCACTTTTTCAACATTGTGTAAGACTAAGAAAGAGAGAGAACCTCTATTTGGTTTATTGCATGCGCCTGTCCCCACTTGCAAGATTTCCCCTCACTGTAGGGACAGAAAGTGATGGAAAATCTCTCCTATGGGAATATAGACTGCAGTAAAAAACTTTTATTTGTATTTTTCTAAATAGAATGGAGAAGGGTTAAAACCTCTGTCCGGTGTTTGGTATTGTTTGTGTCTCCCTGTCTCAGTGAAAAAATTTCCCCTCGTTTGTTGTCCTGCAGTCACAGGAGGTGAGGCAAAATCTCCCCAATGGGCTTGTGATCAGCAGTGATAAGTTGAATTTTACTATTCCAAGTCTATCCAAAACCAAAAGTAAATTTTGAGTTGGCATTGGAAAGGACCAAGGTTTTTGCTCTGGTTTTTGATTCTATAGACTTCAATAGATCAAAAATGTGTTTTGAAAAATGCAAAATGCACCTGGAATATGCAAACTGTAACCTGAATAGGTGTGAATCAGGCCTTAGGCTGCAGTACAAAATATCCATTTGCATTACTAAAAACTTTCATTGATAGGATCTGGCTTAGTTCCCTGCTGACCGAATCTCTCATAGCAATAGTGAATCCATGTGATGTAATATAAATAATTTGATAAGGAGAAAGGTTTTTGTTTAAACCCAGTGACTGCTAATAACTAGGGGATTTAGATGAGCATGTGAGCATACTGCCTAGTGAGTGGGATTAACAAAAGTTTAGAAATCTCTGAACTTCTGTCGAGTAAGACTCCTTTGCTAAGATGTTAAAGGACCTAAACCAGGAAAACAACTTTCTCTTTCGCTTGTTGACGGACACAGTGCCTCCTTAATCTTGACCATTGGGTTATATCGCCTCCACAGGAGTAGGACTAGGCAGAACAAAAAACACTTGTCTACGCCCATGGGTTGCCCTCAGTCAGTATATAACCCCTCCCTGCTCTAGGTATTCAGTTTATTTCTGTCTAGTCAGGAGTAAGGACGTAGCTCCTTACTGGGATCTTTTGGTCCTAGCAAATTTTGCTTTTTGTTTTTCTTTCATGCATTTTTTCCTGGAAGATCTACAATCAACTGCCAGGCTGGATGATGGGCTGGATAATCTAGATCCAGTAGTCTCCCCAGTCCAGCCAGCGAGCGCGTGCAGACCAGAGCTACGCGCTAGGTTGGCCACGACATATCCTCAACGGATGGAGGCTGGCCCGTGAGTTAAACGTCTCGCAGGGTCGCAGATGAACGGACTCTGGTCTGAGTCGCAGTCCCCCACTTCGGTGGCGAGGAGTTCTGTCTGGAGGGTCACCCGCACCATGGATCAGTAAGTACAGTCCCCCCTCTCCTCCTTGGGGCGGTTTGGGGTGGATGCGAGTACCCTTCAGGGATGGTCGAACATGCCTGCAGGATCCCTCCTCCCATCCTAAAGTCCCTTGATTAAGCTGGGCTTCCCCCCCCCCACAGATTGGTGGGAGTCCCAGGGCAGGCAGCAGGGACCCCTGGGGGTCTCCCCCTCCATTCCCCTTCTGGGTGGTGTGTGTCCTGCCCTGGCGGTATGGGGGGGTTCCAGTGCAGAGGGTGCAGCGGAGACTCCTAGGTGCATGCCCTGCTGTATGTGAGGTAGTGTGCAGTTTGGGGGTCCCAGTGCTGAGAGGGCAGCAGTGCAGAGTGCACATCGGTTTCCCCTTAAATGTTCACCCGGCTTGGTGGAGTACAGTAAGGGGTCCCCTTGCAGAGGGTGCAGCGATGTTTAAGGCACAGAAAGGATCCTGGCAGCATACTTCAGCATGTCAAACGGCCGGTGGCCATGTTCCCTTTCTCTTGCTGGTCTCTGGCCGGCGGCCATGTTTGTGTAGCCAGTGATGTCACGGCGGCCATTTTTCGTTAGTCTAGTGAGAATCTAGAGATGGCCGGAACCTCATTGAGATGCCAGAGCTCCTCTTCCTCCCCTATGCTTCTTGTCCTGTCCCGGGATATATGAAATGGACACCGACATTGGTGTTGCTGGGTCCGAATTGCGGCGCTCCTCCGTTTGGTAGGGTGAGTCTTTGGGGGTCCTTGTGTAGCCCCCTCTCTGCTCATAGGTACCCTGGCAATTGGGGTGTCCCTTAGTGGTGCCAAAGTTCCTTTGTACTACAGGGTCCTCTTCACTATGCAGCCTCAGGGTCACATCTCACCCACTGATCCCCTCATGGAGTTGGCAGGTCCCTTCGGAACCCCATCTTTGCGCTGACGGCGGTCCTTGAGTCATTGGTATCCCGGGTGGAAGTAGCATGTGGGCAGAGACCCAGGAGGAAGCATCCCCCGCCTTCCCCTGCTCAGTCTGTCCCATCTGATTCTGAGCCTGATGCCACCGGGGACATGGCCCGTCCAGGGGGGTTTAATATCTTGCCCCCTGACCCATCCGATAGTGAGGATGAGTCCTCTGCGGTCTTAGCAGCGAGTGAAAAATCGCTGGTGGACACACTTGTTACCGTGGTGCAGGAGACTCTAATGATGGAGGATGTGGCTGACAGGGCCACAAATGTGGCTGTGTCCTTTGGTACGCATAACTCACCTCGCACACCAAAGGTGTTTCCTTATCTGCCTTATTTTGATTGATTGTTCCCATTCCTGGAACAATCAAAGTCACCCTTTGTGTTCCCCAAACGTTTCTCAGTACGCTACCCCTTTGAAGAATCACTTTTAAAAAAGTGGACTACCTCCTGTTTCCAGGTTGAATAAAGCAACCATGATCCCAGTAGAGGAATCCCCATCCTTTAAGGGCCTGGCTGACAGGAAAGTGGAGGCTGTGGCACGCAGCATGTTTACTATGGCTGGGTCGGCATTGCATGCAGTTGGCCTCGGCCCTGGTGTCGCGGTTGGTCCATGGGCTGCAGTATATTTGTGATGCAGCCTTGGGTGCAGCTCCTGTGCTGTCCATGCTTTCTCTTTCATCGGTGGTGATTAGACGTGTGCTGTGGCTTAAGAATTGGTTGGCAGACCAAGCCTCTAAAAAAGCTCTCATTGATCTGCACTTTCAAGGCGACTGCCTGTTTGGGGCTACCCTGGATGACATCATCAAGGGTGTCACTGGGGGAAGAGTACCTTCCTGCCTCAATATAAGAAAGGGAAGGAGCCTCGTCGCAGACGGGGGCCTTCTTTCTCAGCCCATAAGAAATTCTTTTGGGACTGCAGATAAAGGAAACAGATCTCTCAAGTCTTCCCTGGGAAGTTCCAACCAATCTTGGTCTGGTAAGCCTAGAGCAGGCTTCTCCGGATCCACTGACAAGACTCCTTCAGCATGAAGGTCTACCCTCACCCATTGCTGGGGTGGGGAGACATCTTTGCTGGTTTCCAGATTCATGGATCTCCTTCGTGAGTGTCAAGGGGGTCCACAAATTGAACCTTTTGGGGGTACCAAAGAAGGGGGACAGAATTTGTCCACTTCGGGGGCCCTGTGTCTCCTTGTGTGGGTATAATTCTTGTAAAGGTTCGGGTCACGTCCAAACTACCCCAGGTCCTCTCTAGCCCTGTCCAGGAAATTGGGCTACCTGGGTCTGACTCTGGAGTGAATGCTGACCAGGTTAGTAGTTTTTTTTCTCAAACATCGGCCCCTTCAGCAGGTTTAGTTCAACGGGAAGTAACTGAGGCTCGTGGCAATCTCGCAAGTTCTGGTAGACGCTGCAGTTGTCCTAGTGCCACTGCGGGGCCAACACCTTCTTCTTCTACAGTGCCTGTGAAGGACCGAAAGGGCGAAAGTCTTCTGGTGGCCATAAACGTCCCTTGGAAGCTACCTCTCAAGGAGGACCAGTTGTACCGAGGACTGAGCTTCCATCCTGCTTTACAGTAACCTAGCCATTGAAAGCCAGGTACTGAGAGATAAAGGTTTGTCGGAATCAGTGATCCCTACTATGATGAAGGCGAGGAAGTCGACTCCTAGTAAGATATGACGTTCATCCTGGATCCTTTTCTGTGGCTTGGATCTTAGCGAAAATGAGATTTTTGTACTCACTGTAAAATTCATTTCTCTGAGTTCATCGACGGACACTGCACCCACCCCTCTATGGAGTTTTTGATGTTTCTATTACTGCTTGCTACTAAACTGAATATACAAACACATGAATCGCGCTGATAAGTGAACATAAACCATGAATAATATATGAAACTGAGTGAAAATATATAATCACTGCAAAAATTATATAATATTAATAACCAGACTAGGTTTGTATAAATGCACAAAATCAATTAATATATAAGTCTCTGTGATCACTGATAGTAAATATCATCCACCCATGCAAAACAAAAGAAAAAAAGCAAAAAAGGCAATATAGTGCTCATGAGACGGTCTTCAACTACTGTGTGACGTAGAAATGTGTTCCACCACCGGTATAGAAGGGGTTACGTCTTACCAGACAGGCATGTGACTGTCAGTCACTGCTCTCACTTCCAGTAGGACGGGTCTGTCCGAGCGTGTTCGGCCGACACATTGGACTTTAGGCTTGTTTATGAAGTGACTTCTGTAAGTGTGATTTTGTCTTACTACCTAATAAATTTTAAAAAGGTTTTACACTATCGGAGTTTCCCTATTTCTGTTACATGCCATGCATTCCATCTGAGCCGATTTATCTAATGTGATGATCCGAGGTCCTAGCGGCAGACCAGCACGGGAGATACATTTAAAGTCACAGCTGTCATGCTTTTCATGATCCTCTGTAATGGGGGATCATGCCTGTTTGGTAAGATGTAACCCCTTCTATACCGGTGGTGGATCACATTTCTACGTCACACAGTAGTTGAAGACCGTCTCATGCGGACTATTTTGCCTTTTTTGCTTTTTTTCTTTTGTTTTGCAAGGGTGGATGATATTTACTATCAGTGATCACAGAGACTTCTATATTACTTGATTTTGTACATTTATACAAACCTAGTCTGGTTATTTAATATTATATAATTTTTGTAGTGATTATATATTTTCACTCAGTTTCATATATTATTCATGGTTTATGTTCACTTATCAGCACGATTCATGTGTTTGTATATTTAATTGCTATATGGGTGTCATATAATTTGAATTGCTGCTTTTCACATTTTATTAGTTTAAGATTTAACGTTTTTGAGCTATTCACTAACACACACCTTAGCGCAGTTTTTCTTCCTTTTTTCTCTACTAAACTGAATACCTAGAGCAGGGAGGGGGTTAAATACTGATTGAAGACAGCCCATGGGCGTAGCCAAGTGTTTTTTATTCTGTCTAGTCCTACTCCTGCGGAAGCAATATAACCCAATGGTCAAGATTAAGAATGGGCTGTGTCCGTCGATGAACTCAGAGAAATGGATTTTATGGTGAGTACAAAAATCATATTTCTTGAAGTTGGAATATAATGTTTGTAAATGTTATTCATTGAATTTGTAGCTGTGGGACTCCCGAGGCTACAACTTACATTTTTACTCTATGCAGCGCAAACCTAATGGCTTAGAAAATGTAAACCTTAGTTTATTCATAAATAGTCTAGTGAAAACTTACAAAACTTAATTTTTTTTTTTGTTGCTGTATCCTCCAATTAAATTAATCTTTATATAGAATTAGAAGACAGAGACAAGAAAAGATGTTTATGCAACATCGCCCTAAATATACATAGTCATAATAATAATAAAATTATTATATAGATGTTTGGGCATTTTATTGAAATAAAGTTTTTATTGTAAAAATGTTATTCTTTAAGCTACTTTTTTACCCACTGTATTCTTCGCATTATCACTCCAAACAGAAAATACCTGCTTCCAGGGTTTAATGTCTCCTTCATCTTGACTGGCCTACTTTGACACATTCCCTTATCCCTGGGCAAGCCATGCTTGGTTTTTATCAGATACAATACAAAAAAAAGCTCACATACTCCCTTTGTTGCTACATTCATGACAGTTCAAATCCTGTTTTGAACAATTCTCCACCTGATTGCTCTTTTGTCAAATAGTTTGTCAAATAATTTAGTCAAATAATTTATGTAGACATTTTGCATTTGAAGACTTTTGTGTGTGTCACCAATGATTTTCATTTTCACAAGTGCTCATATTGGTTTGTATCGGTTAGGTTTTAAATAAGTATTAGTAGAACTCTACATTCATAAAAAATAAAAAATAAATAATATGGCATAAACAGTACCGTAAAATTGCTACAAAAGCAATTTGTAATGAAAAGTACCATTCTATTTAAAGCTGAAGCTGCTGTAGTTTTCTAAAGCTGTCAAACAATTCAATATGGCAATCTGGAGGCATTCGGAGCAACGTTGATGTACCGAAAGCCCCTAAAAAAAGTGCTTTCCTGCTTCTCTGACTGATCAAATTTTAGGCATCCCCTGCAAAATGAATTTCAGTTTTGATGAGATACCCCCCCAAGGGTTAATTACTTCTAAAGGGATGCTAAAACTGCAGCTTTATTCATCAGAACACAAGGTAGTTATAATGAACCAGACCTCCCCATTTAGGAATCAGTCTGGAAAAGACATAGTGAAACAAACAGCTGTTTTTTTAGAATGGAAAAAGGTATAAATCTGCTACAAAGTTTGTTAGAATATTTGCAATGTATATAGATCACACAGGAAGGATTGTTTTTTTCTTAACAAAAGTAAAGTTAAGTAAAGTTTCATTAAGAAAACATTTTTAGATTTAATAGCAACTGTATATTGCAAGGGCTCACCTGATTATATATTATTTGAATCAACTGCTTAGGCAGACCTTCATACTATACAGTTGTTAATAAATCTAATGATGATTGTTGAATTTGCTAAAATCAGTCTGCTCACAACTATACATTAAAAAAAAAACAAAAAAAAAAAACAGGTCTCTAATAAATATCACACTTCATTTACAAATGTGTGATCACTAAAATTATTAAATAATAGATAAAAATATACATAATAAAAAAGGAACAATTTGTAGCCCAAGTTCCAAATTTATTTTCCTAACTAATCACTTACAAAAACCCAGCAGGTATATATATCCATCATATCGTTCATATAGCAGATATCAAAGTACTGCCTGAAATCCCTCAACATTAACTCCCTCCTCCCCCCCACTGTTGACCCCCACAGTGCCAGAAGTTCCGCTGCAGGAAGAGGACAGAGCAGTGCTGCAGTGAAGGTTTTTTTTTCTTACAGAATCCTAATGGATTCCGCACATCGTTGGACATACTTCATTACAGATAAGTAATGTAACAAAGGCCCTGTTCACACATACAGCAGTGACCTGTGTGTTACTGCACTGGAAGTATTGCACTGCACTGGAAGAACGCAGGTTGCATTATGTGCGCCTAAACACACATACAAATGCACACCAAGAGAAGGCAATTTTTTGAGCATTTTCATGCAGTTTAAACCATGCTTAGGTTTGAACAGGCCCTTAAGCTGTAGAGACAAAAGTGTAATAAATATATATTTTAATATTTAGCCATGTAGCTTTGTTTTTTTTTGTCAAATCTTCTAAAAAGAGATTAATCTTTGGTTCCTTGCCAACAGACAGTGGTGGTGTGGTTTCCTTTGTTGGAACCTAACTTAAAGTGCATGTAAACCCAATCACTAAAGTCTAATACAACTTTAACATGTTAAAGTTATTATCATTTTTTTCATATCTGCAGCTTTCAATTAATAGTGAAAGCCAACCAACTAACATTGAAATTTCCTTAATTTTTACTGAAAGGATTGCTATTACTTTTACTAGAGTTGTTTTCTGTTTCAGTGGTATGTATTTGGTTATTACAAGAAGATAACATGCAAAAGTTGCACACACTCAGGGGCTAGCTTTGACAATTGTAACAAGAGTTAGTTTGCCAAAGAAAGCAAAGAAGAAATAATTTGTAAAAAAAAAAAAAAAAAAACCTCCTGAGAGCGGATATAACGGCAACAGATAGGTATGGTCCAGGGGCTGTGATGGCCAGAGGGTACTAGGGAAGTTCCCAACAATCACAGGATCTGCAATATCCATATAGTGGTATAGTATACAATCTATATAAGTTAAAAAAATCCAAGAAACCAAGGGGTGGTTGGGTAGGAGGGTGGCAGAAACAGAAAAGGGGCATGGATGCAGCAAGTGGAGAAGTAAAGAAAAGCCAGAGTAGACTATAGGGGAAAGGGGGTCAAGAGGTTAGAGGCCAAGAGCAGGGGGAGGGTATAAGGGCTTGGGAGCATTGAGGCCACCTGTTCTAAGCGACCTTGGCTGGCTGGGGGAGAGTTAAGAAGGCATATGACAGCCATGGTACTAGAGTTGTTTTCAATTAATAATGTACCTGTTACAATAACTGAAAAGTAGAAAAATATAGTTACAGAGAAAGAACGAAGTGAATCATTAAGAAGATCCATGTTTAGGCACTTCCTGTTATAGAATCACCGCATACTCCCACTCTACCCCAGATATGCTCCTGTCATCCTGTCGCACGTGCATTCGATGGAGACTGCAAGGAACAATTTCATTACTCAATATTCAGAAGTGGTCCACTATTATCACCATCAGGAAACCCTGCCTGTGAAATGCCATGCAGTCATCCCAAGAATACATACATGCAGACAGGAGGTGGCTGCAAAAATAAACAGAAGGTGAATACAAGTATTGTATGAAAAAAAAAAAGTGATACACGGAGCTTTAACTTACTAAATTAAATTTACTTAGGGTTTTAATACATCCACCTAAAAGATTAACTACAGGCAGATATAAAAGCGCCAGTTATTGCAGCTGTGTATTTTAAAAATTTAGTAAACAAGAGTACGTAACTGAATGTTACTTGATTTTAGTCTCTTGTAATCCTCTGTACAGCAGCACATGGACTGTGAGAGGAAAGGGCAGCGCTAGGATCCAATCAAGCCTTTTGCATTCACATGTGACAATAAACTTGCTAGTAAAAAGGAGAGTAGAGTGATGACTTCATCAGTTGATTGGTACTCCTTCACTGTCCAGTCACGGATAACAGAAAAAGAAATGACTCCTGCGCACAAGTGGGCAACCAGACAGATGGTAAAACGACACAGGCCTTGCTGCCCTCAAGGATGGGAAATCCTAGCAGACAAAGAAATAAAAAGAGAGAGGGGCACACCGGCCATGTGCATTATCTTTTGTAAAATATTTATTGAATAAAATGATAAAAGAAATTACTCACAAGCAGTTGTGAAGCCGGGTGCAGTAAGAATCAAGCACCGACTAGCAGCAAGCGGTTATTATGATGAGCAAAACCTGCCAAAGGTCTTAGAGGAACATACAGGCATCACTACCAGCTAACGCGTTTCGAAGGGCATGTCCCTTCTTCATCAGAGCTCAGCAGTGAACCCTCCTTCAGTAGTCCCTGTATAAATAGTGCCAAAAACGGCACAATCCGTGGATTAGGGAGGGCACATGGGGCCCCTCCCCCTCCATGGATCCCTCCCTCCTAGGCTCCTCAATTATACAAGCAGATAGACCAAAATTAAAATTAATAGAAAATAAAAAATTAAAAAATTAATAGAAAATAAATAAATATAAATAAATATATGTGAGTATCAATGTGGTTAAATGCTACCAAAGGCAGGGGCTACCCGTGGGGAAACATAACATACACACAGTGATAGATGATAGCATGTTGAGCACAAAAAGGTGCAGAGTGGCATAGACTATGCGAACCTGTTAATACGAGCCATATGGCTAGCAGACTATCGTATGCAAGTGGACACTGTACCTTTAGTGTCCGATACACTACCCGGAAATGATCGGCGAGCCACTTGCATGTACAGGGATCAGATCGTAGGAAGGTACAGTGTCCACTTGCATACGATAGTCTGCTAGCCATATGGCTCGTATTAACAGGTTCGCATAGTCTATGCCACTCTGCACCTTTTTGTGCTCAACATGCTATCATCTATCACTGTGTGTATGTTATGTTTCCCCATGGGTAGCCCCTGCCTTCGGTAGCATTTAACCACATCGATACTCACATATATTTATTTATATTTATTTATTTTCTATTAATTTTTAAATTTTTTTATTTTCTATTCATTTTAATTTTCGTCTATCTGCTTGTATAATTGAGGAGCCTAGGAGGGAGGGATCCATTGAGGGGGATGAGCCCCATGTGTCCTCCCTAATCCACTGATTGTGCCTTTTTTGGCACTATTTATACAGGGACTACTGAAGGAGGGTTCACTGCTGAGCTCTGATGAAGAAGGGACGTGCCCTTCGAAACACGTTAGCTGGTAGTGATGCCTGTATGTTCCTCTAAGACCTTTGGAAGATTTCGCTCATCATAATAACCGCTTGCTGCTAGTCGGTGCTTGATTCTTACTACACCCGGCTTCACAACTGCTTGTGAGTAATTTCTTCTATCATTTTATGCAATAAATATTTTACAAAAGATAATGCACATGGACGGTGCTCCCCTCTCTCTTTTTATTTCACTATCCAGTCACGGGCTGGGGCAGGGAGTTAACTTAGCTTTGTTGCTTAACTGTAGTAGAAAAGTCAGGTCATTAGACTGCCTATCCCGTTTGGAATTGCTGTGCAAATCTGAGGACAGGGTGGACAATCCTTAAACAGAAAGAAACACCTACTATGTACAGTATGTATTTAAATGGTATATTTATCTGTTTATCTGTAGTTCAGCTTTAATTCAATAAATAAATAGCTTTTTTTACTTGCCCAAAAGAACAAAAGCAATTTCACAGTATTTTTCATCATAGGGTCCTTAACAATATAATGTTACATTTCATGTGTATTTTGGCACCTCTCGTAGCCCTCTTTTTTACCATTTAATCATGTCAAGCTCCAGAGTCTGTTATGGAGGCCATGTTTTAAGGAATGTGGTGGACAAATGGGAGGAAAGATCCTTAAACAGCAATTCCTGAACCTAGTTATTTGGTCACAGCTGAGAGAAAAAGCAATCTTCTGCCTTGTATTAAATTGAAAATATAAATTGACAGGCTAGAGCATTTGGTTTGATTGCTTTTATCTTGTTAGCGTTATATTAGCTTAAAATAAATCATAAAAATATAAGAAAACAATAGAGAAAAGCATGCAAATTACTTGTATATTTCTGTGTCATCTCTTATTTGTTTCAAAGGAATCTTTATTACGTTGGTACTACAACAAAAATACATATTATTGGTATATTTTCACAGCTTTCTTGATGGAAAAAAATAAATAAATAACAGGATCTTCTACCCTCCTTGTCAGAGACAAGTAAAAGCTAATTTTCTTTGCATTTGTTTCGGTAAGCCATTTTATTGCACTATGGAATGATTTTCTTTCCTGGTGGGTCACATTAATTTGCAGACAAGGCACGCACAAAGTTTTGTACACTTAGATAAATGCAAAGCCAGCCAGCTAATATGCCAGTTGCCTTCATTTTCAGTGTAAAGAAACATATTGCTATGACTTGTTGTGTTCAATTGATACTGTACCTGCTGGATTCACTGAACCGTAAAAAAAATAAGTATCAGAAAAAGCATGGGGTCTAAATAGAATTTGATATCACAACATAGCAATTCTTGCCTAGACATGTGCGATTCGTTTCGTTCAGAATTAAAATTCTGACAAATTTTCATTTTTCGGAAATTCGGATGTACCTGAATTACAATAGTACCAAATTTCAACGAATCCGAAATAAGGAAAAAAAAATTGCCCGAAATTCGAATAGTTTCGGAATCATTTTCAAATACTATTCGAATAGTTTTCAAATTCGAAAAGTTTTCGAATTCGAATAGTTTTCCAATTTCCAAAGAGAAAGAATAGAATAGAAAAAAAAGGAATAGAATAGAAAAAAATAATAGACTAGAAAAGAATATAACAGAAAATAAAAGCATAGAATAGAGAATAAAAGAACAGAATAGACTAGAATATAATAGAAACAAATGAAATAGAATAGAATAACATAGAATATAACTATCTTCTGAAATTCGACTTTCAAATAGAATAAATTTGAATACATAAGAAAAGAATGGAATAGAAAAGAATAGAATAGAAAAAAAAATAGAATAGAAAGAATATAACCATCTTCCGAAATTTGAATTTCGAATAGAATAAATTTGAATAGAAAAAATAGAATAGAATAGAAAATAGAATAGAATGAACAAATAAAATAGTATAATTAAAAAAACAGTAGAATAGAAAGAATATAACTATTTCCCAAAATTAAAATAGAATCAATTTGAATAGAATAGAAAATAATAGATTAGAATAGGAAGATGGTTATATTCATTCTATTCAGTTGTTTTTTTCTATACTATTGTGTTATTTTATATTCTACTCTATTCTTTTCTATTCTATTCAAATACGAATTGATTATATTTGAATTGGAAAATGATAATATTGAATTGGAAAATGGTTATATTTTTTTTATTCTATTCTTTTCTATTCTATTCAGATTTCAGAAGATGGTTATAATCTATTTTATTCTATGCTTTTTTTATCCTATTCTATTACTTTCTATTCTATTACATTATTGTTTTTAGTGCAGTCCACCAAATGTGGATCATCCACAGTCTCTAAAATAAGCCAGGGAATCTTCAGGATACATCATGGTAAATATGGCATATACCAGATACCTTGCTGCATCATTTTGCTTATTTTTTTCACCCTATGGTCATGTCTAGCTTATAAATGTGTGTATAAATTATGTAAAAATTGTATTCCACATTCAAAACGAGCTTAAATTCCTTAAATGATATTTGTGTCTTTCTGTTACTCTAATTGCAGAAACTGAATATGACTTGTATTTACAGAGGTTAATGTAAAAAGAGAGAAGCAATTAAAAAGTTATTCAAGATACTGCCTTATTATTTCTTGCAGAAACACAGTGGGGAATGTTTGAAGAGAGCTTTATGTTTAATCATTTATGTTATCAATCATAAATTTGGTCATGAGTTTGATAATTCCATCTGCTTTCTGTGTGTTTTGCATAGTGGATATTTATTTCAGTGCTTGCTCTGACACATACCAGTTTTGTTACATTTTATGTAGGTTTAATGTCTCTATTACTACTTAATTACTACTACTATTACTACTTAATGATCATATATTTAAACTGACAAATGTAAAGCTTTTTTATGTATAACAAGGCTGCTAGTTCAGACCATTTAAATTGTTTTAGGGCAAAACTATCACCAAGAACAGAAGTATAACACAAAACTCTAGCCAAAATGTTATTATTGTTCAGGTTTTATCCCAACCAGGAGAAGGTGTGGGGCGTTGGATTACGGTTTCCAATAGCTATTTCAATGACAGCTCAGGTCTGGTGACTAAAAAGTTAGTTTTCTTTTTAGACAACTCTGTAAGGAGTGACAGATGTACGATGGAACATGTCTTTTGTAGACTGGTGTATGATGAGATCAGACACCTTTTGTAAAGTCCAGAAGCTACATGCTCTCTCTAAAAGGTTGCATTTGAGCAAATTCAATGCATTTCAGGGGTACAAAGGGTTTCCCTTTATTACGGCTATAATAGGATAACCTTAGGTATTTGTTATCCTCTTATAGCCCTGATAAATAGTCACCCTTTGATCCCCCAAAACATGTTGGCTTTTATTAAATATAACTTTTAATAAAATTTCATTTCTGAAATTGACAAAACATGTCTGCCATTTTTTCACCATACACCAGTTTTTTGTTTTTTTTTATCACTGTGAGTATGTTCTTTTGGAGAGATTTTTCCTTAGTTACTGACCTGCCAGCAAAGAAAAACAAACCGAAGTTCTATAGCGCAAAAGAAAACTTTGCCTTGTATAGGTCCTTGTATATAAAAATGTATATGTAAATGTATATAGGTCCTTGTATATAAAAATGATAGACTTTCAAATCACAGGGCTCAGTTCGAGAGATTTCATTGCGGTATCATGTGTTTATAGTTTTGCTGCACAACTTTTCTGATAAACTACACTTCGATATACAGCTCATAGTACACTGAGCCTTTAATCTTGGAAGAGCTTCCTAGCTTAGTGTTTTCAGGTTCAGTCAATGCAGGGGAGTTCTGTGTATGAGAGTTCTTTATGCTGAATGTCCCTGCAGTGCTCCTAGGCTTGTGAGTGGGTCCAAGTGAGTGACGGTATCAGGAGGATGTACGGGATCTGGAGAGTAGGACAATCCTTTTCTGCATAAGTGATTGAGTGCTTTACAGCTGTCTGAATCACTTTTAGTAAATAGTGAAAGGCTAGCTCATTTTAAACAAGCTAAGGTCTGCTACTACAGTATTATAAGAATAGTCCTAACCAATTGGATTACTACCAACAAAGCATGTACTTCCACGATTTATGTACTTTCCTTTAATTGCGTATAATATTTCAGATGTTTAATAATACCATTTTAACCTGTGGTTAATTTATTTGTATTTTTACTGCTAATTAACACCAATTGTAGGGGGTCAGTATATCCAAAATTGACAGTGCAGTCATAGCTGGATGCTCAGTGGGCTGAATCACACTCCAGTTTGTTATATTTGTTAAGGTTACAGGTGGTAAGATAATCTCCTTCAAATATCTGATTTTTCTTTTTTCCACCTTGAGCTCTTGATGGTGTTTGTGCAGCTGTAGTCTCACTCCTCCTGCAACTTTCCTCCTAATGTAAATGATACATAAAACAGAGAGAGTGAGATTTCCTTGCTTCTGCTATAATTAGGTGGAGTTGGGAACCTGGTTTCAGAAAATTATCAAACTGATTCAACCCTAGGGAATCTACCCAAAAAAAATTTAAATTTTTTTGGTGGACTGATATTTTAATATTTTTTTCAACCAAATCTGTGCACATCCATCTTTTTGCACATAATGTATACTAGAATTATTCAGTATATTTTTTTCCAGTTTTACTTATGTATTAGTTTAAGTGTAATGAATAGTTTTATAGAGCATGACAGTAAAACTATGGCCAAATGTTCCATTAAAACAGTACTCTGTAACTGTAATGCTTAGAACAATTCCAGCACATCTAAGACCAGAATGATTCATACATCCTCAAGACAGCTAATGAAATGTCATCTATGCTTAATTTACATAATTTGTGTTTGATCATTTCCTTCAAGGCATGTGTCCAACATCTGATTCTTGTCTTTTATTGTACCCAGTCATTTTCAGAAACCATTATTCTTTCACTCCATGTTTAATACTGACCCTCCGGTGTAGCACATTCCATCCTAAATATAACCAGTTTGAACCTCCCTAGAATCTGCTTTTTTTCTTGCTGTAGGCTTAACACATGTCCTTATTCCATTAGCGTATGTTTTGCTTTTAAGCCATGGTATTTAATGTGTACTTTATTGTGGTCTACTTTTTAAAATTCATTTTGATCTATTTTATAATAAATGCTTATAGTAATGGTGTGCATATTTTCTCAGCTCTGGACAAATTCGAGTTTGGTATTTTCTTACCAGTGTGTTAGAAAAGGTGTCCTAATGTACTGATTCTATATTGACTGAGTAGCAGTAATCAAGTCTGAATAGATGTATTACATGTTGTTTTTGTACCGACTTTCCATTATGCTTCAGTGATACCTTTTTCCAGATTTTTCCTCTGTTGTTAATATGAAGTCTCATATAATACATGTATTTGGGAAATGTCCAACATCTATTGCTGGGGAAAGGCAGGGTCTTTCCATCAAATGGAATATCAGTGGAAAGACAGGAGTCAGTTATGCTCCATTTGCTACCTGAAAAGCAACAAAATAGTCAGGTGGATGTATTTATCTTCATTAGTTGATATGATATTGGCACTTTTTTCACAGCACATTTACAAAGAGCATTGAACCATATACTGTAGATATATCATTGTCCAAAAAGAAGAGTTCATTCCAACCTTCCTACTAGCAGTCATATATCTATACAGAATAGTGCCAATTTGGGAAGGAGCTAATACCTTCCAACATATTTTGGGTAATAAAAGCACCCAATAGAATTGGGAGAGAACATGGAAACATGTTTTGTGTAGGGAGCTGAGCCTAAGAAACTGCTGCACAACAGTGCTGTATATGGAATAGATGCTGATAGCCTTATCTTCTCCATGTTCATGTCTCTACCCCTATGCAAATATTCTGTCAGTTCAATCTCACTCTAAACTTTAAAACATAAAAAAAGTTGATGTATTTTTCTGCTCCTCCACGCCCACCATGGATCACCCCACCCCACCTTCCTTTTCTTCTACCTCCTCTCTCCTTATATCTTCTCCTTCTATTCTTCCTGTTGTATAAAATTGTAAAATGGCATTTGGTGTGCATTGGTGACGCTAGTATGAATAGTAATAATGTTAGGGTCCACCCTTGCTATGGTGTGCTGAATCTCCTTATCGCTCACCCTTCTTTATGCATTCATGGCTTTATCAGTACAAATTGTATAACTGTATCCCTCACCGTTCATACGCACTTCCTTCATTTTAGATCATTTGTCCTTTTTTACTGCAGGACATCACTGTGCCACATATTTTTTATTTTCAAGCTTTTTTGGAATCAAGCAATATGTCTCCATTTCATGCTGTTGATTTTCAATGCATACTGTTAAATAATATGATGTACAGTATAGTAGATACTATATTATTGTGTTGTGGTGTTTTTATACTTGGTATTTAAAGACATGAAAGATGCACATGGCATCTTTGGTGTGTCAAAACTATTTCACAGGCTTGTCTAAATGTTGTGTAGCAAACTTTAATTGAGCTTCAACATGCTTTTCCTTCAGCAATGGAGTCTTGCATGGCGAGCGTGCATCCAGGCCATGGCAGTTGAGTGCATTACTTATTGTTTTCTTTGAAACAATTGTACCTGCTAATTCCAGGTCTTTCTGAAGCGCTCCACAATTGTCCTTGGCTCTTGGACAACTCTTCTGAAAATTATTTTCACTTCTCTGTCAGAAATCTTGCAAGGAGCTTCTGGTCGTAGCCAGTTTACGGTTAAATGATGTTCTTTCCAGTTCTGGATTAAGGCCCCAACAGTGCTCATTGGAACATTCAAAAGTTTAGAAATCCTTGTGTAACCAATGCCATCAGTGTGTTTTGCAACAATAAGGTTGCAAAGGTCTTGAGAGAGCTCTTTGCTTTTACCCATCATGAGATGTTTCTTGTGTGACAGCTTGGTAATGAGACACCTTTTTATGACATCAGTTGAGACTGAACCAGCCAGTAGTGGCTGGTATTTTTTTTTTAGTGCCCAGGTCGGCCCACACTTACCTCATCCAGGTCGAACGGACAGTGCTCCTACGGGCGGTGGCTTCCATCGTGTCTCCTCTTCTGCATCACGGCGGCTTCCACCATGCATCTCATCCTCCTAGGCATCCAATAGGATCACCTGTCCTTTCAGTCAATCAGGTGATGGGTCTCAGGACCCTCTTCCTGATTGGCCGGGAGGAGTATCAGTGTTACAATAGCAAATATTGATTTGCTATTGTCACACAACTGACAGTGCTCTGCGCCCTGAGCCTACCCTTTTTTGAAGCGTACAAGAGCCTCCATTGAAATCCATACATCCTGCATGCAGATTAGGGGGCCGGACGCATGAATGGGGGGGCGACGCCCGTGCACCCCTAATTTATGGTCAGCCACTGGAACCAGCTGATATTAATTTGCACTGACAACGGGCAGGATTGCTTTCTAATTACTGATAGGTTTCAGGTGGTGTCTTGGCTTTCCATGTCTTTTTGCACCTCCCTTTCTTCATGTGTTCAATACTTTTTCCCTGTGTCATTCCATTTTATTACACAACTTAATTTCTGAACATATTTGTTTTGGTTTCCTTCAATGTATGGACTGCATGGGTTGTTACCGTCATTTGGTGAAAATTTCACATCACTAGCACCTTTAAAAATAAAATATATACACACACACACACACACACACAGTTGTGTTCATAAGTTTACATACCCTGGCAGAATTTGATTTCTTGGCCATTTTTCAGAGAATATGAAAGATAACACAAAAACTTTTCTTTCACTTGTGGTTAGTGTTTGGCTGAAGCCATTTATTATCATACATACATACATACATACATACCCCAGTTCTTAATATTGTGTATTTCCCCCTTTAACATCAATGACAGCTTAAAGTCTTTTGTGGTATTTGTGGATGAGGCTCTTTATCAGATGGTAAAGCTGCCCATTCCTCTTGGCAAAAAGCCTCCAATACCTGTAAATTCTTTGGCTGTCTTGCATAAACTGCATGTTTGAGATCTCCCCGGAGTGGCTCAATGATATTGAGGTCAGGAGACTGAGATGGCCACTCCAGAACCTTCACTTTATTCTGCTGAAGCCAATGACAGGTTGACTTGGCCTTGTGTTTTGGATTATTGTCATGTTGGAATGTCAAAGTACTTCCCATGCGTAGCTTCCTGGCTGATGAATGCAAATGTTCCTCCAGTATTTTTTCATAACATACTGCATACATCTCGCCATCAATTTTGACCAAATTTCCTGTGCCTTTGTAGCTCACACATCCCCAAAACATCAGCGACCCCCCTCCGTGTTTCACAGTAGGAATGGTGTACCTTTCATCATAGGCCTTGTTGACTCCTCTTCAAATGAAGCATTTATAGTTGTGCCAAAAAAGCTAAATTTTGGTCTCATCACTACAAATGACTTTGTACCAGAAGGTTTAATGTTTGTCTCTGTGCTGTTAGGCGTGTTGTAAACTGGATACTTTATGGCATTTGCGTCTTAATGGCTTTCTTCTGGTGACTCAACCATGCAGCCAATCTTTCTTCAAGTGCTTCCTTATTGTGCATCTTGAAACAGCCACACCACATGTTTTCAGAGAGTCTTGTATTTCACCTGAAGTTATTTGTGGGTTTTTCTTTGCATCCCGAAGAATTTTCCTGGGAGTTGTGGCTGAAATTTTAGTTGGTCTACCTGACCATGGTTTGATTTCAACAGAACCCCTCATTTTCCACTTCTTGATTAGAGTTTGAACACTGCTGATTGGCATTCTCAATTACTTGGATATCTTTTGATATCCCTTTCATGTTTTATACAGTTCAACTGCCTTTTCCCGCAGATCCTTTGACAATTCCTTTGCTTTCCCCATGACTCAGAATCCAGAAACATCAGTGCAGCACTGGATGAGAGATGCAAGGGTCTGTCAGGAGTCCAGAAACTCATTGATCTTTTATAAACACACACTAATTACAAGCAAACAGATCACAGGTGAGGATGGTTACCTTTCAATAGCCATTAAAACCCCTTTGTGTCAACTTGTGTGCATGTTATCAGGCCAAAATCACCAGGGTATGTAAACTTTTGATCAGGGTCACTTGGGTAGTTTCTTTGTCATTATGATTTAAAAAGAGTAAGCACAGTAGATTGATAACAAATGGCTTCAGCCAAACACTAACCATGAGTGAAAGAAAAGTTTTTGTGTGATCATTCATATTCTCTGAAAAATGGCCAAGAAATCATAAATTCTGCCAGGGTATGTAAACTTATGAGCAGAATATGTATGTATGTGTGTGTGTGTATATATATATATATATATATATATATATATATATATATATATATACGGAAAGTATTCAGACCCCCTTAAATTTTTCACTCTTTGTTATATTGCAGCCATTTGCTATAATCATTTAAGTTCATTTTTTTTCCTCATTAATGTACACACAGCACCCCATATTGACAGAAAAACACAGAATTGTTGACATTTTTGCAGATTTATTAAAAAAGAAAAACTGTAAAATCACATGGTCCTAAGTATTCAGACCCTTTGCTCAGTATTTAGTGGAAGCACCCTTTTGATGTAATACAGCCATGAGTCTTTTTGGGAAAGATGCAACAAGTTTTTCACACCTGGATTTGGGGATTCTCCGCCATTGCTCCTTGCAGATCCTCTCCAGTCCTGTCAGGTTGGGTGGTAAACGTTGGTGGACAGCCATTTTTAGGTTTCTACAGAGATGCTCAATTGGGTTTAAGTCAGGGCTCTGGCTGGGCCATTCAAGAACAGTGACGGAGTTGTTGTGAAGCCACTCCTTCGTGATTTTAGCTGTGTGCTTAGGGTCATTGTCTTGTTGGAAGGTAAACCTTCGGCCCTGTCTAAGGTCCTGAGCACTCTGGAGATGGTTTTCGTCCTGGATATCCCTGTACTTGGCCACATTCATCTTTCCCTTGATTGCAACCAGTCGTCCTGTTCCTGCAGCTGAAAAACACCCCCACAGCATGATGCTGCCACCACCATGCTTCACTGTTGGGACTGTATTGGACAGGTGATGAGCAGTGCCTGGTTTTTTCCACACATACCTCTTAGAATTAAGGCCAAAAAGTTCTATCTTGGTCTCATTAGACCAGAGAATCTTATTTCTCACCATCTTGGAGTCCTTCAGGTGTTTTTTAGCAAACTCCATGTGGGCTTTCATGTGTCTTGCACTGAGGTGAGGCTTCTGTCGGGCCACTCTGCCGTAAAGCCTCGACTGGTGGAGGGCTGCAGTGATGGTTGACATTCTACAACTTTCTCCCATCTTCTGACTACATCTCTGGAGCTCAGCCACAGTGATCTTTGGGTTCTTCTTTACTTCTCTCACCAAGGCAGTTCTCCCCCGATAGCTCAGTTTGGCCAGATGGCCAGCTCTAGGAAGGGTTCTGGTCGTCCCAAACGTCTTCCATTTAAGGATTATGGAGGCCACTGTGTGAACTTTAAGTGCAGCAGAAATTTTTTTGTAACCTTGGCCAGATCTGTGCCTTGCCACAATTCTGTCTCTGAGCTCTTCAGGCAGTTCCTTTGACCTCATGATTCTGATTTGCTCTGACATGCATTGTGAGCTGTAAGGTCTTATATAGACAGGTGTGTGGCTTTCCTAATCAAGTCCAATCAGTATAATAAAACACAGCTGGACTCAAATGAAGTTGTACCATCTCAAGGATGTTCAGAAGAAATGGACAGCACCTGAGTTAAATATATGAGTGTCACAGCAAAGGGTCTGAATACTTAGGACCATGTGATATTTCAGTTTTTCTTTTTTAATAAATCTGCAAAAATGTCAACAATTCTGTGTTTTTCTGTCAATATAGGGTGCTGTGTGTACATTAATGAGGAAAAAAAAAATAACTTAAATGATTTTAGCAAATGGCTGCAATATAACAAAGAGTGACAAATTTAAGGGGGTCTGAATTCTTTCCGTCCTCACTGTATATAAAATACATACACAATTTCTTACTTCATAGTAGATAACAGGCAAATTGCTTGTGGAGCAGATTTGAAGTGCTTCTCTGCAGGCAATTGCATTAAGGTATAGAAAAACATCAATGTGAAATCCTTATTGATCTGTGGATTTATTAAAAGCTATCGCCATCCCATTGACTGGCCAGCCAGTTCAATATACCTTCTTGTTCGAAGCAATTGTTTAATTCTAATTTTGCACCTGTAAGTTTATCATCTACCTCCCTTTCTGAAGAAAAGAACACAACCTTTAAATGATTGGCAAAACATTCTAAAAATTGCAAGCATTATTATTATTAATTATAATATACAGTATCTCACAAAAGTGAGTACACCCCTCACATTTCTGTAAATATTTTATTTATCTTTTCATGTGACAACACTGAAGAAATTACTCTTTGCTACAATGTAAAGTAGTGAGTGTACAGCTTGTAGAACAGTGTAAATTTGCTGTCACCTCAAAATAACTCAACACACAGCCATTAATGTCTAAACAGCTGGCAACAAAAGTGAGTACACCTCTAAGTGAAAATGTCCAAATTGTGCCCAAAGTGTCAATATTTTGTGTGGCCACCATTATTTTCCAGCACTGCCTTAACCATCTTGGGCAAGGGGTTCACCAGAGCTTTCACAGGTTGCCGCTTGTGTCCTCTTCCACTCCTCCATGACAACATCATGGAGTTGGTGGATGTCAGAGACCTTGTGCTCCTCCACCTTCCATTTGAGGATGCCCCACAGATGCTCAATAGGGTTTTGGTCTGGAGACATGCTTGGCCAGTCCATCACCTTTACCCTCAGCTTCTTTAGCAAGACAGTGGTCATCTTGGAGGTGTGTTTGGGGTCATTATTATGTTGGAATACTGCCCTGCGGCCCAGTCTCCGAAGGGTGGGGATCATGCTTTGCTTCAGTATGTCACAGTACATGTTGGCATTCATGATTCCTTCAATGAACTGTAGCTCCCCAGTGGCGGCAGCACTCATGCAGACCCAGTCCATGACACTCCCACCACCATGCTTGACTGTAAGCAAGACACACTTGTCTTTGTACTCTTCACCTGGTTGCCGCCACACACGTTTGACACCAAATAAGTTTATCTTGGTCTCATCAGACCACAGGACATGGTTCCAGTAATCCATGTCCTTAGTCTGCTTGTCTTCAGCAAAATATTTGTGGGCATTCTTGTGCACTATCTTTAGAAGAGGCTTCCTTCTGGGACAACTGCTATGCAGACCAGTTTGATGCAGTGTGCGGCGTATGGTCTGAGCACTGACAGGCTGACCTCCCACCCCTTCAACCTCTGCAGCAATGCTGGCAGCACTCACACATCTATTTCCCAAAGACAACCTCTGGATATGAAGCTGAGCATGTGCACTCAACGTCTTTGGTCGATCATAGCGAGGCCTGTTCTGAGTGGAACCTGTCCTGTTAAATCCAAAATCCATTATGGGGCAGAATCACCTAAAGGGCCTGTTATGGATTGGGAGGGACTCCCACACTGTTTTTTTTCTGAATTTTTCATTGCCAGCATTCTTTTGTTTGCATTCTAGCTGACAGCGGGTTTCTGATGAGCCATCCGTTGTTAAGTACGCGGCAGCCAGATTCCCGGTCCGCTCCTTACAACCAGCTGTTCTTTGCACAGAATTCGGATCGGTCAATCATTTTTCGATCAATCTAAAGTAGAATCGTTCAGAAAATGTGGAATTCGTTAGAAAATTAATAAAAGAAACAAAACTAAACTAATTCTGAAATGAATCAGCGATTCAAAATTAAAAACATAACAATCCAAAACTAAACTAAACAAATTTTTTCAATCTGCACATGTCTAGTATTTATGGAGGAGCAGCATTGACAAACTTGGACTTAAAGAACACCTCCTCATCTATATCTGACAAGAGCAACTATTTTTTCTGCACTTATCGAACAGAAAAAAATTAAGTTCTAAAAATGATATAGATAGGCAACTCATATAATCATGAAATGACACAAAAAAAGATACACAGATACACTGTTCTGTTTATTCGGCACAATTAAAGATTTTTTACACACGTTTATGTAGGTATCACATTAATATTTAATATTTGTATGCCCGCGGTTAGGTAGAAAAAAGTGTCTATTAAAAAATAACAACAATAAAGTGCTATACTCCCCTTACAATAATCCCCTTAAATTATACAATTCATACATATGCACCATAAATCATATCAAACGATTAGTTCATAAAATTCAGTTGTGCAAAATATCAACAAAGTGCAATAGGGCTATCTTCAAAGTGCAATCAGTGCTCCAAATCTTTTTATGCGTAATAAGGTGCCATGCTCCCCTTTTGTGCCCTCACTCACCAAATTATGAGTCTTAATACACCTATCATAGGTGGATGCTCAGATGCTGTTTCTCCAGCTCCTCCAATTCTCTCAATGGGATGGTAGGTTAATGGTCACATAAAGAGGTAGAAAAATATCCATAGTGTAATTCCATTTTATTGTTAAAAAGATTTAAACCATACAAATTTCCCACTCACAAGTTTCCTGTGCAAGCAAGCATGTAACGGCGGTACAGAATGAGCAGAGTAACGCATGCGCCAAACGCAGATCGTGACGTCACCGGAAGTTCCCACCTAATGCATTTCACTCTCCCACTGGGAGTCTCTGAAGGCCCCTCTGAAGACACCATTTCAGGTATGGTAGTGAGAAGGTGGGTACAGGCAGGAGGGGGGTATTTTGGTGCGGTGAAAGTTGGGAGGGATTTGCAGGCCCTTTGGTTAGTGGTGCCTCTGTGGGCATTTGTCAACTCCAGATGCTCATAAAAAAAGCGTTGCACGGTCACATACATAAACGATACTAAATGTCATAAATTATAAATCTGTGTATATATACAGTTTTGCTCATAAGTTTACATACCCTGGCAGAATTTATGATTTCTTGGCCATTTTTTCAGAGAATATGAACGATAACACAAAAACTTTTCTTTCACCCATGGTTAGTGTTTGGCTGAAGCCATTTATTATCAATCAACCTTCACTTTATTCTGCTGTAGCCAATGACAGGTCGACTTGGCCTTGTGTTTCGGTTTATTGTCATGTTGGAATGTCCAAGTACGTCCCATGCGCAGCTTCCTGGCTGATGAATGCAAATGTTCCTCCAGTATTTTTTCATAACATACTGCATTCATCTTGCCATCAATTTTGACCAAATTTCCTGTGCCTTTGTAGCTCACACATCCCCAAAACATAAGCGATCCACCTCCGTGTTTCACAGTAGGAATGGTGTACCTTTCATCATAGGCCTTGTTGACTCCTCTCCAAATGTAGCATTTATGGTTGTGGCCAAAAAGCTCACTTTTGGTCTCGTAACTCCAAATGACTTTGTACCAGAAGGTTTGAGGCTTGTCCCTGTGCTGTGTGGCGTATTGTAAGCGGGATACTTTGTGGCATTTGCATTGTAATGGCTTTCTTCTGGCAACTCGACAATGCAGCCCATCTTTCTTCAAGTACCTCCTTCTTGTGCATCTTGAAACAGCCACACCACGTTTTCAGAGAGTCCTGTATTTCACCTGAAGTTATTTGTGGGTTTTTCTTTGCATCCCGAAGAATTTTCCCGGCAGTTGTGGCTGAAATTTTAGTTGGTCTACCTGACCGTGGTTTGGTTTCAACAGAACTCCTCGTTTTCTACTTCTTGATTAGATTGGCATTCTCAATTCCTTGGATATCTTTTTATATCCCTTTCCTGTTTTATACAGTTCAACTACCTTTTCCTGCAGATCCTTTGACAATTTGCTTTCCCCATGACTCAAAATCCAGAACCGTCAGTACAGCACTGGATGAAAGATGCAAGGGTCTTTCAGGAGTCCAGAAACGCATTGAACTTTTATACACACACTAATTACAAGCAAACAGATCACAGGTGAGGATGGTTACCTTTAATAGCCATTCGATCTCCTCTGTGTCAACTTGTGTGCATGTTATCAGGCCAAAATCACCAGGGTATGTAAACTTTTGATCAGGGTCATTTGGGTAGTTTCTGTTGTCATTATGATTTAAAAAGAGTAAACACAGTTGACTGATAATAAATGGCTTCAGCCAAACACTAACCGCGAGTGAAAGAAATATTTTTGTGTTATCATTCATATTCTCTGAAAAATGGCCAAGAAATCATAAATTCTGCCAGGGTATGTAAACCTTTGAGCACAACTGTATATAGGTATATCCCACTTTAGGCAAGCTAAAAAAACTGATTGCAAACTTTAAATGGTAACGGTGATAGCAGTACTCACTAATAATGCACACAAATTGTAAAACCAATCCCTTTTAAAAAGAGGGTTGCGATGTCACATATAAAAAATATGTTAACCTCTTGGTGCTGACAGTATGCAAATCTGCGACCTCTCTGCGGGTGGGCCTTGACTCCGAGCGACCACATATTTGCGTGCAATACTGCAAAAACAGCTGTGCTGATAGCGCGTGCCCTGTTACCGGTGGCTTCCGATCATGTGACAGTCAATCACAGTGGTCACATGATTACAAGCCCCGCCTCCTGGCATCTTAACCCTTTTAAAGGGCTGCGAGGCGCTGGTGCCAAGGGGTTAAATCACAACAAACACATTAAAAGTCTCAATGTGTTGGTTATAAGAAATCCACTGTGAAAAATCTTGATGAATCCAAAGTGCACCAGCAACTATGTAAAAAGAAAAGCCACTTACCAGAAGTTTAGACCTCACATTATAAGAGGTCCAAAACAACATTTAGATGAAACAGGATCCCATATGGATGGATGGATGGCTCCAGACCGCTTGATCATTCAGCTGTTGTCAATGCCTCAAATCTCTATCATAAATGTACTAAACCATGGGATAACTCAATCTGATTTCAACACCACTACGGATGAGCCGAACACCCCCCGATTCGGTTCGCACCAGAACCTGCGAACAGACCGAAAATTTGCACGAACGTTAGAACCCCATTGACGTCTATGGGACTCGAATGTTCAAAATCAAAAGTGCTTATTTTAAAGGCTAATTTGCATGGTATTGTCCTAAAACGGGTTTGAGGACCCGGGTCCTGCCCCAGGGGACATGTATCAATGTAAAATAAACTTTTAAAAAATGACTTTTTTTGGGAGCAGTGATTTTAATGATGCTTAAAGTAAAAAAAAAAAAAAAGTGAAATATTCCTTTAACCACTTCAGCCCCGGAAGGATTTACCCCCTTCCTGACCAGAGCACTTTTTACAAATTGGCACTGCGTCGCTTTAACTGCTAATTGCGCGGTCATGCAATGCTGTAACCAAACGAAATTTGCGTCCTTTTCTTCCCACAAATAGAGCTTTCTTTTGATGGTATTTGATCACCTCTGCCGTTTTTATTTTTTGCGCTATACACGGAAAAAGACCGAAAATTTTGAAAAAAATGATATTTTCTACTTTTTGTTCTAAAAAAAATCCAATAAACTCAATTTTAGTCATACATTTAGGCCAAAATGTATTTGGCCACATGTCTTTGGTAAAAAAAATGTCAATAAGTGTATATTTATTGGTTTGCGCAAAAGTTATAGCGCCTACAATCTAGGGTACATTTTCTGGAATTTACACAGCCTTTAATTTATGACTGCCTATGTCGTTTCTTGAGGTGCTAAAATGGCAGGGCAGTACAAAACCCCCACAAATGACCCCATTTTGGAAAGTAGACACCCCAAGGAAATTGCTGATAGGCATGTTGAGCCCATTGAATATTCATTTTTTTTGTCCCAAGTGATTGAATAATGACAAAAAAAAAAAAAAATTACAAAAAGTTGTCACTAAATGATATATTGCTCACACAGGCCATGGGCATATGTGGAATTGCACCCCAAAATACATTTAGCTGCTTCTCCTGAGTATGGGGATACCACATGTGTGGGACTTTTTGGGAGCCTAGCCGCATACGGGGCCCCGAAAACCAATCACTGCCTTCAGGATTTCTAAGGGCGTACATTTTTGATTTTACTCCTCACTACCTATCACAGTTTTGAAGGCCATAAAATGCCCAGATGGCACAAACCCCCCCCAAATGACCCCATTTTGGAAAGTAGACACCCCAAGCTATTTGCTGAGAGGCATGTTGAGTCCATGGAATATTTTATATTTTGACACAAGTTGCGGGAAAGTGACAATTTATTTATTTATTTATTTATTTTTGCACAAAGTTGTCACTAAATGATATATTGCTCACACAGGTCATGGGCATATGTGGAATTGCACCCCAAAATACATTCTGCTGCTTCTCCTGAGTATGGGGATACCACATGTGTGGGACTTTTTAGGAGCCTAGCCGCGTACGGGACCCCGAAAACCAATCACCGCCTTCAGGATTTCTAAGGGTGTACATTTTTGATTTCACTCTTCACTGCCTATCACAGTTTCGGAGGTCATGGAATGCCCAGGTGGCACAAACCCCCCCCAAATGACCCCATTTTGGAAAGTAGACACCCCAAGCTATTTGCTGAGAGGCATGGTGAGTATTTTGCAGCTCTCATTTGTTTTTGAAAATGAAGAAAGACAAAAAAAAAAATTTTTTTTTTCTTTTTTTAATTTTCAAAACTTTGTGACAAAAAGTGAGGTCTGCAAAATACTCACTATACCACTCAGCAAATAGCTTTGGGTGTCTACTTTCCAAAATGGGGTCATTTGGGGGGGGTTTGTGCCACCTGGGCATTCCATGGCCTCCGAGACTGTGATAGGCAGTGAAGAGTGAAATCAAAAATTTACGCCCTTAGAAAGCCTGAAGGCGGTGCTTGGTTTTCGGGGTCTCATACGCGGCTAGGCTCCCAAAAAGTCTCACACATGTGGTATCCCCGTACTCAGGAGAAGCAACAGAATGTATTTTGGGGTGTAATTTCACATATTCCCATGGCATGTTTGAGCAATATATAATTTAGTGACAACTTTGTGCAAAAAAAAAAAAAAAAAATTTGTCTCTTTCCCGCAACTTGTGTCACAATATAAAATATTCCATGGACTCGACATGCCTCTCAGCAAATAGCTTGGGGTGTCTACTTTCCAAAATGGGGTCATTTGGGGGGGGTTTGAACTGTCCTGGCATTTTATGCACAACATTTAGAAGCTTATGTCACACATCACCCACTCTTCTAACCACTTGAAGACAATGCCCTTTCTGACACTTTTTGATTACATGAAAAAATTATTTTTTTTTGCAAGAAAATTACTTTGAACCCCCACACATTATATATTTTTTTAAAGCAAATGCCCTACAGATTAAAATGGTGGGTGTTTAAATTTTTTTTTTTCACACAGTATTTGCGCAGCGATTTTTCAAACGCATTTTTTGGGGAAAAAACACACTTTTTTACATTTTAATGCACTAAAACACACTATATTGCCCAAATGTTTGATGAAATAAAAAAGATGATCTTAGGCCGAGTACATGGATACCAAACATGACATGCTTTACAATTGCGCACAAACGTGCAGTGGCAACAAAATAAATACATTTTTAAAAGCCTTTAAAAGCCTTTACAGGTTACCACTTTAGATTTACAGAGGAGGTCTACTGCTAAAATTACTGCCCTCGATCTGACCGTCGCGGTGATACCTCACATGCATGGTGCAATTGCTGTTTACATTTTATGCCAGACCGACGCTTGCGTTCGCCTTAGCGCGAGAGCAGGGGGGACAGGGGTGCTTTTTTTTTTTTTTTTTTTTTCCTTTATTATTTTTTTGCTTTTTTATCTTATTTTAAAACTGTTCCTTTCATTTTTTTTTTTTTTTAATCATTTTTACTGTTATCTCAGGGAATGTAAATATCCCCTATGATAGCAATAGGTAGTGACAGGTACTCTTTTTTGAAAAAATTGGGGTCTATTAGACCCTAGATTTCTCCTCTGCCCTCAAAGCATCTGACCACACCAAGATCGGTGTGATAAAATGCTTCCCCAATTTCCCAATGGCGCTATTTACATCCGGCGAAATCTAAGTCATAAAATGCTCGTAGCTTCCGGTTTCTTAGGCCATAGAGATGTTTGGAGCCACTCTGGTCTCTGATCAGCTCTATGGTCAGCTGGCTGAATCACCGGCTGCATTCTCAGGTTCCCTGTTGAGACAGGAGAGCCAGAGAAAAACACGGAAGACGATGGGGGGGGGGCATTCTCTCCCACTGCTTGTAAAAGCAGTCTAGAGGCTAATTAGCCGCTAGGATTGCTTTTACATGAAAGCCGACCGCTGGCTGAAAAGAATGATACCAAGATGATACCTAAACCTGCAAGCATCATTTTGGTATAACCATTCAAAGTCGTGAATGCTGTACCTGAAGACAAAAATATGGCTAACAATAAAGCACAGTAAACGGTAAAGTATAAAAAATTGCATACCTGAAAAGCAAACATGATAAAACATAATAACAATAAAACATTGCAGAATAGAATACAGTAAAAAAGAGCAGAACAATAGAGAGAGAGAGAATAGAGAGAGAACAATAAAACGACAACTATTATTTTTTATTTTATATTTTTGTTTGTGGTTTTTTTTTTTTTTTTTTACACTTTTTTTGTAACTGTAACTTTTATAACTGTAACCGGTTCCAGGTTCAGGTCTCTCAAAATGCGATGGCATCTTGGGAGACCCTGTGAAAGTGTGTCCTAGTCTGTGCAATGCTGTACCCTACGCTAATACTCAGCTAGTGAATGGTAGCGTTCAAAACATTCACCAATGCAAAGACCAGGATTGTCAGGACAGGAGGGACAATAATAGTGGGTGTCACGCCTATATCCGCGCTTACTGCAGACACGACATCTTTTTTGGGGGAGTTCGTTGGGTAGGGGTACTAGGGGGAGGACATAAAGAAAATGCCTCTCATGCAGCCGACTGCATTTGGTTGGGGATGTGAATGGGGGAAGTACGGGCGCTGCAGAAGTGGTGGGTTCCCAATTAGGATTGGCGAATGCAGCAGGAAGGGCACTATGGGCACGACGGGCCTGTGTTTGTCTTCTTGGTGGCAGCGGGACACTATTTGTGCTTGCCACCTCACCAGCTTGAACTGCACTTATGGGACTCGCCACGTCACCAAGTGTTACTGCAGTGCTGGTTTGACTATGACCGGGGTGTACTAGGCCGCTGGCGCTTGCCAGTTCACCAAAACGCTACCAAAAAAACTGTTAACGATCGCAGGGATCAGGCCTGACTCTGCGAACGCTGCAGTTATGCGTTTAGTGTTTTGTAAGTGACAGTGATCGATCGATACTGCACTTGGGTGGGCTGGGCTGGGCCGGGCGGAGGGGCAAAACGCAGGTGCTAGCAGGTATCTGGGCTGATCCCACTAACACTGCGTTTTTGGGAACCCTAAACTGCTGGGGATGCCAGTATAGATCTGATCGGATCAGATCAGATATTGATCAGTTCAGATACTATACCACTAAGGGAGGTGTACGGTGCGTGCGTGGGTGTTAGCGCTACTGGCACTAACCTGACGCTGCCTGGGGCTGGTGCTTGCCAGTTCACCAAAACGCTACCAAAAAAACTGTTAGCGATCGCAGGGATCAGGCCTGACTCTGCGAACGCTGCAGTTATGCGTTTAGTGTTTTTTTAAGTGACAGTGATCGATCGATACTGCACTTGGGTGGGCTGGGCTGGGCCGGGCGGAGGGGCAAAACGCAGGTGCTAGCAGGAATCTGGGCTGATCCCGCTAACACTGCGTTTTTGGGAGTCCTAAACTGTTGGGGACGCTAGTATAGATCTGATCGGATCAGATATTGATGCGTTCAGATACTATACCACTAAGGGAGGTGTACGGTGCGTGGGTGTTAGCGCTACTGGCACTAACCTGACGCTGCCTGGGGCTGGTGCTTGCCATTTCACCAAAACGCTACCAAAAAAACTGTTAGCGATCGCAGGGATCAGGCCTGACTCTGCGAACGCTGCAGTTATGCGTTTAGTGTTTTTTTAAGTGACAGTGATCGATCGATACTGCACTTGGGTGGGCTGGGCCGAGCCGGGCGGAGGGGCAAAACGCAGGTGCTAGCAGGTATCTGGGCTGATCCCGCTAACACTGTGTTTTTGGGAACCCTAAACTGCTGGGGACGCTAGTATAGATCTGATCGGATCAGATATTGATCTGTACAGATACTATACCACTAAGGGAGGCGTATGCTGCGTGCGTGGGTGTTAGCAGTACTGGCGCTAATCTGACGCTGCCTGGGGCGACGCATATCACCGCCGGGCGATCAGGGGGCTAAATCTTTATTCGGCGGGTGCCCTGACACTATAAAAAATAAACAAACTAACCAGTGTCACCCGTAACGGTTATACAGTGATCAGTGGTGAAAGGGTTAACTAGGGGGCAATCAAGGGGTTAAAACATTTATTAGGTAGTATATGGGGGTCCCTGTCGCTATAAAACGCTGACGGCGAACCTAAATATTTACCTCACTAACTAGCATCACCAGCGACACTAATACAGCGATCAGAAAAATGATCGCTTAGCGACACTGGTGACGGGGGGTGATCAAGGGGTTAAAACTTTATTAGGGGGGGTTAGGGGGGTATCCTAGACCTACAGGGGGGTAATACTAACTGTCCTAACACTGTAACTGTCACAAACTGACACCAATACAGTAATCAGAAAAAAAAAAAAAAAAAAAAACCTGCTGGTGTCAGTTTGTGACAGGGGGGGGTGATTGGGGGGGGGATCGGGGGGCGATCGGGGGGGGGATCGGGGTGTTTTGTGTGCCTGGCATGTTCTACTGTGTGTGTGTGTGTTGGTGCACTCACATTGCAGTCTTCTCTCCTCGGCCCGGAACGGAAAATACCGAGCCGAGGAGAGATGACATCATTTCCTCTGCCTCTGTGTACAATACAGAGGCAGGGAAATGATCCCATTGGCTGGGAGCGATCGCGAGGGGGGGGCCACGAATGGATGGCCTCCCCCTCACCTCCGATCGCCGGGGGACATTTGCCGACCGCCGCTGGCACCGGGGGGGGTCCGATCGGACCCCCCACACGCGGGCAGGCAAGGACGTACATGTAAGTCCTTTTGCCTGCCCGTGCCATTCTGCCGACGTATATAGTCGTGCGGCGGTCGGCAAGTGGTTAAATATCGTACCTGGGGGGTGTCTATAGTATGCCTGTAAAGTGGCGTGTGTTTCCCGTGCTTAGAACAGTCCCTGCACAAAATTTCATTTTTAAAGGAAAAAAAGTCATTTAAAACTGCTTGCGGCTTTAATGTAATGTCGGGTCCTGGCAATATGGATGAAAATCAGTGAGACAAATGGCATGGGTACCCCCAAGTCCATTACCAGGCCCTTTGGGTCTTGTATGGATATTAAGGGGAACCCCGCACCCAAATTAAAAAAGGAAAGGTGTGGGGCCCCCAGGCCCTATATACTCTGTACAGCAGTATACAGGCAGTGCAAATAAGACAGGGACTGTATGTTTGTTGTTAAGTAGAATCTGTTTGTAATTTTGAACTGGTACATTTTTAACGTGTTTAGCTCCAGCCAAAAAATCTATTTTAAGCTTTTTGGAAAACCTAGGGAAGGGTTATCACCCCTGTGACATTTGTTTTGCTGTCTGTGCTCCTCTTCAGAAGATTTCACCGCACTTTTTGTCCCAATGACAAATGTTTTTTGAAAATTTGGGTTTTTTTGTGTAACAAGGATTGGTGATAAAGCATCAGTGGAAAGGAGAAAAGTTTTTTCCATATTAACTCTTACAGGAGAGAATTTCCCTTCCTAGGGGTAGATTTCATCTCACTTCCTGTTGTCTCCTTGCGTTTGCAAGTAGGAGTCGTTTGTAAGTTGGATGTTTGAAAATAGGGGCCTGCCCTATATACTCAGCAGAAATTTGGGCCTTAGGTGTTGTTGTGGCCACAACACTGTAAGCCCCACAGGGCCCTGCTGTGAAATATTAGATCAAGAATTGTAATTACATGCCCCTGTTGAACAGGGGCAGAAAAACTGGGCCTTTGGTGGTGGTGGTGGTGGTGCTGGTGCCACAACACTGTAAGTCCTCACAGATACTCTTGGTGGGCGCAGAAACTTGCCCTGCTGTGAAATATTAGATCAAGAATTCAAATTACATGTCCCTGTTGAACAGGGGCTGAAAAATTGGGCCTTAGGCACTGGTGCTGGTGCCACAACACTGGAACCCCTCACAGATACTCTAGTTGGAACACAGGAACTAGCCTTGCTGCAAAGAATTGCATCAAAAATTGTAATTACACGCCCCTGTTAAACGGGCTGAAAAATTGGGTCTGAGGCACTGGTGATGGTGCCACAACACTGCAACCCCTCACAGATACTCTAGTTGGAGCGCAGGAACTAGCCCTGCTGCAAAGAATTGCATCAAAAATTGTAATTACACGCCCCTGTTAAACAAGGGCTGAAAAATTGGGCCTTAGGCACTGGTGGAGGGACTGGCGGTGCCCAGAACCAAAAATGTTCTTATCAGCATGATCATTGAGGAGGAAGAGGATAATTACTCAGCATAACAGGATAGTCACTCAGCATCAGCATAGGCAGTCTTTGAAGGGATCTGACATTTCAAAAAAATGTATTCGGTTACATCAGCATCAGGTGCTTGGTATTTGGTGGTGATCCAAGACTGATTCATTTTTATGAAGGTCAGTCGATCGACCGAGTCGGTGGACAGACGCACTCTGTGATTGGTTGCAAAGCCTCCAGCAGCACTGAATGTGCATTCCGAAAGAACGCTGGATGCAGGACAGGCCAGTAGCTCAATTGCATACTGTGCAAGCTCTGGCCAGTGATCCATCCTCAAGACCCAGTAACCCAGAGGATTTTCGGTGGGAAAGGTGTCCAAGTCAGATCTTGCCCCTAGGTATTCCTGCACCATGTAAAACAGACGCTGGCGATGGTTGCTGGAACTGATCATACCTTGGGGCTGCGGACTAAAAAATTGTCTGAACGCATCGGTCAGACGGCCACCTTCTCAGTGCAGGTCTCAGAGAGGACTGAAGGAATAGTGGGGTTGGAGATCTCAGCTGATGAGGAGCACGGAGAGGTCCTCTTTGTTATTTGGTGTGGGTCTTTTAGATACGCTTGCCAACGAACTGCATGGCAGGTCAACATATGACTGGTCAAGCATGTGGCGCCCAAGCGGGAGATGTTTTGGCCATGTGAATGCGAGATACGCTTGAGACATATGTTGCAAATAGCAGCGGTGCGATCTTATGCTCTCGTCTCAAAAAAGGCTCACATCAAAGAACTTTTGGAATAACGTGCAGAGACAGCAGCGCCCTGCACATGCGGAGCTTTGCGGTGTGATGCAGTCAGTGTGCTGCCCTTAGGCTGGCCCCTGGAGGGCATCCTGCCTCGTTGGTGATGTGCCTCCACCTCCTCCTCCTCTCTCCTATCAAGCACCCACGTTGAGTCAGTGACCTCATCATCCCCTCCCTCCTCATCACTGGAGCAAACCTGGCAGTATGCTGCAGCAGGGGGAGCATGACTGCCAGATTGCTGTCTTTCTTGGGCACCCCCTCTGTCCGTGCTCACGTTACTGCCTTCATCTAGCTCAGTATCATCATCAGAGCCTTCTAAACGCTGGGCATCCTCCTGGAGCATGTACCCAACACTGTGGTCAAACAGTTCGAAGGACTCGTTAGGAGGACATGGTGGGGCTAGGGAAGGAGTCACTGATGCCATTGAGCCGAGGGAAGAGGCCGCATTGGCAGCTGCTTTGCCAGACAAAGTACCCTGAGCATGGGTGAGAGAGGATGAGGAGGATGAGGACGGCTTGGTCATCCACTCGACCAACGGTCCCACGGCCACGTGCTGATGAGGATGCACCGTGTCCACGACCAGCACTGTTGCCTCTAGACACAGAGCCTGCTTGCCCTCTTTTATTGACTGTCTGCCTCTCCTTGTTGGCCTTCCAGACATACTAATGGCCTGCAGTGAGATGTAGCTGCACTAAGCTGGGATATATATATATATATATATATATATATATATATATATATATATATATATATATATACACACTGATACTGCAGCTAGCAAAATCAACTGCCTGCCTGTAGTATGAGAACACCACCAATCTCCTATAGGTAGCTTTAGCTGAACAGTGCAGAGGTTGCACTACACTAACTTGAAGCTTTAGCTGAACACTGTGCAGAGGACGCACTACACCAACGTTAAAATAATGTAGCTGCCTGTGGTAGTGATAGGATCAGGAAAACACCACCAACCTTCTACAGGTAGCTTTAGCTGAACACTGTGCAGAGGTCGCACTACACTAACGTGTAAATAATGTAGCTGCCTGCGGTAGTGATAGGATCAGGAAAACACCACCAACCTTCTACAGGTAGCTTTAGCTGAACACTGTGCAGAGGTCGCACTACACTAACGTGTAAATAATGTAGCTGCCTGTGGTAGTGATAGGATCAGGAAAACACCACCAACCTTCTACAGGTAGCTTTAGCTGAACACTGTGCAGAGGTCGCACTACACTAACTTGTAGCTTTAGCTGAACACTGTTCAGAGGACGCACTACACTAACTTGTAGCTTTAGCTGAACACTGTGCAGAGGTCGCACTACACTAACTTGTAGCTTTAGCTGAACACTGTGAGGAGGACGCACTACACTAACTTGTAGCTTTAGCTGAACACTGTGCAGAAGTCACACTACACTAACTTGTAGCTTTAGCTGAACACTGTGCACTACACTAACTTGTAGCTTTAGCTGAACACTGTGCAGAGGTCGCACTACACTAACTTGTAGCTTTAGCTGAACACTGTTCAGAGGGCGCACTACACTAACTTGTAGTTTTAGCTGAACGCTGTTCAGAGGATGCACTACACTAACTTGTAGCTTTAGCTGAACACTGTGCAGAGGTCGCACTACACTAACTTATAGCTTTAGCTGAACACTGTGCACTACACTAACTTGTAGCTTTAGCTGAACACTGTTCAGAGGACGCACTACACTAACTTGTAGCTTTAGCTGAACACTGTGCATTACACTAACTTGTAGCTTTAGCTGAACACTGTGAGGAGGACGCATTACACTAACTGTAAATAGTGTAGCTGCCTGACTGTGGTACTAATAGGATCAGAAGAATATATATATATATATATATATATATATATATATATATATATGTGTATATATATATATACACACACGACACCTGGGGTGCATATATATACACAATACACTGTAAGTGCAGCTAACTGACTGACTGCCCTGCCTAATCTATCTAACTTAAATCAATTGACACTGTCTCTCTGTCTGTCTCTCAATGCCGAATACACTACACAGGGCCGCCGTGCAGGCGGCCTTATATAGTGTGGGGCGTGTACTAAACCCCCTGAGCCATGATTGGCCAATTACAGCTCTCTCTACAGATGGCGCTGTGGCCAAGCATGTGGGTCATAGTGCATACTTGGCCAATCATCAGCCAGCAATGCACTGCGATGCCGCAGTGAATTATGGGCTGTGACGCGCCACACGAATTTGGCGTGAACGGCCCATATCATTCGCAATTCGGCGAACAGACGATGTTCGAGTCGAACATGGGTTCGACTCGAACACGAAGCTCATCCCTAACCATCACAGGTACATAGCTCCAGATGCTGGCAGCAGTTTTTCCAGCCAGCAGCTAAAGTTGAGTAGAGAGGGTTGGTGGTGTGAGCTGCTAGGCTAGGATAACAGTGCCTGTATAATCCACTGCAGAAGTATGGGGGTGAGGGGAGGTAGGGAGGAAGTGTGAGCTGAGAAATTAAAAGGACATGTCCTGTTGCAATACAAACTCACCTGCTGCCAGGACTGCCCTGCTGGATACAGCTGTTGTGGATGGTGCTGGTCTATATTGTACATTCAGGTCTAGTTCACACCAGGAGGTGTGCCCAAGCATATGTGTTCCTGTATGTCATGTTTTAAGACAGCCTATTAACTTCAATGGGCTCCATGCGTATGAAACGTTCAAAAAAAGGTGCTAACGCGATGTTTAAAATCATGCTGCTTCAGCACACATTACTGAGAATGTGCATGTGTTTACTAGTTGCATGGAGGACCATGGGTTACAAAAGCATGTGGGTTACAAATTAGCACACGTGCACCTGCAAAAGAGCAGCACAAATTTTGTGCGGTTCGTGAAAATGCGATCTTTTACTTGCGTGCAAGTGAGACCAAAATGTTGTTGCTATGGCTCATGCTATCTTTGGGATAAATGGTGCCAATAACTGGCACATGGATGGTAGTGACAGAATGTTAAAAACGCTACACTGCCCCTGGAGTGGATCTGTCATTTAATGACTGCGCTGCTGATCTCTAAACACTCCCCTGCTTGCATGTGTCACTCACTGGCTTCTTCCTGGCAACTCAAGTTCTGCAAAGTTTTGGCAGTGAGAGAGCGATTCCACGTTGCTGAAGCCAGGAAGTAAACAAGTACAAAGTTGATTTGTTTTCTTTCTGCAGATTCTAGCAATCCTGTTGATTGTAATGCCCCGTACACACGGTCGGACTTTGTTTGGACATTCCGACAACAAAATCCTAGGATTTTTTCCGACGGATGTTGGCTCAAACTTGTCTTGCATACACACGGTCACACAAAGTTGTCGGAAAATCCGTTTGTTCTAAACGCGGTGACGTAAAACACGTACGTCGGGACTATAAACGGGGCAGTGGCCAATAGCTTTCATCTCTTTATTTATTCTGAGCATGCGTGGCACTTTGTCCGTCGGATTTGTGTACACACGATCGGAATTTCCGACAACGGATTTTGTTGTCGGAAAATTTTATATCCTGCTCTCAAACTTTGTGTGTCGGAAAATCCGATGGAAAATGTGTGATGGAGCACACGCACGGTCGGAATTTCCGACAACAAGGTCCTATCACACATTTTCTGTCGGAAAATCCGACCGTGTGTACGGGGCATTATTCTTTCACTTCTTTGTTCCCCGAATGAACATTCTTCACAGTTAAAGGATGCTTGCTAGCTGATAGCGTTCATTACCGACTTTGGCTGTTTATTTTTCACTTTTTCTGACTTAAAAGTGCTTAAAATTGTGAATCATTATTACATACCTGGTTATCAGGGCAATGTCACTTTTAGGGTCAATTAGTGACTGAGGATTTATGGATAGAAACTGGAAGTTATAGAGGATGGGGTAAGAGATTAAAGGGTATACAGTGGATATAAAAAGTCTACACACCCCTGTTAAAATGTCAGGTTTCTGTGATGTAAAAAAATTAGACAATGATAAATAATTTCAGAATATTTTCCACCTTTAATATGACCTATAAACTGCACAACTCAGTTGAAAAACAAACTGAAATCTTTTAGGTGGAGGGAAGTAAAAATAAAAAAAATAAATAATGTAATTGCATAAGTGTAAACACCCTCTTATGACTGGGGATGTAGCTGTGTTCATAATTAAGCAATCACATTCAAACTCATGTTAATTAGGAGTCAGTACACACCTGCCATCATTTACAGTGCCTCTGATTAACCCCAAATAAAGTTCAGCTGTTCTAGTAGGTCTTTCCTGACATTTTCTTAGTCAAATCCTACAGCAAAAGCCATGGTCCACAGAGAGCTTCCAAAGCATCAGAGGGATCTCATTGTTGAAAGGCATTAGTCAGGAGAAGGGTGCAAAATAATTTCCAAGGCATTAGATATACCATGGAACACAGTGAAGACAGTCATCATCAAGTGGAGAAAATATGGCACAACAGTGACATTACCAAGAACTGGACATCCCTCCAAAATTTATGAAAAGACGAGAAGAAAATTGGTCAGGGAGGCTGCCAAGAGGCCTACAGCAATATTAAAGGAGTTACAGGAATATCTGGCAAGTACTGGCTGTGTGGTACATGTGACAACAATCTCCCATATTCTTCAAATGTCTGGGCTATGGGGTAGAGGGGCAAGACGGAAGCCTTTTCCTTTGAAGAAAAACATCCAAGCCTGGCTAAATTTAGCAAAAAACACATCTGAAGTCTCCCAAAAGCATGTGGGAAAATGTGTTTTGGTGTGATGAAACCAAGGCTGAACTTTTTGGCCATAAATCCAAAAGAAATGTTTGGCGCAAAAACAACACTACACATCACCAAAAGTACACCATACCCACAGTGAAGCATGGGGGTGGCAGCATCATGCTTTGGGGCTGTTTTTCTTCAGCTGGAACAGGGGTCTTAGTCAAGGTAGAGGGAATTATGAACATTTCCAAATACCAGTCAATATTGGCACAACACCTTCAGGCTTCTGCTAGAAAGCTGAACATGAAGAGAAACTTCATCTTTCATCATGACAACAACCCAAAGCATACGTCCAAATCAACAAAGGAATGGCTTCACTAGAAGAAGATTCAAGTTTTGGAATGGCCCAGCCAGAACCCAAACCTGAATCCGATTGAAAATCTGCAGGGTGATCTGAAGAGGGCTGTGCACAGGAGATGCCCTCACAATCTGACAGATAAGGAGAGTGGGCAGATATTGCCAAGTCAAGATGTGCCATGCTGATAGATTCATACCTAAAAAGACTGAGTGCTGTAATTAAATCAAAAGGTGCTTCAACAAAGTATTAGTTTAAGGGTGTGCACACTTATGCAACCATATTATTTATTTTTACCTGCCTCCACTTAAAAGATTTCAGTTTGTTGTTCAACTGAGTTGTACAGTTTATAGGTCACATTAAAGGTGAAAAAAGTTCTGAAATGATTTATCTTTGTCTCATTTTGTTACATCACAGAAACCTGACATTTTAACAGAGGTGTGTAGACTTTTTATATTCACTGTACATGTGGGCCCTGTGTTCTTTTCTTGGTTGTGATACAAACTATTCTAGACTTTCAGACAACAGCTCTGCCCTGTGTGTGATTGGTGTGATTAAACTCAAGCAGCAGATGCATTTGCAATGAGATGCGCCAGTCCAAAATTGTATTTTTGGGCATGGCAGCCCACTTTTATTCAATAAACGGAATGTTCACATGTACATCAGTTGCCCACGCAGGGGTTTCTTCTACCTAATATGCACAAATGAAAATACTGAGCCACCTATTGCCTGCAATGCTGCTCATCTTACCAGTCCCTTTGACTGTGTTGTCCAACTCTCCTGGAACACTTGGCTCCCTAGCCTTTAGTCTGCATGACACAACTCTGGCCTATGGTTTGGGGTTCTCCTGACACCACTGATAGGAGCTGACCTGACTCCGGGAACTGAGACCTGCTGTCTCCTGGCTTCTGACTGGGCCCTCTGACCCCTCAATGAGACCTTCCATCTCTCACACTGGGAGTGGTCTCCAAACTGGAGGCTCTGAGCAATTATCAGACCTGAGTAATTAATGACCCTGCACACCTGTGTAGTCAGCCAGGTTGCAGGCTTCTAGCAAAACCCAGACACAGGAGTGAATGTTCCGATCCAGAACTACAGAACCTGTAGAAAGACAAAAACGCAGCTTTCTTCACTCAGAAATGATAGTTCTGAACCTCACATTAACCCTTAACCACTTGCTTACTGGGCACTTAAACCCCCCTCCTGCCCAGACCAATTTTCAGCTTTCAGAGCTCTCACACTTTGAATGACAATTGTGCGGTCTTGTAACACTGTACCCAAATGAAATTTTGATCAGTTTTTTCCCCACAAATAGAGCTTTCTTTTGGTGGTATTTGATCACCTCTGGGTTTTTTTATTTTTTGTTAAAAAAATGAAAAAAGACCGAAAATTTTGAAAACGAAAACAAAACGGTTTTATATTTTGTTATAAAATTTTGCAAACACATAATTTGCCTCCTTCATTGATGTACGCTGATGAGGCTGCACTGATGGGCACTGATAAGGCAGCACTGATGAGGCGGCACTGGTGGGCACTGAGAGGTGGCACTGGTGGGCACAGATGGATGGCACTGATGGGCGGCACTAAAGGGCATTGATAGGTGCACTGAAGGGCACTGATTCGTGGCACTGATTGCTGGCACTGATGGGTGGCACTGATGGGCACTGGTAGGTGACACTGATAGGTAGCACTGCTAGATGGCACTGATTGGCATCACTGGTGGGCATTGATAGGTGGCACTCTTGGGCATTGATAGGTGGCACTGATTGGTGGCACTGATATTAACTGGTGGGCATCGATTGATGGCACTGTGGGCACTGGCAGGTGGCACTGGCAGGCGGTACTTGTTGGCACAGATGAGGCAGCTATGCCGCTTCCTCTTCGGGTCTGATGTCCCTTCAACAGAAGACGGTGATCGGCTTTTTTTTTCTCCTCACGCTGTCAGCGTGAGGAGAAAAAAAAAACAATTACCGAGCTTCTGTTTACATCACATGATCAGCTGTCATTGGCTCACAGCTGACCACATGGTAAGGGGCCAGGATCAGCCCCTTATTCCGATCTGTGAACACCCGAGTCTCATTGACTCTGTGATCACAGAGTGCACCGCGCATGACCCGCAGGGGGTGCACAGGGAGCGAGGAAAGGGGAGGACGTCTATTGGAGGCCTCTTGGCAATGTAGGTCCGTGCTGTAGCCTTCATTTGGCTATAGCGCAGACGGGAAGAGGTTAATGGGAATCCTGTGTCACATTTTCCTATATTCTTACAGTGACAGAGCCTCCCTTTGTCACACCTGTCTATTTCTGCAGCAACAAAACTATTGCTTATTTATTCACTGTTTTATTTGATTTGCTGCTGAATCAGGGAGCTGAATCAGGTAAAAAAAATCCCTTCATCCCCTAATCCTAAGCCTCTAACAAATACATTCCCATGATTATACTTGCTTTAGTTGCATGAGTAAGGGCTCATTCACACCACAACACATGCGTGTTGTGTTGCAGTGCATCGCATTTGTTGTAATGCATTGGTCTACATCAGTGTTTCTCAATTCCTGTCCTCAGGACCCACTACCAGGCCAGGTTTGCAAGATAACTGAAATACATCACAGCTGATATAATTTGCTACTCAGTGATTGCAGTATTCCAGTCTCCCCAAGGTAATACTTAAAATCTGGCCTGTTAGTGGGTCCCGAGGACAGGAGTTGAGAACCACTGGTCTACATTATACATGCTGCATTGCGATGCTCTGAAAAAAAAGTATTGTATGGTGCACTTTTGTCAGTGCTGGGCAAATGCAATGCAATGTGCTGGTGGGAACTGCAATTAATAGGGAACCGTTATTTTTTTGGTTGCCATGCATTGGGAATGTGCTTAAAAATGCACCCCTGCACATCTGGTGTTAATGTACCCTAAGAGAGGACACAGTCATTCTGGATTTGTCAAGGTTATTCAATTTCTGCATTCAAACCTGACTTAAGTTTATATTATTTTGTTAATATATTTATATTCATAATTAATAGCTTGTATGTATTAATCATACACAATAATATTTATAATTTACACTAACAGTTTTTTTTATTGTGTGACAAAACATCAAAGAGAATGAAATCTCTCCTAAAATAAAACTTTGGCGTTCTTTCTATGTAGCATTACTAGTCAGAGAAGAAGCTAGGTGAGAGAACTCTCTCTAAAAAGCAGTATTCCAGAAGAACATGGATTTGTGTGAATTGAGAGTGCTTCTTAAAAAACTGTATTCTGGAAGATCACCAGCTTGTCCAAAACTAACACAGAACATTATTATTTTAGAATTTTAATAACACCATCCTAATAAATATTAATAGCAAATTTACAAAAACTAAGCTATTGTGTGTTCCTCTGGAAAAGTCACTTGAGACCACTTATTTTGGTCTTAACATAGAAACATCCTGCAATTACAGTTGTCTTCAAGCAAATTAGTCTTTATGTGCTACTAGTATTAATCGTTCTGTTTTTATTAGTTCCCATTTAAAAAACCTGTTCAAATAACATGTTTTGACCCTTTTACGTCATATTAGGTTTGGTATCTTTAACACTGCATGCTATCAGCTTTAGTAGAGCACAACATCAGCTTAATAGAAAACATATCCTGTTCCATTCCGGTGTGTTTCACATGTAAGGGGAGAAGAGTCCCTGCCTAGAGGGCAGGCATAGAACATCTTCACTCTGTAAATTTCAGCCTCATGTTAGGTTATGACCAATAAAAAGAGACAGATTTGTAATGGTCATTTAATTTCCTTGTTAAACTGAGAAGAAAAATGTGAAAAACAGTCTTTTGTATGTTTATCTATTAAAACAATGGCAGCATGTGTCTGCCAGAGATGGCTGTAAGTTTTTTTTTATTCTTTCAACGCGAGTGTACATATACACATCACGGAGCAGAAAATAAGAAACCTCTGGTATCAGAATCCTCACAGGAAATCATTAGGATCTCATGCTGTTGACTAATTATGTGTCATGTCACTGATGTGTGTAGTGAGCTGATAGCCTAATTATGTTTGTAAGCCTAACCTCTTGAACGGAGGTGAGCATATATATTTGTACAACTCTCTTCCAAATACTCTGAATCCCTGGCTTGGATTTGGGAAACATGTTGTGTGTTTATTAGCTGTCAAACCCATCTTATGTTGAGAGAATAAGAACAAGCCATTTACAGATCAATGCTATGTGTTCCAGGGGGAGTTATTGGAAGTACAGTGAGCCTATGGTTATCTTGTGTTCACTTGACCCTAAATGAAAAGTCAAGAGGAATTTTTAGTACATGAGAGAATTACTGCACTTGTACTCAAAATAAACAATAGCTTGTAACTGTTCATTAAAGCTAAACTCCAGGTAAAGTAAGAACACACTATTTTATCCAGTTATGTATTCATGAAAAAAGAATCATCCTAAGTACTTGAATGTTCCTTGATGTCATTCCCCTGTAATTCCCTACACAACAGCACTCTGAGAAAGACTGAGAAAAAAAAAAAAAGTCTTGAGGGATTGAAAGGCAAGAGGTTTCTAAAATTAAAAAGTTCAAAACCTATCCCTTGATTGTACTTCGAACCAGATACCCTGACTAAGGTAGGAATAGTAGAGTAAGAAATACCCCTGTCCTTTAGGACTTGTGTTTCAATAGTCATGCCTTTAAAGCCAGTGACTGAGAAGTGAGATGGAATAGGGGACCTTAATCAAATCGATTTGATCTGTTTGGAAGAGGCCAAGCCTCATCCACCAGGATCCTTGGTCTTGACTACAAATTTGTTTTAACTCGTTGAACCTGGAGAGACCTAAAGATCTCTTTGTACTGAGACCATTCCCTCGGGTCTAGGCATTGGCAGCTCATATGGGACCTTAGGAAAGCTACCTGCTCTTGGGAAAGGAAAATTCTGGCTTGAGCTGTGATCCAGATACTCCAGATGATGTTAGAGCTGGGGTGCAGACTTTGGGCAAAATTGTTTATCCCGCCAAAGATTTGAAGACACTGAATTGTCCCCTGGATGTTGGTAGTGGCTAAGGAATCCTTCAGTAGGAGATTATTGTTATACAGGATTTATATAGCACCGACAGTTTACGCAGCACTTTATAACTTGAGATCTTCCAGGTAGACTGTAGCACATGCCTTCGGTTCGTAAAAGAGCCACAAGCAGGGCGAGCACTTCTGAGAAACACTAGGGGTGCAGAGGCGAGCCTGAAATTTAATGGTGCAAATTGGAAGTGTTGGTCTTCCACATCATTGTGAGGTGAAAATGGGGTTGTATAGATCGGCATCTTGTATGTTCACTCATGGTAGAAATTCCCCTTATCTTAGATAAGTAATGACCGATATTGTTAATTCCATCCTGAATTTTATTACATAAAGGAAGTTCTTTGAAAACAACTGTACAACCATTCCTTGTGACTGGGGTTGCTGTAAGATGACCATTAAATCTAGCTTTATTTTGGTCTAGAGCTGGCACATTGGAAGGAAAAAAGCAAGGAGGAGGCAGAGATACCCCTTCAAAATGACAGACCTAGACCCAGAGGTCCAGGATGACTCAGATCCAGCAGAAATGCCAGCATACATCCCCCTGCACCCAGGAGAGGGGGTGCCCCTTCAGTGTAAGGAGGGCTTCTGGCCAAACTTGTCAGATCTAGGTGTGCAGGGTTTGCAAAGAAAGGAGGTACAAAGCCTTGGTTTGCAAGTACACTACTGAGGAGAGTGGAAAAAAAACTCTTCTTCTTTTGGGGTAAAAGCACCTTTCCCTCAGTGAATTTCTTGATGAATTTATCAAAGGATTCCCCAAATAGGCATTCGCCATCAAAAGGCATGTATTTAAGATGCTTTTTACAGCTCGGTTGAGCAGACCAGAATCCTGTGCCACAGAATCCTGTGCATATGAACAGAGAAAAGGGGGATTCTGGAGACTTTGCTAATTATGTTCTCTATACCATAAACACAAAACAACAATGCTGATGGCATCACCTGTAATTCTTCTAAGAGAACAGGACCCTGAAAGGCAGGTTCATGTTCTCTACGCATAGGTCTTGTCCAGTTAGCAATAGTCTAGTAAATATACATAGCAACAATAGCTGGCTGCAGGGCAGGACCTGCAAAAGCAAAGAAGGCCTTTAAGAGGTCTTCCAGCAGTTTATCAACAAAATGCTTAAAAGAGGGGAAAAAAGAAACTGTCATGTGTTTATTGATAACTGAAATGGCAGAATCCACCATTGGAACAATTCATTTCTTTTTTAAACAATTTTCCATAGGATAAATCTCAGCAAAAAGCTTAAGCAGCTCATAGATTACTCGATTTCCTTTCCTTCCACTATGGGTGGAAAGAAAGATAATCGCTCAATTCCCCAATCAACACAATCTGAATGAAAACGAAATAAATCTGCACTAGGTCACCTTCTTCACATTTAAAGAACACAAGATAAAGCTGCTGCTGTGTAATTGTGATACCAATTGAAATAGAAATAAAAAGCAATGAAAGCAACGCTAAATTTAAACATAAAAACCATAAGTGAAATAAGCCAAATAATCGTTATAACCATAAATCATCCATTAAAAAGTTGTAAATGGATATAAAGTGCAAATATAATTATAAATAAAGTTGTAGTAAGCCTACAAGAACTACTCCATCATCACCTTTAAAAAAAATGGCAATCTTGTCTATCTCACCCTAGAGCAGTGATGGCGAACCTTGGCACCCCAGATGTTTTGGAACTACATTTCCCATGATGCTCATGCACTCTGCAGTGAAGTTGAGCATCATGGGAAATGTAGTTCCAAAACATCTGGGATGCCAAGGTTCGCCATCACTGCCCTAGAGCCTCTAAATACTTAAAATAATTTAACCCTTAACAAATCTCTTAAATCTAAGTTTTTGGTGTGGTACATCACCTATCACTACATTCTTTGTACGTTGTACACGTTTCTTAATATATGTGTTCATCTTACCACTATGACCAATCTTTTACAGTCATAACTTATGTTGCTGAATATTTGTAATGATGTACATTATAAACAAATAAAAATTTGTTTAAAAAAAATAAAGTTGTAGTAGCCCAAAAATGTGTAAATCAACAACCGCAGTTCATCCGTCATCTCAATGTGCCTTCACCCTCCTGTAACCAAGGAAATTCCACCACCGTGTATCACCAGTGATACACTCTTACCAAATAGGATGGACCATTACATTATAAATTGTCAAACACACTCAGGCTAAATGGTTCTCCAATGGCCTCCTGGTAGAAACCTCCGCCTTTTGTTTTTGTACTGAACAAAACTTTTCATCATGTCCTGCTTTCTGGCTTGGCGGGAATTGATTCATCAATTTCAGGGCTCTAGTTCCTTTGTATGCCTCCCACAGCACTATTGTATTCTGCCAGTGGGGGGGGGGTCTCACAGGGAGCCTTCCTAGCTGGCAGAACACAATGATTACTGATGGTGGCTATAGACGCTGACAGTAATTGAATGTAAAAAATCCGATAGGCTGGTTGTACTTGGGATTGACTTGGGTAGAATCAGCCTGCATATACATGGATTGATTCTCGGCTGGTCCTTGCTAAACTGGACAAATTTCAAACCATGTATGGCCAGCTTTAGGAGGAGTGAATACCCTTTAAGGATTGGGCCAGTCCTCATAAAGTGCATAATCAATCTGTGTGTGTTTAGGAAAAGTCTTGACTAGGCTGTAGAGTTTCTGGTGCTGTTAGGCTAAAATTGGAGTTTACTGCATCAACACTGTAGGGTTGATTTACTAAAGGCAAATAGACTGCACTTTGCAAATTGCAGTTGCACTCTGAAAGTGTAATTGCTTCAGAGCTTAGTAAATGAGCATAAGCTCTGCTGACTTCCATCATCAAATAATGTGCAAGCAAAAATTCTGTTTTTTTTTCCCTTGCATGTGATTGGATATTCTTTGCAAAGTGAAGCTTTACCTCATTTACTAAACTCTGGAGCAACTGCACTTGCAGAGTACAACTGCACTTTGCAAAGTGCACAGTCTATTTGCCTTTAGTAAATCAACACCTGTGTCCACAGTAGAAAGCATTTTGTGTGAAGCTGCAGCTTGTTCCTCATAAAATGCAGGAGACAGAAAACCCTCTTTAGCCTCTGCTACAAAATCAGGGTCCTCAAGGGAAGGAGGTTCTGCTTCTGAATCCTGAACAGGATCAGGGGAAATTGAGAAAGTGTGGTATTTCTGGCTAACGTATATATACGTTGCAGTCTGCAAGTGGTTTACCGGGATTATGGCTAAAGATACCAGCCATAACCCTGGTACCTTGTTTTTTTCAGCAGGTGGCGGCTTTCTCAGGAAACCAGTCTAAGCAGCTCATGAGCTGCTAGAACAGTTTCCAAAGCGGTGGTAGGGGACATCCCTCTTTCCTGCTGCTCTCTGGTATTTCTCAGGCTTACCGTTTACGCCGCTTGGTCCGAGAAACTATCAGACAGTGCAGCCGGCTGCTTTGATTGACTCTATGACCTTGGAGGACCAAAGGGATGTCTGGTCCAGGCGGAAGATTTTTTTTTTGATCTTTCGTTTTTAAAGAATAAAAAGAGATTTGGGGTCCTTTTGACTCCAGATCTCTCAATAAAGAGGACCTGTCATCTTTATTTCTATTACAAGGGATGTTTACATTCCTTGTAATAGGAATAAAAGTGATCAAAAAAAAAATTAAAGGGACAGTGTAAAAATAAAAAGAAAATAAATTATAATAAGAAAAATATAAATCTCCCCCATCCCTCTGTGCTCACGCGCAGAAGCGAACGCATGCGTAAGTCGTACATGAATATGATAATGGTATTCGAACCACACATGTAAGGTATCGCTGCAAACGTTAGAGTGAGAGCAATAATCCTAGCTCCTCTGTAACTTTAAACAGGTAACCTGTAAAGGTGTTTAAAGCATTGCTTATGGAGATTTTTAAGTACTGTAGTTTGTCACCATTCCATGAGCGTGCGCAGTTTTGCAGCGTGACATGTTAGGTATTCATTTACTCAGCGTAACATCATCTTTCACATTGTACAAAAAAGTTGGGGTTACTATTGCATTTTTTTTTTTAATTAATTAAAGTGTATTTTTTCCCCCCCAAAAAATGAATTTGCAAAGCCGCTGCGCAAATACCATGTGACATAAAAAATTGCAACAATCGCCATTTTATTTCCCAGGGTCTCTGCTAAAAAAAAAAAAAGTACGTTTGAGGTTATAAGTAATTTTCTAACAAACAATACTGATTTAAACTTGTAAACAAAGTGCCAGAAAAAGCTTGGTTGGCAAGTGGTTAAATTGAAGGTTCTAGAACAGTGTTTCTAAACCTTTTAACCTTGGAGGAACCCTTGGCAAAAAGTTTGAGATCTCTGGGAATCCCTAAAAATGTTTTTTCAGACTGAAACGCTGTATCTGATTAGCAAGCTGAAGGTATAACAACAATTATTGAAGAAATAGCATTAAATAATAGAACTCACCTGACACCAAAATTGTGTTGTGAACAGGGACATATAAATTAATTGTTTTCTTTAGGTCCTTGCAGAGACCTACATTAGAAAAATGCCCAGCTCTGCACATGTTGTGAACAAACACAAAATATTCTATGCAAGTCAAATCTGCACATATTTTTATGTTTTTATGCACATAAGCTGTGAACGAGGCCTTGCTGAACTTGAACAAAACTCCATATATTAAGGCAGCAGACTGCGGGAACAGTTGGGCCTCGTCCAACACAATGTGCAGAGGCATGCGTTTTTTTCTAACATAGATCTCTGCAAGGACATAAAGAAAACAATTGACTTCTATGTACCTTGTTCACACCACAATGTTGGTGTCATCTGATTTTTTTTCTTTGCAGAAAAATACATACATTTTGCATATTTCTGTGCAGAAAAAATACACACGTAATTCCAATGTTATTTTCAATGCACACTGACAGCAAGTACTGTCAATATGCATCAATATCTCTGTAGTTCCAGCCTCTGTGAACTCAGAGGGTGGTGCCAGGAAAAGTGCTGATTGTGGGAGTACATGGCTAAATGTTGCAGGAGACGAGATCCTGTGTATGGTAGCGGCTAACTGTAGAGGGGGGAGCAGAGGGTGGGAGCACACAGCTGGATCAGGCTAAATGTAGCAGGAGGTGAGATCATAACAGCATTATGGACAGTTATGACCTAACATAAAGCTATCATGATCTCACCTTCTGCTACATTCAACCTGATCCAGCTGTGTGCTCCCACTCTCTGCAGTTTGAATTCAGTGCTACCATACACAGGATATCCCCTCCTGTTCTCTGCTCCCCCCTCCGCAGTCTGCATTCACCAACTTTTTTACACAGAATCTCGCCTCCTAATGCAGCCATGTACTCCTTTTCTCTGCCCCCCCCCCCCTCCACAGAGTGCATCACTGCTACTAGACAGGAAGTCACCTCCTGATCCAGGCACTTGCTCCCACTTTTGCTCCCCAACTCTATAATCTTCATTCACTGCTCCCGCTCTGTGCTCCCCTCCTCCATAATCTCCATTCACAGCTCCCGCTCTGTACTTCCCATCTCTATGGTCTGCATTCAGCACTCCCACTCTCTGCATTCCTCCCACCGCTGTTCACAGGAGCCGGAACTACCGAGAAGGCTTTGGGTATCAATGTGTGCTGACAGTTTTCACTGCATGCATAGGAAACAACACTAGAAACAACATTATATGGAAATATACATCCGCCACAATGTAGATTTGCGGCGGAACCCCATTTTCTTCAAAAATGTAATAAAATTTAATTATATAAAAAAGATGTCCGATAATGAAAGGGATGTCATGCTAGGACATTGCTCCAGGACAAAGGGAACAGCTATCACCCTAAGTGGTGGTTAGGGTTTCCTGTAGGCTTTTTGTGGGCTGCATGCTATTTGTCTCTTTTATGCCTGTTTCTTTGTGTCTGATTTCTATAATTGCTGAGTGAGGGGATCCCCAGTGGGGTACTCACGGTTATGGAGTGCGGAATAGATGGGGTTGAGCTGCTACAACCCAAGAGCTAACCGTATTCCTGTGAATAAGGCTCTATAGAAAATAGCAGCAGGCGTAACAGCAACTTGCTGTCTGCATTCATGAAAATGCAGGAGAAGATGGATGTTAATGCATCATCTGGGAGGCGTGAAGCAGTTACCTCATCCTCCTGAGACTGGGCTCCTAAAGTCTGGATGAGTGGAGAAAAAATGGCAAATTAAATTTAAATTACTTGTGCTGAGAAACATTAGGGACAGAATGGCAGGAGTTACCACAATAAATTGAAAAAGGCCCCTATGGGGGGGCGTGTCCTGACCATGGAGGAGTGAGGTTGTGTCTTGCCTCAGCTCCGCTCCACCGCCGCAATAATCAGCCAAAAACGGGGGGTAAATCGCCGCTACAGACTCCCCACATGTCACAGAGGCTCAGGCAATCTACACAGCCGGCAAGGACCGATAGTTCCAGGCAGGGACAGCTGGATTACTACTTCACAGGGACCCGAGGACAAGGCCGCGAACCATCCAAGATGGCGCCGCCCGGGAAGGCCCAGAAGGCGAGCAAATCCTCCCAGCCAGCTGCAGCCACAACACGGGCACTGAAGGGAACAAACTCCCCAGCATCTCCGGTTCCATCCCCAGGGTCGGTGAGTGATTCTGCCCCCTGTGCTTCCCCAGCTTCTCTAGGAGGCCGCCCTGAGATCTCTGACTATCTCAGTGATGAGGACATTCGGCGCCATATTATGTCCCTGCCTACCAAAGAGGACTTGGAGCGCTTCACAAACAGAGTGGAGAAAGCCTTCACTGAGGACATAGCCCAATTGAAAACTGACACCACTCACTTGGGTAACAGAATAGAATCTATTGAAGAAAAACTGGAGGAGGCTCTCCCCACTATTGCTCTACTGCAATCACAATGCCAAATACAAAGTCAGCAGATTGAAAGCTTGCTTTGCCAGCTGGATGACGCTGAAAATCGCAGCAGGAGAGCCAACATAAGGATCAGAGGCCTGCCTGAAGCCACAGCTTCAAGGGATATTATCCCCACACTGACAGACATCTTCAGGGATATTCTAGGCCTATCTGCAACTACACCAATAGAAATTGACAGGGCACATAGAGCCCTGAGACCTCCATCTCAAGACATAGACAATCCTAGGGACATAATTTGCAAACTTCACAAGTATAATCTGAAAGACCGCATTATGCAAAAAATGCGTGGTAAACCATTCTATGATTTTGACGGCGCGCACTTATTTTTCTACCAAGATATCTCCAGACGCACCCTCATGCAACGCAGGGCTTTGCGTCCACTCCTGAATGCCGTTCAAGAGGCGGGTCTGCCGTACCGCTGGGGCTTCCCTTTCTTCCTACAAGTGACAAAAAATGGACGCCAAGTCACACTACGCAATAAGGATGACCTACCGAACTTCCTTTCCACTCTCGACCTGGCTCCAGTGGACTTTCCAGATTGGAGAAGCACACCTAATGCTCCCGGGACTCAAACCCCATCTCAATGGTCAACAGTCTCCCGCAAGAACCGCAGAAGAGACAGACAGCACCAGAATCAAGATACTGAAACAGGACCCTCCACCACAAGAGATTAACACCGCAGTCCTCATGTGATACCCTGATAAATATGGATGACTTATACAATTCATACGCAGCCCATGTGTGATACCCTGAGGACTATGGGTGAACTACTAAAAAGGTCCACACTCACACTCTGAGACTTTGCCCCCCCTTCATCCCAATTGGATATGCAAAGCAGGATACCCGCGAACAAATCTTCAGATTATCTACGATCACTAGCTACAATCAGTAAATGAGGGACACTCGCTGACAAAGTCCAAGAACCAGATGACCTCAAGCGAAAACCACCTTCCTGATCTTATTGTCTCACCCATTTTTACTTAGGCCCCATACAATGTCAGGTTGTTTACGCCCCCCTAGAATGATTCCCCCTGTTTAATACCACGATCTACAGATGCGGTGGACGGAGACGGCACCCCTTGTCTCCCCCCATGTTTAGGTTCATGTTCCCCCACGTAGGCCACCCCTTGTTGGGTATTGTCCCTAGTTGGGACATTAGTCTAAGGTCTGAGGCCTCCCCTGCTATTAGGGCAGACCTCACACCTCACAAGCAGAACCTCTGCTCATTATCACTGTTACTCATAAGTTGTACTGTTTTGTATGTTTTAACAATACTCACTTTGTGTTTTTTTTTCCTCTACCTTTCTGGCCTCTCCCAACCTCTCCCTATCCCACCCCTTTTTTCACAGGAGCGATACTTCACTAGGGGCTCCGTGCCGGACGGGCTCGACCGCGCGACATGCGTCCAACCACCTGACCCATCATGTCTACATTAAAGGTAATATCCTATAACATAAGAGGCATATGCTCCCCAGGGAAGAGAAGCAAATTATGGTGGGAACACAAAAAACTGAAGGCACAAATAGTTTTTTTACAAGAAACCCATTTTACCCATCTCTCCTTACCTAGACTTCCGACCCATTTATATAACCAGTGGTTTCACAGCACTTCCCCAACCTCCAAATCTAAGGGAACTTCAATAGCGATTCATAAAACATGCCCTTTTCAACTTTTAAACAGCAAAATAGACCCATTAGGTCGATACGTTTTCCTGAAAGGCACCATAGCAGAACGTAAATACACGTTCGCCTCGATATACGCTCCCAACTCAAATCAAATTTCCTTCATAGACAAGGCCCTTGAACTCTTGACAGAGTTTAAGGAGGGATTTGTAGTCCTTGGAGGAGACTTTAACGTCAGCCCAGACCCTTCCATTGACACCTCTAACTCTAGCCACACCCACTCTTACGCCTTTCTAAAACACTTCCGTAAGTCCTTTCAATCACACATGCTAGTTGATGGTTGGAGGGCCCTACACCCTGCGGAGAGGGACTACAGCTATTATTCGGCAATACACGATGTCTATACCTGAATAGATCAAATATATGTTGATCGGCGGGCGCTGGAGCTCCTACAGTCAGCATCCATAGGGAACATCACCATATCGGATCATGCACCGGTAGGTGTGACCCTTAAGCTACCATCCGCCTCTCGCGGGGCATGGACGTGGAGATTAAATGAAAATTTGCTGGATGATGCGGCTGTGGGAGCTGGAGTGTCGGAAGCCATCACAAACTATTTTAGAGAGAATACCACTAACGATCTGAAAGAAAGCATAGTATGGGAAGGCCATAAGGCTGTAATAAGAGGAGAGCTAATATCTTTAGGGGCCAAACTCAAAAAGATGCTCCAAGCTGACTTCACAAGAGTACTGACTGCCCTTCAAGAAGCAGAACTAAAACATAAACAAAATGAGAGCCCTGGGGCATTACAGAGGTTGACTGAACTACGAAATTTGTTGTCACGTCTACTAGATAGACAGACTCGAAAACAAGCCAGACGCCTCTCACACAAATATTATGAACATGGTAATAAGTGTGGGCGCATGCTCGCTAGAGCTCTTCGTAAGAAACAAGCCCAGACTTATGTCCACAAGCTACGCTCCCCAAATGGAGATGTTTCGGTCCAGTCCTCTGGAATTGCTGCAGGGTTCCAAGAATACTATACTCAACTTTACAATTTGACCACTGATCACCCTTTAGATGCTCAGGCAAATAGGATTACAGCCATACGAGACTACCTGGCTTCAGCCGGTGTTCCACCCCTAAACGAAGATCAATGCACTGAACTAGAACTACCAATATCACCAGAAGAGATAGAGTTAACAGTGAAATCCCTGCCCAAAGGAAAAAGCCCAGGCCCAGACGGCTTTACAGGGACATATTATAAAATGTTCCTACATCTTTTAAGCCCCCACATGTGCAGATATTTCAATACCATTGCAGATGGGAATCCTATCCCCACGGAGGCACTCCTAGCACACATAACAGTGTTACCCAAAGAGGGCAAAGACCCGATGCTACCCCAAAGCTACCGACCCATATCCCTCCTTAATGTTGACATTAAGATTATGGCAAAGGTATTAGCAAACAGACTTGGGAATCTTATACCTAATATAGTCCACCCAGATCAAACAGGGTTCATTAAAGGGAGGGAGGCAAGAGATAACTCAATTAGAGCCATCCAACTCATACATTGGGCGCGCACCCGCCCAAACTTAAAACCTTACGTAATTCTCTCTACTGACGCCGAGAAGGCTTTCGACCGGGTCGATTGGACATTTCTTAAAATGGTATTAGAGACACTAGGACTCAAGCCACGCATGCTTGCCTCGATCCTAGCTCTTTATTCCACTCCCTGTGCACAAGTTAAAGTGAACGGAGTATTATCCTCTCGGTTCCCGATTCGGAATGGCACGAGACAGGGGTGCCCACTTTCCCCTCTCCTTTTCGCTATAGTTCTTGAACAGTTGTTATGCACTGTCAGAGCGAACATAAACATAAAAGGCTTGAAGATCGGAACGACTGAACACAAACTGTCTGCCTACGCGGATGATGTTCTATTTCATCTATCGGAGCCCCTGATCTCGCTGCCAAACTTGATGAAGGAACTGAATGAATTCGGAGCATTATCAAACTTTAAAATTAATCTCTCTAAATCAGAAATTTTACCTGTCCACTTGCCTCCCCCCCTGATGAGTAACTTGCAAAATACATTCCCCTTTGCTTGGGCCAAATCTTCAATTAAATATCTAGGAATACAACTGACAGACAGATATGATACCCTGTACACCACAAATTTCCCCCCACTCCTTAATATAATTAAAAAAGATCTCTCACAATGGACTAAGACTGCTTTCACATGGATAGGACGCGTCAACATAATCAAAATGAATATTTTACCCCGCATCCTTTTTTATTTACAAATGATCCCCATACCCCTACCGAACAAGTTTTTCTCCCAGATTAATAGTATACTATCGGGTTTTGTATGGAACTCGCAGAAACCTAGAATAGCCTTGAGAGTGCTGAAACGATCCAAATTGACGGGAGGGCTAGGAATTCCTGACATTTTGAAATACCATAGAGCTATAGTCCTTCAAAGAATCCTCAGTTGGCGCTTCCACACCCAGTCCAAGCTTTGGGTCTCCTTGGAAAAATGGCTAGCGGGTAGGAATCTAGCTTATGCGCCATGGCTACCTGGGGAGTGCAGGGGACTGTCGGAGGATACCTCCCCTCTGGCGCTCCACGCACTCTCCGCTTGGGACAAATTGAACTCAAATTTAAATTTGTCTCCTCCTATGTCACCACTAGCTCCACTAGGAGGATTTCTCTGGTTCCCACCAGGAGAACAAATGGCCTTTTTCGGCCCTTGGTTGGATGATGGAAATGCCAGCTGTGGGAAACTAATGCATAAAGGTAAATTAATGGACTTTGAATCTTTACAAAAGAGACACGAAGGCTCCAGAATGAACTTCTGGAGATACAGACAGCTCCACCACTTCTTCCAGGCAAATGGGAATTCAATTAGAGACCTCTCCACTCTCACAAGCTTTGAAAAAATTTTCATAGAAGAAGACCCAATCCCCCACATGGTCTCGGAAATGTATCGCCTATTAAGTAATACTACTGACAAGCTTAGGCCAACTTATATAAGGGCATGGGAAAGGGACTTAAAGATGGATCTCCACCCAACTCAACTAACACACCTTTACCATCTAACCCATTCGAGCTCCATAGAATCCAAATCTCAAGAAACTAATTATAAAATTCTATCGCGTTGGTACCGGGTCCCGGCTGACTTAGCTCGCATCTACCCCATGACATCGGACCTGTGTTGGAGAAAGTGTGGACAAAAAGGTACACTCCTCCACATCTGGTGGGAGTGCCCACTGATACAACCATACTGGAGTGAAATTAAAAACTTAATAAAAGAGATTCTAGATCTTGACATCCCTATGTCACCTGCACACTTCCTCCTACACATTCCACAAATGCCAATCAGTAAATACAGAAAATGTATATTGCCACATCTCCTAAACGCAGCCAGACGCCTCATCCCGATATATTGGAAACAAACCAGGACCCCATCAAAAACAGACTGGATAAAGAAAGTGAATGACATTAGGGAAGCCGAACACTGGGTAGCGACCTGTAAGGGGAAAATAGAAAGATTTGAAATTATATGGACCCCCTGGAAAGAATATATGACAGAACCTGACCATGAAAACTCCAGTTTAGACATAGCCCTGCTAGAGTTAGCAGAACCTTCCCTAAGATCTCGCTTTAATGTCAACAATACCTTATAAAGAATAAGATCCACATTAAATGTTGAAAAGACGTGCGGTGGTCGGGGCCCGTTCGGCGCGGATTCCTGTGACTTCTTCAAACACAAGGTATGCTCCTCTCCTACCTTCCCCACTCTCCCCACCTACCTACACCCTTCCCTTACTCCAACTCTTTATCTATACTTTCTCCCCCTCTTTCACCTACTTTCTATCACTAACTATAATTTATAGAGTATGCAATCTTTCTATACCCATGGACGGGATACCAACTGTATAGACACTCCGCAACAGCGAGCAACAAAGCAATAGTGGCCAATCACAGGGGTGTGGGCCCGGCTCCTCTAGGCCCTGTTGGGACGGGGGGGCCGCGTCTCGCACTCCAGAGGATGGGTGTCGGGGGGGTGCTCCCGCCGAGGTGGCGGCCCGGGGGAGGTTGTTGGAGGCAGAAGGCCCCCCTCTCCCCGGGTGGTCGTCGGGGGGGGCGCTCCATATACCCACCTGAACAACCTGCATCCTGGGTGGGGGAGGACCGTCACCGGATGGGGCTCGCGCCCCGGGGATGTAAGGAATCAATAAGATGTCTAAAAGCCACAAAAATTGTGATTTAATATTACTTGAGATAGGGCTGGTTGCAAAACCTTATATTGCTGTAAACCTTCCTTGGGCCACATTATTAATGCTTACTCTATGTAATGTTTCTGTTTTCACTGAAATGTTCTCAAAATAAAGATTATACAAAAAAAGAAAAAGGCCCCTATTTTTCTTCCTATATGGAGTTATTATTATCATACATGATTAATATAGCGCCAACAGTTTGCGCAGCTCTTTACAACATGAGAGCAGACAGTACAATTCAATACATAAGGAATCAGAGGGCCCTGCTCGCCTACACTCTAATGCCCCATACACATGTTCGATGGGAGCTTGTTGTTGGAAATTCCGACTGTGTGTAGGCTCCATTGGAATTTCCGACACACAAAATTTGAGATCTGGATCTCAAATTTTCCGACAACAAAATCCGTTCCACGCATGCTCTGAATTAATTACAAGACGGAAGCGCTCGGTCTGGTAAAACTAGGGTTTGTAATGGAGATAGCACATTCGTCATACTGCAAATTTTTAAATCTTTTAATGCAGCGCATTCTCTTCTTCTTTATAATGCTAGAATAATGAAGTTGTTTTGCTGCTCCTATTCACACAGAGTTCTGACAACCTGATTTCTTTATTATTTCTCGTGATCTCATGAATAATTTTTTTTTTCATCAGATCTCCATAATAATGTTTTGAATTTTTGGTTATAGTGTTTTTTTTTTTTTTTTTAATCCAGATCTCCTATTTTTTTGTTTTTTTGTTATAGTGATCTCCATATTTTTTTCTTTCGTTTTGTGTCAAGTTACCACAACACTATTATTATCTTCTATTTTTTAACCTCAAGAAGGTTGGTGTTGGTGTTGGTGTTGGTGTCCCTAGTTAATTTGACATTGTATTTTTGAAATGTACCTGCCTACTCACAAACAAACTGTCCTTTTTGAAGTTGAACACATAGGAAAGTATTTGTGAAAAATAAATAGCCATTTATTATGGGCCATAACAAAATAAAGAGGAAGGCAACGCTGGAGAAACTGGTGAAATTTGCCAAGTCTTTGTACCCCAGGGCACACATCAATTATTTTACAGTCAAAATTAGTGGCCTGAGGAGTCCTTATAATAGTGAGCACAATCCGGTCCAGGACTACAAGAGATCAGAAACAGCAGCAGATGACATATATGTCCCCAGGCTGTGGTCTTACAACAGTCTGCATCTTTTGTCAGACCAGACTGAACCCAGGCCATCACTCTCTTGTCTTCCTTCCAGGCTTGCTTCCAGGCTGTGGCTCTGGTGTTGTAGTTGTGGCAGGAGGTGGAGGAGGAAGAGGAGGACCATAGTTGAACTCACAAACGTGGCTTTGGCTTGTGAGTTCGCCCCTCAACCCCTTATTTAAGGCTTGTAACATAACTTCCTCACATAAGAGGCGTTGGCCCTTTTCCATTTCCTGCATTTTGCAGGTAGCCATAAAGGCATAGCCACAGTAGCCTTCCAAAATAGGCCAAGTGCTTCCTCCTCCAGGATACTCCTTTTCCTGGGACTTTTTTTTGAAAGGTGGAGGGGAGGGACCTGGGATTTGGGCAGGCTACTGGACCCGGCCACCTCCTGGCTGCCACTTACCCCCACCACCTCCTGGCTGTCACTTTCCCCCGCCACCTCCTGGCTGAAGGTTTCCATGGCCTCCACCTGGCTGAGATTTTCCTGTGTATGAAAAAGGAACATAGTTTTAGTTTTTGGCTCATCAATCACACACATTTTTCAGCTCATGACTGTTGCCAATTGAATGTTAATAAATAGAAAAGACTATCATTCTGACCCCAGCATTTTTCATTCTTGTCCCAATCATTTGTGGCTACTACTGTCTATTAATATGTAAAACACTTTGTAAAATCAGAAATTAATGATCAATAATAACATTTAGTTAACACCATTAATTATTTGACTAGAAATATGTTATACAATGCTATACCTGGCTCAAGCTGGGCTCCTGCACTTCTTCCTGGCTGGAAGGCCCAGGTTGGACATCAGAAGCCTCAGCTGAGGTGGAAGGAAGCCTTGACGGAAGATTGAAGAGTGCTGGCCTGGGTTCAGTCTGGCCTGCCAGAAAATGCAGTCTGTCATAGTACCACAGCCTGGGTACATAAATGTCATCTGCTGCAGCTCCTGATCTCTGGGAATCCTGGACCTTCTTGTGCTCCCTATTATAAGTGCTCCTCATGCCACCAATTAGGGCCTTCAAATAGGGGATGTCTGCCGTGGGGAACACCGGCTTCATAAATTCCAGCAATTGATCCAGCGCTGCCTTCCTCTTTAGTTTATTATTATAAAAGGGTTGGTTTACCTGCCACAAACAGGGCAGCTCCCTCTACATAGCAATGAATATGGGGATAAAGTCCTCATCATTGAATAGATCCATTTTCTCTGCAAGACACAACACAAGACAAACCCTAATGTCAGGCTAAACTCTCATAATCTTGTCCCATTATAGGCCGCAATCTAGAAACAGTATAGGCCACTGATGTACCAAGTTAAAATTGTACCTTCGTTCTAACGATCAGCGCTTCCGATACTCCTTCCTCCGCTCACAGATCGTATGTACAACACACGCGTGTTACGCTTTATATACATTGCGCATGCATGAAACTCCACCTGCCCCGACCTTCTATTTAGTATATTCCCCGCCCCTTGTCTTTTGATGCAGTGGGAGAGCACATGGCGGAGACAGAGCAGGTGCCTGTGAGTACCAGCAATGACGAGAAAAGCCCGGAGCCACAAATGCCCCGATCCCAGAGGATATTTAAGGCCTCAAATATGGCCTTTATAGAGATGGTGGACATCTTCAAGAGGGCCGACTATGACGGGAAGCATGGACCGTACCCAAACCCAAATGTGGGAAAGGCCAAGATCATGACTATAGTTGTAAAAAGTCTGCAGAAGAATTTTGGGGTATGACGATCCAAGGATCAACTGAGGAAATGATGGTCAGACCTCAAATTGAGGGAGTAGGATCAGTACAGAAGAATCAAGAGAGTGCTGCAAAAAAGTAAGTATTTTGTCATGTGTTCCTATTCTTCTTATTACGTTCGTGCTGCTCCATGTGCCTTTCTTTACTGTTGTACAGTTTAAAATGGCAAGTTTCAGGTTCGTGGGCACAGTAATTGTTCGTAGTAAACATCGTTCGTTCGTCCACTAATACAATGTTTTTTTTCAGATGCAGGTTAACTACATTTGGTCATGCCTATTTGTCTTAAAAGAAGTTTAGTACATTGTTGTCTAGATGGGTTTGTAACTAGAATGAAATGCAAACTTGATTCAGTGTAATGCCCCTTACACACGTTCGGATTTTCCGATGGAAAATGTCCGATCGGAGTGTGTTGTCGGAAATTCTGACCGTGTGTGGGCTTCATCGGATTTTCCGACACACAAAGTTGGAGAGCAGGAGATAAAATTTTCCGACAACAAAATCCGTTGTCGGAAATTCGTGTGTACACAAATCCGACGGACAAAGTGCCACGCATGCTCAGAATAAATAAAGAGATGAAAGCTATTGGCCACTGCCCCGTTTATAGTCCCGACGTACGTGTTTTACGTCACCGCGTTTAGAACGATCGGATTTTCCGACAACTTTGTGTGACCGTGTGTATGCAAGACAAGTTTGAGCCAACATCCGTCGGAAAAAATCCTAGGATTTTGTTGTCGGAATGTCCGAACAAAGTCCGACCGTGTCTACGGGGCATAAGGAGAGTACACTCAGCCGCTGTTTACACATCTGGACGCAGGAGCACTAGTGTGGGACACCAGAACAAACTTTTTAGGGTGTCCCACACAGGTGCTCCAGTGGATACTAGGGATGTCTCCATGTGGGAAACTTTAACAAAAAAGGTAAGTATACCAGCTTTGTAAAGGAAAAAAATCATTTGAATTCTGCCAAAACAGACAATTGTACGAAACTTCCAAGCAATGTTTCATATTCCTATTTCTTGCCTCAAATTTCTGTGTGCTAAGTATACCTTTATTTTATTCACATAGGGAAGAAAAGACTCGGGACGTCTGAGGTCACCAGGGACCCCCAACCTCCTAAAGAAGGGGAATTCCAAAAACAACAACCAGAGGATGTGGAGGAAGGGGAGGTTTATGAAGTAAGCGAAATAGTGGCCACAACAGGTGAGTGTCTGAGTCCACAGCTTCAGGTAATAGATGTATGCCTGCATATTTATAGTACATGGTGTGTTTTTTTTTTTTTTGGTGATTTGGATGTTGTTGAAGAAGAAACACATTTCACAAGTGCAAGTGCACAAGTCCTCATCAGGGAGATCATGGTGTGCAATCGGGATTTACAGAAGATCAAGGAAGACATCAATGATGTGGAAAAAAGACTCAAAAACATCATTGATGTTTTAGGCAGAATCGAAAACACACCAACATTTATAAAATTCTTTCTATTTTTCTAACTTTTCTCCAAAATTTTGAAAGCCAAATTTTGAAGCTGCACACAGTGTGTCAACATGTGCTATCTGCCATCACGGGATATCAAGGTACACGTTTTAGGGGCGCAACCCCTTCCTTGCACTAAAGATGAGAGGAAGGGGTTGCAACCCCGAAACACGTCCATTGATCCCCCATGATGGGAGCTAGCACATGTTGACATTAGGCATGGGATCAGGAAGGAAATCCCCATTTTGACTCTCAATTTGTGTGCATATTCAAAATTTGGCTTTCACAGGGGTGACATCACCCCATCTGATGAAGGCAATATCAACACAGTTTGGACATACTAATGTCTGATATTGCCTTCACCTTTTCAAAGTTGAACTTTGTAAGTTCCTGAGTTGTGTATTGTGTTATGCTTTTAAACATGCCTGTTTTAACACAAAAAAAGGCTATTTGTACTGTCCAAAAAAAATGTTATTACTAAAATATGTTGGTTTGTTCAAAAACCCTTTTCTAACACACATATGAATGTGCACAGAGTAAAAAGTTTTCTACTCAACAATGTGTGGCTTCTTTCAAGGCTCAGTATCATTTTTTGTACTAAGTTGGTGTTTACACTGAAATGGGGGTTATTTACTAAAGGCAAATCCACTTTGCACTACAAGTGCACTTTCAGTGCAGTTTCAAGTGCAGATTCATGTGCACTTTTGCAGTGCACTTGGAGTGCAAAGTGGATTTTCCTTTAGTAAATAACTCCCACTGTGCTTTATAATTTGCCACAATCATGCCATTTTCGTGACTCACCAAAATTAATTCATGGTGCTGAAAATGATGTATATTTTTGTCAGTAATGCATTACATACATTAACAACAAAAACAAGGTGTGTGTGTAGCAGACCCACAACATAATAATATTTTGCTGAAGAAGAGATTGTCACCTCATGTATCAAATAAATTACATTTGCACTATTGAAGAAAATGGCCAAAAAGAAAAGCCCATTGGAGAACCTAGGAGACAGCTAAAAGAAACACAAGCAGTAAATCTAAGTAAATCTTATTTCAGTTTAACTAAAAAATGTATTTTGAAAATGTTTCTTAATATTAATGGCCCCCCTACCCGCAAAGTACTCGACATACAGTGGGGACGGAAAGTATTCAGACCCCCTTACATTTATCAATGTTTGTTATATTGCAGCCATTTGCTAAAATCATTTAAGTTCATTTTTTCCTCATTAATGACACACAGCACCCCATATTGACAGAAAAACACAGAATTGTTGACATTTTTGCAGATTTATTAAAAAAGAAAAACTGAAATATCACATGGTCCTAAGTATTCAGACCCTTTGCTACGACACTCATATATTTAACTCAGGTGCTGTCCATTTCTTCTGATCCTCCTTGAGATGGTTTTACACTTTCATTTGAGTCCAGCTGTGTTTGATTATACTGATTGGACTTGATTAGGAAAGCCACACACCTGTCTATATAAGACCTTACAGCTCACAGTGCATGTCAGAGCAAATGAGAATCATGAGGTCAAAGGAACTGCCTGAAGAGCTCAGAGATAGAATTGTGGCAAGACACAGATCTGGCCAAGGTTACAAAAAAATTCTGCTGCACTTAAGGTTCTTAAGAGCACAGTGGCCTCCATAATCCTTAAATGGAAGATGTTTGGGATGACCAGAACCCTTCCTAGAGCTGTCCGTCCGGCCAAACTGAGCTATTGGGTGAAAAGAGCCTTGGTGAGAGAGGTAAAGAAGAACCCAAAGATCACTGTGGCTGAACTCCAGAGATGCAGTCGGGAGATGGGAGAAAGTTGTAGAAAGTCAACCATCACTGCAGCCCTCCACCAGTCGGGGCTTTATGGCAGAGTGGCCCGACGGAAGCCTCTCCTCAGTGCAAGACACATGAAAGCCCACATGGAGTTTGCTAAAACACCTGAAGGACTCCAAGATGGTGAGAAATAAGATTCTATGGTCTGATGAGCCCAAGATAGAACTTTTTGGCCTTAATTCTAAGCAGTATGTGTGGAGAAAACCAGGCACTGCTCATCATCTGTCCAATACAGTCCCAACAGTGAAGCATGGTGGTGGCAGCATCATGCTGTGGGGGTGTTTTTCAGCTGCAGGGACAGGACGACTGGTTGCAATTGAGGGAAAGATGAATGCGGCCGAGTACAGGGATATCCTGGACGAAAACCTTCTCTAGAGGGCTCAGGACCTCAGACTGGGCTGAAGGTTTACCTTCCAACAAGACAATGACCCTAAGCACACGGCTAAAATAACGAAGGAGTGGCTTCACAACAACTCTGTGACTGTTCTTGAATGGCCCAGCCAGAGCCCTGACTTAAACCCAATTGAGCATCTCTGGAGACACCTAAAAATGGCTGTCCACCAACGTTTACCATCCAACCTGACAGAACTGGAGAGAACCCAAAGATCACTGTGGCTGAGCTCCAGAGATGCAGTCGGGAGATGGGAGAAAGTTATAGAAAGTCAGCCATCACTGCAGCCCTCCACCAGTTGGGGCTTTATGGCTGTCCACCACGTTTACCATCCAACCTGACAGAACTGGAGAGGATCTTCAAGGAGGAATGGCAGAGGATCCCCAAATCCAGGTGTGAAAAACTTGTTGCATCTTTCCAAAAAAGACTCATGGCTGTATTAGATCAAAAGGGTGCTTCTACTAAATACTGAGCAAAGGGTCTGAATACTTTGGACCGTGTGATATTTCAGTTTTTCTTTTTTAATAAATATGCAAAAATGTCAACAATTCTGTGTTTTTCTGTCAATATGGGGTGCTGTGTGTATATTAATGAGGAAAAAAATGAACTTAAATGATTTTGGCAAATGGCTGCAATATAACAAAGAGTGAAAATTTTAAGGGGGTCTGAATACTTTCCGTTCCCACTGTACTTCTGTCTTACTTCGCAGGCGCTTTCGGGGGGCAAGCCAGGACGGCCAGCTTCAGGCGACGTCAGGGTTTCTTCTTGAAGTCCAGCCTCAGGCCCAACTAAGGCACCATAGAATTTCTCCTTAAAGATTTGTGGAGGATGTAGCATGCAAGGATTATATGGTTAAGTTTATATTCCACCATGTTGATTGCCGTAAGGAATAGGGTGAACCGGCTGGCCATTATCCCAAAAGCGTTCTCCACCACTCTTCTGGCTCTGGCCAGCCGGTAGTTAAAAACCCTCTGGTCTGGGGTGAGGGTCCTCACGGCTTCAATACGGTCGGTTGGTCAGAACGAACTAACAGAACGCACTGAAAATCAGAAAGGCCTGAGAAGAGCGAGCTGAAAATCAGAAACGAGCGGATAAAAACGCACTGAGAATCAAATACGTACTATAATAATACGCACTGAAAAACAAATGCGAACTGACTACACGCACTGAAAACCAGATACGAACCCACAAGCACAAACTGAAGAGCAGTAATGATCGGAAAAGCACGAGGCTGAAAAGCGCGAATTGTCTCTTACCAAACTTCTACTAACACGAGATTAGCAGAAGGAGCCCAAAGGGTGGCGCACTTAGTATTGAACGTCCCTTTTCTAGTGCTGTCATACGTGTTGTGCGTCACTGCGTTCTTGACGTTCGGAATTTCCGACAAAATTTGTGTGACCGTGTGTATGCAAGCCAAGTTGTCGGAATGTCCGATCGTGTGTATGCAGCATAAGAGTTAGTAAAAGACAGGAACAGGTGTAAAAATACATGGAAACCCTGGGAACTGCAACGTGTTTGGGGGTATGCCCTTCATGACAGGTGAAGTCTGGCCCTTTAGTAGGCCCAGTGTCATTAATGAGGTAAGATTCTTACTCATGACCCATGGATAAGGCTTTACCCATCACAGAAGGCATACCCCCAAATGTGTTATTTAGGGTCCACAGTCCTGGATGTGTATAGCACCCTGTGGCTAAATACAAACTACGCACGTTACACTATGAGCCAAGGGGAGTTAATAATGCAGTGTTTGAAGCAAAAATTAAAGGCCGGCCCTACACAGTGGGGTCTGAGTAAGGACCCCAAGGTACACACTGAGGCTAACTGATCTGAAAACTGCTAGATAACCCAGGAAAATAAGCAGTCAGATCTTAATAGAAGCTTCAAAGAAAAACTATTTGAATGGTTAGACAAAGAAAAATGTTCCAGAAGAGAACAGGTACATCATCTATGGACAAACAGTTGAAAAACATTTCCTAAAAATTGAACCACAGAATGAGCGTGTATCACAATCCATTTTATGTAAAAGCTATTGATGTCTTACTAATTAAGATAAATGTTATACAGATGAGTCCATCAGTAGTCAGATATTCAGCTTGTTTTTAAGAACATTGCAGGGCACATGTAATATTGAAGACCAAAAATATAAGATGCATGTTGAGCCCCTGCTGTGTACTTTTTCATCTTCTTTATCATCTAAAAAAACCTCAAGACTCTGCCAGCTGCCAGAGTGTGCATAGTGGGGGTGCGAGCTGACTATAAACTGGCATATGACAGCACACTGGGGATTCTTTGGAATCCAACTGTATTTCATTCTGCTTCAGGCAAGGAGGGGGGATATGTTAAAGGATAGATATTGAAATCAGTAAACTTGAAGCGAAAACAAAACTTTAAGCAAAATGTTTGTATTTAGTGATCAGCATCTTTATGGTATGCTAAATAATCTGTCATCTGTGTTCTAGCTTGTTAACTGACTGCAGAAGCACTATGCATTATTTACCTACCAATATGTTTTACTACACTAAACCTTTTATCCAGCCTCTAAATTGTTGCCTTTATTATCTCATGGACTCATTCAGATGGACAATTAGTCTTGTCCTCCATGCAGAGCTGCTGGCAGATGCGTGTGCATCCACATTGGAGGTGCATGCAGGCAGCCCATAGAAGTGAATGCACATGCAGCAACTGCATGGACACAATTGCATGTCAAAATCTGAAATGCAGGTAGGAGCAAGTGCAGAAATCTGAATGAAATCTGTGAATGTCTGTGTTCAGATCCATGCACCTGCTCCTGCCGGCATGCAAAAAATTGTTTACATGTGACTATGTTCATGCAACCACTGCATGTACATCTACTTCTATGGGCTGCCTGCACACAGCTCCAAGGTGCATGCACATGTATCTGCCAGCAGCTCTGCACATAGGATTGGATTAATCACCTGTCTGAATGTGCCCTAAAAAGATAATATATAGTGGGGTAGGCAACCTTTGTGAGGTGGAGATCTCGCAAAAATTACTGGGGTTTAGCTGCTTTTTATTAAAGCAAATTAACTAGCAAGGCCTAACTAAATAGTGAGGAAAAATATAATAAAACAAATGTCACTGTAAAATTATAAACTTAGCCTGCCCTAGAAGTGAACAGAGTCAGTCAATTGAGCAGAGGACAGTGTCGGTAGGGCAGTGGATGGTGAGTGGACAGTGTCAGTAGAGCAGCAGTCTGTGTCAGTATCGCAGTGGGCAGTGTCAGTAGGGCAGTGGATGGTGTCAGTAGAGCAATAGATGTGTCAGTAGGCCAGAGGTTAGTGTCAGTAGGGCAGTGGATTGTGTCTGTCATTAGAGCAGTGGGTGGTGTCAGTAGGGCAGTGGATGGTGTCAGTAGGACAATGGAAGCTGTCAATAAAGCAGTAGACGTGTCAGTAGGGCAGAGGTTGGCCAAATCTCAGGGGTCTAAACAGATACCTGATGTCTCGCTTTTGAGACAGAGAAATGAGATTGAAGACACAGTCCTTAATCTCTATATCTGCAGCCTCAGCTGCACAGAATGAATGAACAGATATAGCTCTGTACAGAGCTTCCTGTTCCTTCACAAACTGAAACATAGTAAACACAGTCCGCTATGCTTCAGTTATAAATAAACATTGTCAGTGATCGATACCAGTCATCGATACTGTGTTCATCCGGAAAAGGAAGGGGCTGATAAATAATATATTTACTGGCCCCTTTCCCCGCTCTGAAAGCCAAAACCAGAGAAAATTCCCAGCTCAACTCACCAACCAGTCTGCTTACCAACTGAATTTAAATGCATGCGTAAGCTGCAAGGCCCCTTCTTGGCACCCTGTATTACTTGCAGTCCTAACATTTCTAAATTTTTGAGAGTCTTCACAGTGGGAGCACATGCATTCTAATGGATAGATAAGGGACAGGGGGCCTGGAGGTAGCCCAATCCTCCTTAAAGGCACGGGGCACATTGGACACCCAGCACATAGCACAATGGCAGCAAAGGTGCCTAGTGTGTCCTCTGACCAAATTTACACCAGTGACAAACAGATGGCCCCTGCCCCCACCTATAACTGGCCTTCACAGCAACCTTCCTCCACTCTCCATCCTGAAATGATCCCCGCAGCAGCCGATGGGAAAGGAAAAGAGGGAAAAACGGAAGTGCTGAAGGGGAGAAGGGACTAGGGTAGCACATGGGGGCCCAAGCAACGGAAGGAAGGAAAACCTGGATAAGAGGGGCTTGGGGGCGGCATTTACTGGAACTGATCCCCTTTCCTCCTGCAGCAGCTCAATGGCAGTGGGAGGGAGAGGAGGAGAAGCTGAATTTTAGCTGCTACAGGAGGAAGGGGGATCATTTCCAGTAAATGCCACCCCCACTCATGTCAAGGTTCCAGGAGTTGGCAAGGAATGGATGCAATATCAAAAAAATAGTGTAGCGCTGAACAATAGTGACTGGATAAAAGGAAGAAACAACTAAGCCACCTCAAATCAATAAAGGTGAAAAATAAATCGAATCAAAATAACCTGTAAACAAAAACAGATATATGTGATATATAAACATACACCAAGGTGCTGTGGAATGATTGTGATGAACTACAATAATCCAATGGCCAAATATCCACATGTATAGTGTCCAATGAATGGAAAACTTTCTCTTCAATCTTCAACTGAAGCAGAAAAACATGTTGTCAAGATGGAGCAGAAATGCACTGATAAACATTAAAAAATATTCAGATGAGAGGGTGGGTACTCTTACCGAACCAGGTGGACACACATACTGTACGGCAGTGCGTCTAATAGACTTATAGTACTGGATCCCCAGTGATGAGATGATGCCAAGCTGGGTGGTAACACAAAGACCGCAACTCCAATCCACTCAAGGTTTTGTGATGGTTCCATAACGATGATTCCAAAGCAATCAGTGGCCAAACCGATCCAAAAATGGTGGTAATCAGAGGGTAGTCATCAGTGTTCAAACATAGGGGAAAAAAGAAAAAAGGAAGCTCCACATGGCGTAGGTCAACCAATGTTGGTTTATTGGAGAAAAAAATGCCATACAAGGAATTGTAAGATAAAAGTGATCACAAAAATATAATAAAAGTAATATGGGAAGCAGGAGGTGCTGGTCCAACGCGTTTTGACTAAATAGTCTTCAACTGGGGCATATCCTGACCTCCCCACATTGCTACTGAATATATAAACTATACACCAATAACATAATTGTATAGATCCGCCCCCATCATAGCGGAACCGGAAGTAAGTTCAACAACATGCGTCTCAAACCTCACCTTAGTCCAATATTAAAAAGACATTAAAGTGCTTATTACCCAAAAATTCCATTACCACTGAATGGGAATTTTTTGGGTAATAAGCACTTTAATGTCTTTTTAATATTGGACTAAGGTGAGGTTTGAGACGCATGTTGTCGAACTCACTTCCAAAAATATATTTACTTTTTGCTATAATAAATATCCCCAAAAATGTTTTTAAAGAACAAAATTTTTTCATCAGTTTAGGCCAATATATACTCTTCTACACTAATTGCAATAAGCATATATTGATTGGTTTATGCAAAAGTTATAGCGTCTACAAACTATGGGAAAGATTTTTGGCATTTTTATTTTTTAACTAGTAATGGCGGTGATCTGCGATTTTTAGCAGTACTCCATCATTGTGGCAGACAGATCGGACACTTTTGACATATTTTTGGGACCATTGATATTTATACAGCGATCAGTGCTTTAAAAAATGCACTCATTACTGCGTAAATGTCCTTGGCAGGGAAGGGGTTAACACTAGGGGGCGATCAAGGGGTTAAATGTGTTCCCTAGGTGTGTTTATAACTGTGAGGGGATAGGACTGACTAGAGGAGGAGCCAGATCATTGTTCCTACTTAATAGGAACAGACAATCTATATCTCCTCCCCTGTCAGAACAGGGATGTGTGTGTTTACACACACAAATCCCAGTGCTGGCTCTCGTGTCCATGATCGGGGTCCCCTGCTATGGGTCAATGTACCCATATGGGGTTTGGCTGGAACGTGACACTTTGCAGATGTATACCGGTGTGAACCGGTCGGCAAGTGGTTAAAATACATTGTATAATAAACCTTCGAAGTGAAGAAAAGTTGATAGCTCGGTAGTTTGTGTATTTGCTTCTGCTTAAGTATTCTGGGTAGGTTGAAAAAATTGTGTTTTTACTGAATCATACTTTAAAGGTTTATATACAAAAGTGAGCACACCCCTCACATTTTTGTAAATATTTTACTATATCTTTTCATGTGACAACACTGAAGAAATGACACTTTGCTACAATGTAAAGTAGTGCGATTACAGCTTGTATAACAGTATAATTTTCTGTCCCCTCAAAATAACTCAACACATAGCCATGAATGTCTAAACCACTGGCAACAAAAGTGAGTACTAAGTGAAAATGTCCAAATTGGGCCCAATTAGCCATTTTCCCTCCCTGGTGTCATGTGACTCGTTAGTGTTACAACATCTTAGGTGTGAATGGGGAGCAGATGTGTTAAATTTCGTGTTATCACTCTCACTCTCTCATACTGGTTGCTGGAAGTTCAACATGGCACCTCATGGCAAAGAACTCTCTGAGGATCAGAAAAAAAGAATTGTTGCTCTACATAAAGCTGGCCTAGGCTATAAGAAGATTGCCAAGACCTGAAACTGAGCTGCAGCGCGGCGGCCAAGACCATACAGCGGTTTAACTGGACAGGTTCCACTCAGAACAGGCCTCGCCTATCAGTGCTCAGACCATTCGCTGAATCAAATTGGTCTGCATGGCTGTCGTCCCAGAAGGAAGCCTCTTTTAAAGATGGTGCACACGAAAGCTCGCAGACCATTTGCTGAAGACAAGCAGACTAAGGACATGGATTACTGGAACCATGTCCTGTGGTCTAATGAGACCAAAATAAACTTATTTAGTTCAGATGGTGTCAAGTGTGTGTGGCGTCAACCAGGTGAGGAGTACAAAGACAAGTGTGTCTTGCCTACAGTCAAGGCTGGTGGTGGGAGTATCATGGTCTGGGGATGCATAAGTGCTGCTGGTTCTGGGGAGCTACAGTTCATTGAGGGAACCATGAATGCCAACATGTACTGTGACATACTGAAGCAGGGCATGATCCCCTCCCTTCGGAGACTGGACCACAGGGCAGTATTCCAACATAACGACCCCAAACACACCTCCAAGACGACCACTGCCTTGCTAAAGAAGCTGAGGGTAAAGATGATAGACTGGCCAAGCATGTTTCCAGACCTAAACCCTATTGAGCATCTGTGGGGCATCCTCAAAGGAAAGGTGAAGGAGCACAAGGTCTCTAACATCCACCAGCTCCATGTTGTCATCACGGAGAAGTGGAAGAGAGTGGCAACCTGTGAACTCCATGCCCAAGAGGGTTAAGGCAGTGCTGGAAAATAATGGTGGCCACACAAAATATTGACTCTTTAGGCCCAATTTGGACATTTTCACTTAGGGGTGTACTTACTTTTGTTGCCAGCGCTTCAGACATTAATGGCTGTGTGTTGAGTTTTTTAGAGTGGACAGCACATTTACACTGTTATACAAGCTGCACACTCACTACTTTACATTGTAGCAAAGCGTAATTTCTTCAGTGTCGTCACATGAAAAGATATGATAAAATATTTACAAAAATGTGAGTGGTGTACGCACTTTTGTGGGATACTCTATTTTGATACAAATATTGCCACATTTGGTAAAACCTCAGCAATGCCATCTCTATTATTTATTGTGTTACAAATACCCTTTAAGAGTGGGTTTTGGGAGTTTGGATGGAAGTTACATCGTTGAAGAGCAGGTCTTAAGGATAGCAAGATGTATTGTGGAAACATTATGTGCTTAACATTCTCGCACATCTCACCCACTGGATGTTTAAAATGTAACCTTTTTTCACAATATTGCAAACTTACATTTTTCCTGTTTATTTGCTTCTTATTTACACCACTTTTGTTTCATGTAATGATGGCTGTGTAATATACTTGTTCTATTTGACCCTTCTTGTTGTTATCTCTCAGCTATATATTTTTTTATACTATTCTTATTTCCATTTCCTATTGCCATTTCGATTCTTACTGATTTTAAACTGTTTTTATTCACTTACTGTATATAGAGTTTTTCTTTCTACTTGTAACTATCTTGACTAGAAGTTTCCACTTTTATATCTTCCTGCAGCTCCTTCCTCCTTTTCTGTCCATATGGCTCAGTTATTATTCTTATTTTTGTCTCTTTAGCTATTGACTTCAAGTTGATTTCCTACTTTATACCTTCCTATTGTATTTTATTTGAACCTATTTCTCCCCTTTGCTGGCTTGAGCATCCTTTTTCTGACTTGCTGATGCTTGTCAGCTATTCTTCTAAATCTGCTCTCCCTATATTGCATCAGCACATTATTATTGGAATAACAAAATCCTAGTGCTTCACCCATTCCCAAAAAGTGTATTAGTGTTCCATAGATGCGTAGGTATCTTCAGATGGTCAGAAAATGCAAACGTTAGTAACAGGATAAAGAAAAGTAGTAAAAAAGATGTAGGGAAGATCAAGGCAGTCAATGCACTGACAGTTTGGTGGGGGTGGGGGACATTTAAGACCCTTTTTGTTCACTATACATCAACCATACAAGCAAAGGATCAAAAGTTTTATATGGCTGAGGTCATTAACTAAATTTATTTGTGATAGGAGGTTTTTTTTTGTTGTTTTTGCTTTTTTTTTGGCTATTTAGCGATCAATATTCTATATTTTGGGGGCAAGAGAGATTTCTTACAATCTATTTAGATGCCATGCTATCATTTACAGTGAACCTAAAATGTAAAGTCACACAGTCAAGCATTACAGATGCAAGATGGGGTTTTGAAAACATGCAGTACCTGTTAATAGTAAATAGTAGGTCACACAGCACATGGTTGCTGGTCACATTGTTTGAAACGGTGGAAGTGGTGCAGTAGAGTCTGCACTGAAAATTAATAAAAATGCTTGAAAACAAGGGACTTGGGTTCCCCGACCCAGCAAAATACCAAGAGGCGACCAATCTTACTAGAGTAGTTGACTGTTGCATGCAAAGTGACACAAAAGCATAGATTCAATTGGAACAAGCACTCCTTGATCCCCCTTTGCAGGGCTTCCCTGCTTTCCTGACAGATCAGTCCCAACATCTGTTAAGCAACACACACTCATAGGGGCCACTCTACAGGAGACGAGGATGATTTTTCAAACTACATCTGTTTCGCCCTACCCTAGTCCGGTTGTTGCATATCTCCACCAGTAATCGTCCTATAATGAATCTGGGCCTAGAGAGCAGATTTTCAACTACCCTAGATTTTCTATTCTGGGCCCAGTTGGGAGCTTACCTTCACGCTCTACCAGTAGACTTTAAAGAGGTAAGAAAGTCATCCTCATTTGAACAAACCCAGTAAGGCATACTTTATCACTGCTTTATGCCTCACTGGTAGAGATGGGGTCACCACAGGAACTCCATACAGCTTTTGGAGGCAGACCTAAAAACCACCTTCATGCAAACTCAAAAAGAGAAGATAATACTTTTTGCCCATAAATCTTCCATAGTGTGCAAAGACCAAGAATGCTGTTATAAGCTTGATGGTATAGGACCCCTGTGATTTTTCACCATATGTTCCAGCAGAGTTCCAATAAATGTTGGCTCTGCTTATAATCAGAGGGTGCCTTGCTGCCTATCATTTGGGAGTGCCCTAAACTTAGGGACTTTTTTAATATCGTTGACCAAACAATCAAAACATTTATGGGTGTGTCTCTTGAATGAAATCCTGATACTTATTAAATTATATCCCTTTGCCTACTAAAAGAATACAAAAACTCCACGCTAAAACATCTTCTTAATGCAGCCAAAGCATCATGCATACCAGCGATGTGAAAACAACCATCACCTCCTAACCTCCTATCAAATCATACTGGCATGCCAAAATTGAAGAAATCCAACAAATGGAAAATCTTACTTTGGCTATGAAAGAACAAGGGGAGAAATATTGGCGCATCTGGACACCATATTTCTTCTCTAAAGATCAAACATTCTTGGCCTCCCAAAAGTAGGACAGGCCTTGACAAACCCATCTGATGGCTTGTGGAACCAGAGAGGAGGAGACATCCCTCTCTCCCTACTAGGGATGGGCCAAACACCCCTGGTTTGGTTTGCACCAGAACATCTCAAACAGGGAAAAAAGTTCTCGTGAACATGGGAACTCAATTAAAGTCTATGAGACATGAACATGAAAAATCTCATTTTAAAGGCTTATATGCAAGTTATTGTCATAAAAAGTGTATGGGGACCCGAGTACTGCTCTAGGGGACATATATAAATGCAAACAAAAAATTTTAACCCTTCGTTTTTAAAGAAGCAGTGACTTTAATGATGCTTAAAGTGAAAAAATAACAATGAAATATTCCTTTAAATATTGTGACTGGGGGTCCTCTTAGTCTGTCTGTAAAGTGGTGCATCTGTGCGATGTATAGAACATGCCGCAGCAATAATGACATGTCTAAAAGAAAAAAAGTAATTTAAACTTGCTTGTGGCTGTAAGGTATTGCCAGATTCCAGGCAATACAGATTAAAAAAATGAATAAAAATGGTGTGGAATCCCCTTCCCCAGTCCATACCAGACCCTTATCCGAGCATGCAGCCTGGCAGGTCAGGAAAATGGGGGCGACGAGCTAGCACCCCCCTCCTGAACCGTACAAGGCCACATGCCCTGAACATGGGGAGGTGGGTGCTTTAGGCTGTGCGCCCCCCCACCTCAAAGCACCTTGTCCCTATCGAAATCTGGAGGCCCCCTTTAACAAGCGGGCCCCCAGATCTTGCCCCCCCATGTGAATGGGTATCGGGTACATCGTACCCCTACCCATTCACCAAAAAAGTGTCAAAAAGTAAAAACCACAAGAGACAGTTTTTGAAAAATCCTTTATTAAAAAAGAAAAAAGTGTCCTGCGATGTAAATCCACCGTCAATCACGCTGCCCAACGGACCTGAAAAATAGCGAAAATGGAAAACGCTCCGCCTCCACTGGAGGCCTCCCGCTGACTGTTCTCTCTCGCTTTGACAGCTCTTATATAGGCAAGAACGGGTGACCCCGCCCCCTTCTGACATCATGTGACATCAGAAGGGGGTGAGGTCACCCGGTTGCCCAGACCCAAGGGGCCTGGTTTGAATTGGGGGGGACCCCGTGAGGCTTTTTTTCTTAATTCTGTCATAGGTTTCCCTTTAACCACTTCAATACACTGTATTATATACTCTGCACTACACTGTATTATATACTCTGCACTTCACTATATACACTACACTGACTGCACTTTATACTCTGCACTGCGTTATATACACTACACTGACTGCACGCTCAATCCACTAACTACCCTGCCTAATCTCTCTCCATTAATGCACACTATACACGGCCGCTGTTGGAAGCAGCCTTGTATAGTATGGGGCATGAACTTAGCCCCTGAGCAATGATTGACCAAAGGCACCCTGCCTTGGCCAGTCATTGCTCTCACTGTACATCGCGTTGTGATTGGCCAAAGCATACAGGTCAGGTGCATGCTTTGGCCAATCAGCAGCCGTCATTACACTGTGATCTTGCAGTGCATTATGGGGTGCTCGTCGGTGGGCGAACGTCCCGCGAACGTCCCATTAGTTAGTTTGTTCTACAAACAAACATACACCCAATGTTCAAGTCGAACTCACTTTTGACTCTAACATGGGGCCCATCCCTGCTCCCTACCCAATATTCTCCTAAGTTTTTTTTTTTCCCCTCTCTACCTCAGTTGCCTATACCCCCCCACACACACACACACACACACACACACACTTTTTTTTGCCCCGGTTCAATAAAGTCATCTGTTATTAAGCTGAAAAGAAAATAGCAGTTGAAAAACAGTTGTCACTGCCTGCCCTTGTTGTGACGAAAATATAAGCGTAGGATAGTTTTGCCTTAACAAGATGTGGTGTGATCTGTAGAAGTAGTGTAATTGTAGATGTAGTTTCATTCTGGGTTATTAAAAATATAGTATTCTATGTCAGTCATGCATATATGTTCTTTCATTAGCATTTGAAAAGGACAGAGCCAGTTTTTTAGGATCGAAGTGACACCTAGATGCCAATAAAAGTTCCCATTAGAGTAAACATAGATTGCCACTTTCCTGAGGCTCAAAGAAAACTGCTAGTCATCTTGTCTACACGGATCTGCAGGGGGCATTCATAAGGCCCCAGCCAGTCTGCAAGCTTTGATTAATATCAAGAGATCTAAGGAACCTATTTTATCTCTCATAAAAGCTAAAATATTAACGGCAGAGAGATGAAAATAATTCCTTTTGATCGTACACGTGATGGGTTACGTGTACATGTAACTCTGTATGTTTAGCAGGTGTGGAATCCTAGAGAACCACACAAAACCGTTATATGGCGCCTAATTGCAGCAGGCAGGCAGTGATTGGTACTGTTGCGATCAGACTGATGCGCTGGTATCGGAAATCCTATCCATGACCCAGCAATCAGCGCCGTTCTGGGCCAATTTGACTCTGGTCATTTCAGAACACAAACGTTCTGTGGGCTGAGACAGGAACACCCCCCAGGGTTGATTGGCCAAGGGCTAAAGTCCAGCCCGCATCCATATTTCAATAAATTGGGTAGCCTGAGATATGGACATTGTTCTTCCATGAAGCCAGTTCGAAACTGGGGAGTTCCCCCATGTTCCAGTATGCTTCTACTAACGGATAGACTTCGGTAAAGTTTATTTCTGTTTTTATCCCTTTTTATTTTCATAGCAAATTGCCAATTTGTGTGTCTTTCTGCATTATTTGTATCTTTTTTGGTAAATCCTTTTTTCTTTGTATATCTTATATGCACTGCCCACTTTTAGGATGTTAAATGATACAATTAATAAGTGACTTCTGTGTACTAAGCTAGGACTAGGATATCTTTGGAGAGGTTGTTGTATTTTAGTGCCTAAGTACTCGGTCTAAGTTATGTGCCAATCGGTATGCAATTGCACTGTGTGTTGGCAGATTGCATGCAGATTGTAAGCTAACAGATCTGCCAGATGCAGATCTGTGTGTGTGGTGGCTCAGCAGACCAGTCTGCGGACAAACTGGGTGGTGGCAGGCTATTGTTTATTGTGTGTCTGGTGTGTGGGTGTGGGGACAGTGGGAAGAGTGATTAACACCGGGGTTCAAGCTTGCAGGATAGCTGGAGGAACCCTAGAAGTGTATAGTAATTGCTAGACTGCTCCCCAACCCTTATGCCCTGCAAACACGGTCGGACTTTGTTCAGACATTCCGACAACAAAATCCTAGGATTTTTTCCGACGGATGTTGGCTCAAACTTGTCTTGCATACACACGGTCGCACAAAGTTGTCGGAATTTCCGATCGCCAACAACGCGGTGACGTACACCACGTACGACGAGACTAGAAAAGGCCAGTTCAGAACCAAGCGCGGTTCAGAACCAAGCGCGGCACCCTTTGGGCTCCTTTTGCTAATCTCGTGTTAGTAAAAGTTTGGTGAGAGACGATTCGCGCTTTTTCAGACTCGTGGCTTTCAGATCGTTTTCTGCCTTTCAGTTTGTGCTTGTGGGTTTGTATCTGCTCTTCAGTGCGTGCAGTCAGTTCGTATCGGAGTTTTCTGTGCGATCTTGCCCGCTCGTTGCTGTTTTTCAGGTCGCTCTTCACAGGCCTTGCTGTTCTTCAGTGCGTTCTGTTACTTCGTTCTGAGCAGCCGACCGTTTTCTAGCCATGTTTCTTATGCGTACTCCTCGTACAGTTCGTGCTGTGCGGGGGCTTGGTGTTGGGGTCCTGACCTTGACACAAGTCCAGTCCATGAACAGGGTGAGGAGGAGTTCATGGACCAAGAATTGGTTGCTTCAGCGTGACCAGTTCTGTCATATGCCTTTGCTCCGTGAGATCCGTGAGAATAATCCTGGTGATTTCAGGAACTTTCTCCGGATGACGGACCCCGTATTTCACCATTTGTTGGCTTCGCTGACCCCCTATATCAGCAGGCAGTATACCTGCATGAGGCAAGCCATCACTCCGGAGGTTGGTCGCTACCCTGCGGTATTTGGCCACAGGGAGAAGTCTGCAGGACCTCAAGTTCTCGACAGGCATCTCCCCCCAGGCTCTTCTTTGTGGACATTTACTGCTTGTGTTTGTTTTAGCTGACCCTGACAGAAATGTGTGGAGTGCAGAAAATGTCGTGATTGTGTAACCTTATACAAAGCACTGTTGGCTGTTATTTACTAAATGCAAAGACACTTTTCACTACAAGTGCACTTGCAACTGCACTGAAACTGCACTTGTAGTGCAAAGTGGATTTGCCCTTAGGAAATAACCCCCATTTTCTCATAAAACAACAATTACATCACCCCAAAAGTGTTGTAGTGTTGAGACAATAATCCACACATTCTTGATGAACAATCTTTTTAATACCTGCACAATCACATGTGCATTTACCAAAGGTTTTGCTGACAAACCAACATGTTTGTTGTATAACAATTTTTGTGGTGTCATTATCCAAAATCAAAATGTGCATTTTATAGAAAACAGGCCTGTGTAAAACCAACAAGAAAGACACAAATCTTGATCTTACAAAGTTCACATTTGGTAGAACTGGAAGGCAATATCAGACATGAGTATTTAGGAACTGTGTTTGATATTGCGTTCAGATGGGGGTTAATCACCCCTGGAAAAGCCAAATTTGGAAGATGCACACAAATTTCACAATGTCAACATGTGCTATCTGCCATCACGGGGGATCAAGGGACGTGTTTTGGGGGAGAAAGCCCTTCCTCACTGCTACTTTATTATTGAGGAAGGGGTTGCACCCCCAAAACGCGTCCATTGATCTCCCGTGATGGCAGATAGCACATGTTGACACATTGTGTGCATCCTCCAAATTTGGCTTTGGGAAAAATCACAAAAACATTTCGCACATTGTAGCAGACAAAAGAAGAAAGTGATTTTGAGGGGCTTTAAACTCACCCCAAAACATCAATGATGTTTTTATATTTTGGAATAACATCATTGATGTTTTGCTTGATGTTTTCCAGTTGTAAATTACACCCCATGATCTCCCCGATCAGGATCTGGGCACTTTCGGATGTGAAAGGATCTTCATCCACAACCTCACGATCACCTAAAAAGAGAGGAAACCCAAAATAAATTAGGTCTAAAAAAATATGCCGCCATCCATCTCTTATCTGAGCCTGTGGTCGCAGACACTCACCTGTTGTGGTGACTAGTTCCACCACGTCTTCTTCCTCCTGCTCATCTTGTGTTGGGGGGATTTCCCTTCTTCCAGAGGTGGGGGGGCTCTGGTCTCCTCGGATGAGGGGTGTCCTCCAAGTCTTTTCTCCCCTATGTAAAACAAAAATGGTATAATTAGCACACAGATATTTGATGGCAGAACTATAAAGATGAAACATTGCTTGGAAGTGGGGTACAATTATCTATTTTAGCCGAGTTCCAAGATGTACCTTTTTTAGTGTCCTTTGTCAAGCTTCAATACTTTACCTGTTTGGTACAAGCTTCACAGATGTATCCCCCCCTATAGTATACACTGGAGCACCTGTGTGCCCCCCCTAATAAAAATGGTGTTCTGGGGTCCCACACTAGTGCTCCAGTGTCCAGATGTGAAAACAGCTGCTCAGTGTCCTCTCCTTACACACAATCTAGTTTGCATTTCATTCTAGTAACAAAAATGTGTGATCCGAACGAATAATGTGCCCATGAACATGAAAGTTGCCATTTTAAACTGTACAACAGTTCCTAAAAGCACATGGAGCAGCACGAACGTAATAAACACAAGAACAATAGGAACACAGCACAACTACTTACTTTTTTGCAGCACTCTCCGGATCTTTCTGTACTGCTCATGTTCTCGTAATTTGAGGTCCGACCACCGCTTCCTGAGCTGATCTTTCGATCGTCGTACCCTGAATTTCCGGTGCAGACTCCTGACCACTTTCGCCATGATCTTGGCCTTTCGGACATTGTGGTTGGGGTAAGGCCCATACTTTCCATCATAGTCGGCTTCTTCAGGATGTCCACCATTTCCAACATCTCCCCAAAGGACATATTTGAGTCCTTTAATCTCCTTCTGGATTGGGACGTTTCAGGCCCTGGCCTCCCCTCCTCCTCCTCGTTGCTGTAATTAGCACGATCCTGCTGTCTATCTGCCATGTGCTCTTCCTCCACTGCGCAGAACGAAAAGGGGCGGGGAATAGAATAGAAAGAACGTCAGGGGCAGGCGGAGTTATACGCATGCGCAGTGTGTATAAATCGTAACGCGCGCGTCTTACGTACGATCTGTGAGCGGAGGAAGGAGCAACGGAGATGCCGATCGTGCTAACGAAGGTAGGATCTAAACTTGGGCCTATACTGCTTCGAAATTGAAGCCTATATTGTAACAAGATTAGGGGAGTTTGGCCTGACATTAGGGTTTGTCTTGTGTTGTGTCTTGCAGAGAGCTGCCCTGTCTGTGGCAAGTGAGACACCCCCACTATAACCATAAACAGAAGAGGCAGGCAGCGCTGGAGAAACTGCTGGAGTTGGTGAAGCCGGTGGTCCCCACAGCAACCATCCCCTATTTAAAAGCTAAAATTGGTGGCCTGAGGAGCACTTATCTTAGGGAGCGCAAGAAGGTCACAGATTCCCAGAGGTCCGGAGCTGCAGCAGTTGACGTTTATGTCCCCAGGTTGTGGTACTATGAGAGACTGCGATTTCTGTCAGACCACACTGAAGTCAGGGAATCCCTCTCCACTCTTCCTTCCACTCTTCCTTCCATACCAGCTGAGGCTTCTGATGTCCAACCTGGGCCTTCCAGCCAGGAAGAAGTGGAGGAGCCCAGCTGGAGTCAGGTATAGCATTGTTCTACTGATTTCTGGGCAATAAATAAATGATGTTTACTAGATGTTGTTATTGATCACTAATTGCTGCTTGAAAGTGTTTTACATATCAATAGACAGTAGTGGGCACACAAAATTGGGACAAGAATGCAAAATGCTGGGCTCAGAAGGATAGTCTGTTATATTTGTTAACATTGAATTTGCAGCAGTCAGGAGGTGAAAATTGTGTGTGATTGATGAAAACAATACTAAAACTATGTCCCTTTTTCATACACAGGAAGACCTCAGCCAGGAGGAGGCTGTGGAATGTGGCAGCCAAGAGGAGGCGGGGATTAGTGTCAGTCAGGAGGAGGCGGGGATTAGTTGCAGCCAGGAGGAGGCGGGGCTAAGTGTCATCCAAGAGAAGCCTGGGACAAGTCGCAGCCTGACTGAGTCTCAGGTTCCTCCCCTCCGCCTTCCATACAAAAGGGCCAGGAAGGCCACTCCCAGTCCTGTGCAGGATTCAGCATACAGGCTGATCCAGGAGGCTTCGGCGTCCCTCAGAGCCTTCCCCAGTCCTGAAGAGGCCTTTGCCTGCATGGCTGCCACCAAATTGCAGGGCATGCAGGAGGGCCAACGCAAGATCTCTGAGGACCTGATTTATAAAGTCCTACGTAAGGGGGAGAGTGGGGAACTGACACACAAGACGGATGTCATTGAGATCGACGATCCTCCTCCTCCTCCTGCTGCCACAACTCCACCACCACAGCCAAAGGCTGGAAGGAAGCGTGGAAGGAAGACCAAAGAGTGATTGCCCTGGGTTCAGTCTGGTCTGACAGAAGATGCAGTCTCTCGTATGACCACAGCCTGGGGAGACAGATGTCATCTGCTGCTTTCCAGATCTCTGGGACTTCTGGACCAGACTGCCCTCCCTTAGATATGGACTCCTCAGGCCACCAATTTTGCTTTTAAATAATTGATGTCTGCCCTGGGGGTCCAAGGGTTCACCCACTTCTGCAGTTTCTCCAGCGTTGCCTCCCTCTTTGTTTATAGTTGTGCCCCCTTAATAAAATATTTTTAGGTCAATTCTACTCTCCTGTGTGTGTTTTCATCTAAAAAGGACAGTTTGTTGGTGACGATTCAGGTACATTTCAAAAGTACAATGTGAAATTAACAAGAGACAACAACACCAAACAATCTCCTACAGATTAAATAGAACAACATATCAATGGTGTTGTGGGAACTTGTCACAAAAAACACACAAACATTTTCGGGAGTACAAATCAAAATCACCAAAAAAAAAAAAAAAAAAGAGAAACACAAAAAAAGATTCTACATTAAAGTAAAAAAAAAAAAAAAAATATGTTGTCAGATGTGAGAAATCAAAATATATTGAGGGAATCCCGATAAATAGTAACGAAAGAAGTTTGTGAGAAGTGTGTGTGAATATGAGCATCAAAACGACTTAATTCTTGTCACATTATAAAGAAGAAGAGAGTGCGCTGTATTAAACCATTTTGAACATTGCAGCGTGACGAAAGTGCTGTATCCATTACGAACGCTAAGTTTACCAGAATGAGCTGTCCCGTGTCGGAATTTCTTCTGAGCATGCGTGGCACTTTGTGCGTCGGAACAGGCCACACACGGTCGGAATTGACGCGATCGGATTTTGTTGTCGGAAAATTTTATCTCCTGCTCTCCAACTTTGTATGTCGGAAAATCCGATGGAAAATGTCCGATGGAGCCCACACACGGTCGGAATTTCCGACAACACGCTCCGATCGGACAATGTCCATTGGAAAATCCGACCGTGTGTACGGGGCATTAGAGTGCACCAGATTGTATGTAAGATTTGTATCTGCCTGTGTGTGGTCATCTAGCTGGATTGGAGTGGAGTCTCCCTCTAGTGGTGGCCAAAGGTAGTGTAGGCTGTGAAAGTACCACAGCCAGTCTTACATGCTCAGTATAAGTTCCCCCTTATTCCCTTAATTCCTCATATACCCCGGTCACGGAAAGCACGTCATGGTTAGCTAGTTGACGTGGGCGTGCAAATTCGTCACACTTGTGACAATGGTGGTCACTGATACCAGGAAAAGTTAGGTATTACCAGCCTCAGTGGCTTCAGGGGTCTTATTGCTACTGTGTTTTTTAACAACTTGTTCCAAATGATAATTCATGCTTCCCTGTAGTTATACTATCTTTGTACTGCTGTTTCTTCTAAATAAAGAATTTATAAAAAAAGAATAGAAACAATGATGATTGTGCCTGCTATTAATAGCTGCTGGGGGTCATGTGGCTCAGTATGCAGTCTTCTCATTATGTGACTGGAATTGGAACAGCAAGATACTTTATTATTACAGATAGTAAGTAACTTATGGCATAGTTACAAACTATTAGCCTATGTGTGAATATGATCAGTCAACTTGCCATGGCTAAATTATGGGTTTCGCATCCTTTGCTTAAAGACTAGTTGCCTGGCTGCTATGCTGCCCTTATGGCTTTAGTACATCCTAAGTCACTGTTAGGAAATATGCAGATCAGGAAAGTCAGATAAAAGTGGAAAGTCCTTATCTGTATATATATATATAATTTTGTATACTTGCTTCAGATCAGTGACAGCCACTCAGCTAGTATATTTCAGAAGCAGACGACAGCAACATCAGCCTCCATGTTGTTATGACTGTAGCCCTCTTGCCCTAAACAGGGACTACTATGCCAATTTAGTTTTTGGCTGGGCTGTAGTTTTTTTTCACAAGAAAATTGGCTGGGCTGTAGTTAGCTAAGACTGATTGTATAGTTAGCTAAGACTGATTGTATAGTTTTTTTCCCCCTGTTTTTTCCCTAAGGTTAAGTTGGCTTGCGATTTCTTACTGTCGCCAGTGGATGTCACTGGTATCATTAGTCATAGCATGAGATTTCACAAACAAAATTAAGTTATGAACATTTATATTTTCTTCATCCAATCCGGTAGGAGGTTTATGCCACTGGTACATTATGGGGGAGTATATAAATATTAGGGACAGGCCATGTGCTCTCTCTCCTAGGCCTCATCCCAGGGAGGTGCTGCTGGATGGATCTCTACTATTAGGCCCAATAGCCTGGTTTGGGGCCTAAAGTGTGCTGAAGTGGTCCTTAAACTGTCCTGCCAGGTCGGGAGGAAGCTGTGCCAAGGGGGCGACCCAGGGGAGGCCCCTTGTTGGAGAGAGCCAGGAAGAAGGCTGCTCTCTCAGAAGGGCCTGGTGACTCATTTAGAGGTCAGATTTTCGGCATCCCCTGTAACAAAAATGTCAATTTTGGTGAGATACTCCCAAAGGGAAATCACATCTAAAGAGATGCAGTCCTTGCCACCTTCCTCATTAGAGCCCTGCAGGTACAGTATCTGATTGGTATTTATAAAACCCCTCCCATACAGATTCACTCAGCACATGGACACAGACAAACAGCTATTTCTTAAAAAAAAAAACATAACAAAAGGTAGGAACCTGCAACAAGTTTGTTAAAAGCCCTGCAATGTACATAGATCACCCATAGAGGGAGTTTTTTTTCTTAATAAAAGTGGAGTTACTCTTTAACTGTGTACTCACTGAAAATACTCTATACGTGAGTACTGGGATGAAAATTAACCTTTATCTGGCATGGAGAATGTTATATAAAAAGTATGTCTTCTAGTAACCTTGAAGTTGAACGCCAAATTATTCAAACAGCTAATAATAATTCAGCCAGGCTTTTTCCAGGTTTAAAACGTTTTTTGTGTTTTGAAGTCTGTTCTAAAAAACAGAATATAGAATTATGCCAGTATCATTCTCAATATAATCTAGATCTTCAATGCAACATCCATTCAAAAAGGTTTGTTTCCTCTAATTAAAAATGTTTAGACAGCAAAATTGACTGGTGTGTACTTTAGGTACGTGGGATGAATGACAGTTTCCTTTAAGCATTAATCACAAAATGCAACAAGTCTTGGTTTGACATATCCAGTATACACAGAGCATTATCATAGAAGAAAAATCGGTAATGTTAAAAGACAAAGGAAAATTATATAGCCTTGAAACAATCTACAAGAAGTAAAAAACAAATAAATCAATCTTTCCAAGTAAAGCCTCATTACCCAGTCAATCTCTGCATAAACAGCTCTTACCCAAACAGGACTCTCATTTAAGATCAAAAAGAATAACTGGATGGAAAAAGGAATAACCATGAGTATAAACAGATTAAAAGATCTAAAACACCAATCAGGATACAACATTGTCCAGTTAAGAACAACATTGCCTAGTTCAGTTATATACAGCATTTAGTCTGACAGTGTTTTATTTAACTCTATTTACTACTATAGAAAAGCCTTCCTATTAAATGGTGATATAGTTTTTTTGTACCCTAATACAGTAAAACACAATAAAATAAAACAGTTTTTCTGGCTGACAGACATGTTGTTTTTTTTTTTTTTTTTTTTTTAAACCACACGACCTCTGGAAGATTTACCTCCTTTCAAGACCAGGCCCTTTTTGCTTTTTTGACACTGCGTTACTTTAACTGACAATTGCGCGGTCATGCAAGCATTACAAGGATTTTAACAAACTTTGTTGCAGATTCCTAACTTTTGTTATTCTGAAGAAAGGTCTGTGTGTTTGTCTGTGTTCATGTGGGAAAGTGAGTCTAATGGGAGTGGTTTCATAATTATTAATCAGCTGTGCACCTGCACAAATGAAATGTACAGTATCTCACAAAAGTGAGTACACCCCTTACATTTTTGTAAATATTTTATTAAATCTTTTCATGTGACAACACTGAAGAAATTACACTTTGCTACAATGTAAAGTAGTGGGTGTACAGGTTGTATAACAGTGTAAATTTGCTGTCCCCTCAAAAGAAAATAACACACAGCCATTAATGTCTAAACCACTGGCAACATAAGTCACCCCTAAGTGAAAATGTCCAAATTGGGCCCAAAGTATCAATATTTTGTGTGGCCACCATTATTTTCCAGCACTGCCTTAACCCTCTCGGGCATGGAGTTCACCAGAGCTTCACAGGTTGCCACTAGAGTCCTCTTCCACTCCTCCATGACGACATCACGGAGCTGGTGGATGTTAGAGACCTTGCGCTCCTCCGCTTCTGTTTGAACATGCCCCACAGATGCTCGATAGGGTTTAGGTCTGGAGACATGCTTGGCCAATCCATCATCTTTACCCTCAGCTTCTTTAGCAAGGCAGTGGTCATATTGGAGGTGTGTTTGGGGTCGTTATTAGTGGGAAGCGTCCTGCTCACAGTGTTCAGCTAATACTACAAGTTAGTGCGGTGTGTCCTGCTCACAGTGTTCAGCTAAAACTACAAGTTAGTGTAGTGAGACCTCTGCACAGTGTTCATCTAAAGCTACAAGTTAGTGCAGTGCGTCCTGCTCACAGTGTTCAGCTAAAACTACAAGTTAGTGCAGTGCGTCCTGCTCACAGTGTTCAGCTAAAACTACAAGTTAGTGCGGTGCATCCTGCTCACAGTGTTCAGCTAAAACTACAAGTTAGTGTAGTGAGACCTCTGCACAGTGTTCATCTAAAGCTACAAGTTAGTGCAGTGCGTCCTGCTCACAGTGTTCAGTGCCTTTGGAGACTGCGGCGCAGTCTCCAAAGGCAGGGGCTCATGCTCTGCTTCAGTATGTCACAGTACATGTTGGCATTCATGGTTCTCCTCAAAAAACTGTAGCTCCCCAGAGCCGGCAGCACTTATGCAGCCCCAGACCATGACACTCCCACCACTATACTTGACTGTAGGCAAGACACACTTGTCTTTGTACTCCTCACCTGGTTGCCGCCCCACAAGCTTGACACCATTCTAACCAAATAAGTTTCTCTTGGTCTCATCAGACCACAGGACATGGTTCCAGTAATCCATGTCCTTACTCTGCTTGTCTTCAGCAAACTGTTTGCAGGCTTTCTTGTGCATCATCTTTAGAAGTGGTTCCTTCTGGGACGACGGCCATGCAGACCAATTTGATGTAGTGTGCAGCGTATGGTCTTAGCACTGACAGGCTGACCACCCAACCCATCAACCTCTGCAGCAATGCTGGCAGCACTCATACGTCTATTTCCCAAAGACAACTTCTGTTTATGACGCTGAGCACGTGAACTCAACTTCTTTGGTCGACCTTGGTGAGGCCTGTTCTGAGTGGAACCTGTCTTGTTAAACCGCTGTATGCTCTTGGCAACTGTGCTGCAGCTCAGTTTCAGGGTCTTGGCAATCTTCTTATAGCCTAGGCCATCTTTATGTAGAGCAACAATTCTGTTTTTTAGATCCTCAGAGAGTTCTTTGCCATGAAGTGCCATGTTGAACTTCTAGTGACCAGATGTGGGCGTCGTGTTGGAGCCGACGCTGAGCCTGGGATGCCTGGCGTCTCCCCTCCTGTGATGCTGGCCAGGGCTTAGACACAGGTCGTCCCCCAGCTTCCCCCCCGGACTCCCCAGCCCAGTGCCTTTGCCCCCCCGGACATCCCCTCGGATTTCCCCGTCCTAAGTGTATGCTGTTGTGAATGCTGTTGTGGGCACGAGCGGTATGAGCGGACCTGGGAACCCGATCCACAAGCTAACCACAATCTACTCCATGCTCTCAGTTGTCAGTGACTGCCCAATGACTGTGGAGGCAGGGGATCGGTGTCAAGGTGAAGGTAAATGATTCAAGATCCTGAGGATGAGCGTTTGGTAAGCCAGTGAACCACTCAGACCCACCTGACAGGATAAGTGAACTACAAGAATTATAAGAAGTTACATGTTACAGCAACCTGGTACAACGGACATATAAAGAGTGGCAAGTAGCTTAATTGCTTAGACTTCAATTTAACTCTGTGTACCTATATTTCAAGTGACCTTTCCTACAAGGTACTATGTACAACGCATGATGATTAATCTAGAGGATAAATCATTAAGTCAAGCTATTCATGTGTACATTCCAGATGGACTCAGGTAATAAGAGATCAGTGGTCTGCATGACCTGAAGCTGAATCCTATCTCATTCCATGCCACTTAGTCTCCGTGGTAAAAGGTAGAGACTCAATATACACCTCTCTCTTTAGCAACCAACAAAAACTCCTGCATATCAACTCAAAAAAAAACAAAAAAACATACATACATTGCAAACCTACAGTGCATGTGGAAACATGTGGACTTGGGCTATCCCATATTAAAATAGAAAATGATATGGGAGGTACACCCATGTAGGCGATGATATTCTCTTACTTTACCAACATTTATATATCTATGACACTATAGCAGGATGTAGATATAGGAGCCAGTTGTATTGTTTTACTTTTAACCTGCGCTGACTGTTTGACCGCCATCTGGTCCCATGCATAGCTTGAACCTCCTCCCCAGCAGATCCAGGTTACCTCCTGGTGGATTATTTCCATATTATACCTACTCTATACCCAGGAATTTTTCCTGGTTTAGGGATCCTCAGGGAATGCTCGCCTGCGATTGTCACTAAAGAAGTGTGGGTAGAACAGAGAGAAAGGGGGTGGGGGACTGCCAGGAGGAGACAGGGTACCTGTATTAAACGTTCTAGACAGAAAAAAAAATGAGGGGTAAATCAACGAAAGGGGCTTCAGCAAATCCACCTAGGACAAGTGTAAGTCTGGGAACCATTAGAAAATATATGGTCCAAGACAGCGGTAAAGAAAGCCCGGGAAGATCTACGGGAGCTAAAAGCAAAACCCCAGAGTGTCTTTCTAAAATTGGGACAAGACAGTTGGCTGAGATAGACATCGACACCGCACGTAGTGAGACAATGGAAGAAGAAACAATGGAACCCCATAAAAAACAACTCCTCCCTACTAAAGGTGAAAGGGCAGAAATGTTTGCAAAGCTTGAAACATCGATAAAAGGAGAAATAGAAACACTGCACAAGAATATGAATCACATCCTAAAAAAGAGTTGAAGATGTAGAAATAACGGTGGACAGGCAAGGGGTTGAGATAAAAGGCCTCAAGCACCAGATGGAAGAGATACAGAAAGAACAGAGAAATATAATGTACAGATTGGAAGACCAAGAGAACCGAAATAGACGGAAAAACTTTCGGATCAGAGGTCTACCAGAGATACAAGGTGAAAAAGAGAACTTACAAGAAAAAATGGATGTAATCTTTGGAGGCCTGATTAATCCACTTGAAACCAGTAGTAAAATTAAGCTTGAAAGAGTGCACAGGATCAGAAAGCCGGCAGAATTAAGTGGAGACGTCCCGAGGGACGTTACTGTAAGATTCCATAACTACCAGGACAAGGAACAAATCAAAGCCGGCATGAAAAAGAACCAACCAGTGAAGTTCGGTGAAACAAATCTGCAGATCTTCCCGGACTTGGCAGCGGAGACGCTATCTTGAAGAAGAATCCTGAAACCATTACTGGCCCTACTTAAAACCCATGATGTCCAATATTCTTGGGGCTTTCCAGCCTGCCTTATTGGATGAAAAGATGGCCGTTCGCCTACATTGAGATTCCCAGAAGAAACACCAAAGTTTTGCCAACGTTTAGACGTGCCATTAGTGGAAATCCCGGGTTGGTGGGAAAAAATTGCAAACCAAGAGTCTACAGAGGAACTGCTAGCCTGTAAACCAGTCTTTAATATGAAACGACTAGCAACGAAGAAAAATTAGATTTAAAGGATTTTAGTATTGGCTTACATATACGTTAGACGGGGGTGTTGGGGGGTGTGTGGGTGAAGGGGGGGACGGATGGGGTCAGACGGGGCATGGGAACTTCCCAATCCCAGGGGGGAGTATTGGAACCAAAGATGACCACTCTGAGCTCTAGGGGGACAACCGAGAGGCCGGGTGGTGCTAGTGGGGCCACGGTTACTTGTTCCTCGGGGAGGTCCGTTACCCCCAATCGGGAGGGGTGGGGGGCTCAGGAGGGGGGTAAGTTGAGTGAAGATGAGGGATGTGGGGGGGTAGGGAGGGGGGGGTTGGGGGTAAGTATTCACCTTATCGTCTTCCACACCTTTGGTCAGTAAGGATAAGTATTCCTCCCTCTACTTTATACATAAAGAGATGTCTAGGTTAAACATAATTTCATACAATGTAAGAGGTCTAAACACTCCCATAAAATGCGCGAACATAATGGGTGAATTGAAATTCCTGAAAGCAGACATTGCTCTGTTACAAGAGACGCACCTCTTTCTGGGTAAGAGACAGAGCATTTTCTCCAGGGATTATCTGATTTGGTTTTATGGAGACTCCCCGACCAGGGGCGCAAAAGGAGTGGCGATTGGGTTCGCCAAGCAAGCTTCGTTTAAGCTAGAGGAGAGAATGACTGACCCAGAGGGGCGCTTTCTGTTCCTAAGAGGTAAATTAAATGGATCAGATTACTCACCAGCAAACGTATATGGCCCGAACAAAAACTCTTGTAGATATTTATTGGGAATCTTTGCAAAGTTTGAGGAGTTTAGGAAAGGGGGCCATAATTGCAGGAGATTTTAATCTTTGTTTGGAACCAGGTAAAGATAGTACGTCACGTGCATGGGGGGGTGGGGGGGGGGTGTGGTTGAACAAACTAAAAAAGAAGTTGCACCAATGTCAACTCGTAGATGTATGGAGGATGCAACACTATAACTTAAGAGACTACACATTCTACTCCCCCATCCACGTGACGTACTCTACATTGGACTTCTTCCTTGTGGAGCACTGTCTTCTCGAGGAGGTCGAGGGCACAGATATCGGCACAATGACCTTCTCTGATCATGCACCTGGAAGCCTACAATTGAAAGTAGGTAGGCGTAAAAACTGGTGCAATAGCTGGAGATTAAATGAGGCTCTCCTCCATGATAGAGTAATTGATAAGCGAATTAAAGAGGAACTAGAACTCTATTTTAAAATGAATGTGCCTGGTGAGACATCAGAAGCTATAGTGTGGGAGGCTCACAAAGCGTACATCAGAGGTATCTTAATGATGGTGAGCTCTGAGGAAAAGCGAAGAAAGGAGAAAGACAAACTTGCCCTGAAAAAAGAAATCCATGACCTTAAACAACACAAGATAATGGGGGATAGTGAGGTCTTGGTGGGTCTATTTAGGAGGAGAGAGGCTATGCGGGATCTAATCGAACAAGAAACCCGAAAGTTATATAACTTAGTGAGAAAAGAAAGATATATAGGTGGTAACAGACCTGGTAGATTCCTGGCAAAGGCCCTGAGAAAAAAGAAAAACACCAATTATATCGATAAAATAAAAACAAGGACAGGAGACATCAGATATAATGATAAAGATATCGCGACAACTTTTCAAGAGTATTACATGGGGTTGTAGGCTATCAATAAAAATGACACCCAGGAGGGGAGGGATCAAAAAAGAGTGATAATTGAAAGTTATTTAAAAGACAGCGGATTGGTCAAAATTACGGAAACTGAACAAAGTATTTTAGAGGCTCCCATAACAGAGGAAAAGGTAAGAAAGGCACTTAAGGATACGCCAGTAGGCAAAAGCCCTGGCCCTGATGGGTTGACAGTCCTATATTATAAAATATATCAGGATTATCTAATCCCCAAAATGTGTTCGTACATGAATGAAATCGGGCACAAAGGGGAAATGAGGAGAGAAGCATTGGAAGCCAACATAGCCATTATTCTGAAAGATGATAAAGACAGTACACTGTGTTCCAGCTATAGACCCATCTTGCTACTAAATGTGGATACGAAACTATTCGCCAAAGTGCTTGTGGAAGGATTGAACTAAGTAATCAATAAGATCATACACCCAGACCAGGTTGGGTTTATACCAGGAAGAGAGCGATGTGATAATGGTATTAAAACACTCCTAGTAGCACAGAAAATCAAAGAGAGTGGAGCCCCAGGTCTACTTCTGTCAATTGACGCTGAAAAAGCGTTTGACAGAGTAGACTGGGGCTTCATGATGTGTACATTGGAGGAGATTGGACTTAAGGACAGAATCCTCAGATGGATAAATGCATTATATTCACGACCTACAGCGAGAGTGAGGGTAAATGGTTACTCTCAGAGCCATTTGAAATGCTTAATGGCACGAGACAGGGGTGTCCACTTTCCCCGTTGCTATTTGTGTTGGCCCTCGAACCCCTTCTCTCTAGGATTAGGTAAAACCCGGACATCAGCGGGTTAAAGATCGGCAAAGATGAGTATAAACTGGCTGCCTTTGCAGATGATATTCTGTTCTATGTCACGCACCCGAGGATCACCCTTCCGAACATTATTTCTACATTGATAGAATATGGGAAGCTTTCCAATTTTAAGGTTAACCCGACTAAATTGGAAACGCTAGATATTAACAAAAGCAAGCTCAGAGATTACTCATTTCAAAAACACTTCCCATTTATTTGGGGGAAAAAAAGAACTTAATTACTTAGGAGTTAAAATAACTACATCAAAACAAACTCTATTTCAGGCGAATTGTATGCCCCTCCTTAACGAAATAAAGCAAGAGCTTAACAGAATCTCACGCGGACAGCTATCCTGGGCAGGTAGAATTAACATCTAAAAATGGTAATACTACCTAAAATCAAATATAAAATGCAGATGCTTCCAATATCACTTCCACAAGCATATCTCAAAAGTCTACACATGATGTTTCTAAGATTCATTTGGAGAGAAAAAACCCTTGTTTAAACTTTACACAGTTAACTAAAGAGAAGGGTAAGGGAGGGTGGGAATCACCAGATATTCGTAAGTACTATGAGGCAATCGCCTTGGCACGAGTAATAGACTGGGTTAAAAATAATGAAGAAAAACAATGGGTAAAAATGGAAAATAAAATCAGTGAAACCACGTTGAATAAGATAATATGGATCCCACCACACTTAAGAAAATTTAGCACTGAAACACAGGCCATAACAAGACACGCACTCAAAGTTTGGGACACACTGCACCAAAGGGAGCATTGGGGGTTTAATTCACCCCTAATGCCACTTAAGAATTCAGAATATTTTGCACCGGGGAAGGAGGACTTGTTTGGAAAGTGGATTCTGGAGGAAGATGCCCAATTAAAGGATGTAATGTGTCAGGATAAAATATGCGCACTTGAGGAACTTAAAGATAGGGGAAATCTGTTAGTCATCGACCCATGGAGGTACAATCAACTAAGCCATTTCATCGACTCACTCCCGCAGCCAATTAGATCGGCAGACAACCTACTCCCATTGGAGAAAATATGCATGGAAAAAAAAAGGAAGGGGGGGGTTCTCCAAGATTTCTAAAGTATTAATAGAGCTGGGGAACACGGACGCCCCTCCATATATTAGGAAGTGGGAGAAGGAATTGGATAGTAAGCTTAAAGACCCGGAAGTGTGGCAGATACTGAGGAGGGTTAATGCCACCTCGGTCAACTGCAAAGTATTGGAGTTGAACTATAAGTGCCTGGCGAGAATGTACATGACCCCTGACTGAGTACATAAATGCCAGAAGGAAACTTCGCACTTATGCTGGAGGGGTTGCAAAGAAATAGGGGTCAATGGCGCATATTTGGTGGCACTGCTCGGAAATTTAAAAATTTTGGGGGGAGGTAAGGGCAATAACTAAAGAGATCACCAATATTGCTATCCCCGATGACCCCTGGGAATGTTTATTCCACAAGAGTGATATGCCCACCAAGACATACCTGAAAACGCTATTACCACAGCTTACTGATGTGGCCAAAAGCCTTATACCTAGGTATTGGCAAAAGAAAGGAAGACCCTCGATGAGAGACTGGTTTGACAAAATCAATGAAATCCAAAGCCTATAATATCTTAGGTTTAGTGAAGGGACGAAAATGGAGGCTTTCACGATGAAGTGGAGGGAATGGGTGGAGTTTAAAGATTTACTAAGAGCTGCCGAGGTTTGGGGTACCTAGCTCAAGGATCTAGACAGTGCCAGATGATGATAAACGGGTTAGGGTATGATGAGAAGATACTGGGGAAGATAAGAGGAGAGCAGATTAGGAGTGGGAGAGGGGGGTGAAATAAGCGAGGGGTGGCTGGAGTGTTGGGTGGTGGTGGGGGGGGATGCTAAAAGAGGGCATCTTAGTGTAAAAAGGATATTTCTGTGATATATTTGTTTTGTAAAAATGCAAACAAAAACTGCCACTATCATGTGATGAAGTGAAGGGATGAGTTTGAATTTTAACAACTAAAACATGACTCCCGGAAAAATGTCTCGCTGACGTGGCAAAAAAAAAACTTCCAGTGACCAGTATGAAAGAGTGAGAGCGATAACACCAAATTTAACACACCTGCTCCCCATTCACACCTGAAACCTTGTAACTCTAATGAGTCACATGACACCGGGGAGGGAAAATGGCTAATTGGGCCCAATTTGGATATTTTCACTTAGGGGTGTACTCACTTTTGTTGCCAGTGGTTTAGACATTAATGGCTGTGTGTTGAGTTATTTTGAGGGGACAGCAAATTTACACTGTTATACAAACTGTACACTCACTACTTTACATTGTAGCAAAGTGTCATTTCTTCAGTGTTGTCACATGAAACGATATAATAAAATATTTATATAATATATATACTGGAATTTTTATTTATTATATACTAGTAATGGTGGAGATCAGCGACTTATAGCAGGACTGCGATATTGTGGAGGACTATCTGACACTTTGTGGGAACCAGTGACACTAATACAGTGATCAGTGCTCACAATTTGCACTGTACTAATGACACTGGCTGTGAAGGGGGTTAAACATCTAGGGAGCTCAAACAGTTAAATTTGTGCCTTACCAGTGTTTTTGTGGTGCTTTTACTAAGAGATGTGCTGGTTTTTATTCTCTGCTTTGCAGAGAAAACAAAATCCAGCACATCTTCACTGACAGGACAGAGCTATGCCTTGTGTACATAGGAAGAGCTCTGTCCTGTCTTTCTCCTCACTGAGCAGTGGGTGCCAGTGGTCATCCATCAGCTTGTGCTGTGACGCCAGCAGAAGTGTCAGATCACGTACTAGGTATGTGATCCGGCACAGGAGAGCCTCTGCCGCCATATAACTAGGTTTTTGTGTGTGTATGTAAATATATATATATAGTAATGTTTAATTCCTTTTTGCTCTTGGGGTTTCTTGAACGTAGGTGTTTTTGTTTGTTGAATAATCTATAGACACAGCTGTTTCTTCAGTTAATTTACGGCAGGGAATAAACATTGGCCATTGATCATTTTTGTTTGCGCATATTGGTAACTTATCAACTTTTTTCTTATATGTAAAAAAAGATTATCAAAATGATTGGCACTTTAACACATAGCTTTAGCTTTGTTCATTATTATGCTTTGTGGCAACACATGGTAAAACGCGTGTTACCGCAACACAGTAGTCGCCATGGCTCTTTATCTTTATTAGGAACACCACTAACAGCAGCAGGGGACAGGGGAACAAAGAATACTTGTGATTGATTAACAGACAGACTGTACAATTGTTTTCAAAATTAGGCTCCCTTTGTGGTAGTAAGCACTGCATCTCTCTCACAAAACATTCAAACCACTGTCAAATGACAGCCCTAAACTCTGTTGAGGCTGTATAAACTGACTATATATAAATATACAGCGCGTACCCTAGAAAGCTATTAGGTTGTATTATAGCATACATGTTAATGGTTTTGCAAATTAATTGACCATAAATAAAAGGTTTGTAGCCCTGTTCACTTATAAAGGGTTCCAAACTCTAGGATGTATTCTAATATTTTTTAAATATTTTTGTGCCGCTGCAGCCATGGTCCTGGCATCATTTTTTTTAAGCAGCAATGCTCTCTGGAAGTGATATGAGTAGCTTTACAGGGCGTGGAAGGCCCCACCCCCTTCCTGTGCTCTCGGTTGGGTTTGCTGAAAACACACTCCCCTACTCTGAGATGAATAAATCCAGAAGGGACAAGAATTTTGTCACTTCCTGTTTGTTTGTTGTTTACAAGCCGTTACCAGCTTGTAAAACATCTGATCAAATTGATCTCAGTTTGATCAGATGTTTTCAAGGAAGGAGGATAGATCTGGTATCTAATAGACCCCTGATCTCTCAGTAAAGAGTACCTGTCACTTCCCATGCTATCACAAGGGATGTTGTTCATCCCTTGTGATAGCAATAAAGTTAATAAAAAAATGTAAAAAGACTGTAAAAAATAAATTTTAATAAAATAAATAATTAAGTTAAAAAAAAAAAAATTAAAGCATCCTCCCCTGCTTATACACAAATGTGAACGCATATGTAGGTCCCACACAGATATTTAAACTGTGATTGCACCACATGTGAGGTATCGCCGTGAATGTCAGAATGAGAGAACAATAATTATAGCACCAAGCATCCTGTTTAACTCCCAACTGATAATCTGTAAAGAGTTTTGAAGTGTTGCCTATCCATAATTTAATGTACGATAGTTTGTCGCCATTTCACAGGCATGCACAATTTTAACGTGGAACATGTTTGGTATCCATTTACTCAGTGTAACATCATTGTTTATATTCTACCAAAAAAAATGGTTTTGCATTATGTTTGTGTGCATTAAAATTCATTAAAGTGTCTTTTTCCCAGAAAATTTGTGTTTGATAAACTGCTGAACAAATATTGCAACAACCACCATTTTTTCCAGGGCCTTTGTTTTCATAAAATATATAATGTTTTGGGGTTTGCAAGTAATTATCTAGTAAAAAAAAAGGAAAGCTGATTTTAACATGTATGTGAGAAGTGTCAGAATTGGCTTGGACAAATGGATACCTTAATAGATATACAACTGTCAGAACATACTGTATAAACATATATAATTTACAATAATTAGCATGAGAAATTCACAAAGGGGCTGTTTCATGTAATCAATAAATCTCCGTAGGTAATTGTGAATGATAAGATCACTTTGGGAGGGATTGCCCTAATAAAGCTTTTTTCTTTTCTTTCTAAGGTTAACTAAAATATTTTAGCGTTTATTCAACCACTTTGTGTGCTAAGACATTGTTCAGCTTAGCGCTTAAAATCAATTACTCTTCATTTGCAGAACAGGAGTTATTCTCATTTTAAATAAATGTTTTACTATATTCGGTTTACCCATTTTGATGATTCTTATGATAAAATTTTCACAAATAAAAATGCTTATTTTCACATTACTTTATTTTACTTGTCACAGAGTAACACTGTAAATCAAATACTGATAGATGGATTTATAGCAGATAATGGCTTACAGTACTTGTTTTGAACTTTCATATTGTTGCTACATAGTTACATAGTTGATAAAGTTGAATAAAGACACCAGTCCATCCAGTTCAATCTTTGTGGGCATGGGTGCGTGTTTATCTCAGTAATTCCAATATCCCTGTATATTATGTTTGCTAAGATGCCCATCTAATACTTTTTTGAAACTATTGAAACTCCCTGCTGACACCACCATTTGTGGAAGGGAGTTCCTTATTCTTACCGCTCTGACATTAAAGAACCCTCTATGCAGTTTAAGATTAAACCGCTTCTCCTACAATTTCAGTGCTCTTTGAACAGGTAGTAACATTAACATGTATGTTTTTTTTCACAACATGAATATATTTACATTTTGTTTGTGGAATGTTAGAAAATGTGTATTCAGTCTCCAGGTAGTTAAGTGTCAGGACTATACTCACCGAGGCCGAGATGCCGAGAGCGGCTCGCCCTTACGACCACGCGCACCCGACCCCTGGAGGTGATACAGGGAGTTGGGGGCACGCGGAGGCACGGGCTTCCGGAGGGGACTGGATTCCTGAAGGAAGTCCGTGTAGCCGTGGACACAGAAGAAGCTGCAAACAAATGATTAGCTGAAACTGGGGTACCAAGGCGGGCAAGTCCGTATTCAGGCAGAGATCAGGAGTGGGGTATCTGGCAAGAGCAAGTCCGTGTAACAGGCTGAGATCAGGGGTATCAGGCAGACAAGGGGTAATCCGTTAAACAAGCAGAGGTCAGAGGTATCCGGCAGGCAGAGAGAGTAGTCCGTAAAACTAGCAGAGGTCAGGGGTATCCGGCAGGCAGGGAGAGTAGTCCGTTAAACTTAGCAGAGGTCAGGGGTATCTGGCAGGCAGAGAGAGTAGTCCGTTTACTTAGCAGAGGTCAGGGGTATCCGGCAGGCAGAGAGAGTAGTCCGTTAAACTTAGCAGAGGTCAGGGGTATCTGGCAGGCAGAGAGAGTAGTCCGTTTACTTAGCAGAGTAGCACAGGGAACACACTAGGGAAACTCAGGGACAGAGGACAGGGCACAGCTGATGACTAACCAGCAACCCGACTGGGCGCTGGAGCCGTCAGAAGTAGCCCACCGGCGAGCGCGTCAGCGTGACGCGCCGCCGGGCACCCGCATGGCCACGGCGCGCACACGGGGACCGCCGTGCACCCGCGCGCGCCGCACCATTGGGCCGCGAACGAGTGTACGGCGCAGCGTGAGTCCTCCGCGCATGCGCCGTGGAGCCCGGCGGACGGAGGCGGCTTGTGCCTCCTGACAGTGCCCCCCTCCTAAGGGCGGACACTGAACGCCCAGACTGGACATCACTTCCGGGTGGTCTCGGTGGAAAGCTTGAATTAAGCGTGGTGCATGTAGGTTCCTTGCAGGTTCCCAAGAGTTGTCCTCAGGTGGATAACCCTTCCACTGGATCAGATACTGCAGTTGTCTGCCCTTCTTCCTACAGTTAAGGATGGACTCCACCTCAAATTCATTCTCTCCATCCACCCTAACTGGTGGCGGAGGAAGCTCCCCTCTTTCCGGAAAAGTGTTGTCCACCACAGGCTTCAGTAAGGACACGTGGAAGACAGGGTGGATCCTATAAGTCTTTGGTAATGCTAGCTCCATAGCCACAGGGTTGATAATCCTTTTGATGGGGAAGGGACCAATAAACTTGGGTCCCAATTTCCGTGAAGGCACGGATAGTTTAAGGTTGGTAGTGGATAACCAGACTTCTTCTCCAAGTTTAAAGGTTGGATTTTTCCCCCTGCCCCGGTCATATTGCTCTTTGTAATCCGTTTGAGCCCTCTGCAACATGTCCTGAATCCTTCGGAAATTTGCCTGTAAGGAGGCCACTCTGTCATGCACGGCAGGGACTGCTATTTCGGGAACATCGTTGGACAGGAAGGTGGGATGGAATCCACAATTTGCCCAGAAAGGCATTTGGTTAGTAGCGGTGTGAACAGAATTGTTATACGCAAATTCTGCGTATGGGAGAAGGCTTGCCCAGTCATCTTGAGATCCCGAGCAGAAGCACCGCAGGTATTGCTCTAGGGTCTGGTTCGTCCTCTCCGTTTGGCCGTTACTCTGAGGATGGTAGGCTGATGAGAGGCAGACTTTGATATTTAAGGCTTTTAGGGCTGAAACAACTAATCGATTAATCGACAACTAATCGATTATGAAATTAATCGATTACTATTTTCATAATCGATTAATCGGCCAGTAACATAATGTGGTTAAAAAAAACTAAAATAAGCCCTTTATAGTACAAAAAGAGCAAATAATTGCTACTGTAAATATTACTTTCACAGTTCTACAGTAAAAAAATGAACCCCTTACAGTAGTGATTATCTGTTTTTCTTTGTACTATAAAGGGCTAATTTTAGTTTTTTTAACCCCATAATGTTACTAAACGTCTTAGACCTGGTTCATATCTATGTGTTTAGTGATTTTTGCAGAAACGCACTACAGTCCATTTACATGGTTTCCTATGGGACACGTTCACATCTATGCTTTTTTCAGCCGCTGCGTATTTGGAAAGGGTCAGGGACTTTTTTTAATGCAAAGCGGTGCTTTTTTTGGTTCAATATACGTCAATGGAGAAGCTGCAGAAAAGCATGTAATTATTGCAGCAGTTTTGTTTTTTTTTAATCTTCCCAACAACAAATTGGCCAAAAATAAATGCAAGAACGCAAATCGCAGCACAATCACGTGCGCAATAGTCAAAACGCACAGCAAAAAGCACTGCAGAAACAGATCAAAAGCAAACTGCATAGGTGTGTACCGAGCCTTATGCTGGCCACACCGATCAATTTTCAGACAAAATATTCAGACGAGAATATTCAGACAAAAAATCTTTGTACATTCGCTGAATGAAAGAATGTTGTTTGAAATTTTCACTTGGTTTTTAACATTCTGTTTTAAAAATGAATGTAATTTCTGAACGAAAACTACATACTGTCTGAAAATTCCTTTGACCAAGAAGTTTCCTATTTCAAAATCTTCCCGTCACTGTGGTTGAAAATGAACGTCGATTTGACCCCACCAACGATTAGAAAATCGAACGAACATTCTTAAAATAACATTTTTGAAGGAAGACATTGTTTGTTAAATAAAAAAATTTGATCTCTGAGTCTGATGATATTTACCAGATTCACATTTTAATAGTATATACAGTATATATCTCCTCTAATAGTATATACAGTATATATCTCTTCTGTCTGTTATTCTGGATTAGATATATTAGACACAAATTGGACTGCCGTCTGCGTTGCCTCTCTTCCGAAGTTAGCGGGGCCCGGACCAGGCCTAGCTGCATGGGCTCAGCTTCAGGAGGTGTTGTGGAAGACGGTGATGGCGTGGATGGGGCTCTAAACGACGTCCACGTAGGGCGTGGACCCTGAAACCGCTCCGAGCGACGTTCTCGCAAGCGCCTGTCCAGTTTCGTGGCTGCCTGAATGAGCTCTTCTAAGGTCTTCGGAGTCTCCATCCTGGCTAGCTCATCCTTGAGGAGTTCAGACAAGCCTTGACGGTACTGGTAGCGGAGAGCCGGCTCGTTCCAATTCGTGTCGGCCGCCCACTTACGGAACTCCACCGTATAATCTTCGATGGGTCTCCTTCCTTGGGACAAGTGGTGGAGAGTGGCTTCAGCGGTAGCCTTCCGTTGTGGATCATCGTAGAGTTGGGACATACCCTCGAAGAAGGTATCTATGGAATTTAACACAGGACTTCCCTGTTCCATTAAGCCATGGGCCCAGGCCTGAGGTTCCTCTGACAGCAGCGAGATAGCGAAACCCACTTTAACGATCTCTGATGCAAATGTCCGGGGCTGAAGGGCAAAGTAAAGCGAACATGCGTTTTTAAAAGCTCTGAATCTTTTACGGTCCCCGGAGAACCGTTCGGGCGTAGGGACCCTGGGTTCAGGAAGTGCCATGACAACGGTAGGGCTGGCGGTGGCCTGGGGGAGCGACCCTTCATTGCTGGGTGCCGGAACTGCAGTGGCGGAGGGAAGTACTCCAGCAATCTGTTGGAGACGGCTGTCAATTTGAGTATACCCCTCCTGTAACTTCTGGACTGAGTCGGCCAGGGTGGAGACCTGTTGGCACAGGATCTCCAAAGGAGAGCGCGCTCTGTCGGCCTCGGACATCTGGCTGGTTAGTACTGTCAGGACTATACTCACCGAGGCCGAGATGCCGAGAGCGGCTCGCCCTTACGACCACGCGCACCCGACCCCTGGAGGTGATACAGGGAGTTGGGGGCACGCGGAGGCACGGGCTTCCGGAGGGGACTGGATTCCTGAAGGAAGTCCGTGTAGCCGTGGACACAGAAGAAGCTGCAAACAAATGATTAGCTGAAACTGGGGTACCAAGGCGGGCAAGTCCGTATTCAGGCAGAGATCAGGAGTGGGGTATCTGGCAAGAGCAAGTCCGTGTAACAGGCTGAGATCAGGGGTATCAGGCAGACAAGGGGTAATCCGTTAAACAAGCAGAGGTCAGAGGTATCCGGCAGGCAGAGAGAGTAGTCCGTAAAACTAGCAGAGGTCAGGGGTATCCGGCAGGCAGGGAGAGTAGTCCGTTAAACTTAGCAGAGGTCAGGGGTATCTGGCAGGCAGAGAGAGTAGTCCGTTTACTTAGCAGAGGTCAGGGGTATCCGGCAGGCAGAGAGAGTAGTCCGTTAAACTTAGCAGAGGTCAGGGGTATCTGGCAGGCAGAGAGAGTAGTCCGTTTACTTAGCAGAGTAGCACAGGGAACACACTAGGGAAACTCAGGGACAGAGGACAGGGCACAGCTGACGACTAACCAGCAACCCGACTGGGCGCTGGAGCCGTCAGAAGTAGCCCACCGGCGAGCGCGTCAGCGTGACGCGCCGCCGGGCACCCGCACGGCCACGGCGCGCACACGGGGACCGCCGTGCACCCGCGCGCGCCGCACCATTGGGCCGCGAACGAGTGTACGGCGCAGCGCGAGTCCTCCGCGCATGCGCCGTGGAGCCCGGCGGACGGAGGCGGCTTGTGCCTCCTGACATTAAGAAAGCCTAGGTAAAGCCCCGTTCTGGGCTAAAACTATTTTTCAACCCATCCCACTAGGTTTTTTCCATTTACCTTGTGTAGCAAGATACACTCTATTACCAAAAGTATCGGGACGTCTGCCTTTGTCCGTAAGGTTCAATATTGAGTTGGCCCATCCTTTGCAGCTATAACAGCATTAACTTTTCTGGGAAGGCTGTCCACAGGGTTTAGGAGTGTGTCTATGGGAATTTTTGACCATTCTTCCAGAATCCCATTTGTGAGGTCAGGCACTGATATGGATGAGAAGGCCTGGCTCGCATTTTCCGCTCTAATTTGTCCCAAAAGTGTTCTATTAGGGTGAGGTCAGGGCCTTGCTTTTTGCACTGGTGTGCAGTCATGTTGGAACAGGAAGGGGCCATCCCCAAACAAAGTTGGGAGCATGGAATTGTCCAAAATGTCTTTGTATGCATTAAGAACTCCCTTCACTGGAACGAAGCCCAACCCCAGAAAAACAGCCCAACACCATAGTTCCCCCTCCACCAAATGATTTGGACCAGTGCACAAAGCAAGGTCCATAAAGACATGGATGAGCGAGTTTCGGGTGGAGGAACTTAACTAGCTTGCACAGAATTCTGACCTCAACCCGATAGAACACCTCTGGGATAAATTAGAGCAGAGACTAGAACCAGGCCTTCTTGCACACTTGTGCAATACCACTCGGTGCAGTGGTATTGCACAGAGCAGCCTGGATCCTCCTCTTCTCGGGTCCCCCACTGGAGCTCCTGGCCCCTCCCTCCTGTCGAGTGCCTCCACAGCAAGCAGCTTGCTATGGGTGTACCCGAGCCGAGCTGCAGCTCTGGGACTCCATTCAGACACAGAGCCGCGGTTCGGCCCTATCCCCTCTCTCCTCATTGACTAACTGACTTTGACAGCAGTGGGAGCCAATGGCGCCACTGCTTTGTCTTAGCCTATCAGGAGGGAATGGCCCGGATGGCTGAGGCACACGTACACATCGCTGGATCTCGAGATGGGGCTCAGGTAAGTATTAGGGGGACTGCTACACACAGAAGGTTTTCTATCTGAATGCATTGAATGCATTCAGATAATCATTCTGTCTTTATAACCACTTAAAGTAACATGTTAGTTTTCCATGCTGGGCTTTCTGTCTAAAAATAATAATTTCGTTTGTAACCATTGGTTTCTTTTTAATATATTTTTTTATTTATTTTGCTCATGAGTTGATTTACATATTATCTATTAACATTGTCTCCAAATAGCTAAGAGTATTACTATTGGGGTGGATTTTTCTATATAAGTGCTTTTGTGTGACTGCTATACAACCCCAGGAGGTTAACAAAACAGTTAACATAAACATGTTTTATAATTTCCGTTTCTGTTCATTAAATGGTAGCACCTCCATTATTACATTCACTATCATATAAATATTTATGAGCATCACAGGGAATGTCTAAGGTTATATAATTTACTGCCTTGCTTAATTTCCATGGCATCATTCTATGGAATCTAAACATATGCACAGGTACTTATATTAATAACTATATCAATCCAAGAATGGCACTTTTCATGGGACCAGAATTTAAACCAGTACATTAATTATGTTAAAAAAGAAGACAATGTGACTTTGAAAGACCTATTATACAATAAGCTACTTGTTATGTTGTGTGTTATTGTAAATTTCTGGTAGCAGACAGATTTTTGTATGACTGTTGTTATCTACGAAGCATCTAGAAACTTGATTTGGTAACACATTTCTGGGTCTAACAGGTTTGGTGGCAAAGGTGTTTTTCAAAAAATCAGATTTTAATGTAAAGAGTCTCTGCCAGATGGGTGTGGGGAACGGCTGTTGGTATGATGTGCAGCAGCCTCCAACACTTAGGTCTTCAGGTCAGCAAAGCAACCTGCCCCCCACACGTCTTTTCGCCCATTATTATGTGGGCAGCCTCACTGAACAATAGGAATGTGCAGGAGGTAGGAAGGGGCAACAAAATTTGGCCCTATAAGAAAGTACCAAAATGTTGCCTTTCAAAACTGCCTAAGATTTGCTCAAGACAGTTAGATGTTGGAGGCTATCGCATTTACTGTATGTTCAGGCACCTTGTACATCCTTGCACTTTAGACCTACAGCAACTCTCACAGTCCCCATGATAGAGTATTTTTGCTTTCAATAGTTTTTAATGAAGTTTCAGCAAGGACATTGTAACAAAGGTACAGGTAATGCAGTTTCTTTACATCAGGTGTAAAAATACATGTTATGGCACAATGGGGCTTCTATGACTTCTGCAAGCTCTTAAAGGAGGTGAGGACTCCTCACTCCCGACACCCCTCAAGGGATCTAGCTGTGTCGGGAAGCAAGGGGTAGCTCCTCTCAGGAATAGATTGCTAGATGATCGTTAAATGTTTGACGGGCAACCAATGTAGGATAGGCTAGGAAAGACCAAATCAGAGATAGAGGGTAGAAATGTGGATGGTCATCCTTAAGACAGCTCGTAATGCCTAGCCAAACCTGAAATAGATAGCTTGCAAAAGACTTTTCATGACATATAGCTGTGAGTGCATAGACATTCAAAGAGGAAAAAAAAAAGTTGAAGTACATTGTATGACTGCAATGCCTAGACACAGTATGAACTGTTATGAGCCAAAGGGATTCATACATGTAGATGTCTGCTAACCAGGAGGTATCAAGCTGAAGATCGAGGTGTCAACCGATCTTCTTTCATAGTGGGCTATATATGCCTCCCCGTTGCAGTTCGGGAGAGGGGAAAAATTGTGTCCCAACGGTATAGTCCTGTGAGTGTACCTATAGGTTAACAGGGAAAAGCAGTTAGAGAAAAAGGGAAAAAGATAGAAGAGAGATTCGGGGAATGAGAGAAAGAGGAGAAAGAGAGAGAGAAACAAAAACAAAAAAAAGAAGTACTTGACGGTGTGATACTTGCTCACCTACTAGGATCCAGGTTGAGGAGAGGTGGTAGGTGTCAGAGATATGTATCTGGTCCAGGGTTCCCAGATGGCATCATGTTTGTCAACCATGTCCAAGAGGATGCTGTTTTCTCCTGGGCCATAATCCATGAGATATTCATTCTGGTCAAGAAAAAGGAAACAGCTTGTTTCCAGGCTCGAGCAATTGTCAGCTTGGTCCCAAGGAGAACAAACATAATAAGGCGTTGGGCCAATTTCGGGGTCCCGGGGTTAGGAAAGTTTATTAGAGCAAATTGAGGAGTCTTTCGAATGGGTATGCCCGTAATTTTCCTGATAGCGTGAAAGACTCTATTCCATAGGCCCCTGATCTTGGGGCTATCCCATCATATGTGTAACATCGATCCATTGTGCCCGCAATTTTTAAAGCACAAAGGAGAAGCACTCGTTTAGATTTTGGCAATTTTTAAAGGGACCATATACCACCTCATTAGGACTTTTAAGTTAGCTTTGATTATAACTATGTTCAGAATGCCCTTGGAGGCTGAAGCCGAAGCTCTATGCCACTCCTCAAGGCTCCAGTGATGTCCCAGGTTTTTCTCCCATTCTCTTATAAAGAGAGATTTGGTCTCAGCCCTAGCAAAAGATCGGTATATCACCGTTATACCCCCCTCTGCTCCATGGCTTTACCACATCACATTTTATAAGCCATGATCGAGAGTGGGTTGGGTTCAGAGGACCATAAGGAATGAATAAAATGAGAAATTTAGTGGAATCTAAACCTTTCTGACCTTGGCATGTCGAGCTTACTAACGCAGTGGGCCAGAGTGAGAGGTCCCACAGGGTTGACAAAATGTCCTATCCTATAGAGCCCCTTGTCTAATCACCAATGGAAGACTTTGATGTCCATACTAGGGGGGAACAGAGGGTTTTGAAAAATGTGAGATAGTGGACACCAGTAGGAGATCAGGTGTGGGTTATTTTTGAGGGAATCCCATAGTACTAAGGAATGGGATAATGTGAGGGCCATGATAGCAAGTCTAGATCTGGCAGGGCACCAGAGAAGATAGTCCAAAGTGTAGTGGGGTATTGCTTGCCTTTCCATGTGTACCCAGTCAGTGTGTGCTATTTTGGAATAAATAGTGGAGAGTTGGGGTAACTGGGCTGCTTGATTATACCAGAGAAGGTTTGGTAGGCCCACTCCTCCCTGATCTCTAGTTCTAAAAAGGGTCCCCTTGGCAAATCTACGCCCCTTTACTCCTTATAAAGAGTTTATAATTTTGGATTGGAATTTTCTAAGTTGATCCCTAGGAATTGGGAAAGGTAGCAATCTAAATAGATAAAGTATGCGTGGTAGTAGAGTCATTTTTACTGAATTGACCCTGCCTAGCCAGGAAAGACCCAGTTTATCCCAATGTGAGAGATCTCTTCCAATTTGCGAAAGGTTGGGGGGAAATTGGCGGCATATAGTTTGTCTATCGAGGCTATTAGGTTAATCACTAGATAGGGAATTGCTGTCTCGTTCCATCCAAACCGGAAGTTGCCTTTAACCTTGAGTCCAGAGACTTTGCCAAAGTCATCAAGCACCCTGCAGATATTTGGTAATAAAGTTAGTGATGAAGTGATAAAGAGTAAGATATCATCTGCGAAAAGAGCGCATGTGTGGGTTTGTGGCCCACATCTCACCCCATGTATATCAGGGTTGTCTCTAATGGCAATGGCTAAGGTCTCGATGACGATGGCAAAAATCAGTGGGGACGAGGGGCAACCCTGCCTTGTACTGTTGAGAATTGGAAAGAGTTCCGAGTAATATCCCTGCTGTTTAATTTTCGCTTTCGGGTTGGAGTATAGTGCCCCTATTACGTTGATAAGGGATTGACCAAAGCCCTGTTTTTGAAAAATTGAAACCAAATAAGACCAGGAGATGGAATCGAACGCCTTCATGAGGTCAAGAGAGAGCAAGAACCCCTTTTGAAGAGGTCCCTTATCCCATCCAGACCCCAGTAGAGAAACTATGTCAATCGCTCTCCTGACCGGGGCCCTGTCTCCCAGGTATAAAGCCGACCTGGTCCTTGTGGATATAAAGACTAATAAAATTGGATATTTTGTCTATTTCGTCAAAATTTTTAGGTCATTATTTATTAATGATATAGGGCGATAATTAGCAGTACAACTAGGGTCCTTGCCTGGTTTAGGGATCACTGTGATAAAAGCTGAGTTCAATTCCTTATCAAGTTGTGCTCCTGCGTGAAGTTGGTTGAAAAAATGAGCCAAGTAGGGGGATAGTAATGAGGAGAAGTGTTTATAATACGGGACAGAGAAGCCATCAGGGCTGGGGGCTGAGTTGTTTTTAAGATTTTTAGGTCCCTTTCACACTGAGGTGGGGGCGGCATTGGCAGTAAAGTGGCGCTATTTTTAGCGCCGCTTTACTGTCGTTTTAGCGGCGCTGTTTGGCCGCTAGCAGGGCAGTTTTAACCCCCGCTAGCAGCCGAGAAAGGGTTAAAAACCCCCGCAAAGAGCTGCTACAGCAGTGCTATGCAGGCGGTATAGCCACACTGCCCCATTGATTTCAATGGGCAGGAGCGGTGAAGGAGCGGTGTATACACCGCTCCAAATATGCTGCTAGCTGGACTTCTTTGAGTGTCCTGCCAGCGCACCGCTCCAGTGTGAAAGCCCTCAGGGCTTTCACATTGGAGAGACAGCAGCGGCTGTTTCAGGGCGCTTTGCAGGCGCTATTTTTAGTGCTGTAGCACCTGCAAAGAGCCCTAGTGTGAAAGGGGTCTTAATGACTTGTGAAACTTCTTGCACCGAGATTGGGGCCTCTAAGCTATCCCTGTTATGGTCCCTGATTTTGGGGATGTTGAGGGAACCCAGGAAGGAGTTAATCAAGCTGGGTGAGGATTCCTTCCCTTCCCTACTACATAGGGTTCGGTAGAAGTCATGAAAAGCTTCCATGATTTTCTGGGGGTTTTGTGAGAGGAAGCCATTGCGCAATTTTATTTTAGGTAAGGTATGAGGTCTTATTTTAGGGGTTAGCCAATTCGCTAACAGAGAGCCCATCTTATCTTTTTGATGGCAGAACCGCCCACCCTCCCAACGTAAACTCTTTTTGGCTATGGCAGTGAGAGACAAATTTAAGGCTGTATGTGCTGCTTCCAGTCGTTCTGCAGAGCCGGAAGAGGGTTTGCGTATATGTTGTTTGCTTAAAAATGAGAATTCCTTCTCTAACCTGTCAATATCTATTTTGTGAGCTATAGTGTGTATAGTTCCGTGCCTTCGGGTTCATTTCTCTCCAGACATCGACCAACTCTTAATGATGAATTTATCTAGCCACATTAAAGGGATTGTAAACCCTTACAGACCACTTTTCGCTACAGGTAAGCCTATAATAAAGCTTACCTGTAGCTACCCAGGATATCTCCTAAACCTCCCCTGTATTTGCATGTGCCAACGTCATCGGCACATGCGCACTGACACAAACTGAAGCAACGGCACGTATGTGCCGTTGCTTCAGCGAGTGTGCCGTTACCGCGCGCATGCGTGGGAGTGACATCATCGCGGCTTCGGCCAATCACAGCATCGGAGCCGCTATACCCGGAAGTAACCCCTAGGAGTGATGTCGCTGGCCGGTGCTGTGTACGGGCACCGCACCGAGGGCTTCGATCTCAGGTGAGTTTTACATAATGAGCTAGTATGCTATGCATACTAAATCATTATGCCTTTGTCTTGCAGGTGTTAGTTTTTTTTTTTTTTTTAATGGGTTTACAACCACCTTAAGGCTCTGCCTGGTGGGATGGATACGGTCCTTACCCGGAGGGCGGGTTTTGTCAGACCCTGCGTCAAAAGCAATATTAGAGTCTCCACCATAGATGACCAGGCCTTCGATAAGTGGGGCTAAAGTATGAACGAGGGTCTTAAATAATTTAGATTGACCCCTATTTGGTGCATAGTACGAAATGAGGGAGTAGAGCTGGTTGTCAATGAGACCCTTCACAAATAGGAATCTACCTTCTGGGTCTTTAAATTCAGAAATCAACGAGAACTGAGATGTGCGGGAGAAGAACAAGCCTTAGTCTACTCCTTTAGTTTTATTGTCAGAATTTGCTAGGTAGAACCTGGGAAATTTAGGGTGAATGAAGGAGGGGGCATAAGATTTTTGGGAAGTGTGTTTCTTAAAGAAACAATATGTCTATTATTTGGTCATGTTATTACTGGGAGATTTTCCTGTGTTTAATAGGAGAGTTAATTCCCTGCACATTGTGTGAGGCAATGCGTAGGGCGGATTTAGGAGTGGTGAGGTCAGCCATGGAGCAGCCTAGGAGGAAATGCCAATGATCCCCAATCACCTACTTGCCATTTGGTGGATGGTCCAAGGTCCGGAAATGTGAAAAAGTCTATCGTAATGCCTTCCATGATCCTGTAGAGGTGCAAGATCACACACGTCACTAAAACAAAAATAAAATTAGTAAAGGACAGAAAAAAACAGAAAGAAGACAAGAGAAATAAGGGGTGGGATCAGGCTCCCAGGGTAGGGGAAGAGTATATCCACCATACCCTGAGAGACAAACATTGTAGGAGATCCCGACTAGGAGTGAGAAAATTCTGCAGCTCCAAGTACAGGAGGAGGTGCATTAGTACGTTCCTTCCACAGCACTCCCTAAAATATGGCTAAAATATAAACTTGAACAAACTAGGGTACATCCCCGCAATAACTGTAACATGGAAACCATTAATGAAAGTTAAACTAGGGTATGCGTGATAACTGCTGGGGATTTAGGAAGAGTGAGATAAGGCACTATGAATCCGGGGATGATCCCTCCAAAGAGGGATGTGGGGATCAGACTTCCTGGGGAGGAAGCAGGGTGAAAACCAAGGGAGCTCCAGGGTATAACGGTTGTGTGGCCTTATTACCAATTTACTGTCTGGTTACTGTTGGTGGGGATAAGAACTATGGGTGTTCCCTGGGAAATTGTGAGGACAGCATATATGACCCAAAGAAAACCGGATCTAAAAGAGTCAAATAGTCCACCGATTCCCGGAGTTCCAGAACTATAAAGAGGGTATGTTGCACCATATTGATTGGTCCGAGGTTCAGTCAGGGGCAGATCCAGAGCCTAGTCTCGGGAGGGGCACTGCCAGAAATATATATATACGTCATATGCCACACATTGCGGATTGTCACTTGCCACGTCAATTGCCACTAGATGCGGATTGTCACTTGTCACGTCATATGCCACACATTGCGGATTGTCACTTGCCACGTCATATGCCACACATTGCGGATTGTCACTTGCCATGTCAATTGCCACTAGATGCGGATTGTCACTTGCCACGTCACTTGCCACGTCATATGCCACACATTGCGGATTGTCACTTGCCACGTCATATACCACTAGATGCTGATTGTCACTTGCCAGGTAAGGTGGTGTTTTGCTTGTTTCTTGCTTCCTTGTCCCAGAGACAGGCAGCAGAGAGATAATGTAATCTCTCTGCTGCCCACGCTACCTGCATAGTGAGGGCGGAAGTTAATGCAGAGATGTGGGGGCGGTGAGAGATGATGTCATCTCTCTGCTCCCCTGCCCGTCGGCTCGCTGATTGGCCAGCCACCCCCACACACACACCTAGCCTGCTCAGCCTCAGTCTCACCCGCCCATGCACACATGGAGCTGCCCGGCCAATCCGCTCTATCTCCCGCCTGCCTGCCTGCCCACACAGAGCTGCCCGACACTCCCGCGGAGTCACCCGCTCTCTTATCCGCCCGTGGTGGAGCCGCCCACTCTCAGAGCCGAGCTCACCTGCCCGGCCTGCAACAGATTTCTCGGGGGTGGCAATTGCCCCGTTGCCCTCCCCTGGGTTCAGTGCAGTAAAATCAGGGGAGTCATGAGAAAGTCCTTGTCCAGGGTAGAAGAAAGCCAGTAGAGGGGCTAACCAGATAACCAGACAGTATATTAGCACTGCAGTAAGTTATAAGAGGCAGGCCTGAACAGAAGGAGAAACAGGAGCTCCTTGAGGTCAATTGTTATGTGAGTCCAGATGGGCATTAATACTGAGGGGGCCTATATGGCCCAGTCCCAAAAAGGGGGTTGTTAGGAAGTAAATGAAGAAATTCTCCAGATCAGGGGGGTAATCCTTCCTTGGCGTTCTTATTTTTAGGCTTCTGCCACATAGAGGTGAGTGGGCTAGATGGAGAAGGTTGTTTGGTCAGACTGGAGGTGGAGGACTGCATTGGAAAAGGTGGATCTTTGGGAAGTATGCCCAATTTCTGCAGTAGGTGCTTTCCTTCCGGAAGTGTAGAGAATCTGAAGGGCTTGCTGTTAAATTCAAACTTCAGGCTAAAAGGGAAAAGCCACCAATATTTGATGTTATTCTGCATCAGTACCGTCAGAAGGGGCTTGAGTGCTCACCTTTTCTGAATGGTGAAGGGAGAGATATCAGCATAGAATTGGATTGAATGTCCCATAAGCTTGATTTGTGGAATGGTGCGAGCTCTCCTCATAACTTCCTTTTTAACATTATAGTAGTGTAGTTTGACCACAATGTCATGAGGCAGTCCATCAGGTTGTGGGGGGGGCCCAGGGCCCTATGGACCCAATCAAGCTCCAGTTTGTGGGCTCGGATGTCTGGAATGAGGCATTTAATTAGGGAGTGTACTGCCTCTGGTATATCTGTGACAGCCTCTGATTCTAAAGTTAAGCCTTGACCTATTTTCAAGGTCGTCAATTTTGGCCATTGGCCCCTCTAACTGGTTATGCAAGTCTTGGAAGCGATCAGTGTTTTGGTTAACCCGTTCTGTTGTGGCGTCCACTCTATTTTCAATGGTCTCAATGCGAGATCCCAGAAGTTGGAGATCCGATTTAATGTCAGAAGTAATTCTGGCAGCAGTATGAGCTAGGCCTGTCCAGCATTTCTGCAATTCTTGTGAACATAAGGAAAATGTCATGGGGCTGTGAGGTGTGCTGGCCCATCTCCTGATAGGTCACATTAGGCCTCAGTGAGGCTGAGACTGAGGGGGACATGAGCATGTCATCCAGGGTCTGGTTCAGGAGGGACACCGTGGTGGCTGGTGATGTCGGGCCCCCGATTGATGCGAGCATAGGGGCCCCTCCATGTACCTCCTCTTGTAGAAAATCCCGCCAGGGAGATGAGACAGGGATCCCTGTGTGAGCTGTCTTGTGCGACTGCCGTTCCGCCATCTTGGATTCCTCGGCCGCCCCTGGAAGTGCTGCAAATTGTTCCCTGTAAGCCGCATTTAGCCGACCCCACCGGCATAAAACTTTACCCGCGGGCTTCCTGGGTGTTCTGGTCCCGAGTCGGCTGCTCTGGGGTGATGTTACTTGCTGCTGGGAGCGCCGTACGAACAGAGAGGGACGGAGCTCTGTATTCAGGGGTCCATTTCACAGAGCACCGCGCATGCGCCTCCATGATGGAGTATTTTTAATACCCTAGCAATAAAGTGTTGTTAATGTCAAGAACTAACCTTAAAATTTCACGAAAACATCTTGTCTGTAGCTAGAGTTCAAGCCTGTAAAAATGTATGCAAATTTTGACTTCATTCTAATCTTGAATTATTGACTCTCCCTCCTCATCTCAATGACCTGTGGTGTTCTTCAGAAGCTATTGTAGCTATTCTACCTATCAAATTTCATGTTTTGCACAAACTACTAGCCAGCAGGGAGTCATGTTTAACTGCTCTCTTTTTACTCTGCATAGAGCGAGAGTAAATATATGAGTAGCAGTGCAGCTGGTGGTATATTTTTGGGGGGGCGGCAAACAATGCACCCCCCCAGTCAGTCGGTCACCAGCTCTGCACTTATCCCATGTATCAGGCAGCGCTTCATACGGGCGGCGGTTTCCCTTGCGTCTCCTCCGCATCACGGCGACTTCCACCGTGCGTCTCCCCCTCCTCTTTCCTTCTCCTCCTAGGTGGCCAAAAGGATCGGTCCTCCTTTCGGTCAATCAGGTGACGGGTCTAATGATCCACTTCCTGATTGGCCGGGAGGAGAATCAGGAAGACAATAGTGAATATTCATTCGCTTTTGTCACACAACTTTTAAAGCCTATTAGAGCCTGTGGCTTTAATCACGTGCGTCAAAAAAACCAAAACCCCTATTGGAATCCATGCATCCAGTGCCCTGCATGTGGGTCTTAGGCTAGGTTCACACTGCTGTGATCAGATTTTGATTCGACTTTATGTGATGCAACATGGATGCTCCTTGGATGAGGTTTGCATATTCCATGGGGCCAGAATTATGCTGAAATTTCACCAAAGTAGCACATGACCCTTTTCCAAAATCGAGCTGCATTGTTGTGAACAGGCACTATTGAAAACAATGTGATTTCCATTGTCATGCATGTCTGTGTGACTCAAGTCCCATCCAAAATCGCACTAGTGTGAACCAGACCTTGGGATGCACAGTTACCTGTAAATTATGAATGTTGCAAGATTTGTATACATTCTGAATCAACAGGTAAAATGGATTCATTTTGGACTAAAGTCTCATCTTGAATTCCAAGTGGCCATATAGCTGTTATTGGCAAAATGTTGACTTTTCCTGTATACAACACTTTGTATACTAAGTTATAAGTTAACACTTTACTAATTAAAAATTTACTTTGCAAATTTGCTTCCAAACCTTTAAATACAAGCCTTGCATATGGATTTTAAAGAACCTCTTAATGGGCAACTTTACTTTTGTTTTGTTATCTTTGATTCTTTTTTTTAAATGTGGTGTTAAAATTTGTACACTGTCTTTAAGAGTGAGATATTTATATCTGTAACACATGCATTCCTAGATTTCCTGAGCATTTATGTTTATGCTTTGTACAAAAAGAGGGGCCCTCTGTACCAAGCAGACGCAACTGTTCCTGACTATAAACACTTCCTACATTGACCAAGCAGTAACAGAAGCACCAAGTTTATTTTTAAGGTCTTTATACTTATTAACATTTTTGTTTAGGAGAGTGGTGGAGTCAGGTGATGTATGTTATGGAAAAAATGCAGTTAGATTTTAAGAGTTGGGCAGAGGACGCCATTAAAGCGGAGTTTCACCCAGAAAAGAATTTTTACAGTTTCCTTTCCTTTATTACTATAAAAAAATATTTGGAGTAAAAACATTTTTTTAACTCACTAGAAATGCCCTGTTGCTAGGTGGTGGCTCCTAATCTTCCACTTTCAGGTCCGTGGTGCTCCGCATCACTTCCTACTTTACCTGTGCTCCTGGAAAATGTGAGTCATCATTTCCCAGGAGGCAGTGGGCAGTACTGTAAGAAAAAAATCTACAGCCGTGCAAGATCGAGATGGTTACCCAGCATGCACCTCTCGATAGCTTATCCAGGAAGAGGTTGCGATTGGGCTTCATATGCCCACAGTCATCATGGCAATGGCTAGAAGAGGATTTTATAAATCGTAAGTAGAAAAAAAGTATATGATTCATATACACTAGCAAACATAGATATACTTTATTTAAGTTAGTAATGAAGTGTGACGGGATGCTTGTAAAAAAAAAAAAAATAATAATTCTGTGTCCGGAACTTTGCTTTAAGGTGATTTAAATTTGAAAAGGTGAAGGAGCTTTCACTAAGTTGTGAAGGCCACATAAAGCCAATTATTGCACTGCTTAAATGTTTTTAGTGGTAAAGACTGTAAAAATGAATTAACAAAGTATGTTGTTATTAGAGGCAGAGGTCAGTTGCTTATGTCCACTTATGTCTGTACCCACAGGCAAGATTCTTGGAGTCCAAACTAGAATCAAGGACTACAATTAAAGGCTTGATGCCTGGAATGTGCTTATCCCATAACAATACTGCTGCATATCTTCCAAAGGATTATACATTTTAATAAGCACATAACTGGGAGGCATGAGCAAGGCTTGACAAAACAAATTTTGTCAAGAAACTAATTTAAAGCTGTGATAAACAGCATATTTTTGCCCCCAAAAAATGTTAACCTCCACAAAATATATGCTTTTAGGCAACTGGTATTGACATTTACCAAGATGATAAAATACCAAAGGATGTTATGTATATTGATGTATTTACCATGTAAGTCTTGTATATATCCAGTAACCCACAGCAATCACTCTGAATAGCAACATACAGTGTGTGTCCATGTGTGTTATGTACTAAACACTACATTTTTATATAGGGAGTATTATTCCTGCGCTACCAAGCAGTGGTGTTATAGGTGGTTTTAGATAAGGAAAAGCAGCTTGCACCGAATGGGGTCCAGCCTTAAACCCTGGTGTGACTAACAACTGACAAATGGGGATGGTGCTGCGCTAATCCTACAATAAATTATAATATCTAGGTGTACTGGGTATCAACTCTTGTCTTTACTGAGGTATAGGATGGTGATCAAAACCACCATGGTGAATATAGCACTATGTGGAGGTGCAGGCAGTATATGCATAATAGAAAAAAATAATAATAAATAAAGGGTGGAGCCCACCAAAAAAACTATACATATGTATCTCTCAGCGTAAATAAAAATAAAACCATGGTGAAATCTACAATAAAATAAAAAAAAAAAAATAAAATATTTTTTTCAATAAGTTAGTGATTGCCGCTGAGACATTAAATGCCAGTACAAAGTGCTTTGAATTAATATCCGGAAATTATTATAGTTCAATGAACCATGATTCATATAAATAAATAGATGGCTAAAAACTCAATAACATAAAAGCAAAAATTGCCAAATTGCCAAATGATACAATGTTACATTGAATGTCCAAAGTGATCTTCATAGTTGTGCATCATGCAATATAGTGTCCAGCGCCAACAGGGGGTGCTCAAACTTAAAATAATACAATCCAATAAAGGTGACTTAGTGCAACAAAAAACAGCTTCAATGCTTCCTTAGTGATAACAGACAATTAAGTCGTGTGGATAGCAGCTGAGTTTAAAAATCATTTGTTCAGAAGAGTGGTGAATGTGAAGTGTGCAGCAGGATCTCCTCCATGCAACAATCCTCTAGTGGTAGATAATGGCCCCTTACCTCACTATACTGAGGTTACAGCATAGAGCAGACAGCGCTTGTGGTGTCTCCTGTGTGGGGGGGTCCTAGGTAATGGACTGTCATTTATCAGACCTCAGATCCATGGGGAGCATCGTAGTAAATGGAGAGATGAAGATACCATATAGTGTAGTATTTCAAGTATGTATCAGACTTTATTCAACATTAGCAGCATACAGGGTACTCACACAGTAAAAAACGAAAGGTACAGTGTATCCAGACGAGCGGCGAGCTCATACACTGCTGACAGTGGGCGGTGCCTGTCCCTACGCGTGGCGTCACAGGTCACGTAGCTTCATCAGGTAGTTTGAAGGATGGTGGTTTAGATCACCATCCTATACCTCAGTAAAGACAAGAGTTGATACCCAGTACACCTAGATATTATAATTTATTGTAGGATTAGCGCAGCACCATCCCCATTTGTCACTACATTTTTATAATTTATGCTTTCCATGATGTAATTTAACCACTTAAGCGCCAGAAGAATTGGGCCCTTAAAGACCAGAGCACTTTTTACAGTTTGGCACTGCGCTGCTTTAACTGGTAATTGCGCGATTATGCAATGCTGTACCCAAATGAAATTTACGTCCTTTTTTTTACCACAAATAGGCTTTTGGTGGTATTTGATTGCCTCTGCAATTTTCTACTTTTTGTTATAAAAAAAATCCAATAAACTCAATTTTAGTCATACATTTAGGCCAAAATGTATTCAACCACATATCTTTGGTAAAAAAAAAAAGTCAAGCGTATATTTATTGGTTTGCGCAAAAGTTATAGCATCTACAAACTAGGGTACATTTTCTGGAATTTACGCAGCTTTTATGTTCCTATATTAACAAGCGCTCATGTATAAGGTGAAAAAACACACAGAAGGATAATATAGCCAATTTTGGCAAACAGCTGCTACCTTATGGCCTACCAAGGCTCAAACAGATAGTAAAACAACACACACAAGATGTAGGCAGCGCTATTATGAACATCAGAGCTGGTGTGAACTAAATAACTCTATATATCAAACACAAATAATCATGCGATACAAAAAGTCAATAAACTGCATAAATGTTGAAGTCTGCAATAAATGGTAAACAGTCCATAGGATAATCCAGAGTGAAGTTTCTTTAAGATAAAGATGGCTAAACATTCACCGACACCACCACACGTGCAAGGCAAGGGGAGTACTCACATACATCCCCCTCTGAATAAAACTCTTAGCAGAACTAGCAAGGTAGTAAGCAGGTAAATGGCACTTGCAAACACTCGTTTTGGTATTTGATTTCCCTGGACCAACTTTATCATAGGGGCTTGATCACACACATAAATGTCCGTGTCCAATCATATGAGGAAAAACAGAAATAATTCCATAGTGTGATTCTGTATAAAAGTGTTTATTTCCTCATAAAACAGCCCCCCCCTTTAAGAATTGCACTTACAGCAAAACAAGATAAACAATGGGCATTGCATCACATGAAGCAGTTGTAACGATTGTAACAGCCAAGCATGAATCGAAAATGTCAGAGTATCTCCTACCGCAATCAGCTCTATCTACGGAAGTAGTGAGACCCGTGTCTCCGAACAGTGTGCTGGAATGTAATGTTGATCGTCGCTGAGACACGCCCTAACGTTTCGTCGTAATTGACATCATCAGAGCGCGCGTCTTAGCAGCGTGGCGAATCAATACAGCTTCATTCTGGATTATCCTACGGACTGTTTACCATTTTATTACGGACTTCATCATTTATGCACTTTATTGACTTTTTGTATGGTATGATTATTTGTGTTTGATATATAGAGTTATTTAGTTCACACCAGCTCTGGTGTTCATAATAGGGCTGCCTACATCTTGTGTGTGTTGTTTTACTAGTTTATGAATGCCTTTCTCATTTCTTGAGGTGCTAAAATGGCAGGGCAATACAACCCCCCCCCCAAATGACCCCATTTTGGAAAGTAGACACCCCAAGGAAATTGCTGAGAGGCATGTTGAGACCATTGAATATTTTTTTTTTTTTTTATCACAAGTGATTGAAAAATGCCAAAAAAAAACTTTTACACAAAGTTGTTACGAAATGATTTATTGCTCACACATGCCATGATTCTATGTGGAATTACACCCCAAAATACATTATGCTGCTTCTCCTGATATGGAGATACCACACGTGTGAGACTTTTTGGGAGCCTAGCTGCGTACAGGACCCCGAAAACCAAGCACCGCCTTCAGGCTTTCTAAGGGCATAACATGGGGATTTCACTTCCTCACTACCTATCACAGTTTCAGAGGCCCTAAAATGTCAAGATAGCACACCCCCACCCCCCCCCAAATGACCCCATTTTGGAAAGTAGACACTTAAAGCTATTTGCTGAGAGGCATGTTGAGTCCATGGAATATTTTATATTTTGCCACAAGTTTCGGAAAAATTACAATTTTTTATTTATTTTTCTTTAGAAAGTAGTCAATAAATGATATATTGCTCAAACATGCCATGGGCATATGGTATGTGAAATTACACCCCAAAATACATTCTGCTGCTTCTCCTGAGTACAGGGATACCACATGTGTGGGACTTTTTGGCAGTCTAGCCACGTACAGGACCCCGAAAACCAAGCGCCGCCTTCAGGCTTTCTAAGGGCATAAATTCTTGATTTCACTCCTCACTAGCTATCACAGGTTCGGAGGCCATGAAATGCCCATATAGCACCCCCCCAAATGCCCCCAATGACCCCATTTTGGTAAGTAGACAACCCAAGATATTTGCTGAGCGGCATGTTGAATACATGGAATATTTTCTATTTTGCCACAAGTTTCGGGAAATTTTTTTTTTTTTTTTTTACACAAAGTTGTCACTAAATAATATATTGTTCAAACATGGCATGGTTATATGTGAAATTACACCCCAAAATACATTCTGCTGCTTCTCCTGAGTACAGGGATACCACATGTGTGGGACTTTTTGGCAGTCTAACCGTGTAGAGGACCCCAAAAACCAAGCACGCCTTTGGGCTTTCTAAGAGCATACATTTTTGATTTCACTCCTCACTGCCTATCACAGTTTCGGAGGCCATGAAATGCCAAGATAGCACAAAACCCTCCCTAATGACCTAAGTGGATCTCGCTTTTCAAAGTATTGAAAAAAAGAAAAAAATATATATTTTCATTCTCTTTCTTCATTTTCAAAAACAAATGAGAGCTGCAAAATACTTACCATGCCTCTTAGCAAATACCTTGGGGTGTCTGCTTTCCAAAATGGGGTCATTTGGGGGGTTTTGTGCTATCTTGACAGTCCAGGGCCTCCGTAACTGTGATAGGTAGTGAGGAAGTGAAAATACACGGCTAGACTCCCAAAAAGTCTCACACATATCCCCATACTCAGGAGAAGCAGCAGAATGTATTTTGGGCTGTGATTTCACATATGCCCACATATGCATATATGCCCATGGTATTTTTGAGCAACATATCGTTTAGTGACAACTTGTCACTAAGGCACTTGCAAAAAAAAAGTTTGCCATTTTCCCGAAACTTGTGGCGAAATATAAAATATTACATGGACTCAACATGCCTATCAGCGAATAGCCTGGGGTGTCTACTTTCCAAAAAGGGGCCATTTGGGGGGGGGTTGAACCGTCCTGGCATTTTATGCACAACATTAGAAGCTTATGCCACATATCACCCACTCCTCTAACCACTTGAAGACAAAGCTCGTTCTGACGCTTTTTGTTTACATGAAAAAATATTTTCTTTTTTGCTAGAAAATTGCTTTGAACCCCCAAACGTTATATATATATATATATTTTTTTTTTTTTAAAGCAAAGGCCAAAATTGCGCACAAATGTGCAGCGGTGACAAACTACGTACATTTTTAAAAGCCTTTACAGGTTACCACTTTAGATTTACAGAGGAGATCTACTGCTAAAATGACTGCCCTTGATCTGACGTTCGCAGTGATACCTCACATGCATTTGAAAAAATTGGGGTCTATTAGACCCTAGATCTCACCTCTGCCCTCAAAGCATCTGACCACACCAAGATCTGTATGATAAAATGCTTTCCCAATTTCCTAATGGCGCTGTTTAGATTCGGCAAAACGGATCAGCTCTATGGTCAGCTGGCGAAACCACCGGCTGCATTCTCGGGTTCCCTGGTGGGACAGGAGAGCCGGAGAAAACCATGGAAGGCAGAGGGGGGATGTTCCCTCCCGCTGCTTGTAAAAGCAGTCTAGAGGCTAATTAGCAGCAAGGGTTGCTTTTACATGAAAGTCGACCGCTGGCTGAAAAGAATTCCAAAACCTGCAGGCATCATTCTGGTATAACCACTCAAAGTCCAGCAACATACCAGTACGTTGCTGGTCCTTGTTGGGCATATATTGTAATGTTCTTTTTTTCATGCAGCCTGTGGGCTGCATGAAAAAAAGAGATGGATCGATGGGTATGCCCACCATTATAATACCACCCTTCATCCATCTACTTCTAATGATGGGCATACATGCACCGTTTTTTTTTTTAACTGTAGTGGTGAAATCACCTCCTACAGTGCTGGAGTCACGGCTTTATGTATTGTGAGAGCAAACGCTGTTGCTGTCAGAATAAATAAACCCCCTTACAATATAACAGTAAGGCATACCATACCTGCAAAGCAAATACAATAAAACACAGTAAAAAAAAAATTACAGTTATAAAATACACTAACAATAGAGAGAGAACAATAGAGAGTGGACAATAGGGAGCGAACATAAGAGAGAGAACAATAGAGAGAGAAGAAAAATAAAACGACAACTATTTTCGGCTTTTTTATTTATTCATTTTTTTGTGGTTTTTTTGCACTTTTATATAAACTGTAAACTGCAACTGTAAACATTCCAGATTAGGGTCTTTCAAAATGTGATGGCCATCTCATCTTTCGAGACCCTGCGTAAGTGTGCCCTAGGACTGTGTAATGTTGTATCCTACGCTAATACTCCACTAGTGTGTGGTAGTTTTTAAAACAGTCACCGATGCAGAGACCAGGTTGGTCAGGACAGGAGGGACAATAAATAGCGGGTGTCATGCCTAAATCCGCATTTTCTGCAGACACGACATCTTCTTTGGGGTGATTTTTGAGCAGGGGTGCAAGGGATGACATACAGAAAATACCTCTTGTGCAGCTGGCTCACTGCATTTGCATTGGGAAGGTGGGGCACACCATGGTCTGGAAACAGAAGGTCTGTGATGATCTCTTCCAGGAATTTTAGGAAGGATCCAGTTCATCCTGATGCTTTGTATAGCACATAAGCATTTAGCAAAGCCATTTGGAATAAATATACAGACACTTTTTTTATACTAGCGTCTCACCTTACGGGCAATTAGGTACGGCGCCAACATCTGGTCATTAAAGTCCACCCCTACGATGTTAAGGTTGTATTTGTGTACACAGAGGGGCTTCACAACACCAGTCGCCGTTGGAATTTCGACTGTCGTATCTGCGTTAAGGGAGGACAGAACGAAAACATTCCGTGTATCCCTCCACTTCAAAGCAAGCAAATTATTACATCTCAAGCAGGCTCTCTCCCCCCATCTAAGTCGGAATTCTACAAGCCGTTGGGGGAAGCCCCGGTGATTAGATCGCACGGTGCCACATGCACCAATTCCACAATCAAAAAGGTGACTAAAAATAATTGTCCACGTACAAGTGGTACCCCTTTTCCAAATAAAGGTGACACCAATTCCCACGCAATCTTACCAGTGCTCCCTATGTAGTCTGGGCAGTTCTCGGGCTCTATGTGACTATCTTTTCCCTTGTAAACCATAAAACTATATGTATAGCCTGTTGCCCTGTCACAGAGCTTATACAACTTGACACCATATCTGGCACGCTTGCAGGGAAGATACTGTTCGAAAGAAAAGCGGACAGAAAATGTAATCAGGGACTCATTAACGCAGACACGGGAGTAAACAAGGCTGCAAACCATTGGTTGAAGTGGTTTACGAGGGGCTGAATTTTGTAGAGCCGATCGTTTCCAGGGTCACCCTGAGGACGACAGAGTTCATTCTCATTAAAATGCATGAACCGCAAGATCTGCTCATATCGCGTCCTGGTCATGGAGGCAGAGAACACGGGCATATGATAAATCGGGTCAGTTGACCAATATGACCGCAACTCACTCTTTTTAACTATGCCCATGAGGAGGGATAGGCCCAGGAAGGTCTTAAAATCGGAAACCATAATACAGGGGGTCCCCTACTTACAAACATCCGACTTACAAACGACTCCTACTTACAAACGGAGGGACACAACAGGAAGTGAGAGGAAATCTACCCCTAGGAAGGGAAATTCACTCCTGTAAGAGTTAATATTGGAAAAAGGTGTCTTCACTGATGCTTTATCACCTATCCTTATTTCCCTAATAACCCCAAATTTTCAAAATCCAATTGTCATTGGGACAGAAAGTGAGGTGAAATCTTCTGAACAGGGGCACAGACAGCAAAACAAATGTTACAGGGGTGATAACCCTTCCCTATGCTATCTACAAAACTTAAAAATAGATTTTTTGGCTGGAGCTACACTTAAAAAATTTACCTGTTCCGACTTACAAACAGATTCAACTTAAGAACAAACCTACAGTCCCTATCTTGTTCGTAACCCGGGGACCCCCTGTAGGTTTCCAATCTCTGGCAAGGGTCAACTGGGGATTAGCGGCGATGAATTGACCAGCATACAAAGTGCTTTGGTCCACAATAAATCTATAGAGATCTTCCGTGAAAAACAGTGAATAAAAATCAAGTGACATAAAATCAACTGTTTCCACCTGAATTCTGGGTTGGCCAGTGAATGGGGGAAGTATGGGAGTTGCAGAAGTGGTGGGCTCCCAATTAGGATTGGCAAATGCAACGAGACGGGCACTATGGGCTTGACGGGCCTGTCTTTGTCTTCTTGGTGGCTGCGGGACGCTACTTGCGCTAGCCACCGCACCAGCTTGAACTGCACTTATGGGACTCGCCACATCACCAAGTGTTACTGCAGTGCTGGATGTACGACTAGGGTGTACTAGGCTGCTGGTACTTGCCAGTTCACCAGAAGGATGAGTGGCACTAGTACTGGCTCTCTGCTCCATATGAGAGCCCTGCGGGTCTTGCACCTCAACAACAGAAGAAGAACGGGGACCACTACTCTGTCGTCAGAGCTATCTGTCAGGGTGCCGCTGCTGTCTATGGATTTGTATTCTGAGCCTGAATCTGACAGATGAGTGACTTCCTCTTCACTCTCATCTGTTATGCTCAGAAATGTGTAGGCCTCTTCACTAGTGTATCTCTGATTGGACATTATTTTCTCTAAATTTAAATGTGCAGTATGGCCTCTTGTGCTGTGCATGCACAGTATTGCTGCGGGCACCACACTTGCGCACTAAAGGCACAGTGGTTCAAGACCACTTCCATCTCCACCCATCTCCCCTAGTACTTACTGTGTATTTTTTGAATTGTAGATATCATAAACTCTTTTACCACTTTCTGTCAGGTCTGGACTCAGCCCTTCCTTCTCTGAGCTGCCAGCTCGTCTCTCTCCACAGTGACTCAGCTGTTGATGATCTGCTCGTCAGTCTTGCCTACCTAAAGCTGTCCAGCTCACTTCATCTCTGCCTTCGCCTTTGGTCACATCTCAGAGACTTTCTTCTGTGTTCCTGTTGAAGACTTGCACGGCTGACGTCCCTTCTGGCTCCTGATCCTGCTTGCTGTACTACTATGTTGATCTCTGGCTCTCTGACATTGGCATTGGCTGACTACCAGATCTGGTTACTAACTCTGGCTATGTATTGGCTACGCTTACTCTGTTTACCTTTTTATTATTATTTAACAAGTGTGATTAACTGTACTTCTGTCTCAGTCTGATTCATGGTTTCTGACACTTTCTCCTGATGAAGAGGAATGATGCATAATCTTGAAACGCATAGAGTTTCACTCTGTATTTGCACAAGAGTGATGTAAACTAAGTGTTTTTTATGATCTCATGTGGTTGTACTATATTGAATTTATCTATCTGTGATACAAACTCTCCATGTATCTATTCTTTAAAATTTTATATTAATAAACTTATATAAATTTTATATTTCCTTTGTGTGCATATGCATTTTTGGAGTCATCGCCTTTTAAAGTTCCACCAGAGGGTTCTTGTTTTGCCATTTGTATGCTTTATTAGGGATGTGGGCGATTTCTCCAATTCCCCACTAGAATTGAGCTATTCCATATATCTCTCCCTATCTCTGCGCTCATCCGGCCCTCCTCCAGAACACTGGCTCTCACAAGATGAAGAAAAGCCTGATGACTCCTAGAATTTATGACGATTATATCCAAGGAGTCAAGGGGACTAGACCTAGCTACGTGATTCGCTGAATAACACGGATGGAAAACGGAACTACAAGAGAAAAGGGACTTAGAGGTAGATAAATGACATTTTTTAAACCAATGATATTAAAGGAGGGGAAATCAAGCCAAAAAGAAAACTGACTGAAGGTCCACTTTAAGTCTGCTATTTGCTTGGGCATGTGTAATTGCAATTCCTGTTTTTTCATTACATTGTACAATACTGTGACATAAGTAACAAGACACCAGATTGGTATGCCTATTTTAGCTTTCTCCAGCTAAGTACATGAATTTGACTTGTCATCAGCCACTTGTGATACACAGTACATCATTTAGACTGGGAGAGTGAGGGATAGGACTAGGAACCAATCAGTTTATCTGAATGCACGTATGTTGAAAAGGAACAAACTGACAAGGACTAACTTGAGTAAAGAAATTAACTGCTGCTCCTTCCTAGTCTAGTCAAAGGCAGGAGATAGGGAGGTGATCTTCTATAACTGCATCAGAGAATGTCAGGTCACTAGTCTGACTGTGTATCAGGCAGGGCTGTCTAAATCTTAGGAATGGATAGACACAATCTTTTGGCAGGTGAAACAGCTCCCATATATGTCTTAGACTGTGTGTTTAGCCTTTTGCTTGGAGTTCAGCGTTAATTATTTTTCAGATATTTGCTTATGTAATATATTCCATATTTATGTGCAATTTGCTATATTTATTTGGGTGTAATAATGATAAAAAGCTGCACCTATTTTTATTTTTACCTAATTTGTCTTTTTGGTTTGAGAGCACCAGCAGGAAAGTGCAACATTTCTGACTGTAGTGCATTCAGAGAGACGAGAGTCAGCAGTCATTTACTGTATTTCCAGTGCATCTATGCAAGATGAAATGAGTAGTTTGAAATGCACATGAGACCCCCCGAGAAAATCTCACGTCATTTTGTACAATGTATGTACTAAATTAAAGCTTAAAGCAGAATAGCAGGCTTTTTATTTTAAATCTGCAGTGTAAATATTAGTAATATAAGTCTTAAGAGGTGCATGTCACTTTAAGTATGTTTGTAATTTCTGAACTATTTACACATCTACAGACCCACATAGTTTAGCTCTACTGATATCTCTGGTAATGCAACTAGAGGTGCATCGAAATTTCGGCTGCTGAAAATTATCGGCCGAAAACTGTGTTTTTTCATTCGGCCGAATGAAAAAACAGCTGATACCGAAAGGGGGTGTGGTCCGCCCCGGGGTGAGTGCGGGTGCGTCCTCCACTCCCTCCTCCCTCCTTCCCTCGCCGCGATCTCCGTGTGTCATGGAGTTGAATTGTCTGGCCATAGTAACAGTGTCCTGCCTCCTGTGATAGACGGCACACTGATCCAATGGTGGGACATTGAATCAGCGTGATGTGATTACAGGAGGCGGGACATTGTTACTGTGGCCTAGGCAATTCAAATCCAGCACCATGACACACGGAGATCGCCGTTGATGCGGGCACAGGCAGTCTGCATATGATGGGCACTGGTGGGGCTGCTGGCCACTGGCAAGCTGCATATGACGGCACTGGTGGGCTGCATATGACTGGCAGTGGTGAGGCTGCTGGGCACTGGCATGCTGCATATGATGGGCACTGGCAGGCTGCATATGATGGGCACTGGTGAGGCTGCTGGGCACAGGCACTAGTAAGGCTGCTGGGCACTGGTGAGGCTGCATGTGACGGGCACTGGTGAGGCTGCATGTAACGGGCACTGGTGGGGCTGCATGTGACGGGCACTGGTGAGGCTGCATGTGACGGGCACTGGCGAGGCTGCATATGATGGGCACTGGCGAGGCTGCATATGACTGGCGTTGGCGAGGCTGCTGGGCACAGGCAAGCTGCATATGATGGGCACTGGTGAGGCTGCCGGGCACAGGCACTAATGAGGCTGCTGGGCACAGGTAGGCTGCATGTGATGGGCACTGGTGAGGCTGCATGTGACGGGCACTGGTGAGGCTGCATGTGACGGGCACTGGCGAGGCTGCATATGATGGGCACTGGCGGGGCTGCATATGACTGGCGTTGGCAAGGCTGCTGAGCACAGGCAAGCTGCATATGATGGGCACTGGTGAGGCTGCTGGGCACAGGCACTAATGAGGCTGCTGGGCACAGGTAGGCTGCATGTGATGGGCACTGGTGAGGCTGCATGTGACGGGCACTGGTGAGGCTGCATGTGACGGGCACTGGTGAGGCTGCATTGATCTCTTGTATCATGTCTGCTAGAGGTGCAACGAATGGAAATTTTGCTAATACTATTAGCAGTGTGTTTCAGTTTAAGTAGGAGATTGCAGACATGATACAAGAGATGGTTAGAGACTGCAGGCTGCATTTTTCTTGCATCAATAAATTCATATTAATTTAATCTGATGATATTGATTAAAAAGTTGAATATTATACAATTATATATAAAAAATGTGAATATTTTTTAAAAACTGCATCCTTCATTTTCGGTTTCGCCACCAAAATTTCCATTCAGTGCACACCCAAATGCAAAAGGAGAACTATGGATTGGCAAGAGGAGCAATTGGTGGACAATCAGCATTGGGGCCTCTGTGTATGAGAACTACAGCTCTCATAGCCATTCTCACTATACTTCTGGTAATAAAGTGTTACTAAACCCACAACAGTAAAATCAGTCTGTATATGCAGTAAAGAATGCTTGTTATACTCACTGTGTAACCTAAGGGGTTAATCCTCCCTTTCTTCCACAGTCCCCAATCCATCTCCTGATAGTACAGAGCCGTGGGGGCACTCTGCACATGCTCAGTTTGGTGTGTATCGCTAGAGAGTTTTTTTTTTTTTTTTTTTGGGAGGGTGCATTTGATCAGCACAGGGCCAATCAGCACTGTCCAGACAGAGGGTCAGGGGTCATACAACCTCATAGGACTGCCAGAGGAGAATGAAAACTCCTCCTACAAGCGTTAACCAGTGCTCAGCCGGACACTGATAGAAGTCAAAAGACTGCTGATGAGAAAAGGTATTTAGCAGTTTATATTTATTAAAATAATTGCATTTCCTTGGTCTGTGTACTGTGGGAGACCGGATATAGTGAATGCAGGGTCCAGGGTTTAGTAACACTTTAATGAATGTATAAACAACTTATGTTTACACTGCAGATTACTAATCATTATGTGACGTATTTCTAAAAGTTACATTGTTACATAAAGTATTTTTTAGTCCAGGAGCAGAATATTTTTATTTGCCTTGCGTTTCTCTTTAAACTAGATATAACCCTGGAATCTTTATGTGACATATTTCTTAAAGTTACATTTGTAGGTCAAGTCTCCTATAGTCCAGGAAGAGAATATTTTTGTTTGATTTGAGTTCTGCTTTAAACTAGATATAACTCTACCTGGAAGATTTATGTGACATAATACTAACAATTTCATTTGTAGGTCAAGCCTTTTTCTATAGTCTAGGAAGGGAAACCAAATAAAAGGTATTTTCAGACTTTTTAATTTAATGTCCACATCCTTTATTTAGCTGTGGCTATTTCATTTACAGAATCAATGGCAATTGATGTCTTTGGTGTTGTAGCTGACAATTCTGGATCAAACACTCTAGGGCCCTATACACAAAGGAGCTTCTCAACCCTTAATAATTAAACTTTCTCTCCATCTTTATTACACACTCCTGCCTTACTGCTGACATAACTGTCAATGAGTGGGTGTGTTTCTTGAGAGACATGGTTATTAAAACCACCGCTGTGCTGTTTGAAGAACTGCATCTGAAATACAAACTATATGTGAAATAAAGGAAAAGAAGAAAGCTAAATTGGAGATAGAACTCTTCAAAGCAGTTTCCTGTGAAATTGTTTCTGAAGCCATTTTATGAAAGCTGGAGCTGTCACCAACAACAGCCAATTGTATTGCTTGAAATGCATTTGAAATTTAAGCAAACTTATGTAGTTGACAACAGCCCTACTTTTGTTTTGGTTCTCTTTTTCCTAGTTTTTTTAGGACCAGTTCTTCTGCTACAATTCATTCATAATCACTTATTTTTGTGCTTTTTTTTTTTTTTTTTTGTATTGACTAGGAATGGTTCAATCTAACCCTTTCATAACCCCAGGCAATTTATATTGCGCATATGATGTGTAATAAAATATGATCTTCATTGAAAACTGCATTTTAAAGAATAAGTAGATTCAACTAAACAGACAGCAGATTTTTTTTTAATTGTCCCATAAAAAATAACTTGTCCCATGTTCTTAGCCTCTCTGTTGCTCACTAAAGTCCACCATAATATTAAAGAACCAATAGGGGCACTCAGGAAGCAGAAGGGGTAGGATCAAGCTTGGTTTGATTTATATATAAATACAGTTGTCTATATTCAAGTCTATTAAACTGTAAACCTCAGACATGAAGTACGCACAAAGCACATCCTTCTGTATAATGTACTTGTCTCAGTTAAATGTCATTTCTGTCTGCTGCTTACAGTAGTTCCTCTGCTGTCAGCATGAATCACTTCTGACAAGTTTTCCTGACATCAAGAGAAAAAAGATGACAGGGGAGGGCGCTCCAGCACACAGCCTGTGATTGGCATCCTCAGCTCTGCTCCTGTGTGCTGTGTGAAGGAGGTGTGTCCCTTACCTTCAATCATCTCTCAGAGCTCTCCTCACTGAGCTTTGCAGTGTGTAATTTCAGCTCTCCACCTCGTTTTCTGAACGCTCAGACAAACTTTATAAGTTCTGTACTTTGAACAGATGTAGAGAAGAGAATCCTGCAGATAAACAAGTACAACGTATGTAGGAGGATTTGTTTCATCTCTGTGTATCACCTGAGGCCAATCACTTCACTGAGTATATGTAACGTTTTTTCGACCACTTTAATTTCACTTAAGGTACCTTCTGTTTATGCCCATTTTCATGGATTTTCTAGATTTGTGGCAGGTTTACATTAAATCACAAATGCAGTACAGTAGTGAAGTACATTGGAGTGTGCAATATTAAATGTGACATTACCTATAGCTGGCTTTATTAGGGCCACGTTATTCATGGGTTCATGCAATAAAAAAAGGAATGTTAGGTATCCTGGGAATATAGAACTATATTTGGTACTGCAGTATAGAAAAGGTTGGAATGCTCTTGATTTAAAGTGTAACTGCAACAATTTAAAGGGTAAATCCACTTCTGTTGAGATAAAAAGCAATCCCCTCTGGGTGAGCAATGGACTCTGCAAGGATTTTATCAGCTTTTGTAGGAGAGTTTTTTACAGTGTCCTTTACAGACTAAATCCTGAATGGGAGGGTGTGTGTTCATTATAACTTTCTGGTGCACTTTCAGTGTGTTAATGAGGAAAGCTGCAGTGTCTGCATCCCTTTAGAACAGGGGTCTCAAACTGGTGGCCCTCCAGCTGTTCCGGAACTACAAGTCCCATCATGCCTCTGCATTTGGGAGGCATGCTTGTAACTGTCAGCCTTGCAATGCCTCATGGGACTTGTAGTTTTGCAACAGCTGGAGGGCCGCCAGTTTGAGACCCCTGCTTTAGAAGTAGAAAACCTTTAGGGAGTATCTTACCAAAATTCAGTTTGCAACATATGTTTAAAATGTTATTTGTCTTAGTGCAGATATGTGAGAAAACCTGTGGGCCAATCGCACAAGCAGGAAACATTTCTGGGGGCATGCGATATACCAACGGTGTACAGAATGTCTCTGTGTTGCCTTATTACTTCAAAGTGTTTGAACATTTTTAGAAAATTGCAGGGACTTCCGATTAAAATGGAAGGTGATTTCTAATGAAACTAAATTAAAAAATGGCTTGTATAGCAATTTTATGTGCTGTATTAATTTTTGAGGAAAGTTGAGTTCTCCTTTAAGCTAAAGCCTTCCTTACATCTCATGTTAGTACTCATATACTGTATATTAGATTAAGTGGTGGTTAGCTAGAAAGATGCATTTTAAAATGGAAAAAGGAAGTGAAGTCAGACAACAATTATAAAAAGTATATAATTTATTATACACAGGGTCGACCCCAAGGACCTCTGAGGTGTGCACAGCTGTTACGCCACCTGGAGAAAATGTGAACATATCCAAGCACTCTTTATTGTATGGTATATAAAGAAAAAAAAATATTTTCATCATGATACATTGTTGTAAAAAATAACCGTTCCATCCTGAAAAAGCAGCTTTCACTGCAAAATGCGTTGATGTTGGACCTGGAAAACCATGCTTTATCATTTGTGAATATCAGAATGTGATTTTATGATTACTATAGTGACCAGGTGTCAAGTCCTGGTCCTTAGGGTGATATTTGTGAATTTCCCCTAGAGTTGTAAAAGTGTCAACATTTTTTTTTAATGGATATAATAAATTATATACTTTTTATAATTTTTTTTGACTGCCTCAAGCTGTACCTGTTAAAATTGGACTTCATCTTTGAGATTAAAAAAAAAAAAAAATCGGACTTCTTTGAGTTGTTTCTCCATTTCCTTTTTCTGTGCTATCTTCAGTGTTTAGGCTGTGGTACAGTAGAAGGTTAATTTGCAAAAAGTCTTATGTTAAACTAGCTGGTGGATAATGTAATGTAAAGATTATGTAAGACGTACTTGGGCTGTACATACAGGAGGATTTTAAATTGCATGAAAAATCTCACTAATGCTTTGCACAGATTTGAGACACCCATACATCCGAAAGGTTGGTCATGGGTTTGGAGAGAGGAATCATTTGATACATTTTTCAGTGTCATCTGTGCCCCATACATAGTTGAATGGGGCATCCAGTATTGCCGGAAGCAAAGGTTTTACAAGCATCTATTGTCTTGGGTATGCTTACTAAAGACTTTACTGTATAAAATTGGCTTTAAGAAAACACATTCTAGCCTATCTTTATACCACATAGAACATAATTTAATTAAGAAGCGTTCCTTTACAATCTTCACAAATCAGTCACTACTAGTTGATAACAATAGGTCTGGTTCCCTTAGGAGTTTAACACTCAAACTACCGCAGTTTTTGGTTTCATAGGGATTTATAGCATTTAAAAACCATTAGTGGTTTATAGCAGTAATGCTGATCCTGAAAATACCTTAACAGGTGTTATTTATTACAGTTGGAAAACAGTGCTGCCCTGTCAGGATATGAATTATTATATTATAGAAAAACAAAATAAAGGTTAGTGTACATTGTGCATTTTCTGCACATATCACACAAATAGAGCCTCGATTTTACTGCTGTATATTCAATCACCAGTATACCATATATACACTATATTACCATGAACTTTATTGGCATCCCAGTCTTATGCCCCGTACACACGGTCGGATTTTCCGATGGAAAATGTCCGATCGGAGCGTGTTGTCGGAAATTCCGACCGTGTGTGGGCTCCATCGGACATTTTCCATCGGATTTTCCGACACACAAAGTTGGAGAGCAGGAGATAAAATTTTCCGACAACAAAATCCGATCGCGTCAATTCCGACCGTGTGTGGCCTGTTCCGACGCACAAAGTGCCACGCATGCTCAGAAGAAATTTCGACACGGAACAGCTCGGGCAGGTAAAATTAGCGTTCGCAATGGATACAGCACTTTTGTCACGCTGCAATGTTAAAAATGGTTTAATACAGTGCATTCTCTTATTCTTTCTAATGTGACAAGAATTAAGTAGTTTTGCTGCTCATATTCACACACACTTCTCACAAACTTATTTTTTGTTTTTTTCTTGGGATTCCCTGATTATATATTATATTGTTATTTGTCAAATCTGACATAATGTTTTTTTTTTTTTTTTTTTTTTTTTTATTTAAAGCCATTTTTCGTTTAGATTTTATGTTTGTATTTTTTCCAAGGCTGATCTTTGTTTAATGTTATTTTTAGTTTTACTCCAGACTATTTTTGTGTGTGTTTTGTGTGTCAAGTTACCACAACACCATTGATATCTTTTATTATTTAATCTCAAGGAGATTGTTTGTTGTTGGTGTCCCTTGTTAATTTCACATTCTATTTTTGCAATGTACCTGAATCCTCACACACCAACTGTCCTTTTTGAAGTAAAACACACATAGGCAAGTATAATTCAAAACAAAAATCCTTTATTAAGGGCTCAGAACCAAACAAAGAGGGAGGCAACGCTGGATCAACAGGAGAAATTAGCGAAGCCTGGGACCCCCAGGGCAGACATCAATTCTTGAACATCAAAATTGGTGGCCTGAGGAGTCCATATGTAAGGGAGGCCAGTCTGGTCCAGAAGTCGCAGAGATCCGGAAAGCAGCAGATTACATCTGTGTCCCCAGGCTGTGGTACCACAAGAGGCTGCATCTTTTGGCCGACCAGACTGGATCCAGGGTCCTCACTTTCTGGTCTTCCTTCCACGCTTCATTCCGGGCTGTGGCTGTGCTGTTGGAGATGTGGCAGAAGGAGGAGTAGGACCTGGAGGAGGAGGAGGACTAGGAGGACCTGGAGGAGAAGGAGGAGGAGGAGGAGGACCTGCAGGAGGACGAGGAGGACCATGTGTGAGTTCGCAAAGGTGTGTCCCAGATGTAATTTGGGCCCTCGTCCCCTTATTAAGAGCCTCCAATATGAGCGACTCACACATGAGTTGTTGTCCCTCCTCCATCCTCTGCATTTTAGAGGCAATGATGGCAGCGAAGTCATCCTCCACGGTGTGTGGTGCTCCCAGGGCCTCTGTAGCCCTCCAAAAGAGGCCTATGGCAGCCTCCTCTAGGGCACTCCTCCTCCTGCCACTTTCTCTTTCCAGGTGTAGGGGAGGGACCTGCAGATCAGGCAGCCGGCTCGGCCCAGCAACTTCCTGGCTGAGACTTCCCTGTGTATGAAAAAGGGACATGGTTTTAGTTTTTGCTTCATCAATCACAATCAGCAATTAGTACTCCAACTAACATCTAGTTAACATCATTGATTGGACAAACAGAAATATTTAGAGGAATGCTATACCTGGCTCAACCTGGGCTCCTCCACATGTTGCTGCCTGGAAGGCCCAGGTTGGGCGTCAGAAGCCTCAGCTGGAGGGGAAGGAAGCGTGGAAGGAAGACTGGAGAGTGATGACCTGGGTTCAGTCTGGCCTGCCAGAAAATGCAGCCTGTCATAGTACCACATCCTGGGGACATAGATGTCATCTGCTGCTCTGGATCTCTGCGAATCCTGGACTTTCTGGTGCTCCCTTACATATGTGCTCCTCAGGCCACCAATTAAGATCTTCAAATATGTGATGTCTGCCGTGGGGATCACCTGCTTCACAATTTCCAACAATTGATCCAGCGCTGCCTTCCTCTTTGTTTGGTTCCTGTAATGTGGGTGGTTGATCTCCCACAAACAGGGCAGCTCCCTGAACATGTCAATGAATATTGACATGAAGTCATTGTCTTGTAATAAGATATCCATGTTCACTGCAAGACACAACACAAGACAAAGCCTAATGTCAGACCAAACTCTCCTAATCTTGTTACAATATAGGCCTCAATCTAGAAGCAGTATAGGCACAAGTATGTCTCTTACCTTCGTTCTTACGATCGGCGCGTCCAATTCTCCTTCCTCCGCTCACAGATCGTACGTAATATGCACGTGTGTTACGCTTTATACACACTGCGCATGCGTGTAACTCCGCCCTCCCCTGACGTTCTTTCTAGTCTATTCCCCGCCCCTTTTCGTTCGGCGCAGTGGGTGAAGAGCACATGACGGAGTCACAGCAGGTGCGTGCTAATTACAGGAACGAGGAGGAGGAAAGCCCGTCCCCGGACATGTCCCGATCCAGAAGGAGAAGATTTAAGGCCACAAATATGTCCTTTGGTGAGATGTTGGAGATGGTCGACATCCTGAAGAAGGCCGACTATGACGGGAAGTATGGGCCTTACCCCAACCCCAATATCAGAAAGGCCAAGATCATGGCGAAAGTGGTCAAAAGTCTGCACCGGAATTTCGGGGTACGACGATCGAAAGATCAGCTCAGGACCTGAAATTAAGAGAGCCCGAGCAGTGCCGAAAGATCCGGAGAGTGCTGCAAAAAAGTAAGTAGTTGTGCTGTGTTCCTATTCTTTTTGTCTTTATTACGTTCGTGTTGCTCCATATGCTTTTCTTAATTGTTGTACAGTTTAAAATGTCAATTTTAATGTTCATGGGCCCATTATTCGTTCGTATCAAACATTTTTTTTTCGGCCTCTAAAACACCATTGTTTAGGCCATATGCATTTTCCTACATTTTTTAGGGCCTACTTGGATGCAAAATATTTGGTTGTGTAGATGGGTTTGTTACTAGAATGAAATGCAAACTAAATTCTGTGTAAGGAGAGGACACTCAGCAGCTGTTTTCACATCTGGACGCTGGAGCACTAGTGTGGGACACAAGAACACCATTTTTATTAGGAGGCCACACAGGTGCTCCAGTGTATACTATAGGGGGGTCTCCATCTGTGAAGCTTGGACAAAACAGGTAAAGTATTGCAGGTTGACAAAGGACACTAAAAAAGCGACATCTTGGAACTCTGCTAAAATTGACAATTGTACACCACTTCCAAGCAATGTTTCCTATTTATAGTTCTGCCATCAAATATCTGTGTGCTAATTATACCATTTTTGTTTTACATAGGGGAGAAAAGACTCAGAGGACACCCCTCATCCGAGGAGACCAGAGACCCCCCACCTCTGGAAGAAGGTGAAATACCCCCAACACAAGTGGAGCAGGAGGAGGAAGAAGATGTGGTGGAAATAGGCACCACAACAGGTGAGTGTCTGCGACCACAGGCTCAGGTAAGAGATGGATCCTGGCAGATTTTTGATACCTGTTTTTGTTTGGCTTCTCTCTTTTTAGGTGATCGTGAGGTTAGGGATCGAGATCCTTTCACATCAGAAAGTGCCCAGATCTTGATCGGGGAGATAATGGGGTGTAATTTAGAACTGGAAAACATCAAGAAAAAAATCAATGATGTGAGTAAAAAAAAATAATAACATCATTGATGTTTTGGGGCGAATTTAAAACCCCACAAAATCTCTTTTTTTTTTGTGTGGTACAATGTTTTAAATTTTTTAGCGATGTTTCGAAATGCCAAATTTGGAGGATGCACAAAGTGTGCCAACATGTGCTATCTGCCATCACGGGAGATCAATGGACGCGTTTTGGGGGTGCAACCCCTTCCTCAATAATAAAGTAGCGGTGAGGAAGGGGTTGCTCCCACAAAACACGGCCCTTGATTCCCCGTGATGGCAGCTAGCACATGTTGACATTCGTAAATTGGTGTGCATCTTCCAAATTTGGCTTTTCAAGGGGTGACTTCACCCCATCTGAACGCAATATCAAACACAGTTCCTAAATACTCATGTCTGATAGTGCCTTCAAGTTTTACCATATGTGAACTTTGTAAGTTCAAGATTGTTGTGTTTCTTGTTGGTTTTACACAGGCCTGTTTTATCGTAAATGTACATTTCTATTTTTGATAATGCCACCCCAAAAATTGTTATACAACAAACATGTTGGTTTGTTTTAAAAACCGTTTCTAAATGCACATGTGATTGTGCAGGTATTAAAAAGTTTGTCAATCAAGAATGTGTGGATTATTGTCTCAACGCTACAACACTTTTGTGGTGATATAATTGCTGTTTTCTGAGAAAATGGTGGTTATTTCCTAAGGGCAAATCCTCTTTGCACTACAAGAGCATTTTCATTGCAGTTTCAAGAGCACTGGTAGTATAAAAAGTGTATACGCCTTTAGTAAATAACAGCCAACAGTGCTTTGTATAAGGTTACACAATCACGCCATTTTCAGGACTCCACACATTGCTGTCAGGGTCAGCTAAAACAAACACAAGCAGTAAATGTCACCAAAGATTATTTTTTTTTTTTTATTTGATAAATGCTTCGCAAATTGTCTGGCATATTGATGGCCCCCCTACCCGCAAAGAACTCAAGGTATCTTAACCGGACATCACGGGCACTCAGGGAGGGCAAGCCAGGATGGCCTCTTTCAAGCGCCGTCAGGGTTGTATCATGTAGATTTCCGGCCTCAGGCCCAACTGAGCCAGCATAGTTGGCAGAATGTTGGTGTAAAAAGTTATGGAGAACACAGCACGCCAGGATTAGATGATTAAGTTTATACTCCGCCATATGGATTGGTGTCAGAAATAGGCGGAACCGGCTGGCCATGATTCCAAATGTGTTCTCCACCACTCTTCTGGCTCTGGCCAGCCGGTAATTAAAAACCCTCTGTTCCGGGGTGAGGGTCCTCATTGGGAATGGCCGCATAAGATGGTCCCCCAGCGCAAATGCTTCATCCGCAACGAAGACGAATGGGAGTCCTTCCACATTGTCCTCTGGAGGTGGCAAGTCCAAGCTACCATTCTGGAGACACCTGTAGAACTCCATCTGGGCAATGACTCCACCATCGGACATCCGGCCATTCTTCCCCACGTCCACATACAAGAAGTCGTAATTAGCCGACACCACCGCCAACATCACAATACTATTGAACCCCTTATAGTTGAAATAGTACGACCCCGAGTTGGGTGGTGGGACGATGTGGACGTGTTTCCCATCAATTGCCCCTCCGCAGTTAGGAAAGTCCCACCGCTGGGCAAAGTGGGAGGCCATAGTCTGCCATTCCTGTGGCCTGGAAGAAAACTGTTGAGGAAAACAAAAATAATTTACTATTTTTGCACATAAACATGGCAAGCAGATTAGGCACAAACATTCTTGGCCAACCTCAAGATAGCATTTATTAAGGGGAAATTAACACCAAAGTATAAGGTACACCTATCATATCCCCCCCCCCTCTCACGGGCCATTTCTAACATTATAGGGGGGGGGGGAATCATGGACAGGTAACCCTCTTCACTTCATTGAGAGATGAATGCCTAAATACAGGGTATTACTTGTAACAGCCCCCCCTTAGTTACACTATTGGCAGCCCACTGGACAGGTAAGAAGTGTCATAATACAAAGATATAAATGCACACTGTACACATTTGAGGACATTTGGACATTCTGATATTACCTATCAAGATAATAATAGTATACAAAAACTTTAAACAGTACCATTGGAAAGTATACAGGCAGGCCCTTGCACTACATGCTTTGGGGAATTCATCCATAAATCTGACCAGTAAAGAGATGGGTATAGTGTGTATGGGTTTGGCAAAGTCAGCAGATAGATGATTGAGGATAGATAGAGAAATGGGATCAGCTGACTTAGCAGTTGGGGGGAGGGAGGGTTTAGAAAAATGATTTGGGGACACTACAAAAAAAAGCCTCTGGCACTCTGCCTGAATTTAAAGCACAAATCAAATTTCTAAACATTTTAGGGGGTGTTTGGGGTAAAGCACTACTATGGAGCTGATAAAATACATTGTTAAGTGACTACATGAGGTGAATATAGGGGCAGGAGAGCATGTTGGGGAGGTTATTAAAGGCAGATATGTATGAAGGACTTAAAAAATAAATACCTAAAAAACCAGCATGCATGAGAACAAAGGGGACATTCACAGCATATTACAATCATGGTAATTAGGGAATGAGGAAAGAAATACAAGATATTAGCAAACATTAAATACAACAAAATGTGATATTAAAGGATAAAAATCTTACCTTCATATACTCCTTCTGCAGGACTTGGATGATGGCAGAACAGGTCTCTGGGATAATGATACCCAGAGCCTGGGGGGAGATGCCTGTCGAGAACTTGAGGTTCTGCAGGCTTTTCCCTGTCGCCAAGTACCGCAGGGTAGTGACCAGCCTTTGGTCCGGAGTGATGGCTTGCCTCATGCAGGTATCCTGCCTGCTGATATAGGGCGTCAGCGAAGCCAGCAGACGGTGAAATATGGGGTCCGTCATCCGGAGAAAGTTCCTGAAATCATCAGGATTAAAGGCATATGAGAGAACTGGTCACGCTGAAGCAACCAATTCTTGCTCCATGAACTCCTCCCCACCCTGTTCATGGACTGGACTTGTGTCAAGGTCAGGACCCCAACACCAAGCCCCCGCACAGCATGAACTCTACGAGGAGTACGTATACGCAACATGGCTAGAAAACGGTCGGCTGCTCAGAACGAAGTAACAGAACGCACTGAAGAACAGCAAGGCCTGTGAAGAGCAACCTGAAAAACAGTAACGAACGAACAAAAACACAATGACTACTTAAAGTCACGCGGAACTTGCTTGCACGCACTGAAGAGCAGATACAAACCCACAAGCACAAACTGAAGCCACGAGTCTGAAAAAGCGCAAATCGTCTCTCACCAAACTTTTACTAACACGAGATTAGCAAAAGGAGCCCAAAGGGTGCCGCGCTTGGTTCTGAACTGGCCTTTTCTAGTCTCGTCGTACGTGCTGACGTCACCGCGTTCTTGGCGATCGGAAATTCTGACAACTTTGTGCGACCGTGTGTACGCAAAACAAGTTTGAGCCAACATCCGTCGGAAAAAATCCTAGGATTTTGTTGTCGGAATGTCCGAACAAAGTCCGACCGTGTGTACGGGGCATTAGTCCGTAGGGTTCAATATTGAGTTGGCCCACCCTTTGCAGCTTTAACAGCTTCAGCTCTTCTGGGAAGGCTGTCCACAACAAGGTTTAGGAGTGTGTCTATGGGAATGTTTGACCATTCTTCCTGAAGCTTATTTGTGAGGTCAGGCACTGATGTGGACGAGAAGGCCTGGCTCGTAGTCTTCACTCTAATTCATCCCAGAGGCAAGCCAGTCATGTTCCTCCACCCCAAACTCACTCATCCATATCTTTATGGACCTTGCTTTGTGCACTGGTCCAAATAATTTGGTGGAAGGAGGATTATGGTGTGGGGTTGTTTTTCAGGGGTTAGGCTTCTATCTAGTGAAGGGAACTCTTAAGGCGTCAGCATACCAAGACATTTTGTACAATTTCATGCTCCCAACTTTGTTGGAACAGTTTCGGGATGGTCCCTTCCTGTTCCAACATGACTGCGCACCAGTGCACAAAGCAAGGTCCATAAAGACATGGGTGAGCAAGTTTGGGGTAGAGGAACTTGTACTGTCCTGACCTCAACCTGATAGAAAAGGGTGGGCCAACTCAATATTGAACCCTACAGACTAAAGCTTCATACACACGATCGGATTGTTGGCCAACAGAGTGTCAGATTTTGTCCGAAGGGCCTGTGCCAGGAACTTGTCTTGCATACTAACGGCACACAATTGTCGGCCAACAAACACGAACGTAGTGACGTACTACGCAGAATTTCAGCTCTTGAGCGCAACCCTTTGGGTACCTTCTGCTAATGTCATGTTTGGTGAGCATTGATTCTCAGAATGCATGTTTGTACTTTGGACTTTTGTGTGACGGACTTGTGTACACACGATACGAAAATCTGACAACAGACCGTTGTCCGCCGAAAATTTACTAGTCTGCCATCCAACATTTGTAGGCGTAAAGTTGGCCAACAATTGTCTGATGGAGCGTACTAATGGTTGAATTTTAGGCAAACAGTCTGTCATCACACAATTCCTGGATGAAAATCCAATCGTGTGTACGAGGCTATAGACTGGGATGCCATTTAAGTTCATGTGCATGTAAAGGCAGTTGTCCCAATACTTTTGGTAATATAGTGTATATTATGCTGTATGCCCCTCTTGGTTGAGTAACTATTAGCTTTTAGCTTGGGTCTACTCTTTCAGGTTTCACCCCCTTCACGACCAGACCATTTGTTGTTATTCAGTACTGTTCTATTTTAACTAGCAATTGCGCAGTCATGCAACAATGTGTGCAAATTAAATTATCATTTTTTTTTACACAAATACAGCTTTCTTTTCATAACCACTGGGTTTTTTATTAAATGAAAAAAACCCCAATATTTTATAATTTCTGTTTATAAAACATATCCAATATTTTTTTTTTAAAACAAATCAAATTTTTTTAATAAATTGAGGCCAAAATATATTCTGCCACATGTCTTTGGAAAAAAAAAAAGACCCAATAAGTGTATATTAATTGGTTTGTGCAACAGTTATAGTGTCTACAAACTATGGTATATATACTGTTCACTGGAATTTACACAGCTATAGACGCTATATTGTAATGGTGATAATCAGCCACTTATAATGGGACTGTCATAGGGTGGCGGTAAATCTGGCGCTAACAGACACTATCTGGGAGGGCCACTAACTAACACTGAGGTCGCTAGTAACACTTATACAGTGACCAGTGAGAATATTGTACACTGAAAGTGTAATCAAGGGGTTAACTGTGTGTGTAACGTGTGCTGATTTTTCTTTCTTATCTGGCTGTTTTTTTCTTCTTGCTTTTCACAATGCCATGGAATCTTGTTGTGTTGTGCGCTGTGTGCCCTTGCCTTGTTACCGGTTACATAAACAATAAAAAAAAAAAGTGCAGAACTATAATAAATCCGTTAGAAAAAATTGTATAATTTAATAAACAAATTCAATATCATATATCATAAAAGCGCAGAAGCAAAACAATATGTGCATAATCCCAAAAAGAATTAAACCATGCATTCGTAAAAGAGCAGTATCAATACAGAACATAAAATTTAAAAATCTCCAATCAATAGCATTAATCTAATTTGCAGTTGTGTACATTTAAACACATATTCTTTCCTAATACTCCTTCATGCAATCTTCATGTGCAATATTCCCTTTTTTTAAATTACACACTCTCTTCACCCAGTGCTTAAAAATATTCTGCTTGCACATGGACCCCTTACATTATAGGGGGTCAGAGGGAGTGGAGCACAGCTAGTTTGTTAGTCTGTCCATTGTTGATGTTTGTGTCTTATGAACCATATTGTTTCCTTGTGTCTTCTATTTTGCAAAACTCAATAAAATAAAATTTGTAAAAATCTACGAACACTTGGTTACCAAAAAGGGTTAAAGAACATGACTCGGTTATAGGTAAAAAAAAAAAAACAACTCACATAGTGCACACTGTAATCATTTATTTAAATCACTTCTAGGCTCACTAAAAACACTTACATAAAAGCGATAGGAAACAGCTTCTCAATCACTCCACTCTTGTGAATAACATGACAGGAATATAGCTAGCAATGTGCTATAAGTACAGTAGGTCGCTATGCAGTAGTGACACTCGGCTTCCTTAGCGGCATTACGTCACCAGGATGACTCCTATATCCAGGTCATGGTCTGATTGAGAGTGAGATAAAATGGGAAGCAAGCATTACCTATAATGCAAGAGCTCCATCTGCCAAGGCGAGCAGAATATTTTTAAGCACTGGGTGAGGAGAGTGTAATTTTAAAAGGAATATTGCATATGAAGACTGCACAAATGAGCACTTGGGATGAATATGCGTTTAAATGTACACAACTGCAGAGTGGATTCACACTATTGACTGGACATTTTTCACTTTGTTTGTGCTGTATTAATACCGTTCTTTAACAAAGGTTCACTATTTTGGGAGTATGCTCATATTGTTTTATTTCTGCATTTTTATGATATATTCAATATTGGATTGGTATCCATTTATTTATATTATTTATCTGAGGAATTTATTGTAGCACTGCACTTTTTTTGGATTATTTATATTACATTGGTGTGAAACACATAAGTGCTGCCTTGCTTTAGTGAGGGGGTTGTATATTTATTGGTTTTGTTATTGGTTACATACAAGAGCAGAAGACCTCTCCACTTTTTCATTGAGAAGGAGAGGGAAATGAATTTTGTGGTTAGGAGAGGACTGGGAACCTTTGATCTGGGTGGTAGATGTAACCAAGTGACTCTTTCATGGTAGGTATAGATTCATATCTATATCAGCATCGACTTCTTTTGCAGCTCTTGGCAATAAATTACATGACATCTCAGAGCCTTAATGGCAGTCAATGCTGGAAGATGCTATGATGGTCAGAACGAGAAGCAGCTAGCTTTATAATGCCTCACATGTGTCACTGCCTGCAGGTCCCAATCTGGTGGCAGAATGGTAAATATCTCCACAGCATGTCTCATTGGGAGCCAAAGGGGACATTTGTTTTTGAGGAATAAAGCACAGTCTATGAACTTATTAAAAACTAAGAACAATAGTTTTTAACTGTATTGTACAGATAACTCACTAGTTGCTGTATATGTATTTATTTAGAACTAAATGAGTATATATCTATATATCTCTCTATATATATAGATATATCTATATATATCTATATATATAGATATATCTATATATATATAGATATATATATAAGTGGTCCTTCATAAGGGTTTTAATTGTCAGACACTGAAAGTCTGCTTCTTAGTACATTAAAGTAGAACTTAGGGCTAATCTTTTAATAATTTTGGATAGAATGGGGTTTTTTTTTAACCCCTGTCAGTTTTTTTTTTTGCAATCTGTGCCCATTAGGGGACTTTCTGTTCACTTCCTGTTTCATATCCACAACAGGAAGAAAGAGGAAATCCCTCCAAAGTAATGTTGTCACCGGGGTCACCAGAACTAGTGTCCCTATTGAAAGATTTTCCCTTTATTCCTGTTCTGGTGACCAGAGGCGTCGCTAGGGGTTGCTATTGAGGCTATAATGCCGAATCTGGGGCCCATAGCCCAGAGTCTCAAGGGCAGGGGTCAGCACCTGGCCCGCCACCGCTGAATGCGGGCACCCGGCCCGTGGATATTATCACAGGGCTGAATGGGGGCGGTGCAGCGGGGTTGGGTGCAGGGGACAGTGCACACTACAGTGGGGGCTGCATTGCTGGGCACTGGTGAGGCTGCATTGCTGGGCACTGGTGAGGCTGCATAGATGGGCACAGCTGGGCCCTGCATTCTTTATGTAGCCAACTCCTGAGCCCTGGGGCTCTCTGGGGACCCTGATGTAAGGGGGGCTCTGAGGACCCTGATGTAGGTAGGAAAGTTCTCTAGGGACCCTGATGTAAGGGGGGGCTCTGGGGACCCTGATGTAAGTGGGGGGGCTCTCTGAGGACCCTGATGTAAGGGGGAATCCGCACTCAGATATGTAACAATATTTTATATATATATATATATATATATATATATATATATATATATATATATATATACACACACACATATATATTCTATACATGTGTATGCCCACCCAAGCATATGACTTTCTTTACTTCGCTGCTATGGGCTCTAGCCCCGGATCTTTTCTAGACTTTGAGATTTTCTTTCACTTTTAGTGATAATGATCACCAGGACAAATAGACAGGATGAATCTCCCCAACGGGTGACACGGACAGCAATAAAAACGTGACATACATTCTAATACACTCTATTTAAAACAAAAAACGTTTTTTTTTTTTTTTTATCATACTTTAATGTGATAAAGAAATGGAAGTAATACTTTTAATTGTGCCGTGCATTTTATATTTTTTATATGTAATATTAGAAAGTATGCCCACCAGCATTTTGATGACTCTTTTCTAAATAAATACTTTATTATTACTAGTAAAGGTATAGCAGACAGCGATGACTGCTGGTTGGGATTTTATTGCAGCGGGTGCACTGCGTTGTCAGCCCAAACTGAAAGTTGCCAGCAAACTGAATTTCTACAAAAACAACATATTGTTCTTTTTCCACTTGCAATGTTTTAAAGGGAAAAAACTTAGGGAAATTTCCATATTGGAGATGCACTGATTGTGTTTTCTCCTGACAGACACTCTATTGCCCCGTACACACGGTCGGACTTTGTTCGGACATTCCGACAACAAAATCCTAGGATTTTTTTCGACGGATGTTGGCTCAAACTTGTCTTGCATACACACGGTCACACAAAGTTGTCGGAAAATCCGATCGTTCTAAACGTGGTGACGTAAAACACATAAAACACATATGTCTGGACTATAAACGGGGCAGTGGCCAATAGCTTTCATCTCTTTATTTATTCTGAGCATGCATGGAACTTTGTCCGTCGGATTTGTGTACACACGATCGGAATTTCCGACAACGGATTTTGTTGTCGGAAAATTTTATATCCTGCTCTCAAACTTTGTGTGTCGGAAAATCCGATGGAAAATGTGTGATGGAGCCCACACATGGTCGGAATTTCCGACAACAAGGTCCTATCACACATTTTCCGTCGGAAAATCCGACCGTGTGTACGGGGCATAAGCCTCATTGAAATTGATTTTCTAAAGAGAAATAAACTGTTCACTTTGCAAGGGAATTTTCCTTAGCTTAGTAAACCTGGTCAAAATTCACTTTGCCACAAATACCCGGTCACGTGCAAGCCAATAAATTTTTTTATTTTTGCTTGCACATGATTGGATGAGTGAAATCAGCAGAGCTTCACCTCATACACTAAGCAAAGGAAAAAATATTTTGCAAAGATTACAGCCTATTTCTCTTTATTAGGTCAACCACTGTGGCTGATTTTACTTAAAGAGTAAAGCATTTTCATTTATCTTGAATGAGAGTGAAGCTGTGCTGACTTCTATCATTCAATCATGTGAAAGCAAAAATCTATTTTTTTTTTTTCTTGCATTTGATTTGGGTGTTGTTTTCAGAGTAAAATTTCAATGCATGCACTAATGTAAGTGAAACTGAAAAGAAAGAGAATCCGCTTATATGGGACTTTAAATGGCAAAAAATTATCGGCTATAATGAATTATATCTTTAAAGGATTTGGTAAAAATATGTCAAAAAGGGGTCTTTATTTATGACATAAAATATAAAAGCACATTATACAAAGCACAGCATGGATGGCTATTCCTGACTACAATATTGTACAAGAAATCATGGAAGTATTTTTACTACTGTAAATCTTTTAAAGATATTATTTATTATAGATGATCATTTAAAGTCCCATAGATGAGGGTTCTCTTTCTATTCAGTATACAATTAAGGGATGATGGCAATTGATCAGCTACAACTTACATTATTCTAATGTAAGTGAAATGTGCATTGCAAGGTAGAAATTTACTTTACAAAGTAAATATGTTTTACTCCTTTTGTAAATCAGACACAGTGTGCGCATGCATTCATTTAGATTTCTTGCCTTCAACCTTTGCTGTGTTGTGGTACTAGCAGTTTAGTTTGTCTAGTTTAGTGAGTCTCAGCAGACATCTGGTCTATTTATTCAGTAATAAATCATAGAATTTTAGCATATCAAACAGCATTTGATGCTTACTGCATGATTTTCATAATCCATTGCAAAATGACTTGAATATAGCCAAAGGCCAACTTATGATTTTCATTAATAAAATGTTTTATGAATTAATATCCCAGCAGTCCATTACTACCTCTGGCCTGAGTTGGACACTTTGGGGGGTTATTCACGAAAGGCAAATCCACTTTGCACTGCAAGTGCATTTGTAAGTGTAGTCGCTGTAGATCTGAGGAGAAGATCTGAAATGAGGGGAAGCTCTGCTGATTTTATCATCCAATCGTGCAAGCTAAAATACTGTTTTTTATTTTCCTTGCATGTCCCGCTCAGTTCTACAGCGACTGCACTTGAAAGTGCACTTGTAGTGCAAAGTGGATTTGCCTTTTGTAAATAACCCCCCTTGTGCTTTGCAGAAAGATGTTCAGGTCATTTCTTCAAATAAACAGTCTCTATTCCCCTGGTACAATATGAGCCTAATTTGACAATTTTATCTTCATTAAGAAAAAACATTTTTTCCTAACTAACAAGGTCAACTCTTCAATTAAAAGAATGTTAGATTCATGTTTCTGTATAACAATTGTAAATGTATTTAAAATGCAGTATAAGTCTAAAACAGAGAGATGGAAGGTTAGTATAAATGTAGGTGGAACTGGTGCAGAAAAAGTATTAAAGTGTACATTTATGGCCATGGTGTTACAGGAACTGGTATACATTAGTTTTAGCTCTCCCAATCTTAATATGCAGGTAAATTGTATGAAGCTGATATAGAGGAAAAACTCAGATACCTGCTCTAGCTCTATTTAACAATACGTTTATTGAATTCTTATTCCTTCATAACATTATTAAAAGGCATTTTAGTCATATTTGCACTTTTTTGTTAGCTGGAAAACATGCAAAAAATCAAAGAATCTATCCCTGCCTGTTTATTTTTTCACTCAAGGAATTTTTTTCTTCTAAGAATGCACTAATTAGTTTAGACTCTGCCTGATTGGATAGCCCATATACTCTTTCAAACATCTATCCCCTGTGGACAAGTCTGTTTCGTTAAGTATGGATTTTGTTTAGCAAAAAAATAAAAATGTAACTTGTTTTCAAATAGAAATATTCTTGTTATGAATCATAGACATGCATTTACATTTTTAATGATTGTGTACTTTTTAATAGATTTCTGTTCTGTGGTTTGATCAAAAATGGTAAAATGTTTGTCTATCTTATACTGTGTAGAAGGGTATTTTTAAATGGTTTACACCAGGAGTCTCCACATTTTTTAAACAAAGTACCGGTTTATTGTCCTTCCGACTTTAGGAGGGCTGGATTGTGGCCAGCAGGAGTAGAAATTGTCCTGGCATCAGTGGGAGTAAACATCCCCCCATTTGGTATTGGGGGGGATGAATAGTGCCCCATTGTTGGTATCCTAGGGAAGAATAGTGCCCTCGTTATTTGTGTCGGTGGGAGAAACGGTGCTCCATTTTTGGTGTCAGATGGCAGAATAGTATCTCATATCAGTGGGAGGAATAGTGCCGGATAAAGGCAAGCAAAGGGCCACACCTGGCCCACAGGTTGCAGTTGGAGAACACTGGTTTACACTATTACTAACTCTTTTAACATATGCTCTGACTATGACTAATAAAAAGCTAAAGGGGAGATAATATGCGTATTTTGCATTAACTGTTGATTTCAGTCCCTACCCTGCATCAGAAAAATATTATACATTAAAACATGTGGGGGGAGGGGGCATGTGATCAGTACAGGGCCAATCAGCACTGTCCAGGCAGAGGGTCAGGGGTCTTGCAGCCTCATAGGACAGTCAGAGTAGAATGAAAACTCCTACAAGCTTTAACCAGATACTGATAGAAGTCACAAGACTGCTATATACTGCTGATGAGAAAAGATATTTAGCAGTTTATATTTACTAAAATAATTTAATTTTCATGTTTTGTGTACTGTGGGAGACCAGATCTAGTGAATGCAGGGGCCTGGTTTAGTAATACTTTAATGTGTTGCAAATAATCTTTAACCCTGGCTTCCAAAGGTTTATTTCATCACTTGCCTCTATCTTGTGATGAAGCTACAGCACCCTTACCAAAAACAGTGTGGTCATCCTTTGTGTCGGCTGTGTTAGCTGGAACGAACTGCTGCATAGTATTTTTTTTTAACTAAGTGAATATACAGTATGTTTTTCAACCTAAATAGAAAAGCAAAAAACTATCGTAGCTCTTTATTAAAGGGATAGTACCACTGCTTTTTTTACCTAAAATAAAAAAAGAGGTTTATACTTATGTAGCAATAACTCTCGGTGGAGCTGCTGGTTTAAACGGACTTGTTACCTTCACTCTCCTTCCCTCTGTTTCACCGGCATCGGGTCTGGGGTTCAATTGAGTTTTACCTCTGGACGACACACGCACCAACACTTGAGTACGTTTTCAATGCTTTATTAAACCATCAACGAAGGAAGTAGCAGGAAAAAGGCAGAAGGGAAACTGCAGAGGAAAACTCAAATACCTTTTTAGTAAGATTCTTGACAAATGTCCTTTGGGGTTCGATACTTCAGTAGAATGCACTCCCTTGGATACTGAACTCCAGTATCTGTAAGCAGGGCTCCAGTCAACACAGTATTCAATACGGTGCTTGCAGGGAACATTCTCGGTCCCATAATTGGCTGCATCGCTGGAAAAGACATGGCCACACTCTGATCTTCTCAGCACGATCATGAGGCCTCTCCCTTCCTCTGGCGCCAAGCACATACACACGTCCCACGCGGTATCAAGTAGGTAGGCTCAAGGGTAGGCTCCTCCCACTTGTTCTTCTGATCACGTAGTTCCCGGGTCTTCAATGGCGCCCGCCGTCTACGCACTCAGAAATAAAGTCCTGCAGTTTAGCCCCTTCTCTTCCTGTAAGATCTTTTTTTTTCAAAGTCCAGCTCTCACCATAAACACCCGATGAAACACTTCTCTGGGTTGCGAGAGGTCCGGGGTTCAAATCCCGGACGAGCCCCCATGTGTAGCAATAACTCTCGGTGGAGCTCCTGGTTTAAACGGGCTTGTTACCTTCACTCTTCCTCCCTCTGTTTCACCGGCACCGGGTCTAGGGTTCCGTTGAGTTTACCTCTGGACGACACACACACCAACACTTGAGTACGTTTTCAATGCTTTATTAAACCATCAACGAAGGAAGTAGCAGGAAAAAGGCAGAAGGGAAACTGCAGAGGAAAACTCAAATACCTTTTTAGTAAGATTCTTGACAAATGTACTTTGGGGTTGGATACTTCAGTAGAATGCACTCCCTTGGTGGGACACACCCCTTGCACACCTGGATAGGCCTCTCTCACTAGCCTAGCAGCCAGTACGTAGCACAAACAAAAGTCTCTGCCACAGACTTGTTTGGGATGAACCCGTACGATCCTCTGCCACAGGATGTATTGGTTCTTTTGTGGTGAATGTCAGTCACAGTGCTTGAACCTTTAAGCCAACCCGGCAACACTATGCTGTGTAATCACTTTAGGATATGTCCTCCAACCGAGTCACCAGGCCCCTCTCCAGACCAGCATGCTGCATGATCCTTCCATGACGGGTCATCCCCTGGGATCTCCTCGGTTGTCCAGCTTCTTCACTCTGGATAGACAGCTCAGGACCATTCCTCGGCCGCTGTGGTAGGCCCCAGACAAGCTTCTGGGCCCACCCCTGCGCCGCAGCAACGTGGGCCTCGGGAACGGAGGACCACGAGATAGCTCTCTAACCCATACCTGTTGGCCAGGAGGGCCAGCAGGTGGTTGTAAAACAAACCCCAAAACATGGCGTCTGTCCCATAAATACCCTCGCCCAGAATGCAACTCAGAGGACCACCTCCACCGAGTTGTCTCCGGGACAGAAGAGCATCCGTACGCTTAGACGCGTTGCCCTTCCAACACTAGCTAGCGGTAACAGCGACACCCACGGCTCAGTATGGAAGCACACGCAACGTCAGCCAAGCTGAAACAGAGGCAAATCTAACCTTCCTAATGAACAAGTTACTAAATTTACCTATCAGATGGTAGATCGCAAATCTACCAGCGCTACATACTCCCCCCACTACAGTAGACGTTGTCCCCAACGTCTGTCCAAAAACAATGACAGTAACTCCCAAGCCTGGGAGTAGGTATTTGAGCTTTTAATAACTTGGATAGAGAAAGAGAGACAGAAAGACAGTGGAAAGATATTATAAGACTTACATCTATAAAACATTATGTTTACATCTGCAAACAAAACCATCCTACGACTGTACATAACCTCAATATCTATCTAGCTGAAAAGCCTCCCAGCTTGATAGAGATCCAATAGTTCCTGAAAAGGAAAACATTATAAACACACACATATACTGTACAATATCAGGAGCAAAGCCTCATTTTTAGAGGAAATGAGCCTCTCTTCCCATCACCTAGTATCACAAAAGAAAAAGAAAATCTTAAGGAGTCCATCCCTGTATAATAATCTCTTTAAATGAAGAAAATCCGGCTAGCAAAAAAGAAGTCCTTGGATTTGAAACACTGAACAGAATATGCAGATCTTGACCACGAAGATCTCTTTACACTGACACTAACTATCTAACTTCAAAGTACTTTTGTCCAGAGTCACCAATAAAACCGGGGATCCGGCAAGGTCAATGTCTTTCCCATTTTATCCACTGTGGTAATGAAATAGACAACGTCATCTTTTCCGGGCCTGCAGATGACCACTTTGTCAGCATAGATGTGCCGACCAAAGTTCCAGTGCATAAAACACCCACTAAAACGTTCATCCATTTTAACAGAACATCCAGTCTATGGAAAGACTTAGGTACAGACAAATAGTCCCAAACAGCTTCACTGTACCAAAGTTCCTGGTTAAGTTCAATCACTTGCATTATATCCTGAGGCACATAAGGGAACTCCAAACCATACTCTGCAGCTACACGCTTGTTTAACACTCTCTGCAAACGTGCAAGTTTGGGCAAAGATCTGTCCTTCCCCATATCAGGCGGCACACAGGAATCCAATGATTTGCTCACCATAGACCCAGCCGGTGTCTGTAGTGAACTAGTAACTTTTGGTAAAGCCTCAGCAACAGTACTGTGCGGCTCCACACAAGGTGACATCTTCCCAGAACTCAGGGCTGTCCAATCAGGGAAAGTCATAGCAGAGGCGACATCTATACCTTGTGACCATAACAGCTCTTGTGACATAGTCTCAAATAAGTCATCATCACCGGAAAGATCCGACATGGACTCTATTTCCGAATCTCCCAACTCTTCCGCTGGCAGATATTTATTTACAGTCCCAGATACATTCCCCATCAGTGGCTTACCCGTTCCCGACGTGGACTTTGGTAGCTCCGGTTCAGGTAACCTCTGGGGTAGGCCTCGACCACGGCCGCGGGAAGCCTTCACATTTCCCACCTTCCTTTGAACAGGTACAACAGGAGTAGGTGTAGTGGATGCAGAAATCAAAGTAATGTCCCCTGATGAGACAACAGCAGCAGTGTCTCTCTCCGGAACATTGTCAGTAACAACAGGCGAAGTGACGGCCTGCCGTTCTCTCTCTGTAGTAGTAGCAGCTTCTACTGTGGCGATACCTGTTGCCGAATCCATTCGATAAGCACGGGGCAACGTGGTAGGTTGCTCCACCACAAACAAGTACTCTCCACATTGCGGACACAGGCCAAATGGACGAAGATGTACGGCCAGTCCTTCACATCGGTGGCAGATCATGCCCAGTCCCTCAATATCTCCTGAGGTATACAGAACAAACCTCCCCTGCGGCTTCAAACGAACTCCAATATCCGTAAGCAGGGCTCCAGTCAACACAGTATTCAATACGGTGCTTGCAGGGAACATTCTCGGTCCCATAATTGGCTGCATCGCCGGAAAAGACATGGCCACACTCTGATCTTCTCAGCACGATCACGAGGCCTCTCCCTTCCTCTGGCGCCAAGCACATACACACGTCCCACGCGGTATCAAGTAGGGTAGGCTCCTCCCACTTGTTCTTCTGATCACGTAGTTCCCGGGCCTTCACTGGCGCCCGCCGTCTATGCACTCAGAAATAACGTCCTGCAGTTTAGCCCCTTCTCTTCCTGTAAGATCTTTTTTTTCAAAGTCCAGCTCTCACAATAAACACCCGATGAAACACTTCTCTGGGTTGCGAGAGGTCCCGGGTTCAAATCCCGGATGAGCCCCCACGTGTAGCAATAACTCTCGGTGGAGCTGCTGGTTTAAACGGGCTTGTTACCTTCACTCTCCTTCCCTCTGTTTCACCGGCACCGGGTCTAGGGTTCCGTTGCGTTTACCTCTGTACGACACACGCACCAACACTTGAGTATGTTTTCAATGCTTTATTAAACCATCAACGAAGGAAGTAGCAGGAAAAAGGCAGAAGGGAAACTGCAGAAGAAAACTCAAATACCTTTTTAGTAATATTCTTGACAAATGTCCTTTGGGGTTAGATACTTCAGTAGAATGCACTCCCTTGGTGGGACACACCCCTTTCACGCCTGGATAGGCCTCTCTCACTAGTCTAGCAGCCAGTACGTAGCACGAACAAAAGTCTCTGCCACAGACTTGTTTGGGATGAACCCGTACGATCCTCTGCCACAGGATGTATTGGTTCTTTTGTGGTGAATGTCAGTTACAGTGCTTGAACCTTTAAGCCAACCTGGCAACACTATGCTGTATAATCACTTTAGGATACGTCCTCCAACCGAGTCACCATTCCCTTCTCCAGACCAGCACGCTGCATGATCCTTCCATGACGGGTCCTCCCCTGGGATCTCCTTGGTTGTCCAGCTTCTTCACTCTGGATAGACAGCTCAGGACCATTCCTCGGCCGCTGTGGTAGGCAGACAAGCTTCTGGGCCCACCCCTGCGCCGCAGCAACGTGGGCCTCCGTAACTGAGGACCACGGATTGCTCTCTAACGCATACCTGTCGGCCAGGAGGGCCAGCAGGTGGCTGTAAAACGAACCCCAAAACATGGCATCTGTCCCATAAATACCCTCGCCCAGAATGCAACTCCGAGGACCACCTCCACCGAGTTGTTTCTGGGACAGAAGAGCATCCATACGCTTACACACGTTGCCCTTCCAACACTAGCCAGCGGTAACAGCGACACCCACGGCTCAGTATGGAAGTACACGCAACGTCAGCTAAGCTGGAACAGAGGCAAATCTAACCTTCCTAACGAGCAAGTTACTAAATCTACCTATCAGATGGTAGATCGCAAATCTACCAGCGCTACACTTACTTGCTCTGTGCAAGGATATTGCACAAAGCATTCCCTTACCTCATTTTCTGGGGTCCCCTGCCAGCACTGTCCACTCCTTCTCTTCTCCATGTGCCCCAATAGCAAGCCATGTGCTATGGGGACACACTTGTGGGCATGCTCCCCAGCTATGCTGTGTGCATACATAGACACACACAGTGTGGCTCGGCCATGCCACACACTACTTCCTCACAGGATTTAAATGACAGCAGCAGGTGCCAATGGTTTCCACTGCTCTCAGTCTGCGTGTGAAAGCAGGGAGAGAGACCAACTCTGCTGCAGATGGGCACAGCCTCAGGGAAGTATTTTGGGGGGGCAGCATGTGGAAGTTTTTTTTACCTTAATGCAAGGATGTCTTCAGGTTAAAAAAACCTTTTGACTTTAGAAACGTTTTAAGTACCATTTACATTATTTGAAGGCTAATGCCCAAAATATAGTCACATAGATACACAAGCCACCTTTGAGGTGATTGGTCAATTATTATATTATTTTTAAACTATGTAATAGCTGTATATTTTTCGGTATAATCATTTGTACAAAAAACTATTTTGCTTCAAAATGTAAGTGCCTATGGATCATCGATCAGAAGAACAGTCATACTGTCACCATCTTTGAGTTGTATCCTATTCTTACTTGGTGATCTCAATATATTACAATTTAAGGATGTCATACTTGCTGACTTGCTGTCCCATCTGGATAGTAAGTTATAGAAAATTTGCTGCATATGATAGCTCTTTTCTAAAATGTGTTGTTCATAGATGGCAGAGTTTGCACATCCTATAGCGGGAGAGTTCACGTGTGAACTATAATCAGAATCTTTGCATGTTGTGAACCCCTATGTGGAGAGTAATTTTAATGTGTAATATATTTTTAATGGTACATAATAAAGTTGTTTTTATGGTACTCAGTTCCTCTTCTATATGTTAACACAAAGTCCATGACTACATATTCTGTCCATAGTTGTACAGAGCTTGCACATCCCTGATATAACATATTTAGCTACTGTGGAGATGTGTGCTTTTCATTTATTGATATGTTTTCCTAATCCTGGGATCTCCCTGGCAAATTTTTGCCCTATCCCCTAGGCTCCGCTCACATCTAGGCATATGGGGGTGACAACTGCAGTAAAAACGGGCATATAGAGTAGAGAAGCTGCTTCCCAAGTCCTGGAACACGAGACCAATGGATCTGGCTATAGAAACCCCAAGAACCAGACAACACCAGTCTTGGAGTGAACTAGAATAAGAACTGCTTTATTTGAGAAACACACACTGAATTTATACAGAAAACCATCAGATAAGGGCTGCTCCCATTATCTCACACAATGGTCACTTTAGACAGTAAGCTAATCCTATTATCATGACAATGACCACCGCAGTCAGTCCAGCTCCCCCATAGGACTAACTTATGCATAAGAAGCCAAAAGCAATTCATGACCAACTCTGTCTGGATAACTTAAGAACACATTAAAACACTGAGTTCTCCAGGCAATGGTTCTCCTGCAGCCCAAAATCCGTGAAAAGGATCAGCCCAAGTTTTATACTAACTTTAATGGGAGTATTGACCACCATAAGAAATTGACCTGCAAACCAAAGTTTTGGAAAATTAGCTTCAAATGTTACCAGTCAATTTTGTAAAACGCCTTCTTGACATCTGAGGAGAGTAGCAGTGATGGCTTTGGAAATCCAAACACATGTAGCACAAAGTCTAACTCTCTTTTAACCCCTTGGAGCCAGCACCTCCTGGCCCTTTAAGGGGTTTCAGATGCCAGGAGGCGGGGCAGGGTTTATGATCATGCGACTGCCGTGATTGGCTGTCACTGTGTTCACATGATCGGAAGCTTCTGATTGCAAGTAGCAATCAGGAGCTTTCCTTTAGCCACCGGTAACTGTCCTGGGAACATGCAGGGCGCACACTCTCGGCACAGCTGTATTCACACCAATTCATGCAAATATGCGGCCACTTTGCACCCTGCCAAGAGGGCAAATATTTACGTGGGGCCAGTGCCAAGGGGTTACTATTGTATGTGGTCTGGAGTCCCAGGATGAACCCGGTCTGATCTAGATAAATATTTTAGGCATAAATGTTTGAAGATGGGATTGCTATGATTTTGGCAAATATCTAAACATTTGTATTAGAAAAATGTGTTTATTATTGGTGCAAATAACTAAAAGCCTGTTAGGTGTAGATAAGGTTACGAGATGATCAATGTATTGTACGTAGGGGTACTTATATCTAATATTCAATCTTTGTTTTATAGATATGTTCTGGTAATGACATTGGGTACTCCTCATGTTATCTTTCTGTTTGGTGTGCTTTCATACCTTGCATACTTATGCTACTGTTCACTGCCTATTATTTCAAAACTTAACCACTTGCTGCAGAATCACATACATGTAAGTTATTATGTTCAAGTGGTTATACCAGGGTTATTGCCGCAGCTGTATGCCATAGCCCCGTTTTTTTTTTTTTTTTTTTTTCAACGGGCGATGCTCATTCATTAAAGCAATTCTAGCAAGACCATCTCTATGGTCTAGGAGGCTGGAAGCGATTTTTTTTTTTTTATCTCATGCTTTTTAGGGTAGAGGAGATCTAGGGTCTTTATGTCTCCATAAAGAGGACATATCATGCCTCATTTCTCTCACAAGGGATGTTTACATTTCTTGTGATAGGAATAAAAGTGCAATTTTTTTTTTTTTTTTTTTAAGCGCCCCTGTTCCCCCCCATGCTCATGCACAGACGTGGACACATATGTACACCGTGCACACATAAGTAAACAGTGTTCACACCACACATGTGAGGTATCGTGGCAAACGTTCTAGCGAGAGCAATAATTCTAGAGCTAGACTTCCTCTGTAACTCTAAACCAGTAACCTGTAAAAATTTTGAAGGCGTTGCCTATAGAAAAATTTAAGTATCATAATTTGTCGCCATTCCACAAGTGTGCGCAATTTTAAAGTGTGACATGTTAGGTATCTATTTACTTAGCGTAACTTTTATATTTTACCCAAAAATTTATATATATATATATATATATATATATATATATATATATTTTTTTTTTTTTTTATTTTGCATTAAAAGTAAAGTGTATTTTTTCCCAAAAAATTGCCTTTGAAAAGCCAAGGCGCGAATACCGTGTGACATAAAAGATTGCAATAGCCACCATTTTATTCTCTAGGGCCTCTGTAAAAAAAATATACATAATGTTTGGAGGATCTAAGTAATTTTCTAGCAAAAAATTGCTGATTTTTTACTTGTAAACAAAAAGTATCAGAATAGACCTGGTCTTCATGTGGTTAATAAAACTTTTGTGAAGCCTTTTTTTTTTTTTTTTTTTTTTTTTACAAAAATCAGTATAGATTTTCTAAAGAGAGAGAATTTCAGAAACTTATGGAAGGAGCAGAAGTGTGAAAATGATGCCTATAACTATTGTGCTCTGTTAACCAGCTTCTTCAACAGGAGGCAAAAAGGAAAAACTGACAAAGTGAAAAGGTTCCAGGAACTTCACCTGCGAACTTGAAAAGAATGCAAAAAAATCCTTCCAGTATATGCAAGATGACTCAATAAAAAAAAAAAAGTGTGTGTGTGTAATATATACAGTGGGGACGGAAAGTATTCAGACCCCCTAAATTTTTTCACTCTTTGTTATATTGCAGCCATTTGCTAAAATCATTTAAGTTAATTTTTCTCCTCATTAATGTACACACAGCACCCCATATCGACAGAAAAACACAGAATTGTTGACATTTTTGCAGATTTATTAAAAAAGAAAAACTGAAATATCACATGGTCCTAAGTGTTCAGACCCTTTGCTCAGTATTTAGTAAAAGCACCCTTTTGATCTAATACAGCCATGAGTCTTTTTGGGAAAGATGCAACAAGTTTTTCACACCTGGATTTGGGGATCCTCTGCCATTTCTCCTTGCAGATACTCTCCAGTTCTGTCAGGTTGGATGGTTAACTTTGGTGGACAGCCATTTTTAGGTCTCTCCAGAGATGCTCAATTGGGTTTAAGTCAGGGCTCTGGCTGGGCCATTCAAGAACAGTCACGGAGTTGTTGTGAAGCTACTCCTTTGCTATTTTAGCTGTGTGCTTAGTGTCATTGTCTGGTTGGAAGGTAAACCTTCGGCCCAGTTTGAGGTCCTGAGCACTCTGGAGAAGGTTTTCCTCCAGGATATCCCTGTACTTGGCCACATTCATCATTCCCTCGATTGCAATCAGTCCTTCTGTCCCTGCAGCTGAAAAACACCCCCACAGCATGATGTTGCCACCACCATGCTTCACTGTTGGGACTATATTTGACAGGTGATGAGCAGTGCCTGGTTTTCTCCACACATACCGCTTAGAATTAAGGAAAAAAAGTTCTATCTTGGTCTCATCAGACAAAAGAATCTTATTTCTCACCATCTTGGAGTCCTTCAGGTGTTTTTTAGCAAACTCCATGCAGGCTTTCATGTGTCTTGCACTGAGGAGAGGCTTCCGTCTGGCCACTCTGCCATGAAGCCCCGACTGGTGGAGGGCTGCAGTGATGGTTGACTTTCTACAACTTTCTCCCATCTCCCGACTGCATCTCTGGAGCTCAGCCACAGTGATCTTTGGATTCTTCTTTACCTCTCTCACCAAGGCCCTTCTCCCCCGATAGCTCAGTTTGGCCGGACGGCCAGCTCTTGGAAGGGTTCTAGTTGTCCCAAACGTCTTCCATTTAAGGATTATGGAGGCCACTGTGCTCTTAGGAACCTTAAGTGCAGCAGAAATTTTTTTGTAACCTTGGCCAGATCTGTGCCTTGCCACAATTCTGTCTCTGAGCTCTTCAGGCAGTTCCTTTGACCTAATGATTCTCATTTGCTCTGACATGCACTGTGAGCTGTAAGGTCTTATATAGACTGGTGGGTGGCTTTCCTAATCAAGTCCAATCAATATAACCAAACACAGCTGGACTCAAATGAAGGTGTAGAACCATCTCAAGGATGATCAGAAGAAATGGACAGCACCTGAGTTAAATGTGTCACAGCAAAGGGTCTGATACTTAGGACCATGTGATATTTCAGTTTTTCTTTTTTAATAAATCTGCAAAAATGTCAACAATTCTGTGTTTTTCTGTCAATATGGGGTGCTGTGTGTACATTAATGAGGAAAAAAATGAACTTAAATGATTTTAGCAAATGGCTGCAATATAACAAAGAGTGAAAAATTTAAGGGGGTCTGAATACTTTCCGTCCCCGCTGTATATATACACACTAGGGATGAGCCGAACACCCCCCTGTTCGGTTCGCACCAGAACATGCGAACAGGAAAAAAGTTTGTTCGAACACATGAACACCGTTAAAGTCTATGGGACATGAACATGAATAATCAAAAGTGCTAATTTTAAAGGCTTATATGCAAGTTATTGTCATAAAAAGTGTTTGGGGGCCTGGGTCCTGCCCCAGGGGACATGGATCATTGCAAAAAAAAGTTTTAAAAACGGACGTTTTTTCGGGAGCAGTGATTTTAATAATGCTTAAAGTGAAACAAAAGTGGAACCCTGAGCCAAAATTTAAAAAAATTAAATGGGGGGTCCCCTTAAATTCCATACCAGGCCCTTCAGGTCTGGTATGGATATTAAGGGGAACCCTGGCCAAAATCTTTAAAAAAAATGACGTGGGGGTCCCCCTAAATTCCATACCAGACCCTTCAGGTCTGGTATGAATTTTAAGGGCAACCCCACGCCAAAATTAAAAAAAAAAAACGGCGTGGAGTCCCCCCAAATATCCATACCAGACCCTTATCCGAGCACGCAACCTGGCAGGCCGCAGGAAAAGAGGGGGGACAAGAGAGCAGTAATATCCCTTTAAATTTCGTAGCTGGGGGGTGTCTATAGTATGCCTGTAAAGGGGCGCATGTTTCCCATGTTTAGAACAGTCTGACAGCAAAATGACATTTCAAAGGAAAAAAGGTCATTTAAAACTACTTGCGGCTATTAACGCATTGCCGGTCCGACAATACACATAGAAGTTCATTGATAAAAACGGCATGAGAATTCCCTACAGGGGAACCCCGAACCAAAATTAAAAAAAAAAATTAGCACTTTTGATTTCTCCCATAGACTTTTAAAGGATGTTCCGCGGCATTCGAATTTGCCGCGAACACCCCAAATTGTTCGCTGTTCGGCGAACTTGCGAACAGCCGATGTTCGAGTCGAACATGAGTTTGACTCGAACTCGAAGCTCATCCCTAATACACACACACACTGATCAGCCATAACTTTATGACCACTGACAAGTTCAGTGAATAATATTGATTATCTTGTTACATTGGCTTCTGAAAGTCAGTGGGATATATTAGGCAGCAAGTAAACATGTTGTCCCTGAAGTAAATGTGTTGAAAACAGAAAAAAATGGGCATTGCAGTTTGCTGTGTATGGGGCAGCATAACCACAGACCAGTCAGGTTATCCATGCTGACCCATGTGCACAGCCAAAGGTGCCTAAAATGTGCACGTGAGCATCAGAACTGGACCACAGAACAATGGACAAAGGTGGCCTGGCCTAATGAATAATATTTTATTTTACATCAAGCGGATGGTTGGGTGTGTGTGTCACCTACCTGAGGAAGAGATGGCAAAAGAGTGACTAATGGGAAAAAGGCAAGTATAATGCTTTGGGTAATATTATGCAGGGAAACCTTGAATACTGTCCAGGCTCACATCCTGTGAATGTTAGTTGACATATGCCGCCTACCTAAACATTGTTGTTGACCAAGCAAACCCCCCACCATGGAAACAGTATTCTGTGATGGCAGTGGCCTCTTTCAGCAGCATAATGTTCTCTGCCACACTACAGAAATGGTTCAAGAATGGCTTGAAAAACACAACAATGAGCTCCAGGTGTTGACTTGGCCTCCAAATTCTCCAGGTCCTAATCCATCCAGCATCTGTAGGGCGTGATGGAAAAAAGTCTGATCCACGGAAGCCTCACCTTGCAACTTACAGGGCTTAAAAGATCCGCTACTGATGGCCTGGTGCCAGATACCACAGCATACCTTCAGAGGTCTAATGGCATCCATGCCTCAACAGGTCAGGGCAGTTTTGCCAGAAAAAGGAGGGCTTACTCAATATATATATATTTATTTATATATATATATACACACACAGTATATATACACATTATATATAAATACCTGTATATAAATAATAAATGAATTTCAAGTTGTAGTCCAGACCTCAGTAAATAAATAGAATATATTCAAAACCAGTTTACATGAACTTTGATGTGAAGACTTACCATATCTGCTTTTTGCTACGTACACTATTCATTTAGCATGCAGAATGGTACATATCAGATAACTACAAGCTCTTCTTGAAATATACATTCATATATAGAAATGTGTGTTGTTTTTTTTTTTTTTAAACCCCCATTAATTTAAATAAACATTAAAGATTCATACAAAATTACTATACGCTCATTCCTTTTAAATATGTCATTCTGTATTTAAATTTTAAGCAGAGAACATGTGGGTATATGCTTTTTTCATTTTTTTGTAATAACAGCAAGCAGTCAGTTTCAATGGCGTAACATTTACATTTTATTTTTTATTTCAGAAAAAAAAACTTGCTTTCAGCAAACAGCTGTTACTTTGATTTGTTTTCTTTTAAGTTGCCAATTTGGCAGACATAAAAAGAAATGTAGAAGAAGAGATATATTTCATATAATGAGGAAAAATATTTGCCATCTTCGGTTCCAGGGGAACACACAGCCTATTCTGCATCATTTGATGTGTCCAGTGCAGCAGAATGTCAAATGCAGGAATTAGTAGATATACCATTGCTTATACTGTAGTTTGCCCTCCAATCATTATTATAATAATAATAACTTTAGTTTAAGAAGATGCCACTGAATTTTTTATTTGCTTGTACATGTCTGCCGATCATTACCTCGGTGTTCATGCTGTGAGTTCACATACACTTGACAAGATACAATAAAATTTACAATACTGTAATCAAAGCAGCAAAGAAAAAATACTGTATAAGTAAAAATATAAAAAATTTTTTTGTGGCAAAAAATCATGATATCCCACATAACAAAATGCGAGCTGAAATTAAATGGTCAAGAAACACAAACGTCATACCGTATTTATCGGCGTATAACACGCACCGGCGTATAACACGCACCTCAATTTAGGAGGGAATTTTAAGGAAAAAAAACTTTTAGGAGGGAAGTTGAAGGGAAAAAAAACTTACATTTAAATGCCCATCATTGCAGCCTTCTCAGTGCAGCCTTGCCCCAGTCCAGCCTTGCCCAGTGCAACCTTGTCAGTGCAGCCTTGTCAGTGCAGCCTTGCCAGTGCAGCCTTGCCAGTGCAGCCATGTCAGTGCAGCCTTGCCAGTGCAGCCTTGCCAGTGCAGCCATGTCAGTGCAGCCTTGCTAGTGCAGCCATGTCAGTGCAGCCATGTCAGTGCAGCCTTGCTAGTGCAGCCATGTCAGTGCAGCCTTGCTAGTGCAGCCATGTCAGTGCAGCCATGTCAGTGCAGCCATGTCAGTGCAGCCTTCCCCAGTGTCCAGTCCAGCCTTGCTCCAGTCCAGCCTTGCCCCAGTGCAGTCTTGCTGAAGCCTGTGAGCTTCAAAATCGCCGACCGCGATTTGAAAATGGCGCCGCCGGCGCCGAAATACACAGAGCCGGTCCTCGGCTCTTCTCGGCGGCTCTCGTTTACTTTCGGTTCCACTCGGACGGTGAGCCGAGCTATCCGAAACTAGCCGAGTATACTCGGCTAGGTTCGGGCGGCGCTCGAGTGAAACCGAAAGCCGCCGAGAAGAGCCGTGGACCGGCACTGTGTATTTCGGCGCCGGCGGCGCCATTTTCAAATCGCGGTCAGCGATTTTTTTAGTTCTGACAGGTCAGGATTGCAGGGGATCGGCGTATAACACGCACCCGCGATTTTCCCCTGATTTTAAGGGGAAAAAGTGCGTGTTATACGCCGATAAATACGGTATTTGTTTTTTGTAAATGCTGGCGTTTTCTTTATCTCTGGGGGTCTCCATTGTTAAGTTCTCCAAGATCCACTGCCATGGCCATCACAAGGTGGTCCTAATTTCTCGTTTGGATTTATTTTGTTTATTTTCTATGTTGTATGATTATTAATTCAACAGGAAGAGGAGAGCGCACCATGGTGCATGGGAATATCCAGAACTACAATGAGGACAGAAGCAAAGTCAGGAACTATGGCAGGGAAACCTTGTCAGTACTGTCCTAAAGAGGTTTAAGTAGCTCCCCGGTTTCTGATTGGATCTAAAATATCACTTTAGAGTGGGCTGTCGCCCTTATTTAAACAATGCCTATCTGAGAAAGTAACTTTTAAAGGATATATAAGTACTACTTGGCTTGCTTCTTCTGATATGGACAAAAGGGAACTTCCAGTTTGTATGAATATGGCTGTTATAAGTTGTACAGGATTTGGGTAATTATAATATAAAGTTCAGTTGGTGCATTGGATGTAGTTAATTTAAAAAGTGATAAATTCAGTATAACTATGAAGTCCTTCTAATGACTCTCATAGACATAACTGACAGTCACATACAAACTGTTCTGTGCTTCGCCTTTTTTAGCTTTCTCTTTCTTCTTTTTCAAGTTTCATTCAACTATGTTTACTATATTACTACAATATACAATACAGCTATGTTTTATGATCTGCACATTATTTTGCACTGTATACCATTTACTTGGCTTACTGTCCCAGCTACTTATAAAGATCTTGAAATCACAAGGTAGGAAGTTTTTTTAAGCCCAAAAATATATTTTCTGCTCTAAATGTTGACAGACAATAATGGCAGTACAACACATTGGGAGCTATTTTTACTATTTTTGTAAGCTTTTGTGAAGCCTCACAATCATGCCTGTGTAATTCCCTCCACCCCCTGCCTTGCACATGCTCTAATCCAGGGACGTGCGGCCAGGTCAGTGGCTGGTGAGGCACTGGCTTGTATCAGAGCCAGATACACACAGGTTACATACGCCACAAATGTTAGAGCGAGAGCAATAGTTCTAGCACTAGACCTCCTCTGTAACTCTAAACGTAACCTGTAAAAATTTTTAAAGCGTCACCTATGGAAATTTTTAAGTACTGAAGTTTGGTGCCATTCCACAAGTGTGCGCAGTTTTAAAGCGTGACATGTTAGGTTTCTATTTATTCAGCGTAACAACGTCTTTCTTAGTATACAAAAAAATCAGGCTAATTTTAGTGTTTTATTTTTTGTTTTAATAATTCCCAAAAAAACACGTTTCAAAAATTGCCGCGCAAATACCGTGTAACATAAAAAGTTGCAACGATCCACCATTTTATTACCTAGGGTGTCTGCTAAAAATATATATATAATGTAATGTAAGGTAATTTACTATATTTTCAAAAACTGTACTCAAGCAGGTGGCTTAACGGACAAATTACTGAAGTTTAAAGTTATAACTTCAAAACAGTAATTTCACAGTAAATGGATAAATAATACATTATTATGTTATAACATATAGCATAATAATATATGATTTAGCTTGATTAAAACAGTACTTTTTCAGCAGCAGCAAATTCTCATTCTCCCTCTTAACTGTGTGAGAAAAAACATGGGATTATGGGTAAATCTTATATCCATAAACCCATGTTTTTCCTTGTAGTTAAGAGGGCTGGGCTGGAAGGGAACGTGTCTTTTAGACACATGTCCCTTCTATGACACTGCAGTGAGAGGACAGCCTCCAATTTGGGGTCTCTGTGACCCCAGGTCGCCGAGCTACGGCCCTCAAGGCTTGATCATTTTTTATTTATTTTTTTATGTTCATGGCAGGTGAGGCACTGCCTCACCTGCCACCCCTGACTGCATGTCCCTGCTCGAATCTCCCATACATAGGAAAGATCTTTGATAAGCGGAGGACAAGAGAAACAACTAATAGATTTGATGTTGCTTTCATCAGATGATATTCCTCATGGCATAGAGAAATAAATCATATCTTAAGAAATACTAGCCCACCCAAATGAAAGATAAGACATTGGGCCAAATACTACCAAAGAACTTCCCCTACCCCCTCAAATATTTTCACGAAGGCCCCATCTTTGAGAAGTTTCCTGGCCCAAATGTGGTTGAGAAACCCAAGTAGGTTATGTTTCCCAAAAAGTGATACTAGCCCTGAAAGAGCGGCAATGCTTGTAAGTGAAATGATCCTCAAGCTTCAATTCTCAGCTCATTGGGGAAAGATTTTATATAGGTTCATTTTGTTTCCTTCTATATGACTATAGCACCCTCACAGATAGCTGCTAGAATTGGTTAGATTTAGTACTGTCATACTGTGTTCAGTGGAGCTGTGTGTGTTTTTGGTAGGTAAAGTTAGCTTGCCTCACTATAACCAGTGTAGCTGTAATTTTTGTGTTAGGCAAAATTTTGTTGTGCTCACTGTAACCAGTGCAGCTGCCTCTGATTAATTAGGTTGGCTCAGTGTTTTTAGCTGCTGCTGGTCTGACTGCTCTCTCTACCTTCCAGAGAGATGGCATTATGAAAATGTATACAGCCCTGGCCAATCCCAGGGAACATGGCCCTAAATGCTGCTGGGAGTCTGCATAAATCCTCAAATACTGAGCTTCTGGGTCTTTTCCTGCAGAGGATCAGTCCAGCTTGGAGGGCTGCAGCTCTCCAGGGCAACACTGCCATGCACTTGCTGTTCATGAGGCCTCCGGTGGGTGACCTTAGGGCCTGGATACTGAAGCTTACAGAGAGCTGACTAAAGGGCTGTCTGCTGAAGATCTAGTCTGGTATCACAGGAGAAAAGGTGTCGCTTGGAAGTTGGAAAGAGGCAACCAACTGTCCCCGTATATTTTATGGAGTATACACTGCTGTGAGAGATCTTAGAGATCTTTGGCTGCTGCTGCTCCTCTTGTGCTAGAGAGTCAGCCCTGTGTTTGTTTCAAGGGGACATCGGCTGGTGTCCTGAAGAGCTCAGTCTATCTGATTCTATGTGAAGGGGCTCTACTCTTGTTGCGCTAATGAAGGAAATCTGCAACTGTTTCCACTACAAGCCAGGTCCACCGTGTGGCTATAAACAAGGACTTCTGCTTCAGCTTTTCAGAAAGGAGTTTATTGTCCTTAATCTATACATAGTTCTGGTTTTGGAGTATCCCATTCAATAACCTCAACCCTATCCCAATTACTCCAAAAACAAAAATAACATAAAGAACACCCCTAGAATGGTGTTTGAGTAAAAGAGTGACTGTGTTTGTGTGCCTGATTGCGGGGAAATCCACTGGGAAAGAACTTGGGCAAATTTCCAGCAGCTGCTTTGGGAGCAAGCACTACACAACTTGTAATCTTTATTTGTTGGAATGTCCATGTGGTTTGCAATATGTGAAAAGAACCACACAAACACTCCAAGTCAGAATCAATAAACATATTAGGAATATAAAGAGGGGTCTCTAAGCTTATTCAAAAAATCCATAGCAGCAATCCTACTGGATTAAAGTGTATTGGCACTGAAGTATAGTAGTAAAGTTGAATTGAAGAAGGTTGAACAGAGAAAGTGAAGTTTTAAAATTGGAGAACAAGTTAGATACAGTGACAGCAGTTGTTAACACATGTCAGGCAGCAAGTGCTTTATCATATTTTTTTGCCCAAGTTCTACTTTATATTAGTTTAGTTTGTTTCAATTCTGACCGCTGAGCGTAATCTGCAGCAAATATTATATTCTGGGTAAATAGATATTGCAAGAAGATTTAGGCTACCTGGTTGATCCATATTTCATTTGATTTAATTGGCTTTAAAATCTTGAGCATGAAAACAGGGGTGAAAACATACATATAATATACAGATTAAAAATGATAATCTACCTCTCTTAATTCCAGTCTAATAATAATCAGGCAGTGGTAGGGTTGCAAATAACTGGTCTGCCTGCCCTCAAATACTGAATAGATAATACAGCTGCATAATTACATTTTTGCGTCTTGTCACATTCCTTGCATCATCTAGGGAGATATTGTCAATATTTCTACCTATCTGCAATTGAGATTTAGGACAGTGTCTAATTAAGACTAGGTCAATAATGGCGTTGGATGTAAAAAGAGAAAATCAATATTTATTTCTTTTCTGTTCCAATTTTACGTAAAAGCATGAACAATAAAGGAATGGAATATGACATGCAATTTGAAAACATATTCTCTTTGACATGGGCTGTTTATGCAAGGAGTGACCAAACTATGCTAAATTGTTATAAATCAATACATGGACACTATATATTTCATGCATTATACTGTAAGTCAATAAATCTAGTTTTTGTAAAGCAACAGACGCACATAACAAATACCGAAAAAATATAATTTTTATGGTGACATCGCTAGGCGATTACTTTGGATTATTATTTTGACTTCCTCTTAAAAATACATTGACCTTTCCAATAACAAATTACTAATATTGTATAATGTCAGTGGTAGTGGCCATTTATTCTAATTTCAGTTGGTCTGTGTTATTTCTTGTTACAAACTATATTACTTTATAATCAAATAGGTGTTTAGGCCAAAAAAGGCATCATCTTCTTTGCAGAAAAGTTTTGTATGTTCACGACTAGTGTATTTGTCTCGTCTACTGTAAGTCTGTAGTAATGCAAGTGCATGTACATTGTTCCATTTTGCTTAGCAGACTTTGGTGACATGCACAAATATATGTAACACTATTTATATTTTTCTTAACAATCAGATGCAGGTACAACTATGCAGCAAATGTTACAGGGGTTTGCACAACCCATAACACTGCAAATGGTATTTAAAGTTATGGTAAAGTCTCTTCTTTTTCCTATAAAAATAATAAACATGTTATACTTACCTGCTCTGTTGCAGTGGATTTGCACAGAGCAGCCTGGATCTTCCTCTTCTATGATCCCTCTTCTGTGCTTCTGGCCCCTCCCTCCTTTTCAGTGCCCCCACAGCCAGCAGCTTGCTATGGGGGCACCCGAGCTGACTCACAGCTCCCTGTGTCCATTCAGGCACAGAGCCGCGACCTGGCCCTGCCCCCTCTCTTCCCTGATTGGCTAGCTGACTTTGACAGCAGCGGGAGCCAATGACGCCATTGCTGTGTCTCAGCCAATCCAGAAGGAGAATCTCGGTTAGCTGGGACACTTGTGGACATCGCTGGACAGAGAGGGACCTCAGGTAAGTGTTAGGGGGGGCTGATGCACACAGATGGCTTTTTATCATAATGCATAGAATGCATTAAGATAAAAAAACCTTCTGCCTTTACAACCACTTTAAATAAAAGGTGACCACTGAAATCATCCTATATACTGTACACTTGAAGTTTGACTCAATCCGTGTCACTGCTGAGCAGTTTGGTCTGCATATAGATGTAGAGCAGGGGTAGGCAACCTTAAAGAGGTGGAGATCTACCTAAACAACATGGGAGAAGTCAAAGATCACCATGCACAGTGTTGCCCCTCACACCTGATTTAAACCTCTAATTACCGTACTACTGCGTAGCAATCATGTGCATTGCATGCCAATCATGGGCTTAAATCGGGTGGAGAAGAGGCAACATGTTGCCTCCTCAGCACCTGCCAAACACACTCGGATCGCTTTTCAGGGGAGCAGCAGTGCCTGCTGCATTTGTGAATGAACCCTTACTATTCTGAGGCCCCTATAAGGCTGCTTTCACAGTCATGTGCTGCAGTTTACCCATGCCGCGGGTACAGCACAGTGCATCTGCAAATGTCCTGGGATAGCTGCGCTTTGCCATAGACTTCTATTATATAATGCAGGTGTGGTACGCTTTCTAAAAGCGCACCAAAACTTTTTGGTGTGCTTTCAAAAAGTGCACCAAACCTGCAGGATATACTAGACGTCTATGGCAAAGCGCAGCTAACCCAGGACATTTTCAGATGCACTGCGCAGCACCTGTGGTGTGGGTAAACCACAGCACATCAGTGTGAAAGCAGCCCTATACTATTATGCCCAGTGTATTGCTATGAGAGTATATGACTTGACAGTAAAATATTTGTGTGATATTTGCCCTTTTAACATGGACATGTCTGAGTGCTTACATTTTTTGTATTTTGGGAGCACTTGCTTAAGCTGTGTGGGACATTTTGTATAGCACAGAAAATGACATACTCTAAATCTGTTGTAGTATTCTTTCCTGGAATTAGGACATAGAAAATACTTGCCTGCATATGTAAAAAGCATTTCCATTCTTTGTGTAAGCATTATCTTAGATAGAAATGAGTGTTGAAAACGCTAGAAAAATGCCATGCGCCATTAAAGTAATCCTGTCATGAGAGAAATTTGGAGGCTGTGGCTGCTTTGAGAAAGCCTGTAGGGGCGATACGTGTGAGGCATGTGGGACCTCTGTAACGACATTGCGCTGGGAGGGGCCAGACGTCATCTTGCTGAGCTGACAGATATACACTGTGCATATGCATGCTGTGAGCAGACACTTGTATGTGTCTCTGCGCATTGTGCTTGTTACTCCTTTTTGTTCTTTTATTAACCACTTCAGCCCTGGAAGGATTTACCCCCTTAATGATCAGGCCATTTTCATCGATACAGCACTGCTATACTTTAACTGACAATTGCGTGGGCGAGCAACGTTGTACCCACTCCACAGTGATTGCACTGTGGCGTGATAGCTACTCTTTCATGGTTTTATTATTTCTTTTTATGGTAGTTTATTATTTTATAAATAATAGAGCAGCATGGCCAGCCTCCATATTTTTCTTACAGTTTGCTGTAAAGCTTCAGTGACAGTCTGTAAACAATCCTAATAGTAAAGGAGGTATTTTACTTACCTCTCTGGCAACCCGTGTCTCCAATCTTTGCTTTTTTTCTAGTCTTGCAGCCTTTGCCAGAATATTCAGCATGTAGCAATTCAGGGAGTTGGGTTGCGTGGCCTTGCCTCTCTGGTTCTGTCCACTGACCCTTACATCTCTGCTGTGTCCTTTTATTGAGCTAAGGGTTAAAGGATAGAACAACATCCCTCAGCAGGGCACCCAGTGTCAAAAACCTCCAAAACCGATGAATACTAAAGGATCTGACAGAGGCTGAACCTTTGGAAAGAAGTGAAGGTAGGACACGTTGACCTGCGAAGAGGTGAATATAATGCTTCATCTATTGCAGGCTGCCAAGTAAGATTTTTTTTTTTTATAGACTGACAGGGTCCCTTCAAATCACATCTATCAGCAGGCCTTCTTTAACCATATATGCATAAGGGGCAGCTGCCCTAGGCCCACTGTTCCAGGTAAACTTCCCAGACTCAGAGATTTTTTTCTTACCTTGGGTAGACTGCCATTAGCCCAAGTTTAGATAGGAAAAGCATTAATAGATCAATTGGTAACTAACGTTTAAAGTGAATTGGTGAAAGTACCTTTGAAAATGCCATATCTGCCAAGAAAAAAGTCTGACATTTGCAGGAGCACCAGTCTCCTAGGTCCCCTGCAGTACACTGGTTCCTCCCAGCTAATCTCTACGTCAATACTGTATTCTGTAATGAATCAAGTTCAACACAGGAGGAACTACAGTACTTACTTGAGTTGGCAACATAGTTGCTTTAAGCTTGTGTAACAGCTCAACCACCACCACCAAACCTCATGCAAGCAGTCTGGCACCTGCTTTCAGAGTGATATGATCTAATTTGTTCACAGTGATTGAAGCAACTTAGGTCAATGAAAAATATATTTTAATATTTGTTAAGCATATGTAAAATTTGAATGTCCATAGTCTGGCCATTGGTTAACTTTAAAGCTGAACTTTAGACAGCAGATATAAAAGATAAATGTACTTTTCAAACTAAACAATTTTAAAGTGTAACTTGGTTGTACTGCATCGCTCAGGTAGAGAAGGACAGAACAAGGATATACTCTGGGGGGATAAATGCATATATGCTGACAGAGAACATGCTGACTGTAGGATAGAGCAAACCAACAGGGATGGGCTGTTGCTGCTTATTCAGTGTCTAGTCTCAGTTTAGGGCTAGGGACAGATGTAGCTTTATTGCCTAGCTGCAAGGGAAAAGTCAGGTAAAAAATCCAGTTATATTGTCAGGCATATATATATACAGTATCTCACAAAAGTGAGTACACCCTTTACAATGTAAAGTAGTGAGTGTACAGCTTGTATAACAGTGTTAGCTGTCCCCTTAAAACAACTCAACACACAGCCATTAATGCCTAAACCGCTGGCAACAAAAGTGAGTACACCCCTAAGTGAAAATGTCCAAATTGGACCACAAGTGTCAATATTTTGTGTGGCCACCATTCTTTTCCAGCACTGTCTTAACCCTCTTGGGCATGGAGTTCACCAGAGCTATACAGGTTGCAACTGGAGTCCTCTTCCGCTCCTCCATGATGACATCACTGAGCTGGTGGATGTTAGAGACCTTGCGCTCCTCCACCTTCCGTTTGAGTATGCCCCACAGATGCTGAATAGGGTTTAGGTCTGGAGACATGCTTGGCCAGCCCATCACCTTTACTCTCAGCTTCTTTAGCAAGGCAGTGGTCATCTTGGAGGTATGTTTGGGGTTGTTATCATGTTGGAATACTGCCCTTCGGCCCAGTCTCTGAAGAGAGGGGATCATGCTCTGCTTCAGTATGTCACAGTACATGTTGGCATTCGTGGTTCCCTAAATGAACTGTAGCTCCCCAGTGCCGGTAGCACTCATGCAGCCCCAGACCATGACACTCCCACCACCATGCTTGACTGTAAGCAAGACACACTTGTCTTTGTACTCCTCACCTGGTTTTCGCCACACACGCTTGGCACCATCTGAACCAAATAAGTTTATCTTGGTCTCATCAGACCACAGGACATGGTTCCAGTATTCCATGTCCTTAGTCTGCTTGTCTTCAGCAAACTATTTGTGGGCTTTCTTGTGCATCATCTTTAGAAGAGGCTTCCTTCTGGGATGACAGCCATGCAGACCAATTTGTTGCAGTGTACGCCGTATGGTCTGAGCACTGACAGGCTGACCCCCTACCCCTTCAACCTCTGCAGCAATGCTGGAAGCCCTCAGACGTCTATTTCCCAAAGATAACCTCTGGATATGACGCTGAGCACGTGCACTCAAATTATTTGGTCGACCATGGCAAGGCCTGTTGTGAGTGGAACCTGTCCTCTTAAACCGCTGTATGGTCTTGGCCACCATGCTGCAACTCAGTTTCAGGGTCTTGGCAATCTTCTTATAGCCTAGGCCATCTTTATGTAGAGCAATAATTTTTTTTTCAGATCCTCAGAGAGTTCTTTGCTATGAGCTGCCAAGTTGTACACTCACTACTTTACCTTTTAGCAAAGGGTACTTTCTTCAGTGTTGCCACATGAAAAGATAAAATAAAATATTTACACAAATGTGAGGATTGTACTCACTTTTGTAATCCTGGCCTTCGCCGATGATCTGATTTTTTTCGTCTCCAACCCACGGATCACATTGCCCAACATCTTGTCTTGTAAGATACTGTGTATATATATATATATATATATATATATATATAAACATAGTTCTATAATATAAGAACTAGATCAACAAAAATACAAATGCTTTGACATTAAAACTGCTTATAGATATATATACAGTTGTGCTCATAAGTTTACCCTGGCAGAATTTATGATTTCTTGGCCATTTTTCAGAGAATATGAATGATAAGACAAAAACTTTTCTTTCACTCATGGTTAGTGTTTGGCTGAAGCCATTTATTCTCAGTCAACTGTGTTTACTCTTTTTAAATCATAATGGCAACAGAAACTACCCAAATGACCCTTATCAAAAGTTTACATACCCCAGTTCCTAATACCGTGTATTGCCCCCTTTAACATCAATGACAGCCTTTTGTGGTAAAAGTCTTTTGTGGCATTTGTGGATGAGGCTCTTTATCTTCTCAGATGGTAAAGCTGCCCATTCCCCTTGGCAAAAAGCCTCCAGTTCCTGTAAATTCTCGGGCTGTCTTGCATGAACTGCAGGTTTGAGATCTCCCCAGAGTGGCTCAATGATAATGAAGTCAGGAGACTGAGATGGCCACTCCAGAACCTTCACTTTATTCTGCTGTAGCCAATGACAGGTCGACTTGGCCTTGTGTTTTGGATCATTTTCAAGTTGGAATATCCACGTACGTCCCATGTGCAGCTTCCTGGCTGATGAATGCAAATGTTCCTCCAGTATTTTTTGATAAGATACTGCATTCATCTTGCCAAAAATTTTGACCAAATTTCCTGTGCATTTGTAGCTCACACATCCACAAAACATCAGCGATCCACCTCCGTACCTTTCATCATAGGCCTTGTTGACTCCTCTCCAAATGTAGCGTTTATGGTTGTGGCCAAAAAGCTACATTTTGGTCTCATCACTCCAAATGACTTTGTGCCAGAAGGTTTGAGGCTTGTCTCTGTGCTGTTTGGTGTATTATAAGCGGGATACTTTGTGGCATTTGCATAGTAATGGCTTTCTTCTGGCGACTCGACCATGCAGACCATCTTTCTTCAAGTGCCTCCTTATTGTGCATCTTGAAACAGCCACACCACAAGTTTTCAGAGAGTCCTGTATTTCACTTGAAGTTATTTGTGTGTTTTTCTTTGCATCCCAAACAATTTTCCTGGCAGCTGTGGCTAAAATTTTAGTTGGTCTACCTGTCTGTGGTTTGGTTTCAACAGTACCCCTTATTTTTCACTTCTTGATTAGAGTTTGAACACTACTGGTTGGTATTCTCAATTCCTTGGATATCTTTTTATATACCTTTCCTGTTTTATACAGTTCAACTACCTTTTCCCGCAGATCCTTTGACAATTCTTTTGCTTTCCCCATTACTCAGAATCCAGGAACGTCAGTGCAGCACTGGATGAAAGATGCAAGGGTCTGTCAGGAGTCCAGAAGCGCATTGACCTTTTATATACACTAATTACAAGCACACAGATCACAGGTGAGGATGGTTACCTTTAATAGCCATTCAAACCCCTTTGTGTCAACTTGTGTGCATGTTATCAGGCCAAATTCTCCAGGGTATGTAAACTTTTGATCAGGCTCTGACATTTGGGTAGTTTCTGTTGCCATTATGATTTAAAAAGAGTAAACACAGTTGATTGATAAGAAAAGGCTTCAGCCAAACACTAACCATGAGTGAAAGAAATGTTTTTGTGTTATCATTCATATTCTCTGATTAATGGCCAAGAAATCATAAATTCTGCCAGAGTATGTAATCTTATGAGCACAACTATATATATAACGGAAAATTGAATACTTACCTTTCCGTAATTTTCCTTTCCTGGTGCCTGCTCATGGCAGCATACCAATGGTTGGTGGCTCCGCCCCCTACCAACCCACAGGACCACTTTAACTCTATAAAAAAAGAGTTGCTCCCCTCAGTCAGTATTCTTGTAACTAGATCTCATAACAGTAAGGATCATTGAAGGGAGGGTGTATGCTGCCATGGGCGGGCACCAGGAAAGGAAAATTACGGAAAGGTAAGTATTCAGTTTTCCATTTTCCTGGTGCCTCCATGGCAGCATACCAATGATAAATAACTCGCTTACAGGGAGGGTACTGCAATAAAGAAAATTTAATAAGAAAAAAATACAGTACAGTTGACTGCAAGGTCCTTTCCCCAAACTCTCGGGAAGTAAGGACTGCTGGGTCTACACTATAGTGGGACATGAACGTGCTAAAGGATGACCAGCTGGCCGCTCTGCAAATTGTCTCAGGGGAGACCCGCGCCAAAGCTGCCCAGTTTTAACTTTACAATCGAGCTTGCCAAGGTCGTCTTGGATGCTGCCATTCCCTTCCTGGCACCTTTTGGGATGACAAATAGCCGCTGATCTTTCATGAACTGCTGCGTCGAATTCAGGTAGTGACTTAGGGATCTGGCTATATCCAACTCATGCAGTTTTGAGGAGGCTGGATCCTCCCCAAATGCTGGAAGAACCCACTCTTGGTTTAGATGGAAGACTGAAGGTACTTCAGGGATGAACTGATGAATAGGCTGTAACACCACCCTGTCTGGGAAGAAGGTAATGTAGGGCTCTTGTGACCCTAATGCTTGGATCTCTGATACCCTGCGACCTGAAGTGATGGCGACTAGAAAGACTGCCTTCAGAGAAATATCCTCCAAGGTGCATTCTTCTGTGGGAGCAAACGGAGGTTTTGAAAAGGACACTAAGCACAATAGTCAAATCCCATTTGGGGTATAGTGTCTTTCTGGGAGGTCTCACTCTAAGAACTGCTTTCAAAAAACTTTCCACAAGAGGGTCTAGTGCCCACCGGGTATCTGTTAGAGCTGAAAGAGCTGAGACCTGGACCTTAAGCGTGTTCAGGCCCAAACCTAAGTCCAATCCACTCTGTAAAAAGAGGAGTATGTTCTGGATTCCGGGGTATAGATGATCGAAATGGTTAGTCTCTGCCAACTCCGTAAACTTTCTCCAAATTCTATTGTATGTGGAATTCGTACATGCTTTTCTGGCCTGCAGTAGTGTTTGAATGACATCATGCGAACATCCAATCTCGCCCAACCTTTTCCATTCAATTTCCAGATCCTCAAGTCCAGGATCTCCTGGTGCGGGTGACAGAACTTGCCTTGAGACAGAAGGTTGTCTATGCGTGGAAGGGGAAGTGGTTTGCATAAGGCCATCTTGACTAGCAGCAGGAACCACGGTCTCTTGGGCCAGTATGGAATCACTGCCAAAATTGTGATCGCCTCTGTTGTTAGGCATTGGAGGAACCTCAGTATCAGTGGAGTTGGGGGGTATGCGTATGCCATCTGAAAGTTCCATGGTTGGGTTAGAGCATCCACCCCGGCTGACTTCGGAGATGGGGATCTTGAAAAGAAAAGTGGTGTCTTTGCATTGAGCGGGGAGGCAAATAGATCTATTTGGGAAGTGCCCCACTGCTGGCATATCCAGGAGAAGACCCTCGGATTCAGAGACCACTCGTTGTTGTGGCTGAAAGATCTTGAAAGCTGATCGGCTAACTGGTTCTCTGGTCCTGGGATATATGAGGCCCGTAGGTTGACTAAATTCCTTTCGGCCCATGTCACAATGTCACTTCGTTCAGGAGGGACCTGCTGTGCTTTCCCCTTTGATTCTGAACATAAGCCACTGCCGCTCTGTTGTCCATCTGGAGGAGGATGGATTTGCCCCTGAGGAAGGTGGCCAGAGACAAGATTGCCAACCAAGCCGCCCTCAGCTCCAAAGTGTTTGACACTACCTCTGTTGCATTGAACTGCCATCTGCCCTGTACCAACTGGTCTTGATAATGTGCCCCCCATCCTAACTGACTCTCGTCTGTCGTCAGAACAGTCCATGGGATGGGGCCAAGGGGACAGTGAAGCAAAAGTTTGGATGGCCTTGTCCACCACCAAAGGCTGGATTTCATTGCAGGCGTAATTGATATCCTCTGATCTAGGCGATTTTTCTTCCACTGTGATAAGAAGTCCATCTGGAAAGTCCGTAGATGCCATCTGGCCCATTTCACCATGGGTATGCATGAAGAGAGGGGAACCCAGCAGGCTCAGACAGTCTGATGCTGACATAGAATGGATCGCTAGTGCCCTTTTCACCTTCCCTATCAATGAAGGGATCTTTTCTGACGGGAGTGAGACTGTTCTTCCTGGAGTGTTGAAGAATGCCCCTAGGTAAGTTATCTCCTGTGTGGGCGTAAGTTGACTTTTGGCGTAGTTGATTAGCCAACCAAACTTTATCAGTATGTCTAGGACCAATTGTACATGTATCAGCAAGGTCTGTCTGTGCTGGGTTAGAACTAGAATATCGTCCAAATAGTGTAGTATTCGTATCCCCTTCTCTCGAAGAGGAGCCAAGATCGCTACTAGCACTTTGGTGAAGGTTCTGGGCGCTGTTGAAATCCCGAAGGGAAGGCATTGGAATTGAAGATGTAAGTTGCTTATTCTGAACTGAAGAAAAGGCTGAAACTGAGGGTGGATAGGTATATGAAGATACGCATCCTGAAGGTCTATGGACGCCATCCAATCTCCTGGCTGAACGGATAGAATGACCGTGTTTAAGGACTCCATCTTGAAATGTTCCACACGGATATGCCTGTTCAGTCTCTTCAGGTCTAGTACCGGCCTCCAACCCCCCGACTTTTTGGGGACCAAGAAGACCAGGGCATAAAAGCCTAAGCGTTTCTCCAAGTCTGGAACTGGTACCACTGCCTGCTGGAGAACAAGCATTCTGACATATTGAAGAAGGGCCTCCTTTTCTCTGGAGGCTGGGATCTTGGTGGGTTGAAAGGAATAGAGGGGAGGTTGCCTTTTGAATCTCCAGAAATGGCCTTGACAGACCGTGGACACTGCCCACTGGTCTACACAATCTTCCACCCAAACCTGGGCAAAACGCCTTTAGACGGGCTCCCACAGGACCAGTTTGGGTGGGGAGGGCGTCAAAAGGACTTCTGGCTCTCAATTGTGGATGTAGAGGCTTTTGGTTTTGCCAATCTCAGGAAAGTATCTTGTGAACCTTTCCAGCCCCTTCTGTATTCCCTTCCAGGGTGGTAGGATCTGGAATCCTTTCCTCTTAGCTGGCCTGCTGGACGACTAGCGAATCTCTTCCTCCTGCCTCTCTCCTGGGGAATTAAACCACTTATTCCCCCTGTGACCCTGGTAATTGCCGTATCCATCTTTTCGACAAACAGGACTTTTCCATCGTACGGAATACGACACCATGATTGTTTAGACTTCGGGTCGGCCGACCATGGTTTTAACCACAATGCCCTTCTGGCCGTGATGGAATACAGCATGGCCCTGGAAGAACATTTTAAAACATCAATCGCTGCTTCTGCTATGAAATCTGAGGCCAACTTTAATTCATCCAGTGCCTTAATAATTTCTTCTGAGCCCACCCCTTGTCTGAGGGCCGTTTCCACGTTGTCCGACCATACTCTGGTGGCCCTTGAGATCGAGGTCAGAGCTACCTCCGGTTTGCATGCTCCTCCAGCCGCCTGATAAGTCTTTTTCAGGTCTGAGTCAATCCTTCGGTCAAGGACATCTTTAAAAGGAGACTGCCTCTTCTAGTGGTAAAGTCGAATTTCTCGCCAACCTCATAACTGAGGCGTCCACAGATGGTACAGTATCAAAAAGCTGCGCGTCTGCTTCTGCCAGTGGGTATAACTTAGAAAAACGATTATACGCAATGGGTCTTCTGTCCACCTTCTGCCATTCGTCTGTCACCACCTCCTTGATTTCTTCCATCAAGGGAAAGGTTGATAACTTCTTTTTCAGATGTGGGAAATACTTCTTTGTTTTAGAAGGGGGCTCCGGATTTTCCTCCCACTGGATTGCATCCTAGACCGCGGTGATGAAAGGTTCAACTAGAGCGAAGTCAAAAGCTGAGATATTGTCATCCACCCTTTCCCCCACATCTTCAGAATTCACCTCTGCGTCCGAATGAGGAGAGGGCGCATTTATTGCTGCTTTGGCCGAGGATGGGTTAACTTGGTTTTGGGAGAGGGCCAATTCCCTAATTGAATCCTTGATCAGGCTCTTAATTGATTCCAGAAACTGCTGCTTGTCTCCTGTAGCTTCTAATAGACACTTCTCGCAAACCAATTTTTCCGGCAGCGCTTGTTTTCCACAAACCCAACAGGTCCTCTCTCTTGGATACACCGATCTGTGGGATTCGTGTCTGCTAGGGGTATGTCGAGGTGACCTCTGGCCACTGCGGGAGGCATGAGCTGAGGACGAATGAGAGTGCCCTGAGCTCCTATGATCTTTCGATCTCCTATCTGGAGAGCTTCGGTGGGATAATCTGCGGGATGATCCCCAGTGCGGGCTGTAGAAACAAAAAATATGTTCTAAGTTGCCCGGAGTGCTCTTTTTTTTTTTTTTTAAACTTACCTGATTGTTGCAGCCCTTACCTAGTGGTATGGTGAGGATCTTTTTGTTGCGGTATCACATTACTAGGGGCAGCTTGGCCAGGCTCCATTGTCTTTGTACAACAGGGAAGACACTTAGGGAGATGTCTTCTCCTTGATAGCTGGCTATGTAATGAATCCCAGGCTCTCCATTTATGCTGAGAGCGCTTTGAGAGTACCAAGATGGCCGCCGACAGCTTCAGTCTGCTACTGCGCATGCACTGTATAGTCACATGACGTCATGCCATGATTCTGCCCCCCCGCTGGGTAAAACAGAGCAAATCAGCGCACGCGAAGCGCCGCACACTGCTATAGGAGGAGGGGGGAACAATATCCATGGAGGAACGCCGAAAGGCAGGTAAAAGCCTGCTCTACAAAGATATGAGGCATGCCATCAGGGAAGAGCATAGAGGAGAGAAATTAGGCTCCTGTTAATCTTCCGATCTGGCCCAAAAACACAGAAAAAAACAGCCTCCCATACTTATCTGGCGCATTTAGCAGCCCAAGCCATGGGACTCCACACTGCAGGAGAGCATGAACCTGCAACGGTTACACCATAAAGCGGTGAGGTAAGGCTGATAATGATCCTGCTGGGATGAGGACAGAGAAAAGAATACTGACTGAGGGCAGCAACTCTTTTTTTATAGAGTTAAAGTGGTCCTGTGGGTTGGTAGGGGGCGGAGCAACCAACCATTGGTATGCTGCCATGGAGGCACCAGGAAATATATATATATATATATATATATATATATATATATATTAGGGCTGCAACTAATAATTATCTTTCATAATCGATTAGTTGACTGATTATTGTTTCGATTATTCGGTTAATAACCTTAAAAAAAGTGTGGTGTATAATTTAGTTAATAGGTAAAGTTTAAAAAAAAGGCAGTTTATTCTTAAATATCTCTATATGCAGTGGTAAAAATAAATAGCCAACGATATGGTTAGAGAGTAAAATCTTTAATCCACTCTGAGAATAACGGAAAAAAGAGATATCCTGTATATACTGTTAGGCCTCTTTCACACTGACGATCCGTTCAGGTCCGCCTGTCAGTTTTTTAGGCGGACCTGAACGGACCCTCCATAGATCTCTATGGAGCATCAGATGTCAGCGCTGACAACCCTCCCACTCCGATCCGAAAAAGTGTAACGGAGGAAAAACCTAATTTTCCTTCCGTTTTCGGATCAGATCGGGTGACGATGGACTGTACGGTCCGTCATCATCCGATCCCCAATAGGGGAGAGCGGCGCTCTGACAGGTCCGTCACTGCACAGTGTGCAGCGACTGACCTGTCATCTGCCTGCTCAGCGGGGATCGGCGGAGCGATCCCCCGCTGAGCAGAGCGGGCTCCATACACGGATACGTCCGTGTGAAGGAGCCCTTAGAGATTGAATCTAGTAAATATCATCAGACTCAGAGATCAATTTAGAAAAAAGTTAGACTGTTGGACAATGTCTTCCTTCAAAAAAAAAAAAAAATCATTTTAAGGAATGTTGTTCAAAATTTTCACTTGCTTTTATCATTCAGTTTTAAAACGAATGTAACTTCTGAATGAAAACCACATACACTGTCTGAAAATTCTTTTCACCGAGAAGTTTTCTATTATTATTATTATTATCTAAACGTCGATTTGACCCCACTAACGATTAAAAAAATCGAACAAACGTTCTTAATTCAGCAAATTCTCGTTGATTTTTCACATGAATATTCTCATCTGAAAATTGATCTGTGTGACCAGCATAAGGCTTGGTACACACCTATGCAGTTTGCTTTTGATCTGTTTCTGCAATTCTTTTTGCTGTGCGTTTTGATTTTTTACGCACATGATTTTGCTGCGATTTGCGTTTTTGCATTTTTTTTATACCCTTTTTTTGGCCAATTTGTTGTTGGGCAGATTAAAAAATAAACACAAATTGCTGAAAAAAACGCATTACATGCTTTTCTGCAGCTTCCTCATTGAAGTATATTGAACCAAAAAAGCATTGTTTTTGTGTTGAGAAAAGTCCCTGGCACTTTCCAAATAGCAGCTGAAAAAAGCATAGATGTGAATGTTAAATGAACTGTAGTGCGTTTCTGCAAAAAGCACCAAAAAACACATAGGGGGTTAATTTTTTTACTGTGCAACAGTGAAAGTAATATTAACAGTAGTGATTATTCGCTGTTTTTGTACTCTAAAGGGCTCATTTTCATTTTTTTAAACCCCATTATGTTACTGGCCGATTAATTGATTATGATAGTAATTGATTCATTTCATAATCGATTAGTTGACGATTAATCGATTAGTTGTTTCGGCCATTATATATATATATATATATATATATATATATATATATATATATATATATATATATACAGGTATATATATATATATATATATGTTAGGGCTGCGGAAATTAACGTTTAATTCCTCGATTAATCATTAATTTTTTTGATCGATCAAAGTTTTTTTGATTGGTAGTCTGCCTGCCCTGGGGCCGCTGTGGGCCAAGCTGTGGCTGCAGCGCAGCTCCACTCCTTCCTCCTTCTCCTCCACTATATGTCGTACACAGTCTGCCGGCATCTCCCGCTGTGCGTCTCAGGGCTGAGTGTGAAAACTTTGCCCGCACTGTGAGAAAAGTCCCGCCCTCCTCCTAGATCAGCTTGTGTGATGGAAGCAGTGTTCTGTCTATCACACGAGCTGATCTAGGAGGAGGGTGGGACTTTTCTCACAGTGCGGCCAAAGTTTTCACACTCAGCTCCGAGACACACAGCGGGAGATGCTGGCAGACTGTGTAATCCAGGCACAGGCACTGACTACAGTGAGGCTGCGATTATGGGCACGGTGAGACTGCATTATTGGCATGGTGAGACTGCATTATGGGCACGGTGAGACTGCATTATGGGCACGGTGAGGCTGCCATTTGAGCGTGGTGAGACTGCATTATGGGCACGGTGAGGCTGCGATTATGGGCACAGTGAGGCTGCGATTATGGGCACGGTGAGACAGCATTATGGGCACGGTGAGGCTGCGATTATAGGCACGGCGAGGCTGAAATTATGGGCACGGTGAGGCTACGATTATGGGCATTGTGAGGCTGTGATTATGGGCACGGTAAGTCTGAGATTATGGGCACTGTAAGGCTGCGATTATGGGCACGGTGAGGCTGCGATTATGGGCACGGTAAGGCTGAGATTATGGGCACGGTAAGGCTGAGATTATGGGCATGGTGTGGCTGAGTTTATGATGTGTGATGTCCTAGCCATGCCCCGCTATGTCCGTCTTCGGCCGTTGCCATAACAACGGTGTTAAATCAGCTAAAAGTAGTTGGATCTGTATGTGCGTTATAATTAATCGAAATTAGTCGATTAATCGATTAAAAAAATCGATTAATCGAACACGAAAATTGTAATCAGTAACAGCCCTAATATATTTAGTTATATAAATATATCTATATATATTAACTATGTATTTATATGTTTGCCTAGACTTCAGATTTATTATGGTAATATAACGTTTCACTTTATTTGATGTACATGACCTTGCTATGCCTTGTTCTAGATTCAGAACAGATCACCATGGTTATGCTTTGGTCATGGGTGTGGGGCTCTATCCTGGTGTAACAACTACAAATTGTAAACTTGCTGTTATTACCAAAATTACACATAGTCTAATGTATTATTTGTAAAGCAGGTTGAAATATAACTGTGTGCCTCTTTAAGATCTTCCAAATCTCTATCCAACAATTTAGTGATTTGTGTAATTGTTTTTATACTATTTTCAATACTTAAGTCACAAACTACTGTCTAACCTAATTTCCTTTATACATTTGTCTCATAAGCTTCCTAATGGCACTATTCAGCTAATGTATTTTTAAGATGTTGGGCTCAGAGTGAGCTTAGTAGCTATTCAATTGCTTGATTACAAATACCAAATAAATGCTTCCAGAAACATAAGATATTTAAGTAGTGAAGTAATACATTTTGCAATTGCCAAGAGGTCAAATAAATGTTTATAGAATGTGGTTCAGTGATAATAAGGTGATTCATGCAGAATAAGCTGTTGACTGATAAAGTAATTTTATTCCATGTCCTTATTCTTTATCGCCTCCTGACTTTATCTAAAAATGGTACCGTGTCCAACAATAGATAGATGCAAGTTTAGACAACCTCTATGAAAGGTCCTATTTTCCTGAACTTTCTGTCAAGTAAATGTTCCAGACAAGCACCGCAGTTATGTGGATAGTAGCTATCTTAGTGCAGCTAAGCCTTCAAAATAGGGATGAGTCTTGAGTTCTTATGAAATAAGTTGTCCAATTCCATCACAGGTTGTGGGATAACAGTCTCAAAATGTAGGGGTGTTTCTACCACAATTTGAATTACTTGGGCATGGTACATTAGCATAGTTGCCAAAATTTCCCAAACATTTTTAGGGACATTTTTTTGAAAAAAGCCAGGCAGAGCAGAGCAGTATGTTAATTAGGGGTGGGGCATCCATTTTTGTGGGCGTGTTCGTTTTAAAAAAAAGTGCATTGCAATGGAGTGTGCTGCTGCAAAAATAGGCGTGGTTTAAAGTATGCTAAATAGTGGGTGTGGCTTAAAGAGGGTGCGGTTACATAGAGTGTTTTTGCATTCACCTATCCATGCATGGACCTTCCCATCAGGTCCGTCTGATAAACTGACAGGCAGACCTGATTGGACCCGCTGTGTGAAAGGGGCCTAATGCCCTACACACGGTAGGATTGTCCGATGGAAAAAGTGCGATCGGATTGTGTTGTCGGAAATTCCGATTGTGTGTGGGCTCCATCAGACTTTTTCCGTCGGAATTTCCGACACACAGAGTTTGAGAGCAGGATATAAAATTTTCAGACAACAAAATCTGATCGTTTAAATTCCGATCGTGTGTACACAAATATGACGCACAGAGTGCCACGCATGCTCAGAATAAATTAAGAGACGAAAGCTATTGGTTACTGCCCCATTTATGGTCCCGATGTACGTGTTTTATGTCACCACGTTCAGAACGATCTGATTTTCTGACAACTTTGTGCGACCGTGTGTATGCAAGACAAGTTTGGCCCAAAATCCATCTGAAAACATCCGATGGATTTTGTTGTCGGAATGTCCGATCAATGTCCGATCGTCTGTACAGGGCATTAGTGATGGTGTCAGCAAGGAGTGTGACTGTGAGAAATTGGGTTTAAAACTGTGCTGGCCAATTTCTCACAGGACAGTGATACATGAAAAAGGAGATACCATCTTTGTTAGGTAATAGCATTTTTTTACTTCTAAGTCTAAAATATAGAAGTAAAAGGGTGCTGTTAGCTGACATGTAGCACTATTCAGACTCTGATAAATTGGCCAGTGCAGTTTTAAACCCAATTTCTCACAGTCCTGTGACTGCTGGATAAAAAAAAAACCTTTACCTTCAAAGACCCCCTGTAACATCAGAGTCCTCCTTTACCATCACTGCAGTCTCATCAGTGCAGCCTCATCAGTGGCTTTTTGCATGGGAATGTTGACACCAAAATTTTTAGCATGCACATAGTGTATATGTACCAACAGCTTTTATCTAAAATCAAAAATTAATAGTCACCCTGTGACTACTAACATCACTGTAACCCCTAAACTTGATGCTACTGTATGGGAGGGGGGATGAAAATAAAGTATCACATTAGTGACTACACACTGCACATACTTCATTGGTGTTCATTTATTTTTACAATGCAAATTGCCAAACTATGTCTTTTTTTCAGAGTTCAGCTTTAAATCTCAGGCAAAATGTATACTATCATGATAATATTGGTTATATACAAATCAGTTTTTCTGCAAAAACATACAGCACTGAAAACTGCTGCACTTTTTACTAATGCACATTTTAGAGCTGTGTCTATTTCCTTCTTTTTTTGTTAAAGATTTTTAGTAGCAGTTATATCTATGTAGCAGTACAGTAATTAACTGATGTCATTGGACCTCCATTACCAAAAGTGCTAATTAATAAACATATTGCTGCAAGCTGTAGCTTGTCCCACCTATATAATTTTACTGCATGTTCTTCTTGCGTGCTCTTTGCAAGCTCTGCTTTGTAACATTGGAAACACTTAGCTTCCTGGTTACATAAGTTCTCATTGTTTGCGGTAATTAAGAACACCTTATACCAATCAATATTTTCATTTTATTTATGTTTTTGTGACTGGTCCTAGTGAAATGGTTAAACGTTGCAGGAAACTAGGACACATGTGATAACTCAAACCTGTTCCTCTGCTGGCATTGGTGGTTTATGATCTTCTAGAGCAATTTGCTGAATGCTATAGACTTTATTTATTGAATGTTTCTTTTCCTCTAGGTCGAAACCCACTAATCCCAGATTTACTTTGCTTGTTTTTACAGGTGACTTGTAACAGCTTCACCATCAGTGATGGGGAGATGCAGGACGTTGGTGTTGGCCTCTATCCCAGGTAATGCACAGACTTCCTTATTCACAGTGACTAAATTATTATTTTTTGGTAGCCAGCAGGGTTTATCTGAAGGAAACTACTTCCACTGTTAAATTACAAGGAAACACACACATACGCAAAAGAAAACATGAATTAAACGTTGTTTTCAAAATGTCTCATTACCAACTGAAGACATTATTTATGTAGTCTTAGACTGATGGCGTTTTTAAGCATGAAGCTTTCAGTAAGGACTGAAGCAAGTTGAGAGGGGAACTGGAGGCCCTCGTTTATTATACATGTTGTAAGAACATATGGTAATATAAGCAGTAAAGCGGAAAGAGAAATTTTCATTAGAACGAAGTCCTAAACTTTCTCACAGATGAAATCTCATGTCAGTTGTTGGAATTCATTTAAATTCTCTATCAGTAGCAGTGTCAAAAGTCAGATATTTGAAATATCTAGACCTTTTTCTTTATTTGTACATTCCTACCATTTAATGTGGAATGTATTAAGAGAGTGTAAATGTCTGAGCATGCTTAAAACTGAAATATGACAGTACTGTTTAATTTAAAATGTTCCTAAAAATTAAATCCCCCATCAATTCCAATTTTTACTATGTTTTACGCAGGTAAAATGGCCATGTACCTAATGCTGGCACTGTAGCCGCTTACAAGAGATGTCAATTGATTTTGCTGGTTCATGGATTTACCTAGACTGGACTCAACCACTCTAATTATTATAGATATTTGTACGTTTTTGTTGGTTTATAGACTGATGTGTTTTTTTTTACTCTATTCCATTTTTCCTTGCGTTCATTGCAACCTTCCCAATACTTTACTTCGCTATAACATAGCTAATCCAGAAGGGTAAAGTCATTGTACAAGGACCCACATTCCTGACACTTCTAAATAAAAAAATCTCTGCTCTCAAGCAGTTAACACATGTTTTTGCAAACACATGCTGCTTTCTCTAGCAGTTGAAAAATTTTCTAAACCTGTCACTTTGCCTACAGAGTTAGTGAAGATACATACACGTACAAGAGACTCACAATTTATGGTTCTGGATTACAAAACACATGCAAATTCAGATTTTCGAAAGAAAATTCATTTGGAATTCGACTCATGTATGGCCTGCATAATGCCTAGTTTGACTAAATAAGATGTAAAGTAATATCGCACTGCAGAATTATCTTTTTATTTTTACTTTGGCACAGTGATATCTGAAAAGAGATAAGTAAATCGATTTGCCTGGCTTTCAGTTTGACTTCAGTTGGCCAATTTACCCAAGGTGGATATTTGCAAATAGCACTGAAAGAAACAGTTTATTATTAAAATGAAAATAGATGTATATAGATTGCGATATATATGTTGGCTTATTATAATGTGCTTATGACAAACAGTCGTTTGTGACTATACATCTTTTTTCATTGTATTAATAAAGTGTTTATAAAGGTAAAGCGCTAGGCTGGTGTGCATTCTTTTTTGTTCTTTCAGTGCTATATGTATCGCAGCTTTCCCAGTCCTAAGAGGGCAGCAAAGTGGACAAGTGAGAGTCAACTAGGGTCTGAGCATCATACTCAAGTGCAGGAGGTTGCTTGTATTGTCTGGATATTTGCAAACTCTTGGTTCATGCCAAATTTCTGTGCTGTGCTTTGCAGGCGCAAATCTCCTCCTCGAGGTCTGTTATGGATATTGAGTATCCCAGGCAAAAAAGCAAACAAAAAAGTGTGAGTTCCCTCCCAAAATCCAGAGCAGACCCTTATCCAAGTATGCAGCCTGGCTGGCCAGAGTAAGAGGTCAGCAAGTGTGCAGCCCCTGAACCATAACAGACCATGTGCCCTCAACATTCATCAGAGGGTTTGTTGCAGGGCTTTGCAACACCTCCCACCACAAGTCTACATGTTACTGAGGACAAGGCCTTCATTCCCACATTCCTGTCCCAGTGGATTTGGGGGGTGTGGGGGGGGGGGGACTTATCAGAATCCGGAAGCTTAAAATCAAAGGTCCCCAACATATCATCCCTCCTTATATTTGAATTCACAAAAAAGTTAACAAAAACACAGACACTGTCTTTTGTTACATAAATAAATAATGTTCCCTGATGTAAGTCACTCATGTTGTCCAGCAATGTAGATGTATTGTCAATCATGCTAAACAATAAGCTGCCACTAAGACAACCTGCTTCTACTCCCGTTGCTAATCCTGTCACAAATGACAACTCACTGGCTAGCTACTGAATGAAAACAAATCACCTGGGAATCCTGGGTGATGTCATTGACCAATTATGTTTTCTCATGGGGTCTCCCTTAAAATCCATACGAAACCCTTATCCAATCTAAGGGTTTCATATAGATTTTGAGGGGGACCCCACACCCTTTTTTACATATAGAATAAACAATAAAGTGCAGTAGTTCAGGAGTGCTACCTGTTTCTGTTCTTAAGAAAAAGCTGTACCTTCTACTACATGTCCTTGTAGGTCTGGTTCCTTAATGGGAGTGTTTTGACCTGTACACACGATCCGACTTTCCGACGGAAAATGTGCAATCGGAGCTTGTTGTCGGAAATTCCGACCGTGTGTAGGCTCCATCGGACTTTTTCCATCAGAATTTCCGACACACAAAATCCATTCGCGTAAATTCCGATCGTGTGTAGACAATTCCGACGCACAAAGTGCCACGCATGCTTGGAATCAAGCAGAAGAGCAGCACTGGCTATTGAACTTCATTTTTCTCGGCCTGGTCGTACCTGTTGTACGTCACCACGTTCTTGACGTTTGGAATTTCTGACCAACTTTGTGTGACTGTGTGTATGCAAGACAAGTTTGAGCCAACATCCGTCGGAAAAAATCAGATGGAATGTGCGATCGTGTGTACGAGGCAAATGTGTTCAATCTGATACACTTGTAGTTTTCAAATGAGAAAAGTTGCCATGTTTGCACCCCTTTAGAAGTCTTTAACCCTTAGAGAGTATCCCACCAAAAATATAATTCCTATTCCAGTGGATGCCGAAAATTTGAATTACATCTTAGTGCAGACTTCTGGGGAAAATCAGAGAGCCAATCACACAAGCAGGAAATTATGTATACAGAAGGCCTCCAGGTAGCCATATTGCATTGAATTTTACAGAAAATTACAGTGGCTGCAGTTTGAAAAGGAAATTTAATTTTTAATAACATTAAATTATACTATGGCTTGTGTAGCAAATGTACAGTATATGTTATTTTAGCTAAATTCAAAGTTTACTCAAACCTCATACTACACCCATCCACTGCTTGGTCACATCCCCACTCTCTTCATTGGGTCACTGGCTTTCATTGACAGCAGCGGGAAACAATAGCTCCTGCTGCTGTCCCAGCCAATGAGAAGGAAGTCCTTGTGGACAGCCTTCCCAGAAGAGTTGAAGCTGTTATAGCTGCAAAAGGAGGGGGGGCAACTTAATATTGAACCCTACAGACTAAGACTGGGATGCCATTAAAGTTCATGTATGTGTAAAGGCAGGCATCACAATACTTTTGACAATGTATGTGCTCAGTTCAGATTTCATGACAGAGGTTTACAACCACTTTAAAACAATCTCTTACCTCTGTATAAGGTCTATTGCAGCTATTGCAAGCAATTTTATGTCATGTACTTCTCCCAGGTAAACCTTTAAAACAAAATTTTGATAAAACAGGGGGGAAATATCTCATCAAATATATTGTATAAAGATTATTTAAAGGGGTTGTAAAGGCAGAAGGTTTTTTATCTTTTTGTATTCTATGTGTGCAGCAGCTCCCCTCATACTTACCTCAGGTCCCTTTTCTGTCCAGTGATGTCAACGAGTGTCTCAGCATTCTCCTTCCTGATTGGCTGAGACACAGCAGTAGTGCCATTAGTGTCAATCAAAGTCAGCTAGCCAATCGTCTGAATGGACACAGGGAGCTATGACTCAGCTCGAGTGCCCCCATAGCAAGCTGCTTGCAGTGGGGGCACTGAACAGGAGGGAGGGGCCAGGATCACAGAAGAGAGACCCGAGAAGAGGAGGATCCAGGCTGCTCTGTGCAAATCCACTGCAACAGAGCAGGTAAGTACAACATGTTTGTTATTTTTATAGGAAAAAAAACAAGACTTTACAATCACTTTAAAGTTTTGTAGCAGTGGTATTTGGTCCCATCCAGGATAGCAAGGTCATTTCTTACAAAGGCATCCTCCTAATATTTGAGTGGGTGTGGATAGAAAGGGTCTATGCTCGGCATTTGTTGGATTAGCTCTAAAATTAAAAGGTTTAGTAGATCTGTTATACACATAAATGCATAAAGCTTGCCTGCTGAAACACTAAATAAATAAAATTAATACAATAGTTTTTATGAAATAATCTAAAAAATGAATGCTTTTATTAGTATAAATTATATTGATGATTTTGTTTTGCTTTGCTCTAAAATGCTCTATAACATGTTAATATTTTCTTGGATTAACATCCTTATAATTTTTGGTATATCTTGTAAAAAAATTTCCTAATAGCTAAACTGATGCTCCAAATGTCTCCTGGTTCATAGTTGGTTTAACCACTTCAGCCCCGGAAGGATTTACCCCCTTCCTGACCAGAGCACTTTGTGCGATACGGCACTGGGTCATTTTAACTGACAATTGCGCAGTCGTATGACATTGCACCCAAACAAAATTGATGTCCTTTTTTTCCCAGAAATAGAGCTTTCTTTGGTGGTATTTGATCACCTCTGTGGTTTTTATTTTTTGCGCTATAAACAAAAAAAGAGCGACAATTTTGAAAAAAAAGCAAATTTTTTACTTTTTGCTATAATAAATATCCCCAAAAAATATATAAAAAAACAAATTTCTTTCTCAGTTTAGACCGATATGTATTCTTCTACATATTTTTGGTAAAAAAAAAAAAAAATCGCAATAAGCGAATATTAAATGGTTTGCGTAAAAGTTATAGCGTCTACAAAATAGGGGAAAGATTTATGGCATTTTTATTATCATTTTTTCTTTATTAGTAATGGCGGCGACCTGCGATTTTTTTTATCGTGACTGTGACATTATGGCAGACACATCGGACACTTTTGACACTATTTTGGGACCATTGTCATTTATACAGCGATCAGTGCTATAAAAATGCACTGATTACTGTGTAAATGACATTGGCAGGGAAGGGGTTAAACACTAGGGGGCGATCAAGGGGTTAAGTGTGTCCTAGGGAGTGATTCTAACTGTAGGGAGATTGTCTCACTAGAACATGACAGAGATCACTGCTCCCAATGACAGGGAGCAGTAGATCTCTGTCATGTTGCTAAGCAGAACAGGGAAATGCCTTGTTTGCATCTCCCCGTTCTGCTGCTCCGTGACACGATCACGGGCCCCCGGCGGAAATAGAGTCCGCGGGACCCGCAGGCATTCTCACAGAGTACGCGACAGGCACACACATCCACTATGCCGCCATTTAAAGGGGACGTACCTGTACGCCCATTTGCCCAGCCGTGCCATTGTACTGACGTATATCGCAGTGCACTGGTTGGCAAGGGGTTAAAGTGTATGTATAGCCAAAACTTTTTTCAGTTTTGGATAGAGTGAGCAAGGGTTAGGCTGCTTTAACACTGATCCACTGTGGTTTGGTCATATCGCAGGTATACTGGCAGTTTTTGCGCACCCACGCTTTCCCATAGGCTTCTTTTATATTGAGCGGTTTGGTGCTTTTTCCAAAGGCACACCAAAAGTCTTGCATGCAGGGGAAAGTACTGGTAACCTGCTCAAAAACACAGGTACACTGCGCTGCACCCGCTCTGAGGGGAAAGCTTAGCAGAGAAATATGAAAGGATCCTTAGATCTGTCAAATTTTCTTGCTGTCTGTAACCCCATTGGTGAAATTTACTCTCTCTATTTTCTCTGTTCTCACTAAGACAGAAAGTGCTGAAAAGTCCAATATTTAACAATTGTCACAGAACTAAAAGTGGGAAATGTCTTTTGGTAAGGACATATATTGCATTTCCGGGAAGTGAAGGGATATCTCCCCATGAGACACAGGCAGCAAAAAATAAGCTAATATGAAGTTTTATTTTTTTCCTACTCTAACTGAAAAAAAAAATTTTGGCTGTACGTACATTTTAACTTCAAAGATTCAAGAGGGTGGCATTTTTTTTTTTAAGAATTTGTCAGGGTACAGTAACACCACAGCACAATATGGACTTTGATCTATAAAGCAGAAAAGGCATCTGATAGAATACAAAGCATAGATGGTTCATTAAAAAAAAAAGGATTTTTCCAAAGGTGCATGTAGCACCTACAGAGCCTCATTTATATATAATTTCAAACCTATGACTGGTTAATGTGCCTCAGCAGGTAACCTTTGTACGGTGATACATGTATTAGACTTAATAAATCTAAAATCTCTGACACAAAACCTTTTAACTAAAGGGAGAACTCAAAAAATGTTGTGCTCAACTTCGGAAATACACATAAGATGTCTATGGATCAAAGCTTGCTATTTTGGATGGGACCAAGTACTTCTGCAACAAAACTAGCTTCCATTGAAATATCCTGAATCCCAGTTTTGTATATCTGGCTTGGTTATTCAGCGATTCCAAGTTTGGCCAGATCACCAGACCTAGTCTGATTACTGATCTTAGTTTTTAATTTTTTTTATTAAGGTTTGATTACGGTATTAGTAGAGCCCCCCTGCCCCAAAGCACACACCCCCCCATGTTGAGGGCATGTGGCCTGGTATCGTTCAAGGGGGAACTCGTTCTCCCCCCCCTTTCCTGGCCTGCCAGGCTGCATGCTCGGATAATGGTATGGTATGGATCTTGGGGGGGACCCCATGCCTTTTTTTTTTTAAGGTTCCCCTTAAAATCCATAACAGACCCAACAGGCCTGGTATGCATTGGGGAGGGCCCCTACGCTGTTTTTTTTTATTTTCATTTTTTTATTGCTGACAATATTTTTTATTTTTATTCAGCTGTCAGCGGAGAAGCCCATGGACAGTTGATGATTCATCGGTTGTTAAGGACGTGGTGGCCGGCTTCCCGGCCCCGCTTCTTAATGACCAGCTAGTTACTGCAATTTACTGCAAAGCTTTGCCCAATCAGGGCTTAGAACACACTGTACACTCCAAACGCCATGCAAATTCAAACAATTCAAAGCATTTAACATTTTTCTTTTGTGCAGCTCTAGCTATAGAAAGCTTATAAGACAGGCAATATTTTGAATAGCCTGTATCATTTTTCTTTAAGACGGCTTTTCATTTGACTGCCCCATTGTGGTACCATTTTGGGATGTCCCAGTTACTAATGATCTAAAGCAGAACTGTGTCCTCCAATGAATGCGGGCAGAGCTGTGTCCTACAATGAATGTGAAGAAAAGGATTTTCTGGTTTTTGCAAAAAATCTTATTATAAGCAATCATTTTGCTGCAAGGAAAATAATCAGTATGTGGCATAGTTTTCAAATAACTGCTAAATTGTCCTGCCTAGCAAATTCAAGGCTGTCTGATGCTAAAGATGTCTCCAAGAACCCCAAAAATTTATAGTGGGATCTGCAGATAATTCTTGCAACTGTTGGGGCAGATTTAATATAGATTGTGCACTTTGCAAGTGCAGTTGCACTCTATAAGTGCAGTTGCTCCAGAGCTTAGTATATGAGGTAAAGATTCACTTTACAAGAAATACACAATCACATGCAAGGAAAATAAAGAACAGCATTTTTGTACCTGATTGGAAGATGGAAGTTCACAGACCTTCCCCTACTTACTTTGCTCTGGAACAACTGCACTTGCAAAATGCACAGTCTGTGCATGCACCTATAATAAGAAAAATATTTTACCAACTTAACCTACATAGGAGGTGTGCCAGATAAAAAGCTTTTGCTGTGAGAAAAAGAACATTAGAATAAGACTGCAGTTTACCATTGAACATATTGGCGAAGACCAGGCACTCTAGAACAATGTACTGTGGACATACAAATCAAAGATAGAGTTGCTTGGCCATAATAATTAGACATGTGCAATTTGTTTCGATACGAATACAAATTCGGACAAATTTTTGGTTGTTTAGAGATTCAGATGTATCCGAATCTCCAAAATAAATAGTTACAAGTTTAGTTGAAATTCGTTAAATTTGTTTAGTTTATTTATTTTCTAACAAATTCCATATTTTCAGAATGATTAGAATTTGGGTCGGTCGAAAAGTGATTGGCCGATTCTAATTCTGTGTGAGGAATACCTGGTTGTTAAGCAGCAGACCGGGAAGCCGGCTACCACGTCCTTAATAACCAATGGGTCATCAGCTGTCAGCTGGCTTCCCCACTGACAGCTAAAATGTAAACAAAACAATGTTGGAAATAGAAAATTCCAAAAAAAACCCAGCATGCCCCCACACAATCAATTCCAATCCCTTATCCGACCATGCAGTCTGGCAGGTCAGGAAAGGGGGGGCAAGCGAGCCCCCCCCCTCCTGAACCATACTAGACCACATACCCTCAACATGTGGTAGTGAGTGCTTTGGGGTGGGGGTCTACGGGCAGGGGGCTTATCAGAATCTGGAAGCCCCCTTTAATAAGGGGCCCCCAGATCCCACCCCCCATGTGAAGGAGTACCCCTACCCATTCACCAAAAATGTGTAAAAAGTGAATAAAGATAGTAAACAAGTTTTTGACAATTTCTTTATTAAAAAATGAAAAACAATGTCCCCCGATGTAGATCCATCTAACGCTGCCCGCCACATCGCCAAACCCAAGAAAAGGAAAAAGAGATAGATCTATATCGGGGAACATTGTTTTTTATTTTTTAGTAAAGGAGTTGTCAAAAACTGTCCACAGACCCCCACAACCACCACCCAGGGTTGTCGGGAAGAGGCCCTTCTCCCCATCAATATGGGGACAAGGTGCTTTGGGGCAGGGGGCAGAGCCACCCACCCCCTCCATGTTAAGGGCATGTGGCCTGGTATGGTTCAGGAGGGGGGGCACTCGCCCATCCCCCCCTTTCCTGGCCTGCCAGGCTGCATGCCCGGATAAGGGTCTGGTATGGATTTAGGGGAGGGAACCCCACGCCATTTTTTTTCTTTCTTTTTTTTTAAATAGCTGGGCCGGCAATTGCAACCGTGAGTACATTTAAATGTGATTTGACTTGTTTATTTTTTCTTTAGAAATGTCATGTTTGCTGCAGCATGTTCTATGCATGCTACAGATGCACCACTTTACAGGCAGACTAAGGGGACCCCGCACTATATTTTAAGGAATTTTTCATTTTGATTATATCACTTTAAGTGGGGTTATTTAAAAAAAATAAAGAAAGGGGGGGTCCCCCCCCCCTCCAGTCCATACCAGGCACTTCGGGTCTGATATGAACTTTAAGGGGAACCCCACTTCATAATTTTTTTAAAGACTGCGTGTGGTCCCCCCCAAAATTCATACCAGACGGACTAGCGAGCGTCCCTCCCTGACCCATACAAGGCCACATGAACTTTAATGGCATCCTAGTCTTGGTCTGTAGTGTTCAATATTTAGTCGGCCCACCCTTTGCAGCTATAACAGCTTCAACCCTTCTTGGAAGCAGTGGTGGCAGCAAATTTTGATTTAGTTTTAGTCTAAGTCTTGGGACTAAAATGGCATTTTAGTTTTAGTGCCATTTTAGTCTTCTACAAGTGTTTTTGTTTTAGTCGTATTTAGTCAACTAACTCGTCAGTACATTTTAGTCGACTGGGTGTCTAATCTAATGGGTGTAGTTAAATTGTAATGCATTATTTAAGCATTTCTCTACAGTTTTCAAACTCATTATATACTACTGCTGGAGTGAAAAATCGAAGATGTTATTGTTTATGATATTGAGGTTTGTACATGCACTACAGACACAGATTTAGTTGTTATATAACATCTTTATTTAAGTAAAACTGTTTTTGTGAAGAATATTGCTTTTTTGACAAAAGGGTAACGTAAAATACAAAAAAAAAAACTCTTTGCGTGATCGTAATGATGCCACCTACCATGCACTGTACAATCATTTACGTGAAGTTAATAGTTCAAAAAACTCAAACTGAACAACAGAACACAACAAAACATTTCAGCAGCCTGGGGTCAAGAAGGACAGCAAAGAGGCCGCAGGCCAGGCCACTATCTCATTCCAGGAAAAACATCAGGAACAGACTGATATTCTGCAAAAGGTACAGGGATTGGACTGCTGAGGACTGGGGGGAAAGTAATTTTCTCTGATGAATCCCCTTTCTGATTGTTTGGGGCATCCGGAAATAACCTTGTCCAGAGAAGAAAAGGTGAGCGGGAGCTTTACACTGCCAGTCCTGTCATACTCACAGTAAAGCATCCTGAAACCATTCATGTGTGGGGTGGGTTGCTTCTCAGCTAAGAGAGTGGACTCGCTGACAATTTTGCCTAAGAACACAGCCATGAATAAACGGTACAAAAACATCTTCAGGCTCAGAGAACAACCTCTAACCATCCAAGAACAGTTTGGTGATGAACAATGCTTTTTCCAGCATGATGGAGCACCCTGCCATTGCCAATGCCATAAGGCAAAAGTGATAACTAAGTGGCTTGGGGAACAAAACATGGGAATTTTGGGTCCATGGCCAGGAAACTCCCCAGACCTTAATCCCATTAAGAACTTGTGTTCAATCCTCAAGAGGCGGGTGAGTGAGCAAAAAAAACCCCACAAATTCTGACAAACTCCAAGCATTGATTATGCAAGAATTGGCTACCAGTGCCATCAGTCAGGAATCAGTATGTGACGCAGAAGTTGATTGATAACATGCCAGGGCGAATTGCAGAGGTCTTGAAAAAGAAGGGTCAACTCAACGCTGCAAATATTGACTCTGCATAAACTTAATGTGATTGTCAATGAAAGCCTTTGACACTTATGAAATGCTTGTGATTATACTTCAGTATACCATAGTAACATCTGACAAAAAGATCTAAAAACATTGAAGCAGCGGTGTCATTCTCAAAACTTTTGGCCATAGCTGTACATGTACAAGGCCAAGCACAGCACACACAGACAGCACACTGCACAGACACTGTCACTGCCAGTCTGGCACAGCATAATAAATACTTGAGGGTAATGCTTATTTCTACAATAAAAATCAGTTTACTGTCAGTTTATTATTTTAACAGTTCTAATTCTCAGATACATTCAAAGAAAATGTGCACAGTCTACAATAATTGTGTGGATTATAACAGTCACCACTTTTTATCAACTCCTCTCTCCTCTCAGCATTCGCAATGACAATAGAGGTAAATATCACACTAAAAAGACTACTGGGGCAGGACCCTGACATAAGGCTGCCCTTTTTGACCATTACTGATCTATTTTTCTTTTTCATTTGTGTGATATTTACCACTATTGTCAAATTTGTCAATGCTAAGAGAGAGAATAGTTGATAAAAAGTGGTGGTTGTTGTTGTTGTTCCACACATTTGTAGCCTCAGCTTGTTCATTTTTCCTATGAACAATTGTCCCATTGACAATTAAAAGCCTTGTTGAACTATTGATTCTTCTTATCGCAAAAAGCACAACCCACGAGTATTACAGTATCTCACAAAAGTGAGTACACCCCTCACATTTTTGAAAATATTTTATTATATTTGTTCATGTGACAACACTGAAGAAATGACACTTTGCTGCAATGTAAAGTGGTGAGTGTACAGCTTGTATAACAGTGTAAATTAACTGTCCCCTCAAAATAACTCAACACACAGCCATTAATGTCTAAACCGCTGGCAACAAAAGTGAGTACACCCCTAAGTAAAAATGTCCAAATTGGGCCCAAAGTGTCAATATTTTGTGTGGCCACCATTATTTTCCAGCAGTGCCTTAATCTTCTTGGGCATGGGGTACACCAAAGATTCACAGATTGCCACTGGACTCCTCTTCCACTCCTCCAAAACAACATCACGGAGCTGGTGGATGTTGGAGACCTTGCGCTCCTCCACCTTCCGTGGATGCCCCACCAATGCTCAATGGGGTTTAGCTCTGTAACATGCTTGGCCAGTCCATCACTTTTACCCTCAGCTTCTTTACCAAGGCAGTGGTCATCTTGGAGGTGTGTTTGGGGTCATTATCATGTTGAAATACTGTCCTGCGGCCCAGTCTCTGAAGTGAGAGGATCATGCTCTGCTTCAGTATATCACAGTACATGTTGACATTCATAGTTCCCTCAAAGAACCGTAGCTCCCCAGTGCCGGCAGCACTCATGCAGCCCCAGACCATGACACTCCCACCACCATGCTTGACTGTAGGCAAGACACACTTGTCTTTGTACTCCTCACCTGATTGCTGCCACACACACTTGACCAAATAAGTTTATCTTTGTCTCATCAGACCACAAGACATGGTTCCAGTAATCCATTTCTTTAGTCTGCTTGTCTTCAGCAAACTGTTTGCAGGCTTTCTTGTGCATCATCTTTAGAAGAGGCTATCTTCTGGGACGACAGCCATGCAGTCTAATTTAATGCCGTGTGCGGCATATGGTCTGAGCACTGACATGCAGACCCCCCACGCCTTCAACCTTTGCAACAATGCTGGCAGCACTCATACATCTATTTCCCAAAGACAACCTCTGGATATGACGCTGAGCTTGTGCACTTTGGTTGACCATGGCAAGGCCTGTTCTGAGTGGAACCTGTCCTGTTAAACCGCTGTATGGTCTTGGCCACCGTGCTGCAGCTCAGTTTCAGGTTCTTGGCAATCTTTTTATAGCCTAGTCATCTTTATGTAGAGCAACAATTCTTTTTTTCAGATCCTCCGAGAGTTCTTTGCCATGAGGTGCCATGTTGACCAGTATGAGAGAGTGAGAGCGATAGCACCAAATTTAACACACCTGCTCCCCATTTACACCTGAGACCTTGCAACATTAATGAGTCACATGACATTGGGGAGGGAAAATGGCTAATTGGGCCCAATTTGGACATTTTCACTTAGGGGTGTACTCACTTTTGTTGCCAGCGGAATTAGACATTAATGGCTGTGTGTTGAGTTATTTTGAGGGTGCAGCAAATTTACACTATTATACAAGCTTTACACTCACTACTTTACATTGTAGCAAAGTGTCATTTCTTCAGTGTTGTCACATGAAAAGATATAATACAATATCTACAAAAATGTGAGGAATGTACTCACTTTTCTGAGATACTGTAGGTATGCTTCTTATGTTAGAAATAGAAATACCTGGAGAATGAAACACTTCTACTTTTTTCAATAAATTTTAAGGAAAGCACTTCGTGCCAACATGACCCTTGCTCTATTCCGCCGGCCTCTAGAGAGGTCACCTGTGACACTGAATACCCTCTCTGCAAAGGCTTAAGAAGCTGGCATAGCCAGCAGGTCTAATGCAAGAGGTTTTAGATGGAGATAAAAAGTGTCATGCCTTGACAGCCAAAACTCTGTTGCAGTGTCCTCACTGATGGTGGCAAATTGGTGCAAAAGCTCTTCCTTATATCTTCTGATCTGCTGCTTTATGCTGTTTGACGAGATCCTCTGCCTGGGTCTTCTGCAGCATTTAGAAAGAAACTGAAAAACTGGCTGCTTAGATGTGGATGTCGGTGGCAGTGTTTCTTCCACTTGCTGTGATAGTTCCACATTATCTTCTTCAGGCAATTCCTCATGTTGCATAGAAATGGGTGACTCAGGGGGTTGGATGTGTCATTGCCATCATCCCTTGGAAGATTCAGAAACAAATGTATACCTCAGCATGGGATTTTTAAGGCAATGTAGTAAAGAAAAAATTATATTTAGATAAAAGAATAATTTATTGGTACATAGAAAATATATAACATACAAAAATACTTTTAGTGATCATACAATTAAAAAGAAAAATCGTCAAATAGCATGAAGCAAGCAGGGAGCTAGAGCTCCTACATCGTGATACATCCTGCTACAAGATACAATCACCACCTATAGCGATGCGATGGCGTCAAGTAGCGGTGTTGTTCTTGTGTGTGTGGCAATGTGGATTTTCTTACGGCATACTCCTCAGTATTTTTAAGCATTTCCTGATTGTTCTCATCCGCCACATCAACAAGGGTTTCACAGACATTAGGGTTGACAAAACAAGCAGCTGCTGCAAGTGGTGAGAACATTTCATCAGTTGGATCCAAGAATGAAGCAAAACGCTGGTTCACGCTCCCTTTCATCTTCTGTGCAATTGTGGCAAAGTCTTGGTAGCTAGTGTTCTGTTGAAAGCCCTCAACATGGACATGGACATGGTGTCACTCTGGAGGGTTTTAGTATGTTCTGCAAAAGGCAGCAGTAGATCATGCAATGATGTGAGCTTTTGCCATTTACTAAGGAGCAAGCTGTCCCATCCCATGTTGTTTGCGATTTGTCAGACCGACTCTTTCAGTTTAAGGAGTCTTGCGATCATGTTGAATGTACTTGACCAGCATGTGGAGCAGTCATTTAAAAGAGTAAGACCACAATGCTCCAATAGCTTCTGTGTTGCAATTGAAGACTTGCAGAAGAGGTTCACTATTGATCTTGTTCATCCAGTATTCTCTTCACACTTTCCTCCTTCTGCACCATGTGGACCACAAGTTGAAAGGTATGCACCACACATGGTGTCCAGTCCATGTTGATCTGTTGGTACCTAACAAGTGGAACACAGCCAAAAAAGCATAACGTACAGTATATAGAAAAGGTTACTGTTCCATTCTATTATTTTAACACTTAACATCTTATGGGAATACTTTTACACAAGACTACAAATAAAGTGGAAAAATAACAAAGATGCACCCGTAGAGTAGAGCAGATAGCACCACATGTTAATCATCTCATATCCATGTGATAATTGACTGGTGTCAACCGTGTCATCATGTAAAAGAATAATAAAAATTGCTCACCACAGATCATCAATTTCAGACTCAGCCTCAGAGTCACTTTCCATCATGGGGGAGTCTTCCTCACTAGAGCTGGGTGGTTCTTCTGCTGCTGCTGTGGTTTGTTTAAATGCTGCCACCATATTGCTCCCGTTGTCCGTTATCACTGTAAGGATATTCCTCTTTGGTATGTCCCACTCTTGCAAGCGTTTGTCCACACATGATTTGATTGACTGTGCAGTGTGTGGGTGGGCTACTTGTTCCAGATCTCCATCCAATTGAGCATCTGTAGAATGTGCTGGAAAAATAAGTCTGATCCATGGAGGCCCCACCTCGCAACTTACAGTACTTAAAGGATTGCCTTCTGATGACTTGGTTCCAGAAACCACAGCATACTATTCAGAGGTCTATCGGCACCCATGCCTCGATGGGTCAGGGCTGCATATGGGGCTATTGTGGCTGCAAAAGGGGGGCCTACTCAATGTTAGCTTGGTGGTCATAAAGTTATGGCTGATCAGTTTGTATTATATGCAAAGAACAAGTAAGCAAAGGATGCAGCAGACCCCTAATCTAAGACCACCCCCTCTCTCTCCAACAGGCCAGTGAAGGACCTCATGGGGAATATTATAGGCACACACTGCATATTGTGGTCAATAAAAGATAGGATGTGGTGGACAGAGTTCATATTACAGGGAGCGTGTTCACACAGCACTGGATATCTGTTTTTTGGGGAAGTGCTAAATTTGTTACAAATGACCAATGTTGTGAATAATTAGTTCACCCAGTATCCTCTGAGGGCAACAATCCTGTACATCTCCAGGGCACCTCTCTACCTGTCCCACTGAGCTCACTCAGCCTGTGTATCCATCACATGCCAGAGTTGGCCAGTAGGTAGACATATTTGTCACAAATTGAAAACCGCATTTCATCCGGACATTGCAAAGTATTACCAAGCAGCCCAAATTTCCCAACTCTCCATGCTCCACACAACTTCTGATATCCCCTTATGGGTTCTCCTGGAGGTACCCAATTGCGCGCCTGTCCCTATCTCGGCCCTATTGTGGCTACCCCCTAAAATGCAACCGCCTTCTGCCAGCCCCCTCATGATACACAGTCTGAAATTATGGGACTCGATACGATAAGCTTATGTCCCCATTCTTACCGCTGCTTCCCCTCTTGAATAAACCTATGTTCCCACCTGGCCTAGAACAACCCCACATCTTTTCATGCTGGCCCACCCATGGGTTTTCCCTGGTTCGCCACTTTCTTCATACCCACGCCTTTCCCACGTGGTCCTCGTTTCGAGAGACCCATGAAGCTCCACCTGCCGAACTCTTCCGTTATATCCAACTGCGACACTGGATAACTTCCCTTCGGCGCCTGGGCTCCTTTCCGTATCAAATAACTGCCTTTGAGCACTCCTGCTAACATTGCCCAGGTGCTCGCGGCACCATTTCCATGATATACTCCTTACTAACTGCTGGCAACAATTCCACTACCCTTTCCTATGTGCTTAAATGGGAACGCGACCTGTCCCCCATAGATCTAGCAGACTGGGGTAAAGCCTGGTCCAGCATAGCAAAATGCTCCTTTAACACTGCCACTTTGGAGGCGGCCTATAAGGTCCTCCTGCGCTGGTACTGGGTCCCAGCCCGTATCGCCAAATCAAACCCATCATGCAATGACAGATGCTTTCGAGGTTGTGGTCAACGAGAAGATGAATTGCACACATGGTGGGCTTGCCCCCGTCTTGTAGGCTTCTGGTCAAGGGTCTTTGGTCTACTTTCCTCCCTATTTCATGCTCCCTTCCGCAAAGACCCCAAATTTGCATTACTCCATTGCCCGCTCCCGGGCCTCTTCTCTCATCAACAAAAACTAGCTACATACTTATTTATTGCCGCCAAACGAACAATAGCGAGGGCTTGGAAAAAACCCTCTGTCTCATTTGCAGAGGTGAAGAATTCCTTGACGACCCTCATGATCCACGAGTAAATGTCCAGCGTCCTCCACGACTCCCATGCAAAATTCCTTAAGGTATGGGCCCCGTGGTGGTCCTACACACTCCCCAACCTAAATCCAACTAGTCTAGGTCTGTAAATTCAACTTGAACTAGCCTCCAGCCTGGGGGACCCCTTTTTCCCCCTCCCATTTCCTCTCTTTCTGGGCCTCTTGCCCGCTGCTCTGTTCTACTCTTATATCCCTTCCTCCTTCCCACTCCGTTGTTGTATATGTGTTCTTTTCCCCCCTTTTTTTTTTTTCTTCTTTCCTCTCTTCTCGTGTTTGTTTGTCTCCCCCTACCCTGTTTTGCGGACAACTCTGCTCACTCTTGTCTGCCTTAGCCCCTGGGCCTCATGGCTTGGGCATAGCGCACTGACCGCCGGCCCTGGCTGACAGGTCAATGTCAGTTGATAAAATACATCAAAAATGTTCATTATGTACTTTCATGTAAACCTTATTCCTATGTTTTTGTACATATCCCCTGCGTGGGAATTCGTTATCTAGGTTTTTCCCTTTCTCATATTTCAATAAAAAACATTGTACCAGAAAACCGCATTTCAGTCATCCATGAATACTGTATCATATCATTATATGCTTGATGAGCTTTTAAGGCCATCATCCTACATTGAATTAGAACTGGAAATAGTCCTTTCAACATGATAACAATCCAAGAACTCTAGCAAATCCACAATGAAAAGACTAAAAAAGAACAAATCCATAGTAATGGACTGACCTAACTAATACTCTGATTTGAATGACTTTGAAATGTTGTGGGATTTTCTGAAACTATTGGCACATGCAACACAGACAGCTTGCAACTGAAGTAATTTTTGCAAGTTTCCTTGTGTTTTGTATTCAAGTATACCACCATTATTATTGCAGGTTCTTATATAGTATTATTAGCCACTGTGCTGCCTTTATGTATAGGCGCTGTTTAAATGAATTGCCCATTTTTTGGGGGGTTGCAGTTTAAAGGCTTTGTATACTTTCAAATGTTTTGTTGTGTTAAGAAGGTATTCGAGTAGTTGTAATCTCCATGTTGTTTGTTTGCCTTACCTTTCAATGATGAGCTCAGTTGTTGTGGCTGCAGCGGCACATGCGCTATGAAGGTCCTCTTTTCCCATTTTCATTGTATTTTCCTAATTTGCAGTCTTCTATATTTAAAAAAACATGATATTTTGATGTGCATCTGATACTTGTCTATTAAACACAATCATTAAAGTTTTGCTGTTCTTTTTTTCAAGCATGCATTTGTCACACACATAGCAGAGACAAAGATTCATTCCTGGTTACATTTAGAAAAGAAACAGTAGTAATACAGTATAGCCTCCAAATATTTTAACTTTTTTCATGAATGTTCTATTTTGTAGATTCTGCAAAAACTGAATACCAGAATAGACTGCTAAATAGAGGCTTTGTAGGTGTGGCATCACTGGTTACTTAAAGTTAACCTAAATTATAAAAATTGAGAACTACTGTCTCGTTATCTCTTATAATACTGTACATATGAGTTATTTTTATTAAGGTAAAAAATCCTACGTACAGTAAACATATGCTGATTTTGCCAGTCCCATTAACTTAAAATAGCCTTTCCTGTATGTCTCTAACTATGCTAAGCGTGGAGGGGATTTCCCAGCTATCGTGATCAAATGGCATCCAGGTAAATACTATTTTCAGAATGAGGTCAGCAATGGCAACCAATATATACTATATGTATGAAAACTATTTTTTTTTAATACTAATTTTGCCTTTGTGTTTTCTATAACAGCATGTCCCTTTTAAACCACAGTTGTGATCCGAACTGTGTGATAGTGTTTGAAGGAACGTGTCTGCAACTCCGTTCAGTAAAGAAAATACTAAAGGGTGAAGAGGTATGAAAACTAACTTATCCCCCCTCCTGTCATAGACACCTGGAACAGTAATCTTCCATCCATTTACATTCCTGAGAGCTGCCTCATTTCTGAATTTTGGGTAAACCATCAATCACCACTCATATCTCGCATATAAAGAAAATACAATGCGTTAAACTGTCTTTTCTTGCTGCTGGGCTATCCGCGTTTTTTCCTAGTTCTAAATTACCCTTATTCATGATAAATGTCTTTGCATGTCCTCATTCCCTGCATGAGGAATCCAGAAACTCTTTCATAGTTCATTTTCTTTAAAATATATAAAAATGCACTTAAAACAAATCAGCAGCTTCCACTAATCATCCCATATTTAATCTTTCTTGCATTGAAATGTTTTTTTTTTGCAGTAATCTGCCAGTCTCAGGGAGGTAAAAAAAGAAAACTTGTATACCAATATCTTGGGGAGGGTTCATTTAGCTGAATATCTAAGTATGATGTACTGCCTCAATAGTTTATCTAATGACAATAATAACCCTTACTTGTCCAGCTGTAGTGGAATTTTCTATAGTTGGTATACTTGGCTAACTTTGGCTAGAAAGTACACTTTTTTTGCAGCTGTCTGAGTTTAGCTGTTAAGAGCACAGACACATCATTCCACGTGTTAAGGGTTCCCGATGGTAATCAGCAATATTTTTATAGGGGTGTTGGGCACCTATAAGAAATATGTGCAGCCATAAACATATATTTCCCACACCCACCTAACAACTGTCCCCGAGCCACCCACCATAAAATAATTCCCTGCATCTATTACCTTTTGTACCACCACCCCCTCCCTTTAGAATGTAAGCTCTACGAGCAGGGCCCTCCTGTCCCTTCTGTATTGAGCTGTACTGTAATTGTGCTGTCCCCCCTCTACATTGTAAAGCGCAGCGTAGACTGTTAGCGCTATATAAATCGTGTATAATAATAATAATATAATAATAAACAGGCAAAATATGTAAAAACAATTATTGATGCATCACATGGATAGTATCAGTGTTGCCATAAACATGAAATTTGGCTTTAAGGAATATCTAAAGCCAAACCTGTTATTTAAGTTTTGAATAGAGTGGGGCATTGTTAACCACTTCAGCCCCGGAAGATTTGGCTGCTCAATGACCAGGCCATTTTTTGCGATACGGCACTGCATCCATTTAACTGACAATGGCGCGGTCAGTCAAACTGTGTACCCTAACAAAATTGACGTCCTTTTTTTCCCACAAATAGAGCTTTCTTTTGGTGGTATTTGATCACCTCTGCGGTTTTCATTTCTTGCGCTATAAACAAAAGAAGAGCGACAATTTTGAAAAAAACACAAAAATCGCAATAAGCGTATATTGATTGGTTTGCACAAAAGTTATAGTGTCTACAAAATAGGGGATAGATTTATGGCATTTTTATTATTATACATTTTTTTTACCAATAATGGCGATGATTAGGGATGAGCTTCGAGTTCGAGTCGAACTCATGTTCGACTCGAACATTGGCTGTTCGCAAGTTCGCCGAACAGCGAACAATTTGGGGTGTTCGCGGCAAATTCGATTGCCGCGGAACACCCTTTAAAAGTCTATGGGAGAAATGAAAAGTGCTAATTTTAAAGGCTTATATGCAAGTTATTGTCATAAAAAGTGTTTGGGGACCTGGGTCCTGCCCCCAGGGGACATGGATCAATGCAAAAAAAAGTTTTAAAAATGGCCGTTTTTTCAGGAGCAGTGATTTTAATAATGCTTAAAGTCAAACAATAAAAGTGTAATATCCCTTTAAATTTCGTAGCTGGGGGGTGTCTATAGTATGCCTGTAAAGGGGCGCATGTTTCCCGTGTTTAGAACAGTCTGACAGCAAAATGACATTTCGAAGGAAAAAACCCATTTAAAACTACTCGCGGCTATTGCATTGCCGTCCGACAATACACATAGAAGTTCATTGATAAAAACGGCATGGGAATTCCCCACAGGGGAACCCCGAATCAAAATTAAAAAAAAAAAATGACGTGGGGGTCCCCCTAAATTCCATACCAGGCCCTTCAGGTCTGGTATGGATATTAAGGGGAACCCCGGCCAAAATTTAAAAAAAAAATGACATGGGGGTCCCCCTAAATTCCATACCAGACCCTTCAGGTCTGGTATGGATTTTAAGGGGAACCCTGTGCCAAAAAAAAACAAAAAATGGCGTGGGGTCCCCCCAAAAATCCATACCAGACCCTTATCCGAGCACGCAACCTGGCAGGCCGCAGGAAAAGAGGGGGGACGAGAGTGCGCCCCCCCCGAACCATACCAGGCCACATGCCCTCAACATTGGGAGGGTGCTTTGGGGTAGCCCCCCAAAACACCTTGTCCCCATGTTGATGAGGACAAGGGCCTCATCCCCGCAACCCGGGCCGGTGGTTGTGGGGGTCTGCGGGTGGGGGGCTTATCGGAATCTGGAAGCCCCCTTTAACAAGGGGACCCCCAGATCCCGCCCCCCCTGTGTGAAATGGTAAGGGGGTACTTACCCCTACCATTTCACTAAAAAACTGTCAAAAATGTTAAAAATGACAAGAGACAGTTTTTGCTTCTTCTTTCTTCCTTCATCTTCTTCTGGTTCTTCCTCCGGCATTCTCGTCCAGCATCTCCTCCGCGGTGTCTTCTATCTTCTTCTCCTCGGGCCGCTCTGCACCCATGGCATGGGGGGAGGCTCCCGCTCTTCTCTTCATCTTCTTCATCTTCTTCTTCTTTTCTTCTCTTCTTCTCTTCTTCTCTTCTTCTCTTCTTCATTTTCTTCTCCGGGCCGCTCCGCATCCATGCTGGCATGGAGGAAGGCTCCTGCTGTGTGACGGCATCTCCTCGTCTGACGGTTCTTAAATAACGGGGGGTGGGGCCACCTGGTGACCCCGCCCCCTCTGACGCACGGTGACTTGACGGGACTTCCCTGTGACATCACGGGGAATGCCACAGGGAAGTCCCGTCATGTCCCGTGCGTCAGAGGGGGCGGGGTCACCGGGTGGCCCCGCCCCCCGTTATTTGAGAACCGTCAGACGAGGAGATACCGTCACTCAGCGGGAGCCTCCCTCCATGCCAGCATGGATGCGGAGCGGCCCGGAGAAGAAAATGAAGAAGAGAAGAAGATGAAGAGAAGAGCGGGAGCCTCCCCCCATGCCATGGGTGCGGAGCGGCCCGAGGAGAAGAAGATAGAAGACGCCGCGGAGGAGATGCTGGACGAGAACGCCGGAGGAAGAACCAGAAGAAGAAGAAGATGAAGGAAGATAGAAGAAAGAAGAAGAATTTAAATAAAGGAATTGTCAAAAACTGTCTCTTGTCATTTTTAACATTTTTGACAGTTTTTTAGTGAAATGGTAGGGGTAAGTACCCCCTTACCGTTTCACACGGGGGGCCGGGATCTGGGGGTCCCCTTGTTAAAGGGGGCTTCCAGATTCCGATAAGCCCCCCACCCGCAGACCCCCACAACCACCGGCCAGGGTTGTGGGGATGAGGCCCTTGTCCTCATCAACATGGGGACAAGGTGTTTTGGGGGGCTACCCCAAAGCACCCTCCCAATGTTGAGGGCATGTGGCCTGGTATGGTTCAGGAGGGGGGGGCCGCACTCTCGTCCCCCCCTCTTTTCCTGCGGCCTGCCAGGAAGGGTCTGGTATGGAATTTAGGGGGACCCCCACGTCATTTTTTTTTTTTATTTTGGCCGGGGTTCCCCTTAATATCCATACCAGACCTGAAGGGCCTGGTATGGAATTTAGGGGGACCCCCACGTCATTTTTTTTTTTTAATTTTGGTTCGGGGTTCCCCTGTGGGGAATTCCCATGCCGTTTTTATCAATGAACTTCTATGTGTATTGTCGGACCGGCAATGCAATAGCCGCGAGTAGTTTTAAATCGTTTTTTTCCTTCGAAATGTAATTTTGCTGTCAGACTGTTCTAAACACAGGAAACATGCGCCCCTTTACAGGCATACTATAGACACCCCCCAGCTATGAAATTTAAAGGGATATTACACTTTTATTGTTTGACTTTAAGCATTTTTAAAATCACTGCTCCTGAAAAAACGTCCGTTTTTAAAACTTTCTTTTGCATTGATCCATGTCCCCTGGGGCAGGACCCAGGTCCCCAAACACTTTTTATGACAATAACTTGCATATAAGCCTTTAAAATTAGCACTTTTGATTATTCATGTTCGTGTCCCATAGACTTTAACGGTGTTCGCTTGTTCGAACGAACTTTTTTCCTGTTCGCATGTTCTGGTGCGAGCCGAACAGGGGGGTGTTCGGCTCATCCCTAGCGATGATCAGTGATTTTTATCAAGACTGCGATATTGCTGCGGACAAATTGGACACTTTTGACACATTTTTGGGAGCATTGAGAATTATACAGTGATCAGTGCTATAAAAATGCATTGATTACTGTGTAAATGTCACTGGCAGGGAAGAGGTTAACACTAGGGGGTGATCAAGGGGTTAACTGTGTTCCCTAGGTGTGTTCTAACTGTGGGGGGGTGGGACTGATTAGGGGAGGAGAAAGATCTGTGTTCATACTTAGTATGAACACCCAATCTGTCTCAGCTCCCCTGACAGAACCAGGATTTGTGTGTTTATACACACAGATCCTGGTTCTCGCTCTGTCATGAGAGATCGCGGGTGCCAGGCGGTCATCGCACCTACCGGGCACTCACATCGGCTCCGGGCACACACGCTGCGGGCGTCTTAAAGGGCTGACGTACAGCTATGCTGGCTCGCCCAGGGGAGCCATTCTACTGCAGTATAACTGCGGCGGCCGATCTGGAACCAGTTAAAACACGTCAAGATTTTTTTTTTTTGCTGTCTGTGTGCCACTGGGAACACAAAAGGAAGGTAGAAGAGATCTCTCAAGGTAAGTAAAATTCTCTTTAGAAAGCTATCAAAAAAACTAGTATCCCCATTCGCCATTGGAAGATTTCACCTCTATTCCTATTCAGTAAGCCCTCGTTAATATGGGCGTACTACAGCATACAGCCATGCAAAGGCTTCGTTTACCTTCACTGGGATGCACTGGTGTTCTGTTCATCCCCGTGCAGGTAGTTCCATTCATGTCAATTTTAACACAGCAGCTGCATGGACAGAGCCGCTGCTCCCAATTTGACATCCGTGTAGGCGTGTGCAGGGCCCCAAATGCAGACATGCACCCTCACCTGCACATATGTCAAACTGGGAGCATCAATTGTGTCTATGCAGCCACTGTGTCCTAACTGACATGAATAGGAGTGCCTGCACAAGGTACATGGAACACCTATGCTACCCCATACCGGTAAACACAGTCCTCACAAAGGCAAATGCACCCATGTGAAAAAGGGCAAACTAATCAAAATTAAGGAATTTACTTCACTTTCTGGTTCCAACGGTAATATTTACTGTGGCTGAGTGTGACAGTTTGGGTGCTTCTGCCAAGGTACAGCTTCCTCCACTCTGGAACACGGAAGTAGGTATTATAGCTGAGCATTGCACCCGAGAACTAGACAACTCTAGCTTAGGTACAAACTGTAACTGACTTTATTGTGAATTCACACAGAATATATACCACCACACAAAATCAGATCACAAGAGGCTGATCACATTATTCTAAATAATGCAATTTGTAAACAGTATTATCATTAGCACATCTAAGGAACAGCCAATGTAAACAGTATTCTAATTAAACAGTAAGCTAATTAACGACTAGTCACCTAGGCAAGCCTATCATTATCACTAAGAATGAAAGAAAATCACAAATTTTCTGTTGTTACAACAGGAATAGAGGGGAAATCTAGTCCTAGATTTAGGCACTAGTCCTGGTGACAACTAAGAGGGGATTGTCCCTCACTTTGGAGGCAACTTCCTGTTGTGCCTGCGGGACAAGGAAGAGAAGGGAAATCTCTCTAATAGGACACAGATGGCAAAACACTTCAGTTCTACTTTTAAGTGGTATCAACACATTGGTTAATAAGTATGTATTTATATATAGGTGTTATATAATAGCTTTATTTGTTCTGCCTTAGTGTTATGTCAGCATCAAGGACACATTATAAATCCTTACTTGTTGAATTAGGAAAATGATTGAAAGAAGAGTATGCAGTTAGTAAACAGTGAAGGTCAATTGGGAATGGATAGGAAATCTTGGGGTCAAGTGTATGGAACAAATAGAAGTATAATGAGATGTATTGTCTTTCACAGTTTTGTATGGTATATAAAAAATACAGAACAGTCTGTCTTGAAAACCTTGTTGTTTTCAGAATAAATTGCAGAACCATCAGACAACAGACAGAATATGTAGGAGTTGAGCTGAAAAATTATTTTGCTTACAAAATTAGAAAAAGTAGCAATAGTGAGAGATGTAGGTTATGAGAGGTCAAATACATTTAGTGTGATATATTCCAGACACCCTATACCAGTGATTTATTGACACCATTAAAAGCATAGTTTTCCTAATAAGCAGTATAAACACATTAAATACAAACATACATGCAGTTCTTAGGGCTCAGTTTGAGCCATATGCATATGGCAATGTGCATTTCATTATTTGGATGCCGTTAAATCATTAAGTGTTTGTGTATTTTATACATAGAGTTAGTCAGATTGACCCTTGCCCTGGTGAATACCACAGTCACACAAACGTCAGCAAAACACTTGAACCAGACTGGTCATAAACCAATTAACCTATCAGAGTGTTCTTTTTAAATTTTGGTAGCACAAACATGAGCCTAATTTGCAAACTCTATCCAGATAGTGTCTTGGTGAGTCTACTGCTGCAATGCAGAACTGTGCCATACAACAACAGTCTTTCTAAAGTTTTTGCCTCTTGATCAGTTCAATATGTGACTTTCTACTATGCAGGTTAATTAGTTTTTGGCTTCAGCAGAGATCAGATTTGTTTCTTTCCAAAAGATGTTGAACTCTTTAGTGATTAGGTCTTGTAGTAATGAGATTTAAACGAAATTCTGCCATGGCTTCTTTTGGCTAGTTAATTCATTCACAAACACTATTTATCTAATTAAATTCATATTAATATCAGTTTTGTGTGTTCTCTATAATGTCAGTGTATTTCAAGATTAAAAAACAAGCACAGACCAAATAATTTTTTTTAATTTAAGAAGGAAAACATAAATATTCTTCTATCTTTAACAATACCTTAGAAGCATGTGGAAAGAGTGTTTATTTAATACCTTGCAACAATTTCATAACTATCTTGTCAAAATGGTGTCCCAGAGAAGCAAGTGTGTACAAAAGTAAATAAAAGAACACATTGTGCTGCATTTTTTTTTCACTCACTGTGGCACGAGTAATTAAAAAAATAAGTAAATGCGTACATTAAAAAAAAAGTACATTGAAAGAATGGACCAATACATTTCCAGCATGGGATGCTTATTGTATAGATTTGTATAATTTTGGTACACATACAGTAATAAAACCCAGTTTTACATCATTTTGTTGTAACTCAAAAAAAAAAAAGTGGCTTCCTTACTGAACATGTTACTAAGTTTCACGGATCTGCTTTGTAGCTGAACTTGAATATTGGGCAAAGAAGACATGAAATAATATAACACCTGGCAGACTGACCATAACAATCAAATTTTTGATCCTTACATCAATTTCAAACAACGTAAATTTAGTCTGTTCTGAATTTTGTATAGTTATAGACAGTGAGGGCATAAGTATGTGCAGCAAAAAGCCATAGGAAAATCAGTTTAAGTTTTCTACTTTCCAAATATTCATCCTAATTTAATTCTGTCTCAAAATTTGAGCAATTTATACTGAACATATGATGAAAACATGCACCGTCACAGGTTACCTACTGTCTTTCAAAACAATCAGAAGGCCTATAGATATAGGTAGCTGAAATTTCCAAATTCAAATCTCAAGGTTTCCTATAAAGATTATGCTTGGCTCTACCCTTCCCACCTTTAGAGCCTTCTTGTTGGCCTATTAGTGTGATGGATGGCCGTACTAACCAAAAGAGAGGTTTAGGTAGCCAAGGGTAAGGAAAAGCTTGACTGGAAAGGTTAAAAATGAATAACATAGTAGCTTGCCGTCCACTCATTACAGCAGTGTAATTCCCTCCTTCAACTTGTATTTAACTGGTTCTGTGCTCTAGATAACGTCTTGTCCTAGTTGGCAAAGCTCTGTCCTGCTTGGGGAACTGAGTGGTTCCCCAAGCAGGAGCAATGATATCACTCCAGGATGTGTGCTGCCTGTGGCCTGATGTGCTGATGCACAGTGCACCAGCAGACACAGCTTATAGTTCACAGGAAGCCGAGGCATCAAAGGAGGGAGATGTGCACCTGTGCATTCAGCAGCAATACATAAACAGTAGTGACTGAGAGGAGTGGGTGGATGCATTGATTTTTAAGGCCAGAAAGAAACTAGTAGTCTGCTATATTAAAAAAAAATGACTGACTTTTTTTTATAATCCAAGTCTATCATGACATTGCCTAATAACTTTTGGGATTCATGTAGGAAGGTTTATTCATTTTTAGATGTATTTTTTTCGCAGCTCCCCAACAACCCGTACCCACTGGCTTTGTTCAGAAGCCAAAGGTGATACCCAGAAGCCAAAGGTGATACCCAGTACTTGGAAATTTAGATGAACACATGATTTCCTCTATGTGACAGCACTGGGCTAACCAGTGTTGGCATAGGAAAGTCCATAGCCCTGTGTGAGCTATAACTCTGAAATGTAAGACATTGAGCATACAGTTTGTGGCTGTGGAAATATGCAGTAACTTAAACCTGTTGTGTTGCCCTGATTCACTTTAAGCTGCTTATGTCTCTGGACCCACTGATTGATTTGTCACATTATTTTCACTTAACCTCTTTAGCCCTTCGGTTTATCGAAAGTCTGAAGAGGTTAAACAAGCTCTTGGCTGCAGTACCAGCCAGTTCTTTACCAGCTAGCTCCTGGCATTATTGTAAAAAGTAGTTACTAATGGGTGCCACTACTCCCCCCCCCTCCCCCGGTGCAACCATTTAATTGGTTCCTGGGCTTTATCGCTCCCTCCCAGGAGCCAGAGACTACAACTAATCACATCAGAATGGTGAGTGGGAGGGGCTCAGGGAACATCCTTTCCCTGATCTCCTCTGCTGACTTTGAACATGGAAGCACTCAGCTCTGAGCACTTCTGGTTCACAGCTGTCAAAATCCCAACCAGAAAGCCAAGTAACCATCTTTTCATATTATGCTCAGCTTGATGTGCCTCTTTCCTGATAGCTTTACTTTAAGAACAGTCCTGCTGATGAAGGTGTGGAAATCAAAAAATGCTTAATAATAGTGTCTCATAGCAAACTGACAGAAAAGCCTGAAATATATCTACATTAATTTGACTTTCTGATATAAAGCCCAAAATCCATTCACTGGGTCCTGAAGAAGCAGCTTCACAAAGCCAGCAGAGTATTGCAACCATGATCACAGGTGCAATTCACAGGCTCATGAATTGTTTAACCCCAGCCCCAGGTCTATATGGAGGTTCAAACCTTCTGTTATGTGGCTGGAGGAAGTAAACAGTAGACTTCAAAGGCGATTATGTCACCACACTTAAGCCAGCATGATCTGTGAGTCTCTCTGCTGCAGTGGCAGATGGGAGTTGTAGTCTTCCCATTCCCAGATCCATGTGAATAGATGATATGGCTGTGTAAGCGAATACTTTAAATTGAAATAATGACTGGATACTACAGGCAAAAGCACTCCATTATTCAGGTAGGTGGGGGTAGTTTGAGTGTGGGGGGCTGGGGACTAAATGTAGGCTGGGACACTAAATATAGTTGTAACATAAAACATGATCCCAAAGGGGAGATATGCCTTTAATGGGCTTCTAACCATAGCTTCTCTATTTAATACACAAAAATATAGTTTTGGTTTTGATCACCCTTGAAAGTACTGTTATGTTAATGTTATTATTTATAAACAAAGAAAAAAAAAATCTAGCTACCAATCAGGGTTAGATGGGATAACAGTTCTTTCTCAAAAATATTTATTACATTTGTAAGCGAAAATTGTATAAAACTGACATTAAAATCTGAACAAATACCCAGTGGTAAGTCAGAGTACTGTAATTACCCGAAGGAGGACATCGTTCAGGAAGTATAAACAATCATTAGAAGATGTTCCACATCATATATCTCAGACTATATACCTGAAAGAGCTCAAGGATAATTAAATGTACAGTACTGTATGGAGAACAAAGCATTACTTCAACCTTTCAGCATGACATCTACTGCTTTTAAAAGAGAAATATATTCAAACATCAGCAAGAATTTCAAGAGCATGTCCAACGCTTCAGAAACAATTCTAAAAGGTGAGTATTATGCTGCAGATGACTTTCCAAGCCTTTTACCAGATTTCAATCCACTTACAGTATGCCAAATGGTTCCAATAAACTCTCAAAATCACCAATTGTGTGTCTTCTCCTTTATTCACCTTTGCTTCCCAAATATCTTCAACTCATCACATGTGAAACCCAAAATGAAAGTCATATAGTGTGGTATTTTATAAATAAATGGAAACAAACATACGCTCTATTGTCTAAAAGTATTGGGATGCCTGCCTTTACACGCAAATGAACTAATGGCATCCCAGTCTTAGTCTGTAGGGTTTAACACTGAGTTGTCGCACCATTTGCAGCTATAACAGCTTTAACACTTCTGGGAAGGCTGTCCACAAGGTTTAGGAGTGTGTCTATGGGAATGTAATTTATGAGGTCAGGCACTGATGATGGATGGGAAGGCCAGGTTTGCAGTCTCTGCTATAACTCATCCCAAAAGTGTGCTATCAGCTTGAGGTCAGGACACTGTGCAGTCCAGTTAAGTTCCTCCACTTCAAACTCGCTTTGTGGGAGCATGAAAGTGTACAAAATGTCTTGGTATGCTACGCCTTAAGAGTTCCCTTTACTGAAACTATAGGGGCCAAGCCCAACCCCTGAAAAACAACCCCATACCATAATCCCCTTCTCCACCAAATGATTTGGACCAGTGCACAAAGCAAGGTCCATAAAGACATGGATGAGTGAGTTTGGGGTAGAGGAACTTGACTGGCCTGCACAGAGTCCTGACCTCAACCCGATAGAACACCTTTGGGATGAATTAGAGCAGAGACTGTGAGCCAGGCCTTCACGTCCAACATCAATGCCTGACCTCACAAATGCGCTTCTGGAAGAATGGTCAAACATTCCCATAGATACACTCCTAAACCTTGTGGACAGCCTTCCCAGAAGAGTTGAAGCTGTTATAGCTGCAAAGGGCGGGCCAACTTAATATTGAACCCTACGGACTAAGACTGGGATGTCATTAAAGTTCATGTGCGTGTAAAGACAGGCATCCTAATACTTTTGACAATATAGTGTATCTATATTGTGCACACATGTGAATATACCAACATCAGTGTGCCACCAGTGATAAAGTGGTGCATCCACCACTTGTGCAGCCTCTTACCAAATAATCAAATTTAAAATGGCATATCATTCCATTCCAGGTAGGTGGATCAACAACCCTTGGTGTTCCTCCTCTCTGTATAACTCAGAAGAAAAATGCTGTAAAGATTAACACTGCAAATATGATTAATAAATAAATCATGCTCAAATTTAAATCAATATTAAAGTTCGGACCTGTGATTCCCAAAACACATGCCAGCCTAATGTGTACTAACCCCCTACCAGCGGTAGGTCCTTTAAGGCACAAAATCTGGTAATCTTAGATCTTTCTTCCAGTCTTCTCTGTGCTCTACATTAATACCAACTATAAAGTGCAAATCCATGATTCCCACACGCCTGCCACCTTGATATGTGCTAAACACCTTAACAAAATGTTTATACTGAGAGGAGGAACACCAAGGGTTGTTGATCCACTGACCTACCTGGAATGGAATGATAAACAGTTTTAATTTGATCATTTGGTAAAAAGCTGCACAAATGGCTGGTGGAGAACTTTATCAATGGTGGTGCACTGATGTTGGTTTATTCACATGTGAGCACAATATAGATATGTTTGTTTCCATTTGTTTATAAAATACTACAGTACAGGAGTTTCTTTTGGGTTTCACATCTGATGAGTAAAAGATATTTGGGAAGTAAAGGTGAATTAAAGAGACTTTGCACAATTTGTGATTTTGACAGTTTATTCGACCTATTTAGCATGAATGGATTGGAAATCTGGTAAAAGGTTTGGAAAGTAATCTGCAGGTTAATACTCACCTTTTAGAATTGTTCCTGAAACAAATGTTTTCAGTGGGTTAACTTAGGAGGGCAACCCTCACGCTCTTAACAATATTCACCATACTAGCATTATATACAGTGGGGACGGAAAGTATTCAGACCCCCTTACATTTTTCACTCTTTGTTATATTGCAGCCATTTGCTAAAATCATTTACGTTCATTTTTTTTCCTCATTAATGTACACACAGCACCCCATATTGACAGACCAATTTTCAGCTTTCAGTGCTCTCACACTTTGAATGACAATTACTCAGTCATGCAACACTGTACCCAAATGAAATTTTTGTCCTTTTTTTCACACAAATAGAGCTTTCTTTTGGTGGTATTTAATCGCCACTGGGTTCTTTATTTTTTGCGCTATAAAAGAAAAAAGACCAAAAATTCTGTAAAAAACTGCATTTTTCTTTGTTTCTGTTATAAAATTTTTCAAATTAGTAATTTTTTCTTCATATATTTTGGCCAAAATTTATACCACTACATATCGTTGGTAAAAATAAACCAAATCGGTGTATATTATTTGGTCTTTGTGAAAGTTATAGAGTCCACAAGCTATGGTGCCAATCTCTGAAAATTGATCACACCTGAATTACTGACGGCCTATCTAATTTCTTGAGACCCCAACATGCCAGAAAAGTACAAATACCCCCCAAATGACCCCTTTTTGGAAAGAAGACATTCCAAGGTATTTAGAAAGATGCATGATGAGTTTTTTGAAGTTGTCATTTTTTCCCAAAATTCTTTGCAAAATCAAGATTTTTTTTTAATTTTTTAATTTTTTTTCACAAAATTGTCATATTAGCAGGTCATTTCTCTCACACAGCATATGAATACCACAAATTACACCCCAAAACACATTCTGCTATTATTCCCGAGTACGGTGATACCACATGTGTGAGTCTTTTACACAGCATGGCCACATACAGAGGCCCAACTTGCAGGGAGCACCATCAGGCATTCTAGGAGAACCCAGGCCAATTCTGACATTTCTCTCCTACATGTAAAAATCATAATTTATTTGCTAGAAAATTACATAGAACCCCAAAACATTATATATATATATATATATATATATATATATATATATATATATATATTTTTTAGCAAAGACCCTAGAGAATACAATGGCGGTCATTGCAACTTTTTATCTCGCACGGTATTTGTGCAGCAATTTTTCAAATGCGTTTTTTAAAAAAAAAAAAACAGTTTTGTGCTTTAAAAAAAAAACAAAACAGTAAAGTTAGCCCAATGTTTTTGCATAATGTGAAAGATGAAGTTATGCCGAGTGAATAGATACCTAACATGTCACCCTTCAAAATTGCACATGCTCGTGGAATGGCGCCAAACTTCGCTACTTAAAAATCCCCATAGGAGACGCTTTAACATTTTTTACTGGTTACATGTTGTGAGTTACAGAGGAGGTCTAGGGCCAAAATTATTGCTCTTGCTCTATCGATCGCAGTGATACCTCACATGTGTGATTTGAACACCATTTTCGTATGTGGGCGCATCTTACGTATGCGTTCGTTTCTGCATGCGAGCACACTGGGACATGGGGAAATTTTTTTTTTTTTTTTTATTGTTCATTTTACTTTATTTATTTTAGTTTGAGGCTTTTTCCAAAAAATACATTTTTTGATCACTTTTATTTCTATTACAAGGAATGTAAACATCCTGTGTAATAGGAATATGGCATGACAGGTCCTCTTTACAGTGAGATATGGGGTCAATAAGACCCCACATCTCACCTCTAGGCTGGGAAGCCTGAAATAAAAAAAAAAATGGCTTCGATCATAGCGGTGAGTCGGTAGAAGCACCTGAGGGCGGCAAGAGGGGGGGACGTCCCCTCTGGCCTCCCGTAAGAATGATCAAGCAGTGGAACAGCCGCTATGATCATTCTCATGGTGTAGGGAATCGCAGGCTGAAAAAGCTGATATCTGAATGATGCCTGTAGCTGCACCCATCATTCAGATATCCCCGCACAAGGTCAAGGACGTTGTATGGCGGCCGGCGGGCGGAAGTGGTTAAAACACATTTTTTTTAACACAAAGTTGTCCATTTATACAATATTTCTAACACATAGCATGTACATACCAAAAATGACACCCCAAAATAGATTCTCCTACTCCTCCGGAGTACGGCGATATCACATGTGTGAGACTTCCACAGCCTGGCCACATACAGAGGCTGAGTACGGCAGAGTGTGGCTAAGTATGGCTGGGTATCACTAAGTATTGCAGAGTATGGCTGGGTATGGCAGAGTATGGCTGGGTATGGTGGGGTATTGTGGGGTATTGTGGGGTATTGCAGGGCATTGCAGAGTATTGCAGGGCATTGCAGAGTATTGCAGGGCATTGCAGAGTATTGCAGGGCATTGCAGAGTATTGCGGGGCATTGCAGAGTATTGCGGGGCATTGCAGAGTTTTGCAGCCTATTGCGGGGCATTTCAGAGTATTGCAGAGTATGGCTGGGTATGGCAGAGTATGGCGGGGTATTGTGGGGTATTGCAGGGCATTGCAGAGTATTGCAGAGTATTGCAGGGCATTGCAGAGTATTGCAGGGCATTGCAGAGTATTGCAGGGCATTGCAGAGTATTGCGGGGCATTGCAGAGTATTGCGGGGCATTGCAGAGTATTGCAGACTATTGCGGGGCATTGCAGAGTATTGCAGGGCATTGCAGAGTATTGCGGGGCATTGCAGAGTATTGCAGGGCATTGTAGAGTATTGCAGGGCATTGCAGAGTATTGCAGGGCATTGCAGAGTATTGCGGGGCATTGCAGAGTATTGGGGGTCATTGCAGAGTTTTGTGGGATATTGCAGAGTATTGCACAGGGTATTGCAGAGTATTGCACAGGGAATTGCAGAGTATTGCATAGGGAATTGCAGAGCATGGGGGGGTGGCTGAGCATGAAGGGATGGATGGATGCGACTGCACATGTCACTGAGCAGCGCTGTGGGCACTACACATCCAGCCCACAGCATGGCTCCCATCCGATCTCTCCCCCTCTGTACCGATCGGTACAGAGAGGGGAGGGAGGATCCGGTGTCATGACGCCGGTTTGTTTACATGTAATCGCTTCGTCATTTGACTGAGTGATCACATGGTAAACGGCTGCGATCAGCAGCCATTTACCGTGATGCGCCATGTCCTCTGGACCCGGCGGTCATGGATGTTCCCGTGTGCGCGCCCCAGGGGGCGCGCAGGAGCAGTTTTCTGGAATCACATCATATGACGTGATCCCAGAGTTATCCAACGGCCCTGCAGCCGTCATTTGGCTATGGGCCGGTTGGCAACTGGTTAAAAAAGAAGAACTGAAATATCACATGGTCCTAAGTATTCAGACCCTTTGCTGTGACACTCATATATTTAACTCAGGTGCTGTTCATTTCTTCTTATCATCCTTGAGATGGTTCTACACCTTCATTTGAGTCCAGCTGTGTTTGATTATACTGATTGGACTTGATTAGGAAAGCCACACACCTGTCTATATAAGACCTTACAGCTCACAGTGCATGTCAGAGCAAATGAGAATCATGAAATCAAAGGAACTGCCTGAAGAGCTCAGAGACAGAATTGTGGCAAGGCACAGATCTAGCCAAGGTTACAAAAAAAAATTCTGCTGCACTTAAGGTTCCTAAGTGGCCTCCATAATCCTTAAATGGAAGACGTTTGGGACGAACAGAACCCTTCCTAGAGCTGGCCGTCCGGCCAAACTGAGCTATCTGTGGAGAAGAGCCTTGGTAAGAGAGATAAAGAAGAACCCAAAGATCACTGTGGCTGAGCTCCAGAGATGCAGTCGGGAGATGGGAGAAAGTTGTAGAAAGTCAACCATCACTGCAGCCCTCCAACAGTCGGGGCTTTATGGCAGAGTAGCTGGACGGAAGCCTCTCCTCAGTGCAAGACACTTAAAAGCTTGCATGGAGTTTGCTAAAAAACACCTGAAGGACTCCAAAATGGTGAGAAATAAGATTCTCTGGTTTGATGAGACCAAGATAGAACTTTTTGGCCTTAATTCTAAGCAGTATGTGTGGAGAAAACCAGGCACTACTCATCACCTGTCCAATACAGTCCCAACAGTAAAGCATGGTGGTGGCAGCATCATGTTGTAGGGGTGTTTTTCAGCTGCAGGGACAGGATGACTGGTTGCAATCGAGGGAAAGATGAATGCGGCCAAGTACAGGGATAACCTTCTCCAGAGTGCTCAGGACCTCAGACTGGGCCGAAGGTTTACCTTCCAACAAGACAATGACCCTAAGCACACAGCTAAAATAATGAAGAAGTGGCTTCACAACAACTCCGTGACTGTTCTTGAATGGCCCAGCCAGAGCCCTGACTTAAACCCAATTGACCATCTCTGGAGAGACCTAAAAATGGCTGTCCACCAACGTTTACCATCCAACCTGACAGAACTGGAGAGGATCTGCAAGGAGGAATGGCAGAGGATCCCCAAATCCAGGTGTGAAAAACTTGTTGCATCTTTCCCAAAAATACTCATGGCTGTATTAGATCAAAAGGGTGCTTCCAATAAATACTGAGCAAAGGGTCTGAATACTTAGGACCATGTGATATTTCAGTTTTTCTTTTTTAATAAATCTGTAAAAATGTCAACAATTCTGTGTTTTTCTGTGAATATGGGGTACTGTGTGTACATTAATGAGGAAAAAAATGAACTTAAATGATTTTAGCAAATGGCTGCAATATAACAAAGAGTGAAAAATTTAAGGGGGTCTGAATACTCTCCGTCCCCACTGTATCATGGAGTGTACATGAATCCAAAACCGTCCGACCTTAGGACAGGTCCACCACGTGTGTAATGCTGTTCCCACCTGACTGCATCCCTGAAAACAAGAGGATGAAAAATCCGGATACGTTCCAGAGAGGAATTCAGGGCTTAGATACCATCTAGAAAAAACTTTGTAACGCCCCTGTGTGAATGGGGTCTAAGAGATTTGATTCTGCTTCTAAATAAATACTCCTCAGATAGAACAATCTAGAACCACAGATTTGAAAGCAGTTTTTCTTTATTTTTGTTTCTGTGTGTATTGTTTATGTATATAAGAATATGGTTAATTGTCAATTCTGTGTCCATTTTATCTGGATTTTTTTTTTTGTAAACTGAAAAAAAATTGTGCTTGGCTACTTGCTTTGAAACATCTAAGGAAAATCACATGTGTCTGTTAGCGGGAGAACAGCAGGGAATCATGAATCTGAATATTTAAAAAACACAAATAGTGCCATTTTTGAAAGACTTCTATTTTATAAAATGGGTACCCTAGGAGGCTTGGAGAAAGCAAAGAGAAAATAAATGGGAAGTTATTTTTGGTTGCAACGCACAGTCTATTGATTTTTGGTTTTAAGGCTACCTTATTCTCTATACAATTGTTTGAAATCCTGAGGAGCACAACTTGGCTTCTGTGCTTCAGCTACCCATGATATTCTGACTGTGTTTTCGCTCATGATATTGGAAACTTTTCCTGGGAGAAATGCATATTCTGCCTTTGCTAAATCCCCTTTGCAATTGCTATCCTCTGATCTTTTGGTTTCAATACTATGAGCCACTGACCTAGAACAAGTATAAAGTCAGGGAAAAGGAGCATATTTGTTCTAGGTCAGTAGTATCTCATTAGTATTCCAGTTTAAAGTATTCAATTTTTTGACAGCCGAGCAATTAGCATTTTCAGAAGGTTAGCAGAGATTATTCAAAAGCTTGCTTTTGTTTTGGTTTGTATATTCACGTTATGCCTTGTAGCTATTCTGTTAAGAATACTGTAAATCAAATTTGATTTAAAATAGAAACAAAGTTGAGGTCTGTAAAACTCATCATACACAGCTACAGAGATTTGAAATGTTTCTAAATAAAACCTGACAACAGTTTAATCAACATAATTACAATAAAGCCAAAACACGGTTTTATTTTTGGATTACGTAGGGAAAAGATAAAACCTTTGTTTGGTTTTTATTATGCCTGGAGATTTACTTATATGATAAGAGAAATGAGGTTACATTTGTCATCATAACAGCAATAAAAGAGAAATCTTCCAAATGGTACACCTTGACAACAAGTGTCTAAGATGATTTTAGCCTTGACTTTGGAAAGATTTGCTTTTGCACCTACTGTTGTGGTTCTGGGCCAGCAAGAACAGAGGAATCTCCCTAGAAAGCAGAGCATTAACACCAAAAATAAATGTTTTGACTTTTGTTATAGTTTAAATATAACGGAGAACTTTAGGTTTAGTTATAATTTATTAGAACATCCTACATTTATACTCTTGAACTTTAACATGGATAATATTTAATCGATGCACCACTTTAATTGCTGCTTATAAATAGAAATGTATATTTTCCAAATGATTCCCAAAAACATTTAGATATCTTGTTCATATTTTTCTATTATTATACTTCTAGTTTTTGTGTTCTGACTGTCCCACGTGTGTTCATTGTACAGACAGTACATATAACCCGTGTTTTTTTTTCATTTTACAGCTGACCATTAGTTACATTGATGTGAAGATGCCCACACATTTACGCCAGGTCCAATTGCAGCGCCAGTATTCTTTCACATGTGACTGTCACTGCTGCCTATCGAAAGATAAGGTATGTTGCATTTTTGTAGAGGAACAAAGTACTGGAGCCAGTTGTTGGGTGGACACTGGATGGGTTGTCGAGTTGTTTGGTTCCAGCTGCCATTTCCTAATTTCTTGTGGAAATGTTAACATTATCCTAAAGAATAGTTAAGCTGTACTGATATATGTACAGCATCATCTTCATTAATTTTAATGGAAATTTCTGCCTGTGAGCAGTACATATGGTTTAGCTGAGCGGACATGCTTGCCTAGAGCTCCACTCCCAGAGGGACAGGAATACCGCCTACAACATCAGCTCAATCGATCCGCTGTCACCCGCCACTTCTCGCATCATCAAAGCGTCACCCCGAGCTGTTAGTGTTGTTTTTGGGGGACCCTGGCCAAAGATGAAGACCAAATCAATCAAGGACGCTCTGGCCTGAGCCCCAGCTAATATGGCGCAGGTGCCATCTTCTCAAGCAGACACAACTCATTCACCGAAGCTCCTGCAGACACAGCCAGATGCTCAGGGTGAGTCCGATTCAGATGCCGCGGTTTTACAATCCGCAGTACAAACTGATGCTGCACCCCAAGCCTTACTTAGACAACTTGGACAGATTAAGAAAACGCTACACAAGGCCCAAAATAAACATCAGAACATATTACTGATAGCCTCACCCGCAAAATTCAGGAATCAAGCCACCATACGGCAGAGTTGGAAATTAGGTTTGATGAGCTTGAAAATCATACTCAGGACTATATGGCAGAGATTGAAACTCTTAAAGAGGAAAATACTATACTCCAACTCCCCACCTGGATGTTTACAAGAATAGGGCCAGACGTCCCAAATTGTGTATCAGGGGGATCCCTGAGACTCCCTGTGACTGACTCACCTATGACAGGGGCTAGGGGCTTTTGGAGGGGACTGAATGCTAGCCTCTTGCCTACCGCCTATGGGCCCTGGTATTTGAGGGAGCTACAAGCATTTAGGAAGATATTCTGTTATGTAGTGCAAAAGAACATGCGCCTCCTAAACCCAAAGGTGCACCCCGCGATATTATCGCCAAATTTTATTACTACTGTAGTAAAGGGCAACTTTTGGCCGCTGCCAGGGAGGAAGATAACCTGACCTTCCAAGGTACAATTATGAGATCTTTGCTGAATTTTCTCAGATTATAATTACTAATTGTTGAGCATTAAAACCTCAACTCCAAGTTCTTCAATGCCATTAACTCTTCTATCAGTGGAGTTTCCCGTTTGTGGTACTCTGCGTCTATCAGGGCTCCAGGTTAGTTTTTCATTCTGCTGAGGAATTGTAACATGCCTTACAAGATTTACAGCAGGCGGACCACTCTCACGATCTAGCAGGTTCACGTCGTCACTCAGCTTCCAATTCTCTGCAAAAGCCTGTGGCCTCTGCAGGTAATAGAGGCCGTCAGGGCCCAAACAAATGAGGACATTTTTGTCTCCCCTGCACCAGCATCAGCAGATTCTATAGACTGAATCTTATGAAGTCAACATGACTGTTCACTACCTTCCCTTGAACTCCAGTGAGGATTGATTACTGGTGACTACCTAGGTTTTACAGCCTATGTCTTCATTTCGGCAAGTATATGGGGACTATCTGATTTTTTTTATAATCCTTTTTTTTATTTTTGCTCCAACCCTCGGGGAAAGGACCTAACGTATGTTTAATTTCACCCTGAATCCTCTGGGTGATCATGTTGCGTTTTTCTCAAATAATCCTGATAATTGCATGTTTCCCTTTTTCCCCCTCTCTCTTCCTTTTACCCTTCCCTTTCTCCTCCCCTTCTTTCCCTTTCCACATTCTTCACCTGATTCCCATCTCACCTCCCTTATCTTTGATATTTGGTTTTGACTGATATTCTCCTTCCTTAGGAAAGAGCTGCATCTGATTAAGATGACCAGATGGATAGGCTGACTTAGTCTGAGTGTTTATTTTGGGGTTTCACGACCCAGATGGTGGCTACACGTGGCTTCGGCTGACATTATTTGTTGTTCTTTTTTCCTCTTTTATTTTAATTGATTTATATGTTGGGTCTCCCTTTATATTGAACCAGTCCATTAGCTGATAGTTCTTTGCGAATTTTCGGTCTCTTTCCTTCTCTTTTCCTTCTCCCCTTTTTCTATCCTTCCTAACTTTCATTCTCTACCCTCTGATTATTCATTCTCTCTTCTCCTTTTCTATTCAGAACAGCTATAGACTGAGGCCTTGTTAGGGTGATGATTTTAATTTATACAGTATGCACCTTTACTATTGATTTAGGTTCCCTCCAGGGATGATTTTTGCATTCCTAGATTGCTACACTCTGATCCCCATTTCTATTATGTGGGTATCTGAAGGACAATGCGTTTCTCCTTCACTACGCCCCACAGTATGGTTTCTTTATTATCGTTATGTGACATTGCGCTATACATGTTATTGTGCACCAGGTTCTTTCCTGTCCTCTCTTTTTCAGTTTTCTTCTCCTCCTCCTCCCCCAAGATAGTTGCAGCCTTGTTGCCAGGCCTTGTGTCAGTTGATCTTTTCCCTCAAGGGCTCGTATTATAGCCCCCGTGAACATCCTTTCCTTTAACGTCCAGGGTCTTAATATTCCATGTAAGAATACCAAGGCATTTTGGTTCTTTGCTGTAGCAAAGGCTCATATCCTCTGTCTCCAGGAGATGCATTTTACTACTCAGTCCACTCTCAAATTCTTTAGTTTGTTATACCCTCAAGTATATACTGCATCAGCTACAACTAAACAATGGGCAGTTCTACTGGTTTTCATCGAATTGTGCCTTTTAGACTCTCATCTGAATTTGAAGGCCCAGATTGTTGATACCTTGTTGTTACAGGCCACCTCTCAAACTCTGCTGTTACAATTGTGTCCTATTACGCCCCCAACAAACAGCCTACATCATTTCTCTCTCACCTTTTTAAGTGGTTGGCACTCATAACGCAATCCTCTTTTCTGGACAGGTAATATGAATGTAGTCAAGATGGAGATCTTAGCAAAATTTTTATATCTCTCCTACAAATCCCTTTACCATCATACTTCCTACGGATTGTACAGCGCATATTGTGACCTTCATTTGGGGCACATCTAAACCACATATTCCTAAAACTACTTTATTTCTCTCCAAACTTCAGGGGGGCCTAGGACTACCAAGCTTTGCCGCTTACTATTGCACAATTACCTAAATACCATGCAGCTAACGAAATCCCTCTTTGGGTTGCGATTGAGTCAGTTGGCTGTGATCTTATTTCTGTGGCTAACCTATTGTGAATAAACCAGTTTAACCGAGCTTCTGTATTTAATCCTGTTATGAAACATGCCCTCTCCTGATATAGGACAAGTTCAAAACAGTATATGGCCTGCAGTCACCCCACTCCTTTCCTTTCTCAGTAATGCAGCTTTTTTCTGGCTTGGGATTCTCACGCATCTTTAAGGTCTTCCATCTTACGTTGCTAAATGGGTACGTGACTTAGGGCGCATCTTTGATATGGCAGAATGGTCAGAGATAGGGTCTGCAACTAAGTCTTCTTCGCCTAAAGCCAATTACAAGGTTTTAGCCAGACGGTATTTGGTTCCTAGAATTTCTAAATATATCCCTAATTATTCGGCTAATTGTTTTCGTGGCTGTACAGATGTTGGTACTCACATGCACATTTGGTGGGATTGCCCAGCGCTACAAGGTTTTTGGAGTGCGATATTCGCATTGGAGTCAGAGGTGATCGAGCTATGCATACAGTTGGACCCATCAACTGCTCTTCTAAATTTGAAACCAATTAATATGACACATAGTCAATTTAAAGTCTTGCCACAAAACAAACTATAGCCAGAGCTTGGAAATCGCCACCTTTAATTGTAGCCAAAGTTAAACATCGAGAGAATCAAGCTCTATTTCATGCGAAAATGGAAGCCATTGGCAAAGATAAAATTGGCAAGTTTGATCAAATTTGGCAGCCTTGGATTAAACATTATTTACCCCCAGACTTCAATGAAACAGTGCTTATGCTTTGGTAACTTATTCTTATAGTCTAGCTATAGTTTGGGGACCGTGCTATCTTTGGGGAGTTCTTGGCTGGTCTTTTTCTGCTCTTACTCTATTTCTTACCTATTTTCTTTCCTGCGGATTTTATACCGCACTACTGGTCTTTATTTTCCTCCTCTTTCTCTTGGTTCTATGTTGCTTTTCTATTTTGCTGTCCATAATGGTTGCCCATTTTTGGTACTTCATAAATAACTTAACCCTACAACATAACATGAGCTTTTGATGAAGTAGGTTTCTAACGAACGCTACCAATGAGGTGGTTAGTGATTTGATTAGGTGGTACCATTTCACTTGATATCTATATTATCAGTTTTGTTTGATTTCTATGTTGAATCGTATGATGGCTACTACGTATATCATTTCTTGATCTCATCTTTCTGCAAATTGCTCCATGTGACACCCTATGGAGGTGTTCTATGTAACTTATACACACATGTACCATTATTTAGGTCGACTTCTGTATTGTCTAGTTATCCTCTTTTTGTAAACTCAATAAACAAGTTGAACAAGAAAATTTCAGCCTAGATCGCACAGTGCCACACGCGCCAATTCCATGATCAAACAAGTGACTAAAAAGTGGCACGCTTATGTAAAAGTTGTCCACGTACAAGTGGTATCCCTTTACAAATAAGGGTGACACCAAGTTCCACACAATCTTACCAGCGCTCTCTATGTAGTTTGGGCAGTTCTTGGGCTCCACGTGACTATCTTTTCCCTCATAAACCATAAAACTATATGTATAGCCCTGTCACAGAGCTTATACAACTTGACCCCATATCTGGCACGCTTGCTGGAAGATACTGTTTGAATGACAAGTGGCCAGAAAACATAATTGGGGACTCATCAACACAGACAACTTGATCAGGAGTAAACAAGGCTGCAAACTGTTGGTGGAAGTTGTTTACGAGAGGACGGATTTTGTGGAGCCAATCATGAACCGCAAGATCTGCTCGTATCGTGTCTTGGACATGGATGCAGAGAACACGGGCATATGGTGAAATGGGTCAGTGGACCAATATGACCACAATTCACTTTTTTTAACTATGCCCATGAGGAGGGATAGGCCCAAAAAGGTCTTAAATTCGGAAACCGTAATAGGTTTCCATTCTCTGGCAAGGGTCAACTGGGGATTAGCGGGGATGAATTGACCAGCATACAAATTGCTTCAGTCCACAATAGATCTATAGAGATCTTCTGTGAAAAACAACAAATAAAAATCAAGTAATATAAAATCAACTGTTTCCACCTGAATTCCGGGTTGGCCAGTGAATGGGGGAAGCACGGTTGCTGCAGAAGTAGTGGGGGGCTCCCAATTAGGATTGGCAAATGCAGCGGGAAGGGCACTATGGGCTCAACGGCCGGTGTTTGTCTTCTTGGTGGCAGCGGAACACTACTTGAACTGCACTTATGGGACTCACCACGTCACCAAGTGTTACTGCAGTGCTGGATGTACCACCAGGATGTACTAGGCCGCTGGTGCTTGCCAGTTCACCTGAAGGATGAGCGGCACTAGTGCTGGCTTTCTGCTCCATATGGGAGCCCTGCGGTTCTTGCACCTCAACAACAGAAAAGGAACGGGATTGGATACGCCTGACCTTGGCAGGGACCACTACTCCGTTGTCAGAGCTATCTGTCAGGGTGCCGCTGCTGTCTACTGGTTCGTATTCGGAGCCTGAATCTTACAGATGGGTGACTTCATCTTCACTCTCATCTGTCATGCTCAGAAACATGTAGGCCTTTTCACTAGTGTATGTCCGATTGGACATTGTGGCCTCTAAATTTACAGGTGCAACTAGTGCAACTCATAAGCAAAAAAAGTACCTGGTTGTCAGAGCCTGCTTCAGTCGCTACCAAAAAAACTGTTAGCATTCGCAGGGATCAGGCTTGACTCTGCGAACGCTGCAGTTATGTGTGTTGTGTTTTGTAAGTGACAGTGATCGATTGATACTGCACTTGGGTGGGCTGGGATGGGTGGAGGGGCTAAACACAGGTGCTAGCAGGTATCTGGACTGATCCGCTAACGCTGCATTTTTGGGAACCCTAAACTACTGGGGACGCTAGTATGGATCTGATCAGATCAAAGATATTGATCCGTTCAAACACTATACTAGTAAGGGAGGTGTATGGTTTGTGCGTGAGTGTTAGCACTACTGGCACTAATCTGACACTGCCTGGGGCTGACGCTGATCCTGGCGCTAAAACCTGTACTGGGGGCCAATCGGGGGGTTATACCTTTATTCAGCAATATATGGCAGGTACCCTGACGCTATAAAAACCTGACGGTGACAGTAACTAGCTAACTAGCGTCACCCATGACACTAAATACAGGGATGATAAATAAGATCTGTATACTGTAATAGTGACACTAGTGACGGGGGTAAGAGGGTTAACTGTGGGGTGATCAAGGGGTTAAAGCTTTATTAGGGTTTCTACTAACTGCCCTAACGCTGATTAGTGTCACAAATGACATCAGTACAGTGATTAGTGAAAAATCTGAAAACTGCACTTGGTGACACAGTGACAGGGAGTGAAGGGGTTAACTAAGGCGATCGGGGGGTTGATCGAGGGGTGACAAGTGTGCCTACGTGTAGTGTTGTGCAACTCACTGTTAGACATCCTCTCTCCTTTCTCTGAAACCGAAAAGAATTTCATGAGGGGAGATGACATCACTTCCCCTGCCTGTGTTTACATTACACAGGCGGGGGGGCATTTCATTTGCCAGAACCAATCAGCGGGTCCATGCCAGAAATCATTGGCCTGGACCTAAAGACTGATTGGTTCTGTAAGGAATCCGATCGCCACAGGCACTGTGGGGTAGCTGTACAGCTACGCCGATTCGCGCAGCAGTGCCATTCTGCTGCCGTAAAACGACGGGGGGGGGGGGGGCAGTCTTAAAGCTGTTAAACATTGGGGGTTTTTTTGCACGTATTACTAGTATTCACTTTTATTTTTAAGGTAAAACATCGTAGTTCGTTTTTACCCTGTATTTAACTCATTTTTAAACTAATTTTCACATTGAACATTTAAGTATCAACTGGATTTTATGATTACTGTAGCAAACTGTTACAGTAATTACTGAAGAATAAGCAGCTGGTAAATTGACAGAGAGTTTTAATAGGGGAGCACATATATGAGGGAGGCTGAGGCTCAACTAAAGTCCTGCATGGTGTACCTAGAATGCCCTAGGGCAGTGATGGCGAACCTTGGCACCCCAGATGTTTTGGAACTACATTTCCCACAATGCTCATGCACTCTGCAGTGTAGTTGAGCATAATGGGAAATGTAATTCCAAAACATCTGGGGTGCCAAGGTTTGCTGTCAGTGCCCTAGGGGCTCCTGAACAAGCCATAGCCTTTGGTCATATGATCCTGTGCTGCATGACCTCCCTCTCACACTACAGTGTATGGCAAAAGCAAATCCAGAAATTACAACCTTCTGATATCAAACCAGAAAGCATTGAACTGGAAGTATATCCTGAAAAGGCTGATAACAAAAAGAGTACTAAGGAAAATTTTTTTTTTTTTTTTTTATCTTTACTGGTTCCATTGTACATGATACAAGGCGTACAGGGTTTGGAGTTCATTCTTAAACAATGTTCTTTTTTCAGTGACTTAACAGTTATAAAACTATGTGTGCTAGGCATATATATTATTAAAATGCTAGATACGATTTCTGAAATATTTGTACAGATTGTTGTTAGTCTTCAAATAATAAAAAGGAAGATGGTTCTAGTCTTATAGAGTAACATTTTTTTAATTTTTCCCTTTATTGTATATTAGAAATTACATTTTATTTTTTAATTATGATATGTTTTTAATAAACTTTTACTTTCTTTAGCAATCAAGTTGACATTTTCCCTCTCTAGGGTTATAACAAACAAGCAGAATGCAACAAGTAATTACCGTGTCACATTTCAAGCTAACGTAATAATCATAAATGCGGCAGTTCTAATAACAGGAACCATTAATTATGCAGCTGCTGCTTCCTTCTCTTTTAAGCTAATTTCGCTCCTGCATGAAACCTTCCCTACATTAAATATTAACGTGTTTCATATATTGTGAAACACATTTATATTCACTATGCAATCAAGTATTTATTGCAAAACTACAAATTAGGCTCCTTGCTTATTTCTTATTCTGTTTTATGTGTTATTTAGTTTATTTCTAAAAGATGTTAAGAATTGCAAAGTTTAGCGATGTAAGCTTTTACATGAACATTGATAATAAATTAGCCTTATAAGGTAAATTATGTATTGCATGATTCATAATTTTTAAATGTCAGATAAGAGCGCTATTTACAAAAAATAAAATAAAAGCCTTTTTTGTTTTCTTTTTTGTGAACCTGGGTGGACAATATTTTACTACTGGTGCTGCCTTTAACAGTTTTCTTCAGTGGCAGTGCTAATCCTTTTCTCTACAGCTGTAGAAAGTGCCCACTTGTATGGATTGCTCAAAATATCTCAGCTTTTTTTTGGTTCATTAGAGAAAAGGTCTCAGTCAAGCCCTATTTCCCTTAGGACCGATTGATTTGAGCCACTGTGACTGTGTGTTTTATGCATCACACAATGTTTTGATGGGGAAGTTTTCTAATAATGCTTCAATATCAGTCTACAGGTTCAATAGAAAAAATGATCCAAATATATTATACAAAAGTGTATTATAACATTAGTACATTAAAATCAAGAAAATGATTTCCTCATTTCACAAAGTGAGCATTAAGGTCAGAACAAATGTTTGGTAGCAGCAATATTCTCGCCACTGGAGATGTGATATCTGCTTTGCGGACATCCTTACAATGCTTCCCAAAGCAAACCCTCACCTCCCTGGACATTTATTTTAAATATCCTTGCCCACATGAGCATTTCATCAAGAAACCTAGATTTATGGTAGAGCAGTTGACAAAAGTTTGGGTTGGAAATCACCTGCCTGATCTTAGATTGGTAAAGTGTTTACTTCTGAGCACAAAGTTGCATTTCACACAGTGTCTGCACACATATAGTAAATACCAGCAAGAGTTGGTAAAGGAAACCTAAAACTTACAAAATTCCCTCTAGGTCCTCAAGTCACTTGGCTCCATCAAAAATGGGCACTTACATATCATAAAACACTCTGGGAGCCCCTAGCAAATAATTCATGAAAAAACAAAAAAACTAAAAGCTAGTCTTGGGACTCTAAACCAAACCTACATTGAACTGGTTCTCTGCAAATACACTTAGAACTTTAGACCAATGCCTTCATTCCATTTTCATTGATATAGTAATAAATGAGTATTTGTGCAATATAGACAGAGTGGTATTGGGGATTATGGATTGTTTATGTGTCTATGTGATATATATGTAATAAAGGTTGTTTTTTATGAGACATTGGTCCTAAGTTATAAGTGTATTTACAGAGACCCAGTTCAATGTAGGTTTGGTTTAGAGTCTCAAACTAGCTTTTACTTTTTTTTTCAAGAGTTGTTAATGATATAAACCGATTCATACTTGGAATTTATGAATCCTGGTATTAATAGGTGAATCTTTAGTCTAGAAATCAGCCTTTACCAGAGCATTGTGGAAACAATGTGGAGTGAACACTTGTGCGCATAAATCTGAGAAATCATTGAATGTCATTGAAAGTTGCGGGTTACATGAAAGTATATGCCATTGTTTCCTAATGATATCCTGGACTTATGGGGAATATGTAGAAATAATAAATATTGCGGGCACCCTTTTAGATGCTTCCTTAGTTTGAAATTGTATGAGGGTGTTTTTATCGCCAGAGAATGCTTTTATTTAATTTATCCTATAGCCTTGCTGCAAAAATTATTAAACATATTCCTTGCCTGTGCCAGAAGACTTTTCCAGATAGAAGTCCTCGTTTCATATTTGCAAGATGAAAGCTTTTCTACTGTATGTAGGCAGGGATTTATATCATACCTTATTTGTTCATTGTCCAAGAAATAGACAGTATCTTGGCTGTACAAAAGCCCCATTGTATCAATGCAGATCTCTAGAAAAACATTAAGAGAATTTTTAAGAGAATGAATTTGGGATCCTGCCAGATCAAAACAATATTGTCAGTATAAGAAAGACATAAACCAATGCTCTGTAAATAGAATTTATAAATACAGACAAATGCTTCCTGCAATTTGACCATATACATATTTGCATAGCACGGAGCCTCAAAAAGCCCATTGCGGTTCCTTGCACTTGTTGGATATATTTTTTTTTTACATAGTAGGTGAGGTTGAAAAAAGACACAAGTCCATCAAGTCCAACCTATGTGTGTGATTATATATCAGTATTACATTGTATATCCCTGTATGTTGCGGTCGTTCAGGTGCTTATCTAATAATTTTTTGAAACTATTGATGCCTCACACTGAGACCACGGCCTGTGGAAAGGAATTCAACATCCTTGCTGCTCTTACAGTAAAGAACCCTCTACGTAGTTTAAGGTTAAACCTCTTTTCTTCTAATTTTAATGAGTGGCCACGTGTTTTGTTAAACTCCCTTCCGCAAAAAAGTTGTATCCCTATTGTGGGGTCAGCAGTATGGTATCTATAAATTTAAATCATATCCCCTCTCAAGCATCTCCTCTCCAGAGAGAATAGGTTCAGTGCTCGCAACCTTTTCTCATAACAAATATCCTCCAGACCCTTTATTAGCTTAGTTGCCCTTCTTTGTACTTGCTCCATTCCCAGTACATCCTTCCTGAGGACTGGTGCCCAGAACTGGACAGAATACTCTAGAGTTGATCCCCTTTTTAATGCATGCCAATATTCTATTTGCTTTGTTAGCAGCAGCTTGGCATTGCATGCCTTTGCTGAGCCCATCATCTACTAGGACCCCCAGGTCCTTTTCCATCCTAGATTCCCCCAGAGGTTCTCCCCCCAGTGTATAGATTGCATTCATATTTCTACATTAAACCTAATTTGCCATGTAGTTGCCTACCCCATTAATTTGTTAAGAACTTTTTGCAAAGGTTTCCACATCCTGCGGAGAAGTTATTGCCCTGCTTAGCTTAGTATTGTCCGTAAATACAGAGGTTGAACATCCTCCAGGTTGTTTATGAACAAAATAAATAAGATTGGTCCCAGCACAGAACACTGAGGGACCCCACTACCCACCTCTGACCATTCTGAGTACTCCCCATTTATCACCACCCTCTGAACTCGCCCTTGTAGCCAGTTTTCAATCCATGTACTCACCCTATAGTCCATGCCAATGGACCTTATTTTGTACAGTAAACGTTTATGGGGAACTGTGTCAAATGCTTTTGCAAAATCCAGATACACCATGTCCTTCCTTTATCTAGATGGTAACTCACCTCCTCATAGAAGGTTAATAGACTGCTTTGGCAAGAACGATTCTTCATGAATCCATGCTGATTACTGCTAATGATACCGTTCTCGTTACTAAAATCTTGTATATAGTCCCATATCATTCCCTCCAAGAGCTTGCATACTATTGATGTTAGGCTAACTGGTCTGTAATTCCCAGGGATGTATTTTGGGCCCTTTTTAAATATTGGTGCTAGATTGGCTTTTCACCAATCACCTAGTACCATTCCAGTCAGTAGACTGTCAGTAAAAATTAGGAACAATGGTCTGGCAGTTGCTTGACTGAGTTCCCTAAGTACCCTCGGATGCAAGCCATCTGGTCCCGGTGATTTATTAATGTTAAGTTTCCCAAGTCTAATTTTAATTCTGATTCTGTTAACCATGGAGAAGCTTACTATGATGTGTCATAAGGATAAACACTGCAATTTTGGTTACTGAAGCCCCCCGATTCCCTCGTGAAGACTGAGGAGAATAATACATTCAATACCTTCGCCATCTCCCCATCCTTTGTAACCAGATGTCTTTCCTAATTCTTTATGGGGCCAATATGGTCTGTTCTCCCTTTTTTACTGTTTACATACTTAAAGAATTTCTTGGGATTTTTTTTGCTCTCTTCCGCTGTATCTTTCGTGTTCTATCTTAGCTGCCCTAATTGCACCCTTACATTTCTTGTTGCATTCTTTATAAAGTCTGAATGCTGATGATGATCCCTCAACCTTGTATTTTTTGAAGGCCTTTGCTTTTATATGCATTTTTACATAGGAGTTAAGCCATCCAGGACTGTTGTTCGCTTTTTTAAATTTATTACCCAATGGGATGCATTGGCTAATGCCCTTATTTAAAAAAAAAAAAAATCTCTCCTCCATGTTCTTTGTTCCTAAGATTTTATCCCAATTCATGCCTTCTAACAAGGTTCATAGTTTAGGGAACGTGGCTCTTTTGAAATTTAGTTTCAGGTCTTATTCATTAAATACAATGTAATCCTTCTTTACACTTTCTCAAGTAGTTGAATGGCATAGTCAGACAGACCACTTGGGATTTGCAAATTGTTTAAAGCCTCCTTTATAACCCAGATTCATTCCTTGTGTGGAATCAAGTGATGTAAGCAGTTGACATCTATGCTATACCGGTATGCGTAATCAATTAAAGTGGAACTTCCCGGGGGCGTGGCCAAGATGGCGCTGTGAGCGGCGGCTTTTCCAGAGAGCTCCGCTCAGCCGATTTTAGAATCCGGATCCATCGCTCCCAAAATTTGCAGATTTCATCCCAGCTACTCAGGGGAGAACCTGGCACTCCCTAGTGAGTGAGGGGAGAGGAGGATTTCCCTTCCTGGACCGAGATTGGTGCCGCCGCGAGCTCCCGGCCTGCCGTGGACGACTAGGCCGAAGCCGCGGCCTTTCCCAACGGGCCGCGCGGCGAATCACGGGTCCCCTGGCGCGATCGGTCCTACTTTCCGACCTAGCTGGCTGCTGTGGACTGTGGATGGGGGCAGGTGAGGAGACCCTGGAGTGTTTATAGGCCGCGCTCTGGGCCTGGTCTCCCCCTCCCTCCACGCGTGACTAGGCCGTAACCGCTGCCTCTCCTGGGGCTCTGGAGCCCCAGGACTGACTGAGGGCGAACCTGATACTACTGGCCTAGAGGGGGGGGCCCGGTGCTGAGTGGGGATATCTCCCTGTTTAGGGAAACAACTCCTGGATTACCTCCTCCCCCCTGTCCTCCAGATTCTGGGGATCCCTGGCTGAGCTGCATACCCTGACCTATCTGGGGAAGCCTGAAGTGGATACCTTCTGCATCTTATAACTGCAGGTGAGCAGAAAATCTGTTAAGGGGGCATTTACACTGTACCATACCTACTGTTTCACTACCCCTGACCCTGCACACAGGTTCCCATAGCCAGTTGCTGACCACCGCCCGGCTTTGGGCCCCCCTAGCTCCTGAATGAGACGCAGGAACTCCAGTGCAAAGTATAATAAAGGGGGTAAGAGGCTGACTTTTCCACCACAGTTGGACTCCCCTCACTTGCCCGCCTGTCCCTCTCCGGAGGACTTTAATGCCCGCAGCGCCCACAAAGCCTCACAGATTACCACTATGGAATCAGATGACTCTCGGCCCCCCTGGCTGGCGGACGTCATGGCGGCTATCGCCACTTGCCAATCCACGTTAACATCCAAAATTGAAGCTGTCCAGCTGGATATGGGTCTCATCCGCCAAGATATAGATAAAATCAGATCGCGAGTCACTGAGACGGAGCAGAGATTGAGTACCACTGAAGATACCATTGCGGACCATGGGGCCTCACTCCGTACACTCCAAACCAAAGTAAAAGCCCTTGAATACCGAGCCGAGGACGCGGAGAACAGGAATCGTTGTAATAATCTCCGCATCGTTGGTCTACCGGAGGGGGTGGAGGGGACTAATCCTACATCCTTCATAGAGGCTCTGCTGCGTGACTTGCTACCGGAGGCCCGCTGGTCACCTTACTATACGGTGGAGAGGGCGCACCGCATCCCGCCTAAGCCGGGACCCCCTGGATCTCCCCCCCGCACCTTCATACTCCGTCTCCTCAACTTCAGAGACAGAGACGAAGTTCTCCACGCTTCTAGAAATGTTGGGGACCTCAGATTCCAAAATACAAAGCTGATGATCTTCCCGGACTATTCGGTAGAGACACAGAAACTCAGGAAATCTTTTGATCAAGTTAAAGCAGCGTTGCGATCACGCAGCATTCGCTACAGTGTGCTCTTCCCTGCTCGCCTCAGAGTCCAGGATGGTGAGACAACTCGTTTCTTTACTACACCGAGAGAGGCCTCAGCCTGGTTGGACTCCCTACCACAGATTCGTTGAGAGTTTACCTGGTATGTGTTGTATGACCCTTCTTATTGCTTACCCTCCACGGCTTCGGCCCAGGTCCGACCTACCACACAAATTAACACATTGACAATACAATGCAGTTGCACGGCCTGGGCCCAGTTCAAGCTACTTTAAGTGTGGAATTGAGGAGGGATGCTCACTATCCCTACCAGGGAAATTTCAAGTTAATGCCCCTGCCAAAGAACTTGGTCAGGAGACCGTTGGGACACACAGTTCCTTTACACCTGTTCCTTCCCTTGAGCAATGTTGGAACTCTTGCTCTAGGTATCCTCCTAAACACGGATCGACTTCACTGTGAGGCCGCAATATGGGCTAGCTTCCTTCGTCTGACTTTCTAGGCCCTCACAGCCTACTGTATCACAAGCGGAGATCTCATGTGTGGAAACCTGCTTGAATTGCTGCTTCCCCCCCCAGTGTGATGTTTCGGGGGGGGCGGGCTCGCCTCTTCCACGGACCCCCTGTTGCAGCCGGCGAGCTGAACAAGTTTGGGATTGAAACCCGCCTCAGTTTTGGGGGGTTGGGTGGGGTGGGGGGTGGGGAAAGTTCCCCTAATGGGGCAAATTGCATTTACTTTAGATACTGGTATCCTTTATCGTTTTTTTTTGGTTTGGTTTGGTTTTTATTTGAAATTTGTACTGTAATATTTGACTTCTCAGCATTGCACTATTTCCAGATGTGTCCACTCCGGGTCCTGGGGCCCAGCTCGGGAGCCGTGACCTGCACTACCCCTAGCACTCTTATTATCCCTTGTAGACATGTCCTCCCTTAACATTATCTCCTGGAACACCAGGGGACTGAACTCCCCAGTCAAGCGTTCCCTGGTGTTCCAATTCATTAAAACCTATAACCCACACATATGTGTGCTCCAGGAGACACACCTAACAGGGCGTAGGGTTCTGGCCCTTAAAAAACCATGGGTGGGCCACCATTACCACTCTACACACTCCACTTTCTCTAGGGGTGTTACTATTCTGGTATTGAAGTCACTCCCTTTTCGGCTCCTGGACTTGGCCCTGGACCCTGATGGTCGGTACGTTATTATTGATGCTAAAATATACTCTTTAACATGGACTATTGTTGGCTTATATTTGCCTCCTCCGGCCTCCTTGCTGGTGCTCAACCAGATCACCGGCAAGATGGCTGAATTTGCTTCTGATAATAATGTTATAGTGGGTGACTTCAATCTGGTCCCTGACCCGGACGTCGACAGGCTAACTCCTGCGGGACATCATTGCCCTGGGTTGGCTGAGTGGGCGGACACCTATGGCTTGACGGATGTCTGGAGATGGCGTCACCCCCAGACCAGGGCATACACATGCCACTCGGCCTCCCACAGAACGTTTTCCCGTATAGACTTGGTCTTCGCAGGGGGCCCGGTCCTCCCACGGGTCACGGACATACAAATACTCCCTAGGGGAATCTCCGACCACGCACCCTTGTTGTTGTCCTTAGACCTTTCCTTGGGCACAGTAGAAAAGATATGGAGGCTTTCCAGATTCTGGATTTCAGACACAGCGGTAGACTCCCAATTTAGAACGGAACTGCTTGACTTCTGGGCAGTAAATGTGGGCTCAGCTGATCCCACAGTTGTGTGGGACGCCTTCAAGGCCACGACGAGGGGACATTACCAGACCATCATTGCCAGAGTCCGTCGGGAGCGTAGGGCAGACTTGGTTGAGGTCGAGGGAGAGGCGAGTACTGCAGAGGCTCTTTTTGTTCGCACTCGGGATCCTGCGCACTACTCTCAACTACAACTTCTGACGAAGGAGGTGATTCGTCTCCGTACCTCTCTCACCCAGAAGAAAATGCTGGCTCAATCCCAATGGATTTTCGAGCAGGGAGAGAGGTCAGGCCGTTTGTTGGCCTGGCTTTCCAGGGAACAGGCGGGAGGGATTAGCATCTCACATATTAAGGACTCCTCGGGACAGTTGATCCATACACCGGAGGGGATCAATGGCTGTTTTGCGCAATTCTATGAATCTCTCTACAGATCCAGGGCAGACTACAGAAGGGAGGATTTGGTGGCATATTTAGATGACATTGATGTTCCAACCCTTACAGTAACGTATCGTGACAAGCTCGACGCACCAATCACGTCCTTGGAGATACTCCGAGCGCTTAAATCGATGCAGACAGGGAAAACACCGGGGCCTGACGGCATCCCTGTGGAGTTTTATAAACAATATGCTACAGAACTAGTTGATAAACTTGAGGGCCTTTTCTCTGCATCGCCGCGTCTCGAAAAACTCCCAGACACAATGAGTGAAGCAATCATAGTGGTGATCCCTAAGCCAGGGAAAGATCCCTCGTTATGCGCCTCCTATCGCCCTATATCCCTTCTGAACGTGGATGCAAAGGTACTGGCAAAGGTATTGGCTAATAGGCTTAACCTGGTCATTACTGCCCTCATCCACAGGGATCAAACAGGCTTCATGCCCGGGAAGGGAACTGACATTAATATCAGACGCCTTCACACTCATATAGACAGGGCAGATGAGGTGACCAAGGGAGTGGTGGCCTCACTCGACGCAGAGAAGGCTTTCGACTCCGTCGAGTGGGGCTACCTATGGGAGGTGCTGTCGCGATTCGGGTTTGGCCCGGGTTTTATGAAATGGCTCCATATGTTATATCATGCCCCTTCAGCTAGAATACGTACCAACGGATGCCTATCAGGGAAGTTCCAACTGTTCCGCGGCACGCGGCAGGGGTGCCCCCTCTCCCCGGGCCTGTTTGCTTTGGCGATGGAGCCTCTAGCTGTTTCGCTGAGGGCTCACCCTGGGGTGAGGGGACTTCATGTAGGTCCAATTGAGGAAAAGCTATCGCTGTACGCGGACGATGCTCTGCTCTATTTAGCGGACGCCTCGTCCTCGTTGCAGACTGCCCTGGATCTAATTAATCAATTTGGTGGCTATTCGGGGATTCGTATTAATTGGGACAAATCGGTTCTCTTCCCGCTCCCCCCCTCGACCCCTAAGGTATTACATCCACAGCTTAAATGGGTAGAAAATTTCAAATACTTGGGGATTAAAATTAGCGCTAAGGTCCAAGACTACTTGGATAACAATCTCCGACCACTCATGACACAACTTACGGCTAGGTGTGCTGCTTGGCGTTCCCTACCACTGACCCCTGTTGGCAGAGTCAACTTACTAAAAATGATTTACCTTCCCAAGTTTCTCTACTTTTTCCATAACACACCCATACACATCCCTAGGACCTTCTTCCGCAGACAGGAGGGTCTGCTGATACAATTCGTTTGGGCCGGGAGGCCACCAAGGGTGGCCAAGCAGATCCTATATCTCCCACTTTCGGGGGGGGGTCTGGCACTGCCGAATTTTCAAATCTACTACTGGGCAGCTGTTCTGGTCACGATTCGGTGGTGGTTCTCCCAGCCCACACAGAATCCGGCGGTCACTCTAGAGGCGGCTATTCTGGGCTCCTTTGCTGCCCTGACCAATCTCCCATTTCGCGGTCTTAGGGCCAATTCATCCATGACGACTCTGATGCGAACCACTGTGAGGGTCTGGCAGGACGCTAGGAAAATATACCGGAAGCCCAATCACATGTCACCCCACATGCCCCTATGGGGTAACCCTATGCTCCCCCACTTTTACAGCATACCGGACCCCTCTCTCTGGGCAAAGAAGGGAATCCTCACATTAAAACATGTGGTTAAGGATGGTAGGCTTATGACTTTCCAGGCCCTGAGGCAATCCTTCGTTATCCCGCCCTCCTTCCAATTCAGATACTGGCAGTTGAAACATGCCTTTGAAGCTCAGTTCTCAGCCCCCCTCGTTCTGGAACCAGATTCCATTGAACGGCTCCTGACTTCCAGTGTGATGGAGAAGCCTCTCTCAACTCTATATCTATACCTCACAGTTGAGTATGATGCCAAACTAACAAAAATTTGGGAGAAGTGGAGGGTTGATATTCCCTCCATGGACGAGGAGGAATGGAGGGAGTGTTTAATTTCCTACATTCCCTCCATGATCGCTGCAAAAGACAGGTTCATACAATTTAAGTTCCTACACAGAGCGTACTTCACCCCACAGAGACTGGCACGCATTTACCATGACAGAGATCCCAATTGTCAGAGATGCAGGCAAGAGGTGGGCACGTTCTGGCACATGGTCTGGTCTTGTCCCAAAATCCGACCCTTTTGGTCGGCAGTTGCCTCCACACTGAGCGAGGTCACGGGCTCAAATCTACCGGTTGATCCCCAAATAATGTTGCTTAGTCATCTGGAGGATGTTGAGGGTGATAGGTATAGTAAACTGTGTCTAACCTTTACATTGTATTACGCTAGGCGAGAAATCTTGTTGAGATGGAAGCTGGCAGAGCCTCCTACCCTTGCCTTGTGGAGAGGGTCGGTGAACAGAGTACTCCCCCTATATAGACTGACGTATGAGAGTAGACAATGCCCGGGGAAGTTCGATAAAATTTGGTCCTCCTGGGTGGACGCCTCTGGGGATCCTGAACCCCCTACCCCATAACTAAGACGTGAAATACAGTAGAGGACATCCGATATTCCAGGTCTACTCTTCTTGCGCCCGTCCCCCTTCATCCCCCTCCTTCCCATCCCTCCCCCCCGCCCCCATTAGGCTTGATTGAATATTGGTTACCTACTTCATATTGCTTAAGGGTTTATAAGTATGTTATGCCGTAGGAGTACTGTTAAGTCTAATCCTGACATGTACATATCTGGAACATTTGATAAACAGTGGCTATCGCCTGAAGATAGATCTTAATATCATTGTTATCACCACAAAGGCTATACTAAATTTCTTTTGTTTTGTAATGCTGATTTGTTTAATAAAAAATCTTCTGTTAAAAAAAAAAAGTGGAACTTCCCCCAATAGGGGAAGTTCTGCTCTTCCTCCCCCCTTCACAATTAGCACATATTTTTTGAGGGAACTGGGTACCTGATTTTAACAGGTGCCTGCTCCCCCACTTCCATTCAGATGGAATCTGAATGAAGGTTCAGCCCCCCTCTTTCCCCCACAGCCTTCTGGGACATGTCACAGGTCCCAAAAAGCTGTGGTACCAAACAGATGGAGAAGCACGGCTCGTTTATGTGCGGTGAGTAGCCGGCTGTGAAGCCACAAGCAGTCACAGCCAGCTGCCCACACTTAGTATACTGGTGCCAGTGGCTAAAGCCCAGTGAAGAAACTGGCCAGGTGAGGAAACCGCTGGACCCTGGGACAGGTGAGTGTCTGTCTATTTATTAAAAGTCAGCAGCTACAGTTTTTGTAGCTGCTGACCTTTAATTTTTCAAAATATGACTAAAGCACATGATTTTAAAAAATCTGTTGTATCTAGGATAAATAATTTCATACCGGCAACCTTTGGGCTAAGCAACTGATCCAAAAAATATCACCAGTGATTGAAAGATAGAAATTGGTGCCAGCCCCTATGGTAAGACCTAATGTTAGACACTTATGTCTTAGGCAAACAAGAAAACAATAGTGTCAGTGGAAAAGACGTTATCAAATATTCCTTGAGTTTATTATCAATTAAAGCTACACTGAATGCATGGAATATTATTTCTATCTTTTTTATTAACCACTTAACAACTGGGCACTCAAACCCCCTTCCTAACCAGACCAATTTTCAGCTTTCGGTGCTCTCACACTTTGAATGACAATTACTCAGTCATGCAACACTGTATCCATATGTAATTTTTGACCTTTTTTCACACAAATAGAGCTTTCTTTTTTGTGGCATTTAATAACTGGGTTTTTTATTTTTTCCGCTATAAATGAAAAAAAAAAAAACGAAAATTCTGTAAAAAGAAAAAAATATGATTTTCTTTGTTTCTGTTATAAAATTTTGCAAATTAAGAATTTTTCTTTTTAGATTTTGGCCAAATTTTATACTGCTACATATCTTTGGTTAAAATAATCCAGATCAGTGTATATTATTTGGTCTGTGTGAAAGTTATAGAGTTCACAAGCTATGCAAATCACTGAAAACTGATCACACCTGATGTACTGACGGCCTAGCTCATTTCTTGAGACCCTAACAAGCCAGGACAGTACAAATAACCCCCAAATGCCCCCTTTTTGGTAAGTAGACATTCCAAGGTATTTAGAAAGAGGCATGGTGAGTTTTTTGAAGTTGTAATTTTTTCCCACAATTCTTTGCAAAATCAAGATTTTTTTCTTTTTTTTTCAGGTTATTTCTCACACACAGCATATGCATACCACAAATTACACCCCAAAATACATTCTACTACTCCTCCTGAGTATGACGATACCACATGTGTGAGACTTTTACACACCGTGGCCACATACAGAGCCCAACATACAGGGAGCACCATCAGGCGTTCTAGGAGCATAAATTACACATCTAATTTCTTGACTACTTCTTACACTTTTGGCCCTGGAGCACCAGGACAAAAAAAACACCCAAAAAATTACCCCATTATGGAAAGAAAACACCCCAACGTATAATCTATGAGGCATATCGAGTCTTTTGAACATGTCATTTTTTATTACAAGTTTTTGGAAAATGTGGAAAGAAAATGAAAACGCATTTTTTTTTTTTACACAAAGTTGTCCATTTATACAATATTTCTAACACATAGCATGTACATACCAAAAATTACACCCCAAAATAGATTCTTCTACTCCAGAGTACGGCGATATGACATGTGTGAGACTTTTACACAGCCTGGTAACATACAGAGGCCCAACATGCAGGGAGCACCATCAGGCGTTCTAGGGGCATACATTTCAAATCTAATTTGACTACCTATTACACTTTGAGGCACTGTAGTGGCATGGATGAGCCCTTGATGGGGATTGCTAAGCATGGTTGAGCCGTGAATGTGGATGACTGTGTATGGCTGGGTGGGTATGGCTGGGTGTGGATGGGATGGCTGGGTATGGATGGGATGGCTGAGTATGGATGGGATGGCTGAGTATGGATGGAAGGATGAGTATTGCTGAGTATGGCTAAGTATAGGTGGCTGAGCATGGATGGATGGATGAGTATTGCTGAGGATGGATGAGTATTGCTAAGTATGGATGTATGCATGGATGGATGGATGAGTATTGCTGAGTATGGATGGATGGGTGAGTATTGCTGAGCAGGCATGGATGGATGAGAATTGCTGAGCATGGATGGACGGATGAGTATTGCTGAGTATGGATGGACGGATGAGTATTGCTGAGCATGGATGGATGAGTATTGCTGAGCATGGATGGATGCATGAGTATTGCTGAGCATGGATGAGTATTGCTGAGTATGGATGGCTGAGCATGGATGGATGAGTATTGCTGAGTATGGATGGCTGAGCATAGATGGATAGGTGAGTATGGATGGCTGATCATGGATGGATGGATGAGTATTGCTAAGTATGGATGGCTGAGCATGGATGAATGGATGAGTATTACTAAGTATGAATGGATGGATGAGTATTGCTAAGCATGGATGGATGGATGAGTATTTCTGAGCATGGATGGATGAGTATTTCTGAGCATGGATGAGTATGGATGGGGTGGATGGATGAGTATTTCTGAGCATGGATGGGATAGATGAGTATTTCTGAGCATGGATGGGATGGATGGATGAGTATTTCTGAGCTTGGATGGGATGGATGTGTATTTCTGAACATGGATAGGATGGATCGATGAGTATTTCTGAGCATGGATGGATGAATATTTCTGAGCATGGATGGGAGAGTATTTCTGAACATGGATGGGAGAGTATATCTGAGCATGGATGGGATGGATGGATAGCTGGAATGGGCACAGATGAGCGCTGTGGGCAGTACACATCCAGCCCACAGCACTGCTGCACCCGATCTCTCCCCTCGCACTGTACCAATAGGTACGGGGAGGGGAGAGAGGAACCGGACGTGACGCCAGTTTGTTTACAAGTGAGTGATCACGTGGTAAACGGCCGATGTCAGTGGCCATTTACTGTGATCCACGATGTGCGGGGTCCTATTGACCCGGCGGTCACGGATATTCCCAGGTGCGCGCCCCAGGGGGTGCGCGGGAGCAAGATTCTGGGAGGATGTCCAAGGACACCCTCCCAGAATAAGCTGACCGCACTGCAGCCGTCTTTCGGCTATTGCCCGGTCGGCATGTGGTTAAACTAGCAATCTGATCTCCTGTAAGTTTGTGGTTTTTTGTTTGGTTGTTTCCCTCTCATTGTATTTTTCTTGCTCCTATTACTACTTGTAAAAGAATGCACCCATTTTAAAAGGTCCTTGCCTGGGAAGCTTACTCTCTTTTTTCTTTTCACTCTCTTGTCATTTTTTTTCATCCTTTCCAGTCCATTGGGAAGCCAATGTGCCCTCCACTGTGCTTTGGGGTTTACTAAAGGCAGATCGTCACTTTGCAAAGGAAATTTCCCCAGAGCTTAGTGAATGTGGTGAAATTTCACTCTGCAAAGAGCACAGCAATTTTGCTTGCATAATATTGGATAATGGATATCAGCAGACCTTTACCTCGTTTGCTAAGCTCAGGCGAAATTTGTGTTGGATGGGTACCGAGTCTGTAATACTTCCGCTAGCATAATTGCCAGCTATGGATACAACTGTAATTTTTTGTATTTTTTTCCGCATAAGTGTTATCTGAAGCCCTGTCTTATTTGATTGTCTTTTGTCCCACTTCTGTTACACACATGTACTTTTAATATACTGTATGTGGCAAGTACTGTAGAAGAGACTGCAATGACTTCTGTATCTATGACCTTTTATTGAAAATAAAGCAAATAACTAATAAGGAGCTGTAGGAGAGGTAAGGGTGTCTGTTTTAAACAGCAACCTTTGCTTTAACTGTTAGTACAAGTGAAGTAAAGGGGCCCCAGTAGTATAAAAAAACAATGTCCAGAAATAACTGTCAATCTCCCTTTGTCTGGGGCTCCATGCAAGATCTCACCTCATAAAGTTTCAATTATCATGAGAACTGTGAGGAATCAGCCCAGAACTACACAGGAAATTCTTGTCAATAATCTCAAGGCAGCTGAGACCATAGTCACCAAGAAAACAATTGGTAACACACTACGCCGTGAAGAACTAAAATCCTGCAGCACCTGCAGGTCCCCCTGCTCAAGAAAGCACATGTACAGGCCCATCTGAAATTTGCTAATGAACATTTGGATGATTCAGAGGAGAACTGGGTAAAAGTGTTGTGGTCAGATGAGACCAAAATCAAGCTCTTTGGGATCAACTCAACTTGCCGTGTTTGGAGGAGGAGGAATGCTGCCTGTGACCCCAAAAAACACCATCCCCACCATCAAACATGGAGGTGAAAACATTATGCTTTGGGGGTGTTTATCTGCTAAGGGACAGGACAACTTCACCGCATAAAGGGACAATGGACTGGGCCATGTACCGTCAAATCTTGGGTGAGAACCTCCTTCCCTCAGCCAGGGCATTGAAAATGGGTCATGGATGTATATTCCAACATTACAATGACCCAAAACACATGGCCAAGTCAACAGGAGTGGCTCAAGAAAAAGCACATTAAGGTCCTGGAGTGGCCTAGCCAGTCTCCAGACCTTTACCCCATAGAAAATATATGGTGGGAGCTGAAGGTTCAAGTTACCCAATGTCAGCCTCAAAACCTTAATGACTTGGAGAGGATCTGCAAAGAGGAGTGGGACAAAATTCCTCCTGAGATGTGTGCAAACCCAGTGGCCAACTACAAGAAACATCTGACCTCTGTGATTGCCAACAAGGGTTTTGCCACCAAGTAAGTCATGTTTTGTGAAGGGGTCAAATTCTTATTTCTCTCATTAAAATGCAAATCGATTTATAACTTTTTTGCGGTTGTCTGGATTTTTTCGGTTGTCATTCTGTCTCTCACTATTGAAATAAACCGACCATTAAAATTATAGACTGATCATTTCTTTGTCAGTGGGCAAAGGTACAAAATCAGCAGGGGATCACATACTTTTTCCCTCACTGTACACTGACATAGAATCCTACGTCTGATATATTGAATAAAAGTGCAAGTAATATATGGATGCTATTATATGGATGCTATTATGTCATTATGCATGAATTTCAGTTTTCATAAACTGCTTTTTGTGAAGGAGGTTTTAGTAAAAGTTATGAATACCAGTTGACTCCAATAAGAACTTGCATACAGCAATGGGCTGCACAGCAAATATACGAAAATGTCAAACACACAAGCTTTACACAAGGATTTTTTTTCACCATGTGACTGTTGTTTTAAAATCTCATTGGAGCTGAAAATACCAGCCACTTTTTTAAAAATAAGAATCTCTGTCCTTGCGTGTTAGCTTTGTGAACTCAGTCTATTTTATGTAGTTCTGTATTGGTTGCTCTTCTGCATAATGGTTTGTGTGCCTCTGTGTGTGTATGTGTGTGTGCGTGTTGGGAGGCTTTGTAGTTCAACCTAATTAATCTCATGTGTTCAAAGGCTGATTTGGAAAAGTGAGTCAGAAAACAAAGCCCTGTGTCTTTTTATTTTCATTATACATTGTAAAATTAATGTTCAGTCATTAAACTGTATATTATTAAATATTTTTACAATGGTGTACAAGGTTATCTGACTAGCTACAGTAGTTGCATATCAACGGTTATCTTAATGGGTTTTGATTATATAATTCTCAGACAGTCAATGAAAGCAATAATATAAAAAATGTTTGCGTAAAGTGGAGACATGAGTGCTTATATATTTCAAAGGTTGATTACACTGGCCTAATAGCTGTTGGTTTCTTTTTTTTTTTATTGTTCACTGTGCTTTCTTTTTACAAAGAAAATTAGATTTCCTGATATTTATATAATTTGTTGCCAACAGGCTGTCAGCATAGTAGTTCAAGCCCACCTACAATCAATTTTTCAGTCCCCCAACAGAAAACGTCTCATCTTTACTACCCTTCCCCATCAAATAACAGGAAGTGGGGGAAATCCTTTTCAAATAAAACACAAAAGGCAATAAAATCACATTTTAAGGAGGTTGGAGCAATATGAGAATGTCTTTCTGGCTTTATTGCTGCTTGGTTTCCCTCACTTCCTGTCCTGGTGACATCATGTGTAATTCTCGGTGACTGGTTTATTAGCAAACTTCCCAGCTTCCAAAACACAGGCAGAATTTTAATAGGATATGTTCAGAAATCATTTGAATGACATCCTCCTGCCTGGTTTACCATTATCTGCTGTAGATTGCTCTAGTTTCAGCATCTTTTAACCAGAAGATTTTACCCCTTTAAAAGGGTTGTAAACCCTCGCTTAACCACTTGAGCCCCGGACCATTATGCTGCCTAAGGACCAGAGGTCTTTTTCCAATTTGGCACTGCGTCGCTTTAACTGCTAATTGCGCGGTTATGCAATGCTGTACCCAAACGAAATTTGCGTCCTTTTCTTCCCACAAATAGAGCTTTCTTTTGATGGTATTTGATCACTTCTGCAGTTTTTATTTTTTGCGCTATAAACGGAAAAAGACCGAAAATTTTGAAAAAAAATGATATTTTCTACTTTTTGTTATAAAAAAAATCCAATAAACTCAATTTTAGTCATACATTTAGGCCAAAATGTATTCGGCCACATGTCTTTGGTAAAAAAAATGTCAATAAGCGTATATTTATTGGTTTGCGCAAAAGTTATAGCGTCTACAAACTAGGGTACATTTTCTGGAATTTACACAGCTTTTAGTTTATGACTGCCTATGTCATTTCTTGAGGTGCTAAAATGGCAGGGCAGTACAAAACCCCCCCAAATGACCCCATTTTGGAAAGTAGACACCCCAAGGAAATTGCTGATAGGCATGTTGAACCCATTGAATATTTATTTTTTTTGTCCCAAGTGATTGAATAATGACAAAAAAAAAAAAAAAAAAAAATATTTACAAAAAGTTGTCACTAAATGATATATTGCTCACACAGGCCATGGGCCTATGTGGAATTGCACCCCAAAATATATTCAGCTACTTCTCCTGAGTACGGGGATACCACATGTGTGGGACTTTTTGGGAGCCTAGCCGCGTATGGGACCCCGAAAACCAATCACCGCCTTCAGGATTTCTAAGGGTGTAACTTTTTGATTTCACTCTTCACTGCCTATCACAGTTTCGGAGGCCATGGAATGCCCAGGTGGCACAACCCCCCCCCAAATGACCCCATTTTGGAAAGTAGACACCCCAAGCTATTTGCTGAGAGGCATATTGAGTCCATGGAATATTTTATATTTTGACACAAGTTGCGGGAAAGTGACACTTTTTTTTTTTTTTTTTTTTTTTTTTTGCACAAAGTTGTCACTAAATGATATATTGCTCACACAGGCCATGGGCCTATGTGGAATTGCACCCCAAAATACATTTAGCTGCTTCTCCTGAGTATGGGGATACCACATGTGTGGGACTTTTTGGGAGCCTAGCCGCGTACGGGGCCCCGAAAACCAATCACCGCCTTCAGCGTTTTTAAGGGCGTGAATTTTTGATTTTACTCTTCACTGCCTAACACCGTTTCGGAGGCCATGGAATGCCCAGGTGGCACAAACCCCCCCCAAATGACCCCATTTTGGAAAGTAGACACCCCAAGCTATTTGCTGAGAGGCATGGTGAGTATTTTGCAGCTCTCATTTGTTTTTGAAAATGAAGAAAGACAAGAAAAAACTTTTTTTTTTTTCTTTTTTCAAATTTCAAAACTTTGTGACAAAAAGTGAGGTCTGCAAAATACTCACTATACCTCTCAGCAAATAGCTTGGGGTGTCTACTTTCCAAAATGGGGTCATTTGGGGGGGTTTTGTGCCACCTGGGCATTCCATGGCCTCCGAAACTGTGATAGGCAGTGAAGAGTGAAATCAAAAATTCACGCCCCTTAGAAAGCCTGAAGGCGGTGCTTGGTTTTCGGGGTCCCGTACACGGCTAGGCTCCCAAAAAGTCTCACACATATGGTATCCCCGTACTCAGGAGAAGCAGCAGAATGTATTTTGGGGTGTAATTTCACATATTCCCATGGCATGTTTGAGCAATATATCATTTAGTGACAACTTTGTGCAAAAAAAAAAAAAAAAAAAAAAAAAATTGTCTCTTTCCCGCAACTTGTGTCGCAATATAAAATATTCCATGGACTCGACATGCCTCTCAGCAAATAGCTTGGGGTGTCTACTTTCCAAAATGGGGTCATTTGGGGGGGTTTTGAACTGTCCTGGCATTTTATGCACAACATTTAGAAGCTTATGTCACACATCACCCACTCTTCTAACCACTTGAAGACAAAGCCCTTTCTGACACTTATTTTTTACATGAAAAAGTTTTTTTTTTTTTTGCAAGAAAATTACTTTGAACCCCCAAACATTATATATTTTTTTAAAGCAAATGCCCTACAGATTAAAATGGTGGGTGTTTCATTTTTTTTTTTCACACAGTATTTGCGCAGCGATTTTTCAAACGCATTTTTTGGGGAAAAAACACACTTTTTTAAATTTTAATGCACTAAAACACACTATATTGCCCAAATGTTTGATGAAATAAAAAAGATGATCTTAGACCGAGTACATGGATACCAAACATGACATGCTTTACAATTGCGCACAAACGTGCAGTGGCAACAAAATAAATACATTTTTAAAAGCCTTTAAAAGCCTTTACAGGTTACCACTTTAGATCTACAGAGGAGGTCTACTGCAAAAATTACTGCCCTCGATCTGACCTTCGCGGCGATACCTCACATGCATGGTGCAATTGCTGTTTACGTTTGACGACAGACCGCCGCTTGCGTTCGCCTTAGCGCAAGAGCAGGGGGCGACAGGGGTGCTTTTTTTTTTTTTTTTTTTTCTTTATTATTTTTTTGCTTTTTTATCTTATTTTTAAACTGTTCCTTTCATTTTTTTTTTTTAAATCATTTTTATTGTTATCTCGGGGAATGTAAATATCCCCTATGATAGCAATAGGTAGTGACAGGTACTCTTTTTTGAAAAAATTGGGGTCTATTAGACCCTAGATCTCTCCTCTGCCCTCAAAGCATCTGACCACACCAAGATCGGTGTGATAAAATGCTTCCCCAATTTCCCAATGGCGCTATTTACATCCGGCGAAATCTAAGTCATAAAATGCTCGTAGCTTCCGGTTTCTTAGGCCATAGAGATGTTTGGAGCCACTCTTGTCTCTGATCAGCTCTATGGTCAGCTGGCTGAATCACCGGCTGCATTCTCAGGTTCCCTGTTGAGACAGGAGAGCCAGAGAAAAACACGGAAGACGGTGGGGGGGGGGGGCATTCCCTCCCACGGCTTGTAAAGGCAGTCTAGAGGCTAATTAGCCGCTAGGATTGCTTTTACATGAAAGCCGACCGCTGGCTGAAAAGAATGATACCAAGATGATACCTAAACCTGCAGGCATCATTCTGGTATAACCACTCAAAGTTGTGAATGGCGTACCTGAAGACAAAAAAATGGTTAACAATAAAGCACAGTAAACAATAAAGTATAAATAATTACATACCTGAAAAACAAACATGATAAAACATAATAACAATAACAATAACAATAAAACACTGCAGAATAGAATACAGTAAAAAAAGAGCAGAACAATAGAGAGAGAGAATAGAGAGAGAGAACAATAAAACGACAACTATTTTTTTTTATTTTATATATATTTTTTTTTTTTTTTACACTTTTTTTGTAACTAACTTTTATAACTGTAACCGGTTCCAGGTTCGGGTCTCTCAAAATGCGATGGCATCTTGGGAGACCCTGTGAAAGTGTGCCTAGTCTGTGCAATGCTGTACCCTACGCTAATACTCAACTAGTGTATGGTAGCGTTCAAAACATTCACCAATGCAAAGACCAGGATTGTCAGGACAGAAGGGACAATAATAGCGGGTGTCACGCCTATATCCGCGTTTGCTGCAGACACAACATCTTTTTGGGGGGGGTTCGTTGGGTAGGGGTACTCGGGAGCACATAAAAATGCCTCTCATGCAGCCGACTGCATTTCGTTGGGGGATGTGAATGGGGGAAGTACGGGCGCTGCAGAAGTGGTGGGTTCCCAATTAGGATTGGCGAATGCAGCAGGAAGGGCACTATGGGCACGACGGGCCTGTGTTTGTCTTTTTGGTGGCAGCGGGACACTACTTGTGCTTGTCACCTCACCAGCTTGAACTGCACTTATGGGACTCGCCACGTCACCAAGTGTTACTGCAGTGCTGGTTTGACTACGACCGGGGTGTACTAGGCCGCTGGTGCTTGCCAGTTCAATAAAAAGCTTCCAAAAAAACTGTTAGCGATCGCAGGGATCAGGCCTGACTCTGCGAACGCTGCAGTTATGCGTTTAGTGTTTTGTAAGTGACAGTGATCGATCGATACTGCACTTGGGTGGGCTGGACTGGGCCGGGCGGAGGGGCAAAACGCAGGTGCTAGCAGGTATCTGGGTTGATCCCGCTAACACTGCTTTTTTGGGAACCCTAAACTGCTGGGGACGCTAGTATAGATCTGATCTGATCGGATCAGATATTGATCCGTTCAGATACTATACCACTAAAGGAGGCGTATGCTGCGTGCGTGGGTGTTAGTGGTACTGGCGCTAACCTGACGCTGCCTGGGGCCGGTGCTTGCTAGTTCACCAAAATGCTACCAAAAAAACTGTTAGCGATCGCAGGGATCAGGCCTGACTCTGCGAACGCTGCAGTTATGCGTTTAGTGCCTTGTAAGTGTCAGTGATCGATCGATACTGCACTTGGGTGGGCTGGGCTGGGCCGGGCGGAGGGGCACAACGCAGGTGCTAGCAGGTATCTGGGCTGATCCCGCTAACACTGCGTTTTTGGGAACCCTAAACTGCTGGGGACGCTAGTATAGATCTGATCGGATCAGATATTGATCCGATCAGATACTATACCACTAAGGGAGGTGTACGGTGCGTGCGTGGGTGTTAGCGGTACTGGCGCTAACCTGACGCTGCCTGGTGCTTGCTTGCCAGTTCACCAAAATGCTACCAAAAAAACTGTTAGCGATCGCAGGGATCAGGCCTGACTCTGTGAACGCTGCAGTTATGCGTTTAGTGTTTTGTAAGTGACAGTGATCGATTGATACTGCACTTGGGTGGGCTGGGCGGAGGGGCAAAACGCAGGTGCTAGCGGGTATCTGGGCTGATCCCGCTAACACTGTGTTTTTGGGAACCCTAAACTGCTGGGGACGCTAGTATAGATCTGATCAGATCAGATATTGATCCGATCAGATACTATACCACTAAGGGAGGCGCATGCTGCGTGCGTGGGTGTTAGCGGTACTGGCGCTAATCTGACGCTGCCTGGGGCGACGCATATCACCGCCGGGCGATCAGGGGGCTAAACCTTTATTAGGTAATAAACGGCGGGTGCCCTGACACTATAAAAATAAACAAACTAACCTGCGTCACCCGTAACGGTTATACGGTGATCAGTGGTGAAAGGGTTAACTAGGGGGCAATCAAGGGGTTAAAACATTTATTAGGTAGTATATGGGGGTCCCTGTCACTATAAAACGCTGACGGCGAACCTAAATATTTACCTCACTAACTAGCGTCACCAGCGACACTAATACAGCGATCAGAAAAATGATCGCTTAGCAACACTGGTGACAGGGGGTGATCAAGGGGTTAAAACTTTATTAGGGGGGGTTAGGGGGGTACCCTAGACCTAAAGGGGGGGTAATACTCACTGTCCCAACACTGTAACTGTCACAAACTGACACTATGCAGTAATCAGAAAAAAAAAAAAAAAAAAAAAAAAAAACCTGCTGGTGTCAGTTTGTGACAGGGGGGGGGGGGTGATTGGGGGGGGATCGGGGGGCGATCGGGGGGGGGATCGGGGTGTTTTGTATGCCTGGCATGTTCTACTGTGTGTGTGTGTGTTGTGCACTCACATTGATGTCTTCTCCCCTCGGCGCTGGAACGGAAAATACCGAGCCGAGGGGAGATGACATCATTTCCTTTGCTGCTGTTTAGCATACAGCAGCAAAGGAGTGTTCCCATTGGCCGGCGGCGATCGCGAGGGGGGGCCACGAACGGATGGCCTCCCCCTCATCTCGGATCGCCGGGGAACAGAACGGGACCGCTTCGGGCACCGGGGGGGGGTCCGATCGGACCCCCCACCCGCGAGAGGCAAATCACGTACATGTACGTGATTTTGCCTGCCCGTGCCGCCTTGCCGACGTAAATCGGCGTTAGGCGGTCCTTAAGTGGTTAAAAAAAATTAAAAATAAATAACAAACATGTTATACTTACCTCCACTGTGCAGTTAGTTTTGCACAGAGTGGCCCCGATCTACTTCTTCTGTGGTCCCCTGGCGAAGCTGGTGGCTCTTCCCCGCATCAAGTGTCCACGTTGGAGAAACGCTCTTCTTGGTGGACACCCGTGCAGGCACGCTCCTGAATCCCGCATCTGTGTCCATTCACACAGAATGAAGGACTCGGCACCGCCCCCCCCCCCCCCCCGGCACCGCGTCATTGGATTTGATTGACAGCAGCAAGAGCCAATGGCTACGTTGCTATCAATCTATCCAATCAGGACATGAGATACCAGCTACAGATGGTGTGCTTGTTCCCGGACAGAGGATGACAGCGTCCAGGTAAGTAAAATGGGGGGGGCTGCAGCACTAAAAAAAGGTTTTTGTCCTTAATGCATAGAATGCATTAAGGTGAAAAACCATGAGGGTTTACATCCCCTTTATTGACCAGGCCATTTTTTGTTATTTAGCACTACGTTACTTTAACTGGTAATTGCCCCGTCATGCAACGCTGTACCCAAACAAATTTATGTCATTTCACATAAATAGATCTCTCTTTTGGTGTTATTTGATCACCACTGGGATTTTTTTTGATAAATAAACAAAAAAAGACTGAAAATTTTGATAATAAAATTAGTACTTTCTGCTACAAAACATATCCAATAAAAAATTTAAAAAACAATCAAATTTCTTCATCAAATTTGGCCAATTGCACTCTGCTACATGTCTTTGTTTAAAAAACAATCCAAATAAGTATACATTGACTGGTTTGTGTAAAAGTTATAGTGCCTATAATGATCAGCACCTGGCTCATTCTCTCAGCAAGCTGCTGCCAGCCGCTCCCGCCCCTACCACAGCCCAGCGCTCCAGTGGGCTCAAGGGAGGCAGAGTAGGTAGCAGTGACCAGCTCTCTGCTCAGAGAGCAATGAGAACCGAGCAATCAGCAGTGTTCTCGGTTCTCAGCCTAAGAGACCGGGGGGATAACAGATGCAGCATCTGACCGATGCTGCATCCACCTAGGTAGGGATGATTTTTTTTTTTTTAAATACCTGTTTTAATTCAGTGATCAGTGATAATTCTATACACTGTCACTGTACTAATGACACTGGCTGGGAAGGGGTTAACATCTAGGGCCATCAGGGGGTTAAGGCCCCTTTCACACTTGTGCGACTTTTCCTGTGACTTTGAACATCAGAGTTGCATGACAAGTCGTACCCCATTATTCCCAATGATAACCATTCATATCTGTGTGATTTCAAATCGCACGACTTCAGAGTAGTCCCTGTACTACTTTGGTCCGACTTTGATTCGAGTTGAGGTCCATAGACCTCAAGTTTACACAGGCATTACCTGAATTTGCTGCAAAATCACGATAAAACCGCTGCAAAATCGCACAAATTTCCTTGTCAAAAGATTTTATTGTACATACAATAAGGTACTTGACATTACAGTGAGCACATGTTATACAATAAAGGGAATGAAGCTCAGAAATACATATTCAAACAGTGTAAATTATATATTGAATTATAAGTTATTATGATATTAATAATACATACAAATGGTATTGGTTATAAGAGGAATTATGTTCTATGAATAATATGAGCTTCCAAATCAAAAAAAGAGTAAGTAGAGAAGAAAGGAGAAACAGAAAGAGGAAGAACAAGAAAGAATAGAAAGAAGAGTCCGTAGGGTTGAGTCGAGGCGAGGTCTGTCACAGTCACTGAAGACTATATAATTCATTGGTTCACTAAGTCAGCTACCATGGTAGTAAAATTTCTTTGTTAAAAGTTGAAGGCAAATAATTGCTAATCCATGGTTGCCATATTTTCCCAAATTTGACAAGCGAGTCATTTTCAAGAGCTACCATTTTAGCTTGAGTCATGGTGACGTTCATTCGATTTACTACCTCTTCCACAAAATCGCACAAATTTCAAGTCGCACAAGTGTGAAAGGGACTGTGTTCCTAACAATGTATAATTGTGTAAAGTGTGCTGATTCTACTACGTAGATCTCTTAGTTTCTCATTCCTGCTTTGCAGGAATGAGAAACAGTGAGATTATTTCCTCTGTACAGAGCACTGCAATGATTGCGCGGGGTACTTCGCTTTGCCTGTGCTTGCCACCCATCTGCAGTACATTGCGGGTGGGCCGACCGTAAGTGGTTAATTGTTAATCTGGAGATAAATCTAATTAAGATTCTAAAATGTAGGAACTGCTACAGTGTTCTAATCCTGGAAATGAAAGGTTTGTATCTTATTAAGAAGAATTAAACTGATAGTTGATGGAAGGTCAACATACCTATTAGATTTACTTATTAAGAAATAAAACCACACTCTTTACGGGAAAAAACAATTAACACAAGATTCACCCAACCTTCATCCAGTATTCACACATTTTTCCAACTGACTTCATTTAGAAAAATGTATTAATGTTTGGTAAAGGCTGTGTAATTTATGTGCAAAAAATAAAGATTAAATAATAATAATAATAATATTCTGTGAGCTTAAATGCTTTGCAATGCCTAAATGCACTGTGGATCTACAATTTTTCCTTGTCAAAAGAAGTTTATTGAGTATACAATGTTATAAAGATACATAAAGTAAGTTTACAAGGATCTATAAAGTAAGCTCATTGTTTTACAGTAGGGATTATATAGGTAAATATCATGAAATTTCAAATATTAAACATTGGGTTCACGTAAACCTAAATTAAAGATATATATAATTTCCTTAGTTACTTTTGTAGGTATTTAAATGATTTATACCTACTACATATATTGTTTACAGGTAGAGTGTATATAGGTCAAATAAATTCTGATAATGAGCTTTAATCGTAAGGTGGAGAAAAGGAAAGAGAAAGAAGAAAAAGGGTAGAAAGGCAGAGGTATGGTCCACAAGGTTGTCCCGCTCGTCAGTTTATTCTTTTTAGTTCTCTTTGAAGCCTTAGAATGGGTGTCTCTGTAAGTCATTTAATCTGTTACCATGGCAACAGGACAGAGTCATTGAAATTTGACAGGAACTGTTGTTTTATCCAAGGATGCCAAAGTTTTTCAAATTTTGGAATTTGATTTTGATCGATGGCTACCATCTTAGCATGGGACATTGTATTATTCATTCTGTGAATTGTTTCTGCTAGTACCAACGTAGGAGATTGGATCTACACTTTTTCTATTCTAAGAAGATCCACTCTCTCTGTTTGTCATGTTTTAAAAAATGAGCTGTAAAGCTAGTACCGATGCCAGGAAAAAAGCGGCATTAAAAACGCAATTTTATCCGCGTTCTTCATTGCCGTCAATGCACGTTTAGCCACACTAGCTTTCAGCCGCATTTCAAGATGATTCGACTTGCAGTGCCATTTGTGTGCTGAGAATCTTGAAGGGGAACCCTGCCAAAATTTTGCGTGACGTTCCCCCCCTCAAGATCCATACCAGACCCTTACCTGAGCACACAGCCCGGCAGGTCAGGAAAGGGGGGGCGAGTGAGCCCCCCCCTCCTGGACCATACCAGGCCACATGCCCTCAACATGGTGGGCGGGTGCTTCTGTGCAGGGGGGGCCAGTGCCCCCCCCATCCCAAAGCACCTTGTCCCCATGTTGATGAGTATAACTTTTTATATAGAGTGAACCAGTAGAACAGGACAAGTTGAATATGAAAATAGGTTGGCGTTAGAGGAATCTAGTAATACAGTATGTGTAAATGCAATTTATTCTACAAAAATGTGAGGCAATCAAATGCCCAAAACATGTATTTATTGTAGTGTTTCACTACACATATCATCTTATGATCATTAATATGTATGGCATTCTCACTGCTTGTCAGGTTCCATCTTGCAAAGTCAGTTATTGCCTAGGTCAGACAACGCATACAAGATTAGACAGCAAGAAGAATTGATCAGATTTCTGTGTGTCCTTTTAACCTAAGCAATCTACTTTGTGTTCTTGTCTTGACATTGGCATTGCTGTAGTGACATCTATGCTGTCAAAGCTACTGCATCAAACAAACCCAATAAAATATAAAATTGATGGAGAAATAGTTTTGACTTTGTAATCTGCTTATATTGTGAATTTGATTTTCGAAGTCTTTGTATAAAGAGCAAAACTAAAATATGTACTTTGTAAAAATGGGAAAAGTTTTTATAAAACAATTCAAACTCAAAATAATACATCAAGTCCCATTTGGCATTCATTGAATCCTCATGCAATTAACAGTCTCTCCCTTATAATTATATGAACATTTATTAGTGGTGGTTATGCTGAGTGCACATTTAAATTTTTCTAGCTCTTCCCACCTTGTTAATTACAAATCAGCTTACAAAACGCTCATTTTTTTGAACAAATATTTTTCTTCGGTCTGAGCTTTATTTCCCATTCACTAAAACTATCTTCAAGTGGTAATAAAAACAGCCTGTATCTTTTGTGTAAATGGTTTACATATAGTATGATACAGTGGATAGATAAAGACTGTAGTAGAAACAAAATATCTAAGAAAATAAATGAGTAGTGAAGCTAAAAACAAATTAAGTGCTTTGTCATGGAACACAGCCATGAGCTGGGCATAGAGAAGAGACTGGTAATGTTTAAAGGATATTTTATTGATTGATTCCATTGTCCTGTGAATCTCATTTTGTAATACATTGTGATGTTTTGGCTTTCTTGATTAGTTGAATTTGTAGAAGCAAAAGGATTGTAGTATACATTGATTTTTTCAAATAGGATGTTCAGAGCTCCTTTAAAAGACTTCAGTTTCAATTTTTGTTGGCCAAATATTATGATAGGGAAGACACATGAACTAAGCAAATTTAGCTAGAAAGACTGTAGATTAGATATGGCGTTTTATTGATCTCTGAAACTGCTTAAATTCTGGTACCACTGTAGCACTGTCAAGGCTTACAGAAAATGCTTTTAATTAGAAAACTCCACAGTGGATTCCACATTTTACATCTAAAATTGGGAAATTACAGTGGTCATAGGATCGCCAAAACAGGATAAATGGAGCCTGGTCTGGGAAATTTAGATATTTTTAGTATTATGCAGATATTGAGTCAGAATTTGTCTTGAAAATCTTGATTTTTATATTAACATGCAGATGGCAGGTGTTAATTACATAAATGGTGTAAAATAATCATGTGTTGTGTCAATAGTTCAGACCGATCATGGTTAAATTATGTTAGAAATTATTTTTTAATGCCAACATACCATCTATCACAAACCAAGATGTGAACACGGCTCCTGTGGTGTTCAATGTGAATGGTATCTAAAGGGTAGCTAGTGTTCTGCCAGTGACCACATCATGTAGCTGCTGGCTACACCCAGGTAACTCAACAGGTACTTGCAGACAGGGAGGAGAGTTGTTGCTGGATAAGAAGAAACTGAAGAGTGAGAGGTACACAAGGCACTGGGCAACTAGAAGCAGGAGTGTGGCTGGATTCAGTGAGTGCACAGATGACATTGTGGAGCTGTAGACCGTGAAAGCACCTGGGCTGTAGCAGAGATACACCAGGGCCTGAGGAAATAGAGGAGGTATAGCAGAATCTGTGGGTGTAACTAATGTGCAACAGGGCTGCACATGTGGCACAGACTGTGGGTGCTACTGGGGTGCAGCAGTGATGCAACAGAGTCAGTATTTGTAACTAGGGTGTAGCAGGGGTATGATGGAATTGCAGATGCAGAAAAGACGCAGCAGAGTCTGTGGATGTAGCGGAGTTTCTCAGCATTGAGAACATTGGTTGAGGAAATGTCCTTTCTCAAAACATGTGGACAAAGAAAAAACCTGTGCTTGTGTCTCCAAAGTAACTCAAAATAGGAAGCTGCAACCACACTATGAGATATTTGTCATAGTAACCATATTACATAAATCATGTTGCACTAATTAAAAGGTAACCAGAATATAAAGAAACAAAATAATCAGTCATAAACTGTTTGAGTCCCAACTGATGTTTGGGTGAGCAGTTCAACATCACCTGTTCTTGTGTTTAGCGAACACCTGAATTTTCAGGGCACTCGGCGGGATGTTTGCCCACCGAGCGGACACTAAGTTACCGTCCCAGCATGCACCAGTTGGTGATGTCACAAGGGGGTGATGCCACCAGGTGACATCACCAGATGGCTCCGCCCCTTACCATACCAGACCAAAGGTTCTGGTATGGATTGGGGACCCCCACACCAGTTTTTTTTTGTTTTGTTTTTTGTATTGCCAGCAAGGCTTGCAGCCAGGAAAATCAATTTAAATATCTTTTTTATTCTTTATATATGTCAGTTTTGCTGCAGTAGGTTCTATACACTGTACAGATGCGCCACTTTACAGGCAGACTAAGGGGATCCCCCAGGCACTATATTTAATAAAATTTTTCATTTTTGTTGTTTTACTTTAAGCATCATTAAAATCACTGCTCTTTTAAAAAATATTTTTGCATTGATACGTGTCCCCCAGGGCAGCACCCAAGCCCCCATACCATTTTTAGGTTTAATAACTTCCATATAAGCCTTTAAAATGGGGACTTTTGATTTTTTGAGTTCGGGTCCCATGCACTTTAATATGGTTTGCGGTTCGGGTCCAAACTTTTTCCATGTTCGGGAGTTCTGGTGCGAACCGAATCGGGGGATGATCGGCCCAACTACCACTAGTAAAAGCAGTATGTGTGTCAGAAGAATCCTAGATTGTGTTCACCACCAAATAGCCACAACTGAAGGCTTACCAGGATTATGTGACTTTCTTGTTGCATACAACGAGGAAAATAATTATTTGATCCCCTGCAGATTTTGTAAGTTTGCCCACTTGCAAAGAAATGAAGGGTCATATTTTTTATCATAGGTGAATTTTAAATGATAGAGACAGACTATCAACCAAAAATCCAGAATAAACATATGATACAGATGTTATACAAATGTTATAAATTGAGTTGCAGTTCAGTGAGTAAAATCATTTTTTGATCCCCAAGCAAAACATGACTTAGTACTTGGTGGAGAAACCCTTGTTGGCAAGCACAGAGGACTACCTGGTCACTAACTATGTTTCTTGTAGTTAGTGATTAGGTTTGCACACATCTCAGGAGGGATTTTGGTCCACTGTTCTTTACAGATCTTCTCTAAATCCTTAAAGTGGATGTAAACCCAATGACTTTCTTTCTAAACTACTGCCGTAGGGGTTATCTATAAGGATATACATGCTCCTGCATGTATCTTTACCTGTCAAATGATTCCCCTCTGTCTGTTATTAGACCTGAAAAACTGCATATTCTGTGGGTGGGTCTGTTGTCTGGAGCTCGTGGGTGGAGTCGTGATGTCAGTAGACTCCCCGCCCACCTCTACACTCCGCTTGTCAATGTGCATTTTCTCCTGTGTATTTCTAACACTGAACTTCTGCTATGATCTCTAACATCCAGTGAAAAGACAGGAAAGTAACCACATGACTTCAGCATGCCAAATTATGCTGAGGTGTGGAACAGCCAATCCTTGCAGAGCTGCTGAAGAAAGGAGTGGGAGGGAATTAAAAAATAATGCATGTGTCTTGTGTACGAGATATGTAAATCACCTGTCACTCACAGCAAGGGGGAGGATTTGACAAAGTTTTTCTCAGTTTGTCAAGATTTATCTCACTGAACAATAAAAGAGGATTGCTCAGAGATGGATTAACTCTGTGTGGCAAGACTGGGCTCAAATGATAGGAAATCTTATACTCTACAGCAGGGATATGCTGTACGCTAATTCGGGTTTACATCCACTTTAAGGTTTCTTGGCTGTCACTTGGCAACTCGAAGTTTCAGCTCCCTCTATAAATTTTCTATAGGATTAAGGTCTGGAGTATGGGTCATTGTTATGCTGAAAGACCCATCCATGACCCACCTTCAGTGTTCTGGCTGAGGGATGAAGGTTCTTATCTAAGATTTTACAATACATGGCCCCATCCATTGGCCCCTCAATGTGGCAAAGTCAGTCTATACCTTTAGCAGAGAAACAGCCCCCAAAGCATAATGTTTCCACCTCCATGCTTGACTGTAGGGATGGTGTTCTTAGGGTCATAGTCAGCATTTTCAAATAGTTATTTTCCCCACTGTATACTGTAAGTCATACAGCATTTGGTGATGGTCAACATAAGGCAAGGCTTCCAACTTCCTCCAACAGACTCAATGGTTGGCCAAAGGCATTATTACCCATAATTATCCTCTGTCCCTTTCCACATCTCCACATGTGCTCAAAAAAGAATAGGCGACCAAATTCCCCACATAGTGTAAAATCCAAGATATAAAATGCACTTACAAATGGAGAACAGAGTTGATGCGCTGTATTTTCTAGTGGACTGAACAGAAAGCCATCAGGTCTTGGGTCTGAGGTTGTGTGCATGACACTGGCAAATGGGCAAGTAATATTTCCTCATGAGTAAGTTAGGCTCACCACATACCCTAAGGCAGTGATGGCGAACCTTGGCAATCCAGATGTTTTGGAACTACATTTCCCATGATGCTCATGCACTCTGCAGTGTAGTTGAGCATCATGGGAAATGTAGTTCCAAAACATCGGGGGTACCAAGGTTCGCATCACTGCCCTAAGGTGTGCTTATTTTCATGCTGTTATTTTGTATTTTACAAAATAAATAAGTAGGACAACATTTTGTACTATATTTTTTTTTTCTCATGTAAGCGTGGGCCAGCTGGTAAGCATGGGTTTGAAGAAACCACTTTGCACCATACTTGGGATTTGCCAATCCATTTTTTTGTTTTTTTGCTTGTATTTTAATAAATATTTGTGTGTTGGTGATTATATTCTAGTCAGGTCATACTTCCTTCACATTGTTATTGATTAGTGATGAGCCGAATATACCAGAGTTTGGTTTAGGAAGGGATCACTGAACACTACTGGAGTTCTTTCGGTGAGTCAGCAGGTGTCGTTCACAGTGGTTGGTGAGGATCTGCATCACTGGACAACAACCATCCAGGGTTTTAGGGAAGAAGCATTTGTCCTCATCAACATGGGCACAAGGTTCTTTGCCAGGGAGATTTTTTTTGTGGAGTTGTCCTTAAAATCAGATCAGATCTTAATATGAATGTTGGGGGGGAGGGGAGATCCCACTCAATTTTCTTACACGTTGTCCACCCCTTTGTTTACCTTCCTTGTTTACACGGGTGGACACCAGCTCCCTAACAACTAGGAGCCCTGAGCTTTCACATTTAGCAGTGGTATTAATTTTACTTCTAAATAAAAGGAAACTATAAGCAGCTCTTCCTCACTGCTACCTGAACCCCAGGTGCCAGAGGCAAAGTGAGCCCTCCATGCTCATTGACAAGAAGCAAAGAGGAAAGCTGCTTCTAATGCTTCATATACAGTGCCTTGCAAAAGTATTCACCCCCTTGGCTTTTTACCTATTTTGTTACATTACAGCCTTTAGTTCAATGTGTTTTTAATATGAATTATATGTGATGGATCAGAACACAATAGGCTAAGTTGGTGAAGTAAAATTAGAAAAATATATAAATAAAACTATTTTTCTGAAATAAAAAACTGATAATTGGTATGTGCGTATGTATTCACCCCCTTTGTTATGAAGCCCATAAAAAAGCTCTGGTGCAACCAATTACCTTCAGAAGTCACATAATTAGTGAAATGATGTCCACCTGTGTGCAATCTAAGTGTCACATGATCTGTCATTACATATACACCTTCTTGAAAGGCCCCAGAGGCTGCAACACCTAAGCAAGAGGCACCACTAACCAAACACTGCCATGAAGACCAAGGAACTCTCCAAACAAGTAAGGGACAATGTTGTTGAGAAATACAAGTCAGGGTTAGGTTTTAAAAAAATATCCAAATCTTTGATGATCCCTAGGAGCACCATCAAATCTATCATAACCAAATGGAAAGAATATGGCACAACAGCAAACCTGCCAAGAGACGGCCGCACACCAAACCTCATGTACCGGCAAGGAGGGCATTAATCAGAGAGGCAGCACAGAGACTTAAGGTAACCCTGGAGGAGCTGCAGAGTTCCACAGCAGAGACTGGAGTATCTGTACATAGGACGACAATAAGTCGTATGCTCCATAGAATTGGGCTTTATGGCAGAGTGGCCAGAATAAAGCATTTACTTTCAGCACAAAACAAAATGGCACGTTTTGAGTGTGCAAAAAGGCATGTGGGAGACTCCCAAAATGTGTGGAGGAAGGTGCTCTGGTCTGATGAGACTAAAATTTAACTTTTTGGCCATCAAAGAAATAGTTATGTCTGGCGCAAACCCAACACATCACGATACCCAAAGAACACCATGCCCACAGTGAAAAATGGTGGTGGCGGCATCATGCTGTGGGGATGTTTTTCAGCAGTCGGGACTGGGAAACTGGTCAGAATTGAGGGAAAGATGGATGGTGATAAATACAGGGATATTCTTGAGCAAAACCTGTACCACTCTGTGTGTGATTTGAAGCTAGGACGGAGGTTCACCTTCCAGCAGGACAATGACCCCAAACACACTGCTAAAGCAACACTTGAGTAGTTTAAGGGGAAACATGTAAATGTGTTGGAATGGCCTAGTCAAAGCCCAGACCTCAATCCAATAGAAAATCTGTAGTCAGACTTAAAGATTGCCGTTCACAAGCGCAAACCATCCAACTTGAAGGAGCTGGAGCAGTTTTGCAAGGAGGAATGGGCAAAAATCCCGGTGGTAAGATGTGGCAAGCTCATAGAGACTTATACAAAGAGACTTGGAGCTGTGATAGCCGCAAAAGGTGGCTCTACAAAGTATTGACTTTAGTGGGGTGAATATTTATGCACATTGACTTTTTCTGTTATTTTGTCCTATTTGTTGTTTGCTTCACAATAAAAAAAATCTTCAAAGTTGTGGGCATGTTCTGTAAATTAAATGATGCAAATCCTCAAACAATCCATGTTAATTCCAGGTTGTGAGGCAACAAAACTCGAACAATGGCAAGGGGGGTGAATACTTTTGCAAGGCACTGTAGTTCTCTTTTAATTTACACAACCAGAACCCCCCTCACCCTTTCAAAGTCTTAAACTCACTTGTCCTTACTCCAGCAAGATCCATGCTTTGTGGCCACTGGGAGAGTGGAGTCTGGGTCATGCAGAGTGGATCAGACAAGAGTATAGACAGACAATTATAAGATTTTAGGGGGCTGATAGCAGGGAAAAAATAGGGGGGAGGGGTGTAACTTAAAGAATAACTAAATAAAAGTATAGTTATCCTGCAACATGGGTGTTAGTGAGAGGAAGATGCCCTTTACATTGGTGTCACTGAAAGTAAATGTATATAGAAATGATATGCAGCGCTCAAATATAAAAAACAACAAAGTAAATGTGAATAATCACAAAAAATATATGTATATCTACACGTTCATGTTGAGAAATGACATGGAAAATCAATATGTGAATATATAAATAACCACAAACAATATTGATATAAAATAGTGACATGAGTATCACAAGACTTCAAATATTCAGTGAGTCCATATATTATCATCAGTGAAAAAAAGTCCATAAGCAGATAATGTGAAGAAGGTGACTTCTAAACCAAAAAATACTTCTCCATGTGACATCAATATTTAGGTGAAAGAAACGACAGTAAAACCACCACCAGTTGTGAAAAGGCTTACCGGAGCAAGAGGACTCAAATGGGCTTATGCACAATGAGTCAGTAGAGCTTGTGGTGTGAAACACCAATGTACGAAACGTCTGCTCCTGTAGTCAGGATCAGAGTGGAAGATGGTCCATCCATCCAGGGATCAACACAAGACAGCAGTCTTTGGGAATGGCCAGCTTGATGTGCTGGGTCCTCTCATGCAGTCACACAATAGAGCCAAAAAGGAAGAAAAAACTCCACATAGTGTAATACCACCTCTTCAGAATGCTGGCTCCCTAATGTTGTGTTGCTAGATCTTGCATATTAGGCAATACACATATAGTATAACTGATTGATGGATATTCATATATTTGTTGTTCACATAGACCTCAATAAAATTAGTCACACCTTGACTATATATATGGACAGACATCATCTGTCATGATGACAGAGTCATCATCCAATGACTTTAGACATGTTATGTCAAACCAGAGGTCATTTGGGAATAAAATAACCTAAATGTCCATGATATGGAGAATGGGATTACGCATGAAAGACTAGCAGCAACAAGCAGTAATGAGAAGGTGTAACCCTGCAGATAGTAAAAGCGTATACAGAGATAATTGAATTAGACTTACTCAAAATGCTCAGCATTAGTTAAAAGCAGTACCATTCAAGAGCATTTTTTTCTGTACTTGTATGTTAATACATCCATCTATACAGTATCCATAACTTGGCATGAACTACAGGGAAACCTGAGAATTCCAAGTCTAATTACATTTTCTTGTCAGGCTCAAAACAATTTGATAAGCAAAATATGAAGTGAACTTTTTGAAAGTTTTCTTTTAGGTGAAATGAACTACTTTTGAACTTTCTTGAATAAATGTCTGTTTTTGGAAAGTAGATGAGATTTGCAGTATCAGATAAGAAAGTAGAAGCTTGGTATCATAATTCTCAGTATTCCACTATAAAAAGGGTTAGTGTATTTGATGTGTCTTTGAAAGTATCCATTCCTCACCGAATCTTGGAAGTTTTATGAAAGTTAGGCCAAAGAAAACCTAGCTGTTTAAGACAGGACACATTTGACAGATTAGACTTTACACTCCAGCAATAAAGTACATTCACCGATGGGGATTTTGTCGGTACCTAGATTTATTTGGGCTTAGTTGGAAGAGAACTTTAAGCACTCAGCTAACCACATAGCTGGCGTGATATTTTTCATTTTCTACTACTCTGATTTTGACTTATGTTATTGCCAAAAATATCATTCCAAAACTTCTGTTTAACTTTCAGTTTCAACCTACGCATGGTATTCTCTACATTCTATTTTTAGTTAAAAAAAACAGTCGTTTTTGGCGGCAAGGTTGCCAGACCCAGTGGCTCTCAACTCCAGTCCTCAGGACCCACCAACAGGCCAGATTTTAAGTATTACCTTGGGGAGATGCAGACAAGAATACTGCAATCACTGAGAAGTAAATGAAATCACTTGTGATGTATTTTAGTTATCTTGCAAACCTGGCCTGTTAGTGGGTCCTGAGGACCGGAGTTGAGAACCACTGCTTTAACCCCTTCATGACCAGGGCTATTCTATATGTTCCTTTCAAAGCAAAAGTTGCCATTTTGCAACTTCTAAATTAAAATGCTAAAACATTTAATAACATTTTAAATGCTTTGTGTGTTTACTCAAAATTACATTGCTTTTCTGAAGACAGGGGGATTGATTTATTAAAGGCAAATAGGCTGTTCACTTTGCAAGGTAAGTTGCACTCTGCAAGGGCGGTCTTAGGAAAATAATAAAACAGTATTTTTTTCTAGCACATGATTGGATAATGGAAGTCAGCATTGCTTCACTTCATTCACTAAGCGCTGATGAAAATTCCCTTTGCAAAGTGTACAGTCTATTTGATTAAGTACCGGTATATCAAGCCCAGAGTGTACTTAGGGATGCAAAAATGTAGGCATTGTTCACTTTTTAAACTTTAACCCTTGTAATAATTCTAGTAATCAGCAATTTCCCACGCAGGGGTTCCACCATTACTGTAACTTGCACAATACTTCAGTCTCCTGGCTTACTCACTTGCCACTTGCTGCTTCAGGCCTCAAGCCTAGGCCTTAGGTCTGCTCCTCGGACCAACACAGAGGTTTCCTTCAGTCAAGCTCTCTCATAGCTTACTCACAATCAGCTCTTTGCTGCTCTGTTGTGGACTACATCTGCCTCCTGCAGACCTGCACACTCTGGCTTCCGTATGTAGCATTTCTGACTCCCAGAGAGGATGGGAGTCCTCCTGACTTCCGTGCACAGACCTCCTGTCTGTTTGGTGGAGCCCTAAACTCTATCCCCGGGTCTAATATGAACCCAGTGCAAACCTGAGCAATTAACATGCCTGCCTCTCCGAAAACCTGGCTTAAACAGCTAAAATAAATAGTGGCATGGGCTGGCATCTCCGCAATATAAGTGTGTGTGTATATATATATATATCTATATATAGATATATATCTATATCTATATATATATATATATATATATATATATATATATATATATATATATATATATATAGATATAGATATAGATATATGTATGTATATATCTATATCTATATATATATATATATATATATATATATATATATATATATATATATATATATATATGTATGTATATTTAACAAATGGAATTCCCTTTGCTCTACCTGAACTGCTCATGAGTGCTGTGAGGTGAGGTATGCAGCAATATAAGCTCCTGTAAGCCATCACTTGAATCCAATGATGCAAAACTGGCACACGTTCTCAGGATAACCAAAGTGTTTTATTTGAAAACAGGGTATAAAATCCAGACAGTGTCTGAACGCTTACTCATTTCAGCCTGAACAGGTCCTTACTTAAAGGCTCACTAGACACAAAACTTCTACCTCTATTTAAAAACTCTGCTCAAACGAAGTGGAATTAAACATAGGTGAGTATGAAGTCAACCAGACAGATAAAAACAAATAAAAACCACAATCATTTAAAAAAATACATAGATCAAAAAATCATCAACAAAAACGATTTAGTATATATACTTTGGAACAATATTGTACATTAGATTAGTCTTCTAAAAAAAAAGCAGAGGGATAAAGCAGTATGTTCATTATTGTATAATCTATATTCATTCTAATTGGCAATAACCACCCAGTACTGATCAGTTAAACAATCAGTGGATCACGGTGCAAAGCGAAACAGTAGATGTATTACCTTTTGCCAGAATGTACTGCAGAATGATCATTAGGAGATTGGAGAGGTAGATACAAAATACCCCAGCACCTACCGATCAAAAGTTTTCTAATAGCCAGGGTGCCTCTTGGGGAGCTGCTTTTGTCAGGTTTCCTTACCTGTGCAGAGATGAAAAATTGCATACAATTGCAAGGAGAAACAACTGAGAATGAGGAATACATTTGTAAATGTTTGCTTACACTGTTTAGAGTCTCATCAGATTGGCATTATGATAGTTGTTGCTAATGCCTGTTCAGCGCTCACTATTCTTTGGAACAAAATAGTTTAGGGAGTACACATAAGGGACCAACTAAGTATTTGTGAACGAAGGCTACAAAGTGTATGGATCGTAGTAATTGAGTTCTTGTTATTTTGCATGTGCTGACTGCTGCATTTTTGGTGCAGTGCTTTCTTTGTGACACTGCATGTAAAACACCTGTGAAAGAAATCTATATATCCTTTTTTTTTTTTAAGCAGAAACCTTAAAGTGTTACTAAACCCAGGGCCCTGCATTCACTATATCTGGTCTCCCACCCTACACAGAACATGGAAATGCAATTATTTTAGTAAAAATAAACTGCCAAATACTTTTTCTCAACAGCAGTATATAGCAGTCTTATGACTTCTATCAGTGTCTGGTTAAAGCTTGTAGAAGGAGTTCTAATTCTCCCCTGACTGTCCTATGAGGCTGCAGGACCCCTGATCCTCTGGACAGTGCTGATTGGCCCTGTGCCTTTCACATGCCCCTCCCAATAAAAAAAATAACTCTCTAGCAATGCACACCAAACTGAGCATGTGCAGAGTTCCCCCAAGGCTCTGTACTATCAGGAGATGGATTGGGGACTGTGAAAGAAGGGGAGGATCAGAGAAGACAGGATCAAACAGCCTTTTTATACAATGCAGAGGATTAACTCCTTAGGTTCCACAGTGAGTATAACAAGCATGCTTCACTGCATATACAGACTGATTTTACTGTTGTGGGTTTAAAAAACACTTTAATGAGAAGGAAGTGTCACCAGCACACCAGCATCTCCAAAATTGGGTCCAAAACTTTAATCACATAGTATCAAAAAATTAAAAGCGACGTTTCAGAGCCACGCAGGACCCCTTCATCAGGCATGTGACAAATTGTGATACAAACAGTCCACTATTTAAAGAACCATTCACCAATCAGTGCAAAGAGGATATAACCCCCAGCCCGCCCCCTGACATCCTTGACATCATATCCCATCCATAAACCTGTGTGTTTGCTTCCTATTTACATAAAACAGCCATCATGCTGTCATAACCACTTTGGCCAGAGTGGATCAGTGTACTAATATTCTGTTTATACTAAAATTAATCCTATTTGCACAGAGAACTAACCTGCAATTGCAGCCTCATCAAACGTGTCTGTTCCTTTCCTTAATTGTGTACTTCCACGTGGCCGTTTACTACCATTGCTAGGGGCTTGCCTTTCTACTCCAATCTGGTGACATGCTGTGCACATGCGCCCTAGGAGATCAATACGTCAATGCAGAAGTCCACTGTTGCCATGCCACTTCATGACGCCGGCAGCGGTCTGCAATTAGACAGGGAGCACACTGGGGCTAAGTGAAGAGAAAAAAAAAAAGAAAAGCGAGTGTGAAAGTGAGTCATGGCTACTGCACCTTGAAGGTATGGAAAGTGAAAAAAAGACAAAAATTTTAAAAAAATATGAAAATAAAGTAAAAGAGAAAGAAAAAAGGAGAATAGGAAAAAATGAAACAAAAGTTATAAAAAGGAAACAAAAACCAAAACAAAAATTGAAATGAAAATAAAAAAAACTATAGAAAAAATAAAATAAAATTAAAATAGAATAAAATAAAAAATGAGAAATGTAAAATATAAAATATGAATTAAAAAAAAAAAAAAAAAGGAGAAAAGAAAAAAATCCCTATGCCAGCTACCATGATAGACAAAGAAGCAGAATAGCTTCAAAGTAGATACGCAGATAAAGTATAGAATAAAAGATTAAAATTGTTGATACATTACAACCATAAGCAACATCACAATCCAAATGTATCTGTCTTCAAGAAAACACAGGATAGAGTGGTATTAAGACCCCCTGGCTGGACTTGTGTCCAAGGTATATGTTCAGTATGCCTCACGGCGAAGGAGGAGACAATAATAACACTTTAAGGCCCCATTTAAACCTGTGTTTATATGCATTTAAAGTACAGTTCAAATACATATAAATGTATGAAAGGATTTTCAATTTTGCTATTCACACTGAGTGTTTGGCTGCGTTTAGTCTAGCTGGGTTTAGAAAAAGTAGAATTCTAGGGATTTGATTAAAAACTCTAAATGTGGTTAAACACATGCAAACTTGACGAAACAAGGCTAAACCTGCTTTAAAGCAGGAACATATAGATGCAGGAAAAAGTTATCTGGGAGGCATAAAGTTATTTATACTTCCAAGATGACCTCTCCGGCATATAGCAGAGTTAAACACAGTGCCAGTGTGGATGAGGCCTGAATTGAATAAAAATATTTCTTTTGGGTAGTGCATAAAAAATTTCCAACATTGTTCTTCTGTCTGTGTCCCCATTTGGGAGATTTCACCTCACCTGTCACTGTCTCTTTGAGAGTTGTAAGAACAGGAAATGAGGAAAAATACTTGGCTATTTAATGGATGTTGGACAGAACAGAAAGTAAAAAAAAAAATTGATTAAAGATATACTTGCTAGTGGAGTGAGGAAGGTTTAGAACATTTGTGAAGATTATGTTGCTGTCTCAATAAGCAATATTTTCCTTAATTTCTTGTCCAGGTACAGGGCATCAGACACCCACAAAAAAAGAAAAATCTTTTTTGGGGACAAATATTGCATTTAAAAACTGACGGGAGTTTTTGTACTTCCTTTTTCTAGTTTTGGCTGCAGTTACATAGTTACATAGTAAGGTTGAATAAAGACACCAGTCCATCCTGAGTGAGTGTGGTTGCGTGCCTACAATTATCCCTATTTATTTAAGGTACCCATATAGCGCCATCAATTTACGCAGCGATCTACACATACACCCTATCCTCAAGGAGCCCACATTCATATACTAGGGCCAATTTTGGACAGAAACCAATTAACCCACCAGCATGTCTTTGGAGTGTGGGAAGAAACTGGAGTACCTGGAGGAAACCCACGCAGGCATAGGGAGAACATGCAAACTCCAGGCAGGTAGTGTTGTGGTTGGGATTCAAACCAGCGACCCTTTTTACTACTAGGCGAGAGTGCTACCCACTACACCACTATGCCGCCCTGAAAATCAGTTTTAAATCTGGCCTAGAAGAAAGGCATTAGAAGCAGTAACATGGTACATGTCATAAAATCTTGTATGGACAATACTATGTGCATTCCAGTGTCTTTCCTTCTATAGTTGTCCACATAAAACATATGTCTGTGCAAAATTGAAAAAAAAAAGTATAGTCCTGCTATTAGAATTCCATTCAAAGTATATAAAAGTGTTACCGTAGAGCTAGACAATAGTATTCATGGCCTTGCAACTTTCTCCAAACTGGGAAATCCTTGCACATTACAGTAGAAAAAAATAGAAAGCACACTGGCGTCTTGTAATATCTTTAATTATTTAATCATTATTATAGAAAATTGAGCTATACTTATAAAAGTACTTGGCAAAAGTGCATATAACAGAAAATCCATCCAAGGAGAGAAACGCTCTACCCATTGGATATATGATATTCAACTGTTGACCTGGCCAGCAACATAGTTCCTGTGCTAATTGTGCAATCTACATGTTTCAAGGGTGAACCCTCTTCAGAGCTACTTAACTTGCACAAACATCACCTTGAAATACCCTCTCTTAAGTTCGATGACCCCCCCTCTGATTAGTTTAGGAGATAGACATGTGTTAAAGGGGTTGTAAATGTTCTGTTTTTTTTTTTTTTTTTTTTTTTTAAAGAACAAACATGTTATACATACCTCCTCTGTGCGCTCCTGGCTCCTCCGCTTCTCAAGTGCCCCCACTGTCCAAGGGGGCACTCGTGCAGACGCGCTCCTGAGTCCTGCTGCTGTGTCCATTGACACAGACAGCAGGACTCGGCCCCACCCCCCGGCTCCTGTGTCACTGTAATTGAATGACAGCAGCAAGAGCCAATGGCTTCTGCTGCTATCTATCTGTCCAATGAGGACCCAAGACAGCAGCTGGAGCTGCTGGACTCGTTCTCGTCACTGGAAAGATAGGGTTCAGGTAAGAAAAAGGGGGGCTCTGGGGGGCATCTGGACTACAGAAGGTTTTTCACCTTAATGCATAGAATGTGCAAAAAGGTGAAAAACCACGAGGGTTTACAACCCCTTTAATGTAATTTCAAGTTGAATAAACCATATTAGCAAGAATCCATACAATCCTATATCTATCAGATAAAAAATCAAATAATGTTCACTGGGATAATTAGTATATATCCATATTATTTACACATCATAACACAACTCGTATGTTAAGTGGCAACATTTCCCATCATGTCAGTTACCATTTGTTGTCCACAAAATATACTCAACTGGCACATACAGTACGTTGATAAATTACTTGGGCAGCATATCATATAAAATACATTTGTGGTGCACTTTTCTTGCACTGCACTGAAATCCCAACTAGTATTATCAGCCCTGCCCAGTTCAGTTCTGTGACCTAGGATCAGGAGAAGGGAAATTGTTCCAAAAGTTCAAACACATTCCCTGTCTTAGGGAAACAGTGCTGCTCCTTTGCACATGCTGTACAGTGTTGTCATTTTAGGACTGAAAATGTGTTATTGGCAGGATTACCAGATAAAAATACAAAGGAAAAAAAGCCTAAAAAGGAAAATCTATGCAGCCACCATATCTAAAGTCTGGTAAGAAGAAAAATATAACATGTTGGCTCTTTTAATTAGAAACATTTTAAGCTAATGAAAGTATGTGTTGCCCCATAAGAGCATATACAGCCTCCCAGAACAGGAAGCTTATCCGACTTCCAACTGAAGAAATTTTTTTTAGTGGTGCACTGTCAGTTTCAAAAGATAAACAATTTAAAATTCCATGAAAAAAAATATGAAGCTAGGGAAAGGGACTAACACTGTGCTAAAATCTGGTGTTATTTTAATACATTTTTTGAAGTTCCAATATTGATGGTCTTCAAAATAGTCCCTTAGCAAGCCAGACATAGATTGAAGCAATGATTGGCAATTTAATAATTGTTTTAAAATGCACCTGACTATGGATATAACAAGCAGTAAGAGAGCTTTAAAACAATCCCTTACTGATATTATCAGTTGTATGTAATGTAAAGTAACTTATCCTCCAAAGATTGCAGCAGAAATTCTAAAGTCAGGTTTCAATAGATTTTTAACAGCTTACAAGTGCCTGCTATTTCCTTAGAGGGCTGTCAGGCTGCAGAAGAAAAGAAGAAAATAAGAGATGTGCTTCTGGTGTTTCTGTTGTTGGAAAATTAATTTATCCACAATGTTTATAGCTACAGAGATCAGTCATGGCTTTATTGCTTATTCAGAATATGTACCGTGGGTACAGAAAAGAATCACCCCCTCCCTTTTAAACTAATCACATTTTGTTGCTTTGCGGCCTGAAATGAAGATGCAGTTTTTGTTTTACCCAGCTGTATTTACTAGTGCCACTTATAATATCCAAGTGAAAGATATAACACCAAAATATCAGAAGAAAAAATAAAAATCAAAACCAGAATCACGGAGTTGGAAAAAGGATCACCCCCTTATGTCAGTATTTAGTTGTCTCTACTAGCTTTGAACATCTAGACTTTGCAATATTTGGCTACTCTTCTTTGCAGAACCGTTCAAGTTCAGGTAAATTTGATGGTGACACTTTGTGAACTGCAGTCTTCAAGTCATTCCACAGATTTTTATTTTGGTTTAAGTCTGGGCTCTGGGCCATGCAAGGACATTCACCTTTTTCTCCTTCAACCGCTGTGTGTTAATTTTTGCTGTGTGCTTTGGGTCATTGTCATGTTGGAAGGTGAACCTTCTTCCCATTGACAACTTTCTAGCAGAGAGCAGCAGATTTTGCTCAAGAATGTGTTGGTATTTTTCCCCATCCATTTTTCCTGACAAGTGCTCCAGTCTCTGCTGCAGTGAAACACCCCCATAACAGGATTTTACTATCTCTATGCTTTACTGTAAAAATGACATTATTTGGATGGTGGGCTGTACTGAATTTCCGCCAGACATATTGTTTGGTGTTGAGGCTAAATAATAAATACAATTTTAGTCTCATCTGACCACCTTAAATACACCTTAAAGGTTCTGAGGCCACATGCAAAAAAGGTGTTATGTTCAGATGAGACTAAAATGTAATTTTTGGCTTCAACACCAAATGATATATCTGGTGGAAACCCAATACAGCGCACCATCTATATAACACCATTCCTACAGTAAAGCATAGAGGTGGTAATATCCTGTTATGGGGGTATTTCTCTGCAGCAGGGACTGGAACACTTGTCAGGTTAGAAGAAACATGGATGTGACAAAATACTATCAAATTCTTGAGGTAAAATTCTGCTGCCCTCTACCAGAAAGTTGTCAATGGTAAGAAGGTTTACCTTCCAACATAACAATGACCCAAAGCACACAGCAAAATTGACCACACAGTAGTTGAAGGAGAAAAAGATGAATGTCCTTGCATGGCTTAGTCAGAGCCCATACTTAAACCCAATTAAAAATCAATTAGGCATGACTCGAAGGCTGCAGTCCACAACCAGTCACCATCAAATTTAACTGAACTTGAACAGTTCTGCAAAGAAACTGAAAAGTGGTCAAAGATTGCAAAGTCTAGATGTATAAAGTTATTAGGCCCCTTTCACACTGGGGTGTCGGCGGTAAAGCACTGCTATTTTTAGCGGCGCTTTACCGTCGTATTTGTGGGGGTATTTGGCTGCTAGTGGGGCGCTTTTAACCCCCGCTAGCGGCCAAAAAAGGGTTAAACCACCTGCAAAGCGCTGCTGCAGCAGCGCTTTGCCGACGGTATAGCCGCGCTGCCCCATTGATTTCAATAAGCAGGAGCAGTGGAGGAGCAGTATACACACTGCTAGCAGGACTTTTTTTACCGTTCTGCCAGCGCAACGCTCCAGTGTGAAAGCCCTCGGGCTTTCACACTGAAGAGACAGGAGTGGCTCTTTCAGGGCGCTTTGCAGGAGCTATTTTTAGCGCTGTAGCGCCTGCAAAGTGCCCCAGTGTGAAAGGGGTCTTAGAGACATGTCCCAACAGACTAAACTCAGTGATTCTATTTTTCAATTCTTTTTTTTCACTTGGATGTTATAAGTTGCACTAGTAAATACAGCTGGATAAAACAAAAATGATGTCTGTCTTCATTTCAGTTTGCAAAGCAACAAAATATGATTATTTTTTAGGGGAGGTGATTCTTTTCTATACCCACTGCACATACTTGTAATGTGCATATTCTGGACAAAGGGGCATTTTCCATTCCCCAAATATGTAAATACAGCAATACTGTCATAATCTGCTCCATTGACTGTTTCTAACACACTCCTACTTTCCCCAAAATGTGCAGTTTTATTATAATAAAATGCACATTTTATGATATATTAAATTGTTTCTCCATATTCAACAGTTAAGCACTTTCAATATTAATCACTCTCCCTGGTCACTATTGTATGCAGTGAGGCAGGACTGCCATAGGAAAGGCAGAGGTGTGTTTTTACAAGCTGGCTGTGAGTGACGGCCTAGGTTCACATTCCATGCTGTGTGAAAGGCAAGATGCTTGGCGAATAACTGGGACAAAATTCAATGGTTTCTGTTCAACACATCAACATGTTCTCTTGAAAGACTGTGCAGTGCATTTGAAAGGATTAGAGCGATCAGTGCACAGAAATAAAATATTTAAATGTATGCCCTTAGGGCACAGGGACCTTACCTGTAAGGATTATAATTTATAGTAGGGTAATCACAAACAATTAAAATAGTTATTTTAATGGTGTATCTCTTTAAATTCCCCAAACCAAAATATTGTTGCTTCTTAAGTTTTGCTAAGGCAATATCCTAATACACAAAGAGTGAGATGTAAGCATAACACAATAGAGATATCAACATCAAACACTGTGTTAATCTGTCATGACACATTCCAACAGTACTTTATGACTATTCTCACCCTTACTGCCCTGGGCACACACTGCAAAGGGTTCTTCATGGAAAAAAAAAATCAAAGCTTAGGTGCTGCAGGGATTGAAAAGGATCAGAACTGCTAAATATTACATAATTGCTCAAACTTTGTATTAAATAGCAACCAGTTATTCCGAAAAACTGCAAAATTATGATGACATTTGCTGCTGTGAAATGGGTTTGACCTTGCCCACACTTGTTAAAGCAGCTTTTAAAAATTCAGAGATTCTTCCAAAACTCATAAATATGATTTCCTACACATTTTTAAACTGTCACAGTAGATTTATATTCTGAATGGAACTTTTTTCTTTTTTTTATGTGAAAGGTTATATTTTCTTTTGTACACAGTACAGTAGTTTATATTTCTTAACTTTTGGAAAAATGTGACTAGGTTCAGACATAGTCATCGTGACTATTGGTACATTGCATTGCTTTTGTTAAACATTTCATTAGGGAGTAGGGATGAGCTTCGAGTTCGAGTCAAACCCATGTTCGACTTGAACATCGCATGTTCGCTCGTTCGTCGAATTTCGAACGTTATGGGCGAAATTCGAGTGGCGCGTCACGGCCCATAATTCACTGCGGCATCGCAGTGCATTGCTGGCTGATGATGGGCCAAGCATGCACTATGACCCGCATGCTTGGCCAATCACAGCGCCGTCTGTACAGAGAGCATAATTGGCCAAAGTCAGGGTGGCTTTGGCCAATTATGGCTCAGGGGGTTTAGTACATGCCCCACACTATATAAGGCTGCCTGCGTGGCGGCCTTGTGTAGTGTGTTGTGGCGGCGGAGGAGAGATAGACAGAGAGACAGTGCCATTGATTTGATTTAAGTTAGAGTAGGCAGGCGAGTCAGTTAGCTGCACTTACAGTGTATTGTTTATATATATATGCAACCTAGGTGTTGTGTGTGTGTGTGTGTGTGTGTGTGTGTGTGTGTATATATATGTAGCACTAACTCTCGGTGGAGCTGCTGGTTTAAGCGGGCTGTTACCTTCACTCTCAATACCTCTGTTTCACCGGCAGCGGGTCTAGGGTTCCGTTGAGTTTACCTCTGGACGATATAAACACCAACACTTGAGTATGTTTTCAATGCTTTATTGAACCAAGTAACGAAGGAAGTAGCAGGAAAGAGGCAGGAGGGAAACTGCAGGGAAGCTCAAATACCTTTCTTTAGGTTTCTTTAGAACATCCTTTAAAGTTGAATACTGTAATTGAATGCAATCCCCTTTTGTGGGACACGATCTTTGCTCACCTGGATAGGCCTCTCTCTCACTTGCCTAGCAGCCAGTACGTGGCACGAACAAAAGTCTCTGCCACAGACTTGCTTGAAATAAACCCGTACGATCCTCTGCCACAGGATGCATTGGTTCACGATGAATGTCAGACACAGTACTTGGACCTCTAAGCCAACCCGGCAGTACCATGTAATAAGACTACTTCAGCATACGTCCTCCAACCGAGTCACCAGGCTCCTCTCCAGACCAGCACTCTGCATGATCCTTCCATGACGGGTCCTCCCCTAGGATCTTCTCGGTTGTCCAGCTTCTTCCCTCTGGATAGACAGCTCAGGACCATTCCTCGGCTGCTGTGGTAGGCCCCAGACAGGCTTCTGGGCCCACCCACGCACCACAGCGACGCGGGCCTCCGGAACGGAGGACCACGAGGTGGTACCTAACACAACCCTGTCGGCCAGGAGGGCCAGCAGGTGGCTGAAAAACGAACCCCTAAACATGGCATCTGTCCCATAAATACCCTTTCCCAGAATGCAACTCGGAGCACCACCTCCACCAAGTTGTCCCTGGGACAGAGGAGCACTCATCCGCTTAAACACGTTGCCTTTCTAACATCCGCCGATGGTGACAACGACACCCACTGGCACAATGTGGAACCACACGCAACGTCAGCCAAGCTGGAACAGAGGCAAATCTAACTTCCTATAATGAGCAATTCACTAAATTTACCTATCAGATGGTAGATCACAAATCTACCAGCGCTATATATATATATATATATATATATATATATATATATATATATATATTGTATTCAGTTTAGCTAGATAAGTTCCTGTTATTCTCTTCCTACTGACAGGCAGGCAGGTGTTTTTACAGTATTTACAGCTACCTGAAGAAAATTGCTGGTGTTCTTCTGATCCTATTAGTCCTATTAGCTACAGTATTTACAGTTAGTGTAGTGCGTCCTCTGCACAGTGTGCACCTAAAGCTACCTGAAGAAAATTGGTGGTGTTGTTCTGATCCTATTAGTACAGCAGGCAGCTGCAGTATTTACAGTTAGTGTAGTGCGTCCTCTGCACAGTGTGCACCTAAAGCTACCTAAGAAAATTGGTGGTGTTCTTGTGATCCTATTAGTACCGCAAGCAGCTGCAGTATTTACAGTTACTGTAGTGCGTCCTCTGCACAGTGTGCACCTAAAGCTACCTGAAGAAAATCCTGGTGTTCTTCTGATCCTATTGGTACCGCAGGCAGCTACAGTATTTACAGTTAGTGGAGTGCGTCCTCTGCACATTGTGCACCTAAAGCTACCTGAAGAAAATTGCTGGTGTTCTTCTGATCCTATTAGTACCGCAGGCAGCTGCAGTATTCACAGTTAGTGTAGTGCGGCCTCTGCACAGTGTGCACCTAAAGCTACCTGGAGAAAATTGGTGGTGTTCTGATCCTATTAGTACCACAGGCAGGCAGCTGCAGTATTTACAGTTAGTGTACTGTGTCCTCTGCACAGTATGCACCTAAAGCTACCTGAAGAAAATTGCTGGTGTTCTTCTGATCCTATTAGTACCGCAGGCAGCTACAGTATTTACAATTAGTGGAGTGCGTCCTCTGCACATTGTGCACCTAAAGCTACCTGAAGAAAATTGCTGGTGTTCTTCTGATCCTATTAGTACCGCAGGCAGCTGCAGTATTCACAGAGTGTAGTGCGGCCTCTGCACAGTGTGCATCTAAAGCTACCTGAAGAAAATTGGGGGTGTTCTTCTGATCCTATTAGTACCACAGGCAGTTGCAGTATTCACAGTTAGTGTAGTGCGGCCTCTGCACAGTGTGCATCTAAAGCTACCTGAAGAAAGTTGGTGGTGTTCTTCTGATCCTATTAGTACTGCAGGCAGCTGCAGTAATTACAGTTAGTGTAGTGCATCCTCTGCACAGTGCGCACCTAAAGCTACCTGAAGAAAATTGGTGGTGTTCTTTTGATCCTATTAGTACCACAGGCAGGCAGCTGCAGTATTTACAGTTAGTGTACTGCATCCTCTGCACAGTATGCACCTAAAGCTACCTGAAGACAATTGCTGTTGTTCTGATCCTATTAATACCACAGGCAGGCAGCTACAGTATTTACAGTTAGTGTACTATGTCCTCTGCACAGTGTGCACCTAAAGCTACCTGAAGAAAATTGGTGGTGTAATACTACAGGCAGGCAGTTGATTCTGCTAGCTGCAGTATCAGTATATATATACATCCCAGCTTTGTGCAGCTACATCTCACTGCAGGTCATTAGTATGTCTGGAAGGCCAACTAGGAGAGGCAGACAGTCACAAGCCAATAAAAGAGGGCAAGCAGGCTCTGTGTCTAGAGGCAACAGTGCTGGTCGTGGAGACGGTGCATCCTCATCAGCACGTGGCCGTGGGACATGCTTGTCCTTTTTTTCGGCAGCTGGCTGTGTTGAGCCGCAACATGCAGAAGACTTGGTAGAGTGGATGACCAAGCCGTCCTCATCCTCCTCATCCTCTCTCACCCAGGCTCAGGGTACTTTGTCTGGCAAGGCAGCTGCCAACGCGGCCTCTTCCCTTGGCCCAATGGCATCAGTCACTCCTTCCCTAGCCCCACCATGTTGTCCTGAGGAGTCCCCCAAACTGTTTGACCACAGTGTTGGGTACATGCTCCAGGAGGATGCCCAGCGTTTTGAAGGCTCTGATTATGGTACCCAGCTAGAGGAAGGCAGTAATGTGAGCCCAGAGAGAGGGGGTGCCCAAGAAGGACCGCAATCTGGCAGTCATGTTCCCCCAGCTGCAGCATACTGCCAGCTTTGCTCCAGTGATGAGGAGGGAGGGGATGATGAGGTCACTGACTCCACGTGGGTGCCTGATAGGAGAGAGGAGGAAGAGGAGGAGGCACATCTCCAACAAGGCAGCATGCCCTCCAGGGGCCAGCTTAAGGGCAGCACACTGACTGCATCACACCGCAGGGCTCCGCATGTGCAGGGCGCTGCTGTCTCTGCACGTTATTCCAAAAGTTCTTTGGTGTGGGCCTTTTTTGAGATGAGTGCATGAGATCCCACCGCTTCTATTTGCAACATATGTCTCAAGCGTATCTCGCGTGGCCAAAACATCACCCGCTTGGGCACCACATGCTTGACCAGACATATGTCAAACTGCCATGCAGTTCATTGGCAAGCGTACCTAAAAGACCCACACCAAAGAACAAAGCGGACCTCTCCTTGCTCCTCATCAGCTGGGATCTCCAACCCCACTATACCTTCAGTCCTCTCTGAAACCTGCACTGAGAGGAATGAAGGTGTAGAATTAGGTGTGTCACAGCCAAGTACTTGCGGGCAATCTGCTATCGGTACACCGATGTCAGATTGTACCAGGCAAATTTCCCTGCCCCAGCTGCTGCACAGCCGAAAGAAGTTTGCTCCCAGCCATCCACATGCCCAGCAGTTGAATGCTAGCTTGGCTAAATTGCTAGCACTTCAACTGCTGCCTTTTCAGTTTGTAGACTTTGCTCCCTTCTGTGAGTTTGTGGAATGTGCGGTTCCTCAGTGGCAGGTTCCCAAATGCCACTTTTTCTCACGGAAGGCGATTCCAGCTTTCTACTGACATGTGGAAGGCCTTGCTGGACAGGGCGGTCAGTGGTAAGGTGCATATTACCGCTGACTCATGGTCCAACAGGCATGGACAGGGACGTTACCTATCTTTCACCGCGCACTGGGTGACTCTTCTGGCAGCTGGGAAGGATGCAGGACAGGGTGCAGTAGTGTTGGAGGTTGTTCCACCACCACACCTCCAAAATTCTACTAGTGGTGATTCTGCCACACCTCTCCTCCACCCCCTCCTCTTCTTCCTCCATGGCCTCTTCCTGTGCTGATTTGTCCTCGGAACCAGCGGTGCTCTGTAGGCTTTCAAGGGGCTACGCAAGCACGCAGGCAAAAAGATGCCATGTGGTGCTTGAGCTGGTGTGCTTGGGGGACAGGAGCTACACTGGGGCAAAGATTCTGTCAGCTCTGCAGGGGCAGGTTCAGAGGTGGTTGACGCAAGTCTGTGTGCATTTTCGCAGGTCATATAATGCCAGTGCTCGGCAGGCTGACCTCCAAAAGGAATTTAACCTGCCCAAGAACCGCCTAATCTGTGACATGCCCACCAGGTGGAACTCAACGTTGGCCATGCTTTCAACGTTGGCCATGCTACAGGCCAGGAAAGTCTGTGTGCATTTCCGCAGGTCATATAATGCCAGTGCTCGGCTGGCTGACCTCCAAAAGGAATTTAACCTGCCCAAGAACCGCCTAATCTGTGACATGCCCACCAGGTGGAACTCAACGTTGGCCATGCTTTCAACGTTGGCCATGCTGCAGTCCAGGAAAGTCTGTGTGCATTTCCGCAGGTCATATAATGCCAGTGCTCGGCTGGCTGACCTTCAAAAGGAATTTAACCTGTTCAAGAACCGCCTAATCTGTGACATGCCCACCAGGTGGAACTCAACGTTGGCCATGCTGCAGTGGCTGCACACGCAGCAGAGGGCCATCAATGAGTACCTATGCGACTATGGCACCAGGACAGGGTCAGGGGACCTTGGTTTTTTGATGCAATACTTTGCAGCAGGGCTCATTCCTGCACTCCAGCTATAGCATCTGTGAGGGGTTGCACTGTTGTGGCACCAGTGCCTAAGGCCCAATTTTTCTGCACCTTGTTTAACAGGGACATGTAATTACAATTCTTAATCTAATATTTCACATAAGGGCCCATTCCTGCGCCCACTAAGAGTAACTGTGAGGGCTTACAGTGTTGTACCAACACCTAAGGCCCCAATTTCTGCAGAGTATAGAGGACAGGCCCCTACTTTTAAACATCCAACTTACAAACGACTCCTACTTGCAAACGGAAGGAGACAACAGGAAGTGAGATGAAATCTACCCCTAGGAAGGGAAATTCTCTCCTGTAAGAGTTAATATGGGAAACGTGCCTCCTCTTCGCTGATTCTTTAGCACCAATCCTTGTTTCACTAAAAAACCCAAATTTTCAAAAAACATTTGTCATTGGGACAAAAAGTGAGGTGAAATCTTCTGAAGAGGTGCACAGTGCTGTTCAGAGTATATAGGGCCTCGGGGCCCCACACCTTTCCTTTTTTTAATTTGGGTGCGGGGTTCCCCTTAATATCCATACAAGACCCAAAGGGCCTGGGACTGGGGGGTGGGGGTACCCATGCCATTTGTCTCACTGATTTTCATCCATATTGCCGGGACCCGATATTACTTTAAAGCCGCAAGCAGTTTTAAATTACTTTTATTCCTTTAAAAATGTCATTTTGTGCAGGGACTGTTCTTTTTTTTTTAAATTCCTTTATTTTGTTATACAGAAGGCATAGATACATAGTCCAGAATACAGTAGGTCACACATTCCATACAGTAATACTTTTTGTGTCATATAAAGTGAGATTGTAGACCAAGATCAAGTTATTCACCAAACAAGTGTGATATTATACATATGTTCTAGCCACAAATATATCTTTTCCATACATAGTAAATCAAGGTTGCCTACCAATGGGCCTCCTTGCATGAACCTTGAACTGGTTGAGTTTTTGATATGTCATGTAATGTTTAAACCTTTGAAGACAAGTATGTTTTTTCCTATATAGGTGGGTGTTTCCTGCTCACCATAAATAATATCTTCTCATTAAATTCGTTATCGCCATCACCACGGCTGCTTAGTGAGCTGAACAGTACAAAAGAAGTTACAGAGGAGGAAAGGATGGAGAATGGGAGGGAAAGCGGGGTAGACGAAGGATAAGGAAGGCTTGGAGAAAGGGAGAGGAAGAGGCCAAGAAAGAGGAGGTTGGAAAGGAATGGCTGCGACATAGCCCCCACATCAGCCCCATTTGCCAGACCCCAGGAGGGTGTGTACAGGTATCTGTTTTAATAGAATCAGCGGGGTTTTAACCTCAGGTAGATGAGGACTGTGCCTGAGCTATGTCCTGTAGATATGTGTTTGTGCCGACAAAATATCTCCAGGGTCTCCATTTGTCGTTAAATTGTTCCTCCTTGTTTTGTATGGTTGCCGTCAGTTCCTCCATACGTAAGATACAGTTAACTTTTGAATACCACAGGACCCTGGTTGGTGGGAGGGGATCTCGCCAGAGCGCTGGAATGCATGCTTTCACTGCATTCAGAAGTTGCATTGTCAGTGTTTTCTTGTACTTTTGGATTGGTCTCGCGGTTAGGTGTAGAAGGCATGCGGCTGGGTTATCCCTGAGATCGACCAAGGTCAAACTCTGGATAGTCAAAATCACCGCCTCCCAAAAGGGTCTCAGGAGTGGACACGACCAAAAGACGTGTAGCATATTTCCAACTTCCCTGTCGCATTGCCAACACCTATCCGGCAGCGAGGGTTCATTTTGTGTAACATGTATGGGACTCTGTACCACCTGGTCAGGATTTTGTATCCCGATTCTTGATAATGGCTCGCAATCGAGGACTTGTGTGCCAAAACCAAGACCTTCTCCCTTTGCTGGGTAGAAAACTGAATCTCCAGGTCTCTTTCCCATTTCAGTAGGAACTCTGGAGTCGTGTCCTCCCCCTGGCCCGTGAGAAGACTGTATAGGAATGAGAGTGTGTGCATTATAGGTTCCCCAGATTTACAAAGAGATTCCAGAGGAGTGTGACCGCGAGGGACATAAGGGACCTTTTGAATAGTCTTCAGAAAGTGCCGAAGTTGAAGAGTGCTGAGACTGTCTAATGGAGGATCAATGAGTCTAGAAAGAGTGGAGACAGTTGGAAGCTCTCCCCGGGGCCAAATCTCACCTAGGGACTGCTTCTCAAAATTAGTTAATTGTCTCAATCTACGACTTGTGAGTCTGGGGGTAAAGTCTGGGTTGCCTATAATAGGTGTCATGGGGGAGGGTAACGGTGATAGGTCTGTGGTACGGAATATTTTTCTTGCCACCAGGAGGGTGGCTCCTATTAGCGGATGGGATTTCAAGTCCGCCAGAGGTGGGGACATGAGCCACGGGGACGAGAGTAAGGGGATAGAGGAATCCTCAATTTCCATTCCCACCCATTGTTTGGAGTCCCTGTTACAGTGCCAATCGGCAATCCTTGCCAAGTGAACCGCTTGGTAGTATCGAAAGATATCCGGGAGACCTATGCCCCCCTTTTCCTTGGGTTTGGTCAGTGTTTGCATTTTTGTTCTGGGTGATTTATGAGACCAGATAAACTCCCTAATGGTAGACTGAATTTGCTTAAAGAAGGTAGTTGGTAACTTGATCGGTAATGTTTGAAGTATATATAAAACCCGGGGCAAGGCCGTCATTTTCAAGACGTTACACCGCTCAAACCAGGTCAAAGTGAGTTTGTGCCATGTCTGGAGATCTATCTTAAGTCTCTGAAGTAAGGGTAAGAAGTTACTGGTGTACAGGTGTGCCAAGTCCGGAGTGATGTCCACCCCCAGGTAGCGGATAGATTTCTCCACCCACCGAAAGGGGAAGGATTTGCTCATAATTACTGCTTCCGTGGCTGGTATTGTGATATTCAACACCGCGGACTTGGCACAGTTGTCTTTAAAATTTGATACTTCCCCATATACCCGTAGGGCTGACAAGATGTTGGGCAATGTGATCCGTGGGTTGGAGACGAAAAAAATCAGATCATCGGCGAAGGCCGCGATATTGTGGTGTCCAGAGGACTTCGTAATCCCTGTTATATTGGGATTCCCACGGATGCTACACATGAATGGTTCGAGGGTCAGAATAAAAACTAGTGGAGACAGGGGGCACCCCTGTCTCGTCCCGTTAGAGATGTCAAAGAATTCCGAACGCCACTCGTTAACCCGTACCACCGCTGAGGGAGCCGAGTATAGAGACGATATCCAGCCTCTCATGTTTGGGCCCACACCAATGTGTTCCAGAGTGGCCCGCATAAAATGCCAGGCCACCCTGTCAAAAGTCTTTTCCGCGTCTGTAGAGAGTAGGAGAAAAGGCTTCTTGACCGACCGTGCTGCATGTATAAGATTGAGAACCCTAATGGTATTGTCTCTCGACTCCCTCAGCGGCACGAACCCTGCCTGGTCCAAGTGGATCAGATGTGGGATATGCGGTAAGATTCTATTGGCAAGAATTTTGGAGAATAATTTAAGATCTATGTTAAGCAACGCAATCGGGCGGTAATTACTGCAGTGGTTAGGGTCTTTCCCTTCTTTTGGGATCAGGGATATAAATGCCCGAAGGGAGTCTACCATGCTAGTACTACCCTCCTTTAATGTATTGTATGCTTTCAGAAAGTGTGGCGATAAATTAGGCCCAAAGGACTGGTAGTAGGTCAGGGTGAAGCCATCCAGCCCTGGTGCCTTCCTGGGTTTCGTTTGTGCCAGGGCTAGCAAGAGTTCTTCAGGTGTGATGTCCGCCTCCAAGGCGTCACCTACATCCGCTGGTAGAGTAGGCATACCCGAAGACCTGATGTATTCACCCGCTGCCCCCTCCACCTCCGCCAGAGATCTAACAGGTTCCCCCTGTGTGAGTTGTATATTTGTTGATAATAAGCAGCAAATTCGTTGGCTATGTCCCTGGAGGTATGAACTTTTGACCCCTGTGAGGTCACTATAGAGGGAATGTAGGTGCGTTGTCTCGGGCCACGTAGAAGTCTGGCCAACATGGTACCTGGCTTATTGGAGAATTCGAACATAGACCTTCTGGCCCAGGCCAGGTTCTGTAACGTTTTATGGTACAAAAGGTCTTTCAAATCACCTCTAGCCTTCAATAAGGCCTTGAGGTGTGTTTCCGCCAGAGACTTCTTGTCTGGTAGCTCGAGAGTCCGCACCTGAGATATCAAAAGATCAATCTGCTTGGTTCTTTCCCTTTTTTTTGCAGTCCCAATCCTAATCAATTCCCCTCTTATTACACATTTATGGGCCTCCCACACTGTCATTGGAGACAGCGAGGGGTCTGTGTTTTCTGAGAAATAATTAGTTAGTGACCTACTTATCTCTTCACGTACTTCCGGGATTTGTAACAGTGACTTGTTTAGTTTCCATGTCGGGGGGGATCTGAGTTCTGTATCGCAGCCTAGGATTACATGGATGGGAGCATGGTCTGATAGAGAAATGTAGTCAATTTGGGATGAGGTGACATATGGGAGATCTTTATGCTGGATCTGAAAGAAGTCTATCCTGGAGTAGGTACCATGCACCGCTGAGAAGTAGGTATAATCCCTCTCCCCAGGGTGCATGATCCTCCAGGGGTCAACCAACTGCAAGCCGGCCAATTCCAGCTTGAGTTTTTTCAGGTATGCGAAGGACAAATGAGACGCCCCTCTCAAAACGTCTAAAAGTGGCTCTGGAGCAAAATTAAAATCCCCGCCCATCAGGAACAGACCCTCTCGGAAATCTAGGATTAAGGGAATGAGTGATCGCAAGAAGGTCAGGTGGTCAGAATTAGGGAAATAGACGTTAACCAGGGTCACTGTGGTATTTCTGATTTTGCCTTTTAAGAGTAAATAACGCCCTAATGGGTCTGCTCTCTCTTCCAGCAGCGTCCACGGCAAAGATCTGGCTATCAATATGCTGACCCCCTTCGATTTAGATAAAGGGGAGGGAGCATGGTATACGTTGGGAAAGTCCCTGTTGCAAAGTCTGGGTACTGCCAACTGTTTGAAATGCGTTTCCTGGATGAACGCCACCTGTGAGCGCGTTTTTTTAAGATCTGAGAGCAATCTGGAGCGTTTTTCCGGTGTAGCCAGACCCCTAACATTGAGGGAGGTAAATTTTATCTCCTCTCGTGGGCGTGAACCCGAGGGAACTCCTGGGGGGCCATGTCGTGCACCAAGATCAAACAATAAATATAAAAAATAAAAATAGGTCAGAAGGGTATAAAGCGGGTGGTAGGGGGAGGGGGGAGTGTTGCAGTCGAGAAAGAGAGGGGGAGGGAAAATTGGGAAAGGAAAGAGGGGGGCTAGGAGCGGGGGGGAGGACAGGAGATGAGAAGAAGAAGAAAGTGGAGCTGAAAAAAGATGAAGGATAATACTAAGAAGGACAAATAAATTATCCAACTGTTGCTATACAAAGCCTTGCGCACGTATGTGCTACCTATTAGTGGGTGTGGAAGACTAGACTCTGCGACACAGCGGGAGGCGTGTCGACAGGAGAGAACCGGTATGATAGGAGATACCAGACTATTACCGCTATAAGCAGAAAACCCAATAAAAGTCCAAAAACAACTCTGGTTCTATGTTGTAGAACCTTCAGGCTGTGTATATGCAACCTCCTGCAGTGCAGTGTATCTGATCGCAGAGAGTTACATATATCCCCTTCCTATTACAAGTTAACTATCACAGTTATCTTTGATATCTAGCAGCTAAAAAATAATAAACTATATACATTTCCGTGCCTTTGGAATCAGGGCTCTCCCGGCGCCGCCACCCCATGTCTCCAACCAAAAAATAAAAGAAAAAAGATAAACGGAGGGTAACAAAAATGCCCTTAGGAGAACTGTGGAGCTACGAGGGGGAGGCGCGGCGAGAAGGCCCCAATATCATTTGGGTCTAAACAACCATTTTAGGCTTTGCATCCCTGCACTGAGGGATAAAGAGTTTCATCAACATACATACAATAAGCCCCTTAAACTATTTATGACCCACTCACGGAACTGTGAGGGTATGTTGTGAGTTCAGAAAGGATATCAATGTGGTCTAGATCTCCGGAGTCTTCAAGAGACCCCTTTTTGCTTCTCTGTCAGTTCCATTCGGCTCCGGTAGGTTCGATCAAGATTCCGGCGAGGTGGGGTTGTCTCTCGGGGATATCCTGGATCTTGAGCGCCATTGTCGTCTGCAAGATCTTTGGGGTCTTGGAGATGCAGATCGCGAGCTATTGAAGGTGGTTGGGAAGTCAAGCCAGTTGGGTATAGAAAAACCGGGGATCGCCAAGAATCTGAACAAATCCGGTAGTTGGTCCGGCCAACGCAGCACAAAAGAGTTGTTCCCTTTCAGCACAATCAAATGGAAGGGGTGACCCCATCTGTATGTGGCTCCTGCTGTTCTGATTGCTTCGAGTAGTGGTCGTAGTTGACCTCTCATGCGCAGGGTGAGCCGCGATAAATCTGGGAAAAGTTGCACCGATGCACCATCAAAGTCCAGAGGGCCCTGGGTCCATGCCCTTCGCAATATTTCTTCCTTGATTGTGTAATAATGAACTCTCGCCAATACGTCTCTCGTGCGAGATCGTCTCCTCCCCTAGGACCCTGCACACGATGCACACGGTCCAATTCCAACTCATCTGTAGGTGGTTTGTCCAGTAATCAATTAAATATGGCCACTATCGTAGCTCTAAGATCACCTCCTGATGTGGCTTCAGGCAGGCCGCGCACTCTGATGTTGTTTCTCCTGCTGCGATTTTCGCCATCATCTATGGAAAGTTGCATCAGGATCAGGCGCCTTTTATAATCTACTTGAGCCTTTTCCATGTCTGACATTCTGGATTCTAGCAGAGAAGTGGAAGTTTCCACCTCAGATACCCTAGAGTCAACAGTATCTATCCTCTGCTTAAGGTCATGGATTTCTTTAGATAGGGTATTCACAATAGTAGCTGCAGATTCAGAGATGTCTTTTTTAGTGGGGAGAAGCATGATCAACTCCTTCCAGCCTTCAAGGAATGCTGGCCCCTGTGTGCTGGCGGTCTGTACAAATGGGCAGCTATCCATCCCTGGGATTTCTGGGGAAAGGATCGGGGAGTCTGGTCTGTTAGGGATAGATCCGTTACCTTGAGAGGCACTGGGGAGCACTTTGCCTGTCTTTTTGAGCGATGCTGTGCCTGTGTTGTTAGTGCGCGGCGGCGCCACCTTGGATTCCGGGGCCTGTGACGGAGTGGCCGAATTCCGCAGAAAATAAGCTGCAATGTCCGCGGTTTTGTTGGCTGCGGGTGATCCCGGAGGTCTGTCCGTCATGGACATGTAGTTGTTCACACGGTAAGTGCGCTAGATCTGGTTCCCAGCCTGTACGAAGCACGGAGCTCCCAGAAGAAGCAGCCTCACAGTGCCATTGCCAAGCCACGCCCCCCAGGGACTGTTCTAAGTACGGGAAACACGTGCCACTTTACAGGCATACTATAGACACCCCCCAGGTACGGTAGTTAAAGGAATATTTCACTTTTTTTCACTTTAAGCATCATTAAAATCACTGCTCCCAAAAAAACGGCCATTTTTAAGACTTTTTTTTGCATTGATACATGTCCCCTGGGGCAGGACCCGCGTCCCCAAACTCTTTTTAGGACAATAACTTGCATATTAGCCTTTAAAATTAACACTTTTGATATCGAACGTTCGAGTCCCATAGACTTTAATGAGGTTCTAAAGTTCGCACAAACTTTCGGTCCGTTCGCAGGTTCTGGTGCGAACCGAACCAGGGGGTGTTCGGCTGGGTACATGTGACATGTTGGGTATCAATTTACTCGGCGTAACATTCTCTTTCACAATATAAAAAAAAATTGTGCTAACTTTACTGTTGTCTTATTTTTTTATTCAAAAAAGTGAATTTTTTCCAAAAAAAAAAAGTGCGCTTGTAAGATCGCTGCGCAAATACGGTGTGAAAAAAAGTATTGCAATGACCACCATTTTATTCTCTAGGGTGTTAGAAAAAAAACAATATATAATGTTTGGGGGTTAAAAAAAAACTGTTTTAAACTTGTAAACACCAAAATCGCAAAACGAAGCTGGTCCTTAAGTGGTTAAAACTGAGAATGAAGACCTGAAATACATACAGGGAACACCTGATCGGGACTCAAATAATATTTCAGAGAGTAGTACTCTAGCCTATCACACTGTCTTGTCCCTGTATTCTGGTGATCTGTAGTCATCATAAACCATAAACCATTTTGCTACTCAGTATAATAACTTTCAAGTATTATTTCAATAGAGTGGAGCATTTAGAATGCGTAACAGTTTATAATTCAATTAGTGCTAGCTATAATTATTAGTTAGCTTTAAATATTGTTTTCTTGTTAACATGAATGCATTTAACTATATTTGGGAAAGAATGAAAAAGGAAGAATACAGGAAAAAGAATGGTAAGAGAGAAGGGGTTGGCTGGCTAAGTCATGCAGCATTCTATCTATACCCAAAACTTACAGTATTTTTAGCTTTGAGTAAAATAGGGCAAGGTTGGAACTCCTGTAAGATTTTACTGCTTTTTGGGGCTCCATTAGAGACATTTTCTGTCCAGGGGACATCCTTTCACCAGATGGGAAGTAAGGGAAAAATCTGTAACAGGGAAACTGACAGCAATAAAAAGCTGACAGATGTTTTGGCATTCCCTTACTAGGACCTACGTAAATATGCATTCAATTTGTATCCAATCAGTGCCCCTGCAATACATAGGTAGATCCAAGGAATTTGTACAATCAGATTGTAAAGATTTTGTCTGTAGAAACACTTTAAGCCATCATAACTGTAATGCTCCATACACACGGTCGGACATTGATCGGACATTCCGACAACAAAATCCTAGGATTTTTTCCGACGGATGTTGGCTCAAACTCGTCTTGCATACACACGGTCACACAAAGTTGTCGGAAAATCCGATCATTCTGAACGCGGTGACAAAAAAAACGTACGTCGGGACTATAAACGGGGCAGTAGCCAATAGCTTTCATCTCTTTATTTATTCTGAGCATGCGTGGCACTTTGTGCGTCAGATTTGTGTACACACGATCGGAAATTCCGACAATGGATTTTGTTGTTGGAAAATTTTATAGCCTGCTCTCAAACTTTGTGTGTCGGAAAATCCGATGGAAAATGTCCGATGGAGCCCACACACGGTCGGAATTTCTGACAACACGCTCCGATCGGACATTTTCCATCGGAAAATCCGACCGAGTGTACGGGGCATAAGACGTGCATCATTCTATATAATCATAAAGTTAGCCAACATTTTTGGTGTAGTTTGCATCAGATTAGCTATTATCCTTTCTATACTGTTGATAAATTTCAGTGTTTGAGTGAAAGCTTACTAACACTGGCCGATTGAAATTCATCTGGTTCAGCAGGGACTGGACCCTACTCAATAAATCTTGCATTTTAAGTCTGTATAGGTGAGGCTTCTTTTTTTTTTTTTTGAGAAAATACAGGTAGCATAACAACTTCTGCATTATACAGTTGGGACCCTCTGAAAGAGTTCCTATATATTCCTGTATATCTCAATTTATGCTCCCACAAATAGAAAGGGGATCTGTTGTGTAGGAATTCTTTTGCCTCAAAATTGTGCATTCTAATGTCAAAAGCTTTTCATTGCTAAGATTTTTTTTTATTTTTTTTTTTACCTAAAACTTTGTGTCCTATTTATGTTCCATTCTTCCATTTCTGTTTGTGAGAAGAACGGAATAAAAGCCTTTGAAGTATACCTTTACATCTGCTGCTCTTGCTAAGTCTGGCATGCTTCCTGATGTTCTGCCTCCCCCCAACCTTTTCTCTAGATCCTTAATGTCCAACCTGTAGCTTGGGTAGAGCCCTTGTACTTTATTATTGTACAGGATTTATATAGCTCTGACAGTTTACGCAGTGCTTTACAACTTGAGGGTAGACAGTACTACAATACATTTTGATACAGTAGGAATCAGAGAGCCCTGCTCGATACATACTTTGTAGCCTTTGTGCCCCTTCAGACAGTGGCCAGTTTTGGTGCTTACTCAAGCCAGTGAAAGAAAGATATTCTTTAGAGTTGTGTATAGTAGTTTTTTGTGCTGTCCAACCCTTTCTTTTTTTATGTTTAGTTCTTTTCCTCTGATAATTTATTATACAGAGAAATATCAAATGTGTTTCAAGTCATTTTGTGAAAGTGTTACTTTGTTAAGGGGTTGTAATAGCCATGATCACTAGCCGTCTCATGTAATGCGTGTTTAGACTGACTGTCTCCTGAAATATGTCCAACAGCAGTCTCCAAAAACTCCTACAGTATGTTTGCAGTCTCTGAGACACTCTCCACTACCTGTAGTGAATTGTTTAGAACTTCTATTAAGGTGCATCTAAGCACAGGTCCGCCATCGGGGGGTACAGCCCATACACTTGTAAGGGGCCCACACATCTCAAAGGGCCCGGCCATCTGGCAGGGATGGGAGAAGGCAGGTGCGGGTGCAGGGAAGCTCCATGGCAACTTCCTGCATGTGCACTCCTCGTGTGTGCTGCCTGTACTATATCCTGGACTGGAGCTCCTATCTGTGTTTCAGGCACATGTGGAAACAAGAGCTGGGACTAGGAAGACCACCTTACAAGTAAGGGCTGTTGTACAAGTGAAGGGGGGTGTGTGTGTCTGTGTACATGTGTGTGTTTGTGTGCATGTCTGTGTGTGTACATGTCTGTCTGTCTGTGTGTGTGTGTGTGTGTACCTGCCTGTGTGTGTGTGTATGTCTGTGTGTGTGTACATGTCTGTGTGTGTAGGTGCATGTCTGTGTGTACATGTCTTTGTGTGTGTGTACATTTGTGTGTGTGTTTGTACATGTGTCATATATACACATGTGAGGGGGGCTGAGAGCATACAGCTGTGAGGGAGGCTGAGAGTGTACAGGTGTGAGGAGGGGCTGAAAGTGTACAGGTGTGAGGAGGGGCTGAGAGCATACAGGTGTGAGGGGGGCTGAGAGTGTACAGGTGTGAAGGGGGCTAAGAGCGTACAGGTGTGAGGGGGGCTGAGAGCATACAGGTGTGAGGTGGCTGAGAGCGTTCAGGTGTGAGGAGGGGCTGAGAGCATACAGGTGTGAGGGGGGCTGAGGGCGTACAGGTGTGAGGGGGGCTGAGGGCGTACAGGTGTGAGGGGGCTGAGAGTGTACAGGTGTGAGGAGGGGCTGAGAGCATACAGGTGTGAGGGGGGCTGAGGGCGTACAGGTGTGAAGGGGGGCTGAGAGTGTACAGGCGTGAGGGGGGCTGAGAAAGTATAGGTGTGAGGGAGGCTGCAAATGTACAGGTGTGAGGGGGCTGAGAGCATACAGGTGTGAGGGGGGCATAGAGCGTACAGGTGTGAGGGGGTCTGAGAGCGTACAGGTGTGAGGGGGCTAAAAGCGTACAGATGTGAGGGGGGCTGAGAGCGTACAGGTGTGAGGGGGGCTGAGAACTTTTAGGTGTGAGTGGGCTGAGAGCGTACAGGTGTGAGGGGGAGGGGCTGAGGGCATACAGGTGTGAGGGGGGCTGAGAGCATACAGGTGTGAGGGGGGCTAAGAGCGTACAGGTGTAAAGGGGGGCTGAGAGCGTACAGGTGTGAGGGGGGCTGAGGAACTGAAGGACTTGGTGGGATGGCTAGTGGGCAGATTCAGTGGGACGGCCAGTGGGCAGGCCCTGGGGGAATGTAATACTGAAAAGTACCCATTTGTACAGAAAATAAAAAATAAAATAAAATTGACCATAAACTATTATGTCTGCTTCTGTATTATTATTATTATTATACAGGATTTATATAGCGCCAACAATTTTACGCAGCGCTTTACAATATAAAAGGGAGACAATACAGTTATAATACAATAAAGTACAAGAGGATTAAGAGGGCCCTGCTCAGAAGAGCTTACAATCTAATAGGATGGGGCAGGTGGTACAGTATGAGAGTGAGTCGGCAGTTGCTGCTGCTCTGTGTCATTGAGCTCACATCAGGCTCTTTGCTGCCACCTCTGGCAACTTCCTGCATGTGCACTCCTCGTTTGTGCTGCCTGTACTATATCCTGGACTGGAGCTCCTATCTGTGTCTCAGCCACATGTGAAAACAAGAGCCGGGACTAGGAAGACCATCTTACAAGTAAGGGCTGTTTTACAAGTGAAGGGTGTGTGTGTGTGTGCGTGTGTGTGTGTGTGTGTATGTATGTCCGTGTGAGAGAGGAGCTGAGAGTGTACAGGTGTGAGGAGGGGCTGAGAGCATACAGGTGTGAGGGGGCTGAGAATGTACAGGTGTGAGGAGGGGCTAAGAGTGTACAGGTGTGAGGAGGGGCTGAGAGCATACAGGTGTGAGGGGGCTGAGAGCATACAGGTGTGAGGGGGCTGAGAGCATACAGGTGTGAGGGGGGCTGAGAGCATACAGGTGTGAGGAGGGGCTGAGAGCATACAGGTGTGAGGGGGGGCTGAGAGCATACAGGTGTGAGGGGGGCTGAGAGCATACAGGTGTGAGGAGGGGCTGAGAGCATACAGGTGTGAGGAGGGGCTGAGAGCATACAGGTGTGAGGGGGGGCTGAGAGCATACAGGTGTGAGGGGGCTGAGAGCATACAGGTGTGAGGGGGCTGAGAGCATACAGGTGTGAGGGGGGCTGAGAGCATACAGGTGTGAGGAGGGGCTGAGAGCATACAGGTGTGAGGGGGGGCTAAGAGCATACAGGTGTGAGGGGGGCTGAGAGCATACAGGTGTGAGGGGGCTGAGAGCATACAGGTGTGAGGGGGCTGAGAGCATACAGGTGTGAGGGGGGGCTAAGAGCATACAGGTGTGAGGGGGGCTGAGAGCATACAGGTGTGAGGGGGGGCTAAGAGCATACAGGTGTGAGGGGGGCTGAGAGCATACAGGTGTGAGGGGGCTGAGAGCATACAGGTGTGAGGGGGCTGAGAGCATACAGGTGTGACGGGGCTGAGAGCGTACAGGTGTGAGGGGGCTGAGAGTGTACAGGTGTGAGGGGGCTGAGAGCATACAGGTGTGAGGGGGGCTGAGAGCATACAGGTGTGAGGGGGGCTGAGAGCATACAGGTGTGATGGGGGCTGAGAGGGTACAGGTGTGAAAAGTACCCGTTTGTACAGGAAATAAAAAATAAAATAAAATTGACCATAAACTATTATACTTTAACTTTGATTCCAAACTTTGTTCTGCAATTAATGCTTCATAACAGTTATATTTTAGTTAAAGGAAAAAAATTGCTACAGTTGCACTTTCAGAGGAATCATAAAGTATGATATTTTGGACATTATATTTGAAAATGTTATTCTTTGTAATTTATAATTAGGTCCACATAGTTCCTTTACTTGGCGTATGCTCCTGTTCTCAATTTCCCTGTCTTATTTTCTTCATACTGCAATTTATCATCGCTCTTAAATGGTGCAAGAAAAGTTGATGTAAGAATTCTGAAGCATAATATAATTAGATGAAAAAGTGTTATAGAACAAAGAAAATGTCAGATCTTTTTCCTTCAGCTTTCTCCTTCCCTGCCCCTCCATTTTCCAGTCCAGTGTGGTATTTAGTATTTGCATTTATAGATTTTGCTTACCTCTGGAATCAGCAGAAACGTTTGCCAGATGTTTACTATTTAACATTTAGAAGTGGATGCAACTCAGCAAATGTATTTAGGAATCAGTGATTTTTTTTTAAATAAAAAGATATAGCACATTTAAACAAACGCATCCAAATTACTAATTTTCATCTCCATTTTGAAACCAGTCCCCCTCATGACATGTGATCTGATGAATGGTGGGGTAATGATTGCAAAGTAGAAGAAGATGGTTACAAAAACAGATTCATACAATGAATGAAGCAGGAGCAGGGAGATCAATGCACTGCAGGTACAACTTCCTCTACAGCAGGCCCTCAAAAAAACAATGGACAGCACAGTAGTGATATCACTAAACCACACCCCAAACCTGGTACATATTAGAAGGTATGCTTTGAGGTGACGGGAACTCCAGTGTCTAGACACATATTGGGGGGATACACTGCTATTTTATAGGGGGAAAGGAAATAGGGTTTCTGGGTGCTACTTAGCCAGAATGAATCTTTAAAGATGCTATTTATATAGAAAGCAAATCCACTTATTAGTTTTATTTTATTTTTTGCTAAGATCCATAATCATTGGTCTCAATCAGATAGCTTAAACTAGTTCAAACTGTGATGTTTATCAGGAGTCTTCATGAAGCTGAGATTAAAAGAATAAATAAATAACACTGGAACTGTATAGGTTTTAAATGAAAAAAAAGTAATGCAACATATAATGCTTCATCTACAGTTTGGTGTTCTGGAAGTACATCTTGTCTTCTAGAATACAGTTTTCATTGTAGAGCTGTGGCAAAGATGCTTCTTATGTCATATGAAGCTATAAATTTATGTCTAGCGTGTGCACAGTAAATGCATTCTCTGTAGAATGCATAGATAAAAGCAAACAAAAGAACCATTAAACTATGATCATATCATATAGCACTTAGAAACCTAGCATAATGCAGGTTTATATCCTTGGTTGAATAACAAACCAAATTTTCCAAACAATAGTATTCTAAAGTCTTTCCTAGTTATGGGTGATGTTCCATAATTGTTAATCATCTCTACTAGCTTGCAGCAACCTATTGCATTTTATGCCTAAATTGACATCTTCTACAAAGACCACATTCATTTAAAAGTAGAGCTGAAGCTTTCCACAGTGAGTGGGTGACTCTTTTTTTTTTTTTTGCACATATAGATACTTCTAGTGCATTCATATTAAATATCAATGCGTTCAGTACAAGCAAGTCCCATTTTGTAGATTGTAATTTTTCACGTTCACTGTACCATCCTTGAACTTGACCTCAGTGTAAGGATTGTTGGGATACAGGACTGCATACAATATCATATTGTTCTTATATCGTTGGAACTGTTAATTCTGTGATCCATGAATAAATGCCAAAAGTAGCCATCATTATCAACTGGCTAGTTGTATATTTGAGCAAATAATTAATGATTTAGTTATATATTTAAGCAATATGCCTTACAAAAATACAGAATCTATAGCTAGTATACATCTTCAAATGCACTATAAAAATGCAGACAATGAAAAAAGCTTAGTAAACTAAGACATTTTAGTTGCACCATTTTATTAATTTGACACTATGAGTGTGGTAAGATGTTAAAATATGCTTTATCATATTAAAGAGCACAAATAACACCTTTCCAAGTTTTATGCATGCAGCTAAATAATTCAATATAAACATTTCATTTCTATTTATATAAAACTATGTAAGGTAGCATAGCTTTACAAATAGAACAACAATTAGGGTGACATAAATGAATAAAACTTCCCTGGAGTGTCTCTTGAGAAAAACATTCGGGAAGCCAAAATGTGAACATTACCATTTAAAATCCCAGGATTAGTTTTCATGTGAGCCTAGCTAGAGTATCTAAAATGAATTGTGCGCAGTGCATTACAACTACTATATTTGTATTTATATTCAGTCCCAGAGTAGGAAGTGTTTATACAGAATTTGTTATTCCATTATTCTTGTAATGAGATGTGAATAGATTAATGAGAGGAGTTCTGTTGGGCCATTTCTACAGAGACAGATGGAGCTGTTTGCTTTCTCTTGCATGTTAAAAGGATGCCTAAAGTGCATGGTATGACTGCCAAGTATGCTATTTCTGCAGGAAAGTCTCCCCATTTTGCGAATATCTCCTGTCCCCATGTCCCACCAGACAGGAGACGGGACATAAATTGCCAATGCAGGCAGCATTTAAATATCGACCACAATTTGTTTTTTTTTTCCCATGAAAGTGTGCTTTCATGGAAAAGAGCATGGTGAGATCTGCATGTTTTTTTCTTACTAGAAGTCTTCAAACTGATTGATGAGGCCTGGTGATCACATCATTTTGTATATATTGAATAACCTGATATACCAGTATATATATATATATAACCTGATATACCAGTATATATATATTGAATAACCTGATATACCAGTATATATATGCATTACCATTCTAAATTTTCAAAAGTGTGCACAGGTAAATGATATTCATTTTTTTAAATATTCAATTGACAGACATTACATATGTGGCACAGTTTGGACTATCTCATGTATGTTGCTTGTTAACCTGCAAGTTGCCAGCTATTACACAGCTTCTTCCCGATTATTGTCATTTGTCAGAACATCTGAAAATGCGATTACCATCTGACTGCACTGGATGCTTACTAATCACCTCTACATCCCTGTGAACATGGCCACCTGGATTAAACATTTACAAGCGCTAAGTTCTGGGGAATCATTTGATTGTGTCAGTGTGATATCATGTCTGGGTTATAGTACTGTGTTCACAGTAGATCAGAATAAAATATGTTTTCCTGCTTAAAATAAAACAACAATTGTAATCTGTTCGTACAGCCATATTTTAACTTTAGACAACATTTTAACTTTATTTCTCCTTAATATAGGCCAAGCACACTTCTGACTTTCTTGAATAGGCATTAATGGTAAATAAAGGGATTGGGTAAATATGACTGAAACCACAAACTGATCAGCACAGCCAGAATATAAAACAAAATCCTTTATTTTATTCTGTTTAAAACTAATGCAAAGTAATTACACACCCCTATGGATGGCATGTTTCAATTAAACATACTCAAACATGGTAACTAATGTTCAAACAGAGGTATATAATTTTATATATATATATATATATATATATATATATATATATATATATATATATATATATATTATACAGTATCTCACAGAAGTGAGTACACCCTCACATTTTTGTAAATATTTTATTATATCTTTTCATGTGACAACACTGAAGAAATGACACTTGGCTACAATGTTAAGTAGTGAGTGTACAGCTTGTATAACAGTGTAAATTTGCTGTCCCCTCAAAATAACTCAACACACAGCCGTTTTGTGTGGCCACCATTATTTTCCAGCAGTGCCTTAACCCTCTTGGCACTGAGTTCACCAGAGCTTTACAGGTTTCCACTGGAGTCCTCTTCCACTCCTCCATAACGACATCACAGTGCTTGCGCTCCTCCACCTTCCGTTTAAGGATGCCCCACAGATGCTCAATAGGGTTTAGGTCTGGAGACATGCTTGACCAGTCCATCACCTTTACCCTCAGCTTCTTTAGCAAGGCAGTGGTCATTTTGGAGGTGTGTTTGGGGTCGTTATCATGTTGGAATACTGCCCTGCTGCCCAGTCTCCAAAGGGAGGGGAATATGCTCTACTTCAGTATGTCACAGTACATGTTGGCATTCATAGTTCCCTCAATGAACTGTAGTTTCCCAGTGCCGGCAGCACTCATGCAGCCCCAGACCATGACACTCCTACTACCATGCTTGACTGTAGGCAAGACACACTTGTCTTTGTACTCCTCACCTGGTTGCCGCCACACACGCTTGACACCATCGGAACCAAATAAGTTTATCTTGGTCTCATCAGACCACAGGACATGGTTCCAGTAATCCATGTCCTTAGACTGCTTGTTTTCAGCAAACTGTTTGCAGGCTTTCTTGTGCATCATCTTTAGAAGAGGTTTCCTTCTGGGACGACAGCCATGCAGACCAAATTGGTGCGGCGTATGGTCTGAGCACTGACAGACTGACCCCCTACCCCTTTAACCTGTGCAGCAACGCTGGCAGCACTCATGTCTATTTCCCAAAGACAACCTCTGGATTTGACGCTGAGCACATGCACTCAACTGCTTTGGTCGACCATGGCGAGACCTGTTCTGAGTGGAACCTGTTCTGTTAAACTGCTATATGGTCTTGGCCAACCCTGCCCAGCTTCCGACATCTGATGCTGTCAGGGTAGTAGGCACTTCACAGGGAAATCCTCAAAATACATGCAAATATGTATCTAAACAGTTTTAACAAAAATCTGTAAAAAAAAAAAAAAGTTAATATCCTAGTTGAGATGTAGGCCTTTTGAGGTAAGCTGGTTTACAAAAAAATCCACTAAGCTTCTTAGACAAGAAGCTTGGCTCTGTTATCACCCCTGCTAGAATCAATACAATAGAATACAAAAATAACTCACCCAAGCTCTACCGCTGTATCTGAAGATTGTGTGAGCAGAGTGTCAGCGCCTGGCTATAGCGTTCACTGTAGATCTATGATAGACATGAGCCAGCAACTCGATAGCTTCTTCATCAATAGACTTTGTTGTTGCACAACAGCAATAGCAGAATACAAAAGATTTTAATACGTTTCAGCCAAAGGCTTCCTCATAGTATGCTATGAGGAAGCCTTCAGCTGAAACGCGCTAGCATCCTTTGTATTCTGCTATTGCTGTTGTGCAACAATAACGTCTATTGATGAAGAAGCTATTGAATTGCTGGCTCATTACAATAGAATGGTTGTGTTTCCCATGGGACTTTAGAAGGCAGTGACCATAAATATGTATATAGAAAATGTAACAAAGCTTTATTAAACAAATTGGTTAAAAGACATTTAAAAGCAAAAGTTGGTATGGTATGTATTCATGACACCACTTGTTGGAAGGTCTCCAGACAAAAACTCCCCTCAGGGGCACTACAAAGTCATATACATATAAAGTACAGGACTTCCCAGTGGGGCACTAGTCCACACCCAACGCATTTCAAGATAATTCCTTTGTCCTCTTCTTCGGGGGTGTATAAAAGATCCTGGGTCTAAAAAAATTAATCATGCCATAATATTAAGAACTGCAACTACATAACATCCAGTATAGATCGCCTTATATAATACAACATAGTGTAATTACATGTAGTGTAACAGACACAGTTAGCCAGCCAACAATATACTTAAAAGCCTCTACAATCTGACATCTGATGAAAAATCCCCACCTTGTTCAAACAGAAAAAGTTTTGAAACATTGGAAGGATTTTTTTTGTTTCAGAACTAACTGCAAGATGTTCTCACATTCTAACTTTAAAGCCTAATGCCCTGTACACATGACTGGTTTTGCCGTCGGAATAAACTCTGAAGGTTTCTCAGATGGAGTTCCGCTCAAGCGGTCTTGCCTACACACGGTCACACCAAAGTCCGACCGTCCAGAATGCAGTGACGTACAACACGTATGACGGGACTATAAAAAAGGAAGTGCAATAGCCAGTAGCTTCCGTCTTGTACTTGCTTCAGAGCATGCGTCATTTTTGTTCCACTATACAGCTCAGCAGCAACTAATCCCCCTATGAGTGGATTGACAAGGGAGAGAGATGTGCAGGATGGTGCAAATCCACTGGCGGTGACTCCAATAAGTAAGAAAGTGATAAAGGTGGACTCTTACCCTCCGTGTTGGACCCCCTCCTTGGCAGGGTCAATCAGGCGTGCAGATTTTTGCCCTCTGCAGGGACCATGTAATGAGAAGATCTCCCCAGCAGCTGTTAGGAATGTTGTCTCCGATCCGGGCTGGTCCAAGTGAAACGCCTGGAGAGGGGGGAAGGAAAGCTCTCTTGCTCCCAGTGTGGCAAAGGAAAAAACAAAAGAGCAGAGCTCCAATAGTGTAAAAAGTTTCGGAATTTATTTAATAAAAGTACAGACCGAAACCATTATATATTTCCTTGTTTTTGTATATTTGGATTCCCCTATAAATACATACGTCCAGAATTTAGAATGGACGTTTTTGATTACCGTTCCTCGCGGGTCATCGCTAAAGATGGTATCTTTGAAACTGGCGATGCACCAGTGAGTGATATTAGTGGTATGTTCATGAGATTGAAAAATCTCATGGTGTCAGAAATACATACCCAATGGGACATTCTGTTCTTGGCACAATATGTTACGGACTCAATGGTCCCAAGGAGTCTTAGATGGGAAGTCAGCCCCCAAAAAGGAGAGACTGACTTTCAAGACTGGTTCCAGTTTTTTAATGAGGCTGGAGGAAAACTCCTTCAGTTCCTGATTAAGAAAAAAAATGATAAACTCGCTAGACTTGACGGTGAGATTAAAATAATCAAAGAAAAATTATCTCCCTTCAAAGATAGCGAGGAATATAAGGAAAAATCTACGAATCTTAGGAAAATATTGGAAAAAGAGGAAACTGAACAAAAGATAAAAAAAAGAAAAAATTTTGCCGTGATGTGGGGGACTATAAGGCAGGTTCTGTTTTTGTCTGGCAGAGTAAGATTGCAGCTGAAACGTATGAGGTGACTGGATGCCCCTCTGCCCCTGGTGGGGAAGAGATGTCTGTGGAGTCTGAGGGATATCAGCGACGTCCTCCCTCAACACAGACACAACAACCTTCAGCCTCTAGGAGGGCCTCCCACCGATCTCCGGTTAGACAAGGTAAACCCCCTCAGCCTAAACCACGTTCTAGGCCGCAGAAGGAAACCGGTAAAAACCACAAAAAGGGACCCAAAAATCATAAACCCAGTGAGTACAATCAACATAATCAGGAATATCACTCACAGGGTTTTGGAGACTTCCCCTATAGTTATGACTCCCCTAGGAGAGCTTATACGGACGACTACCCCTCTAGATACCCTATATCCACGAATCGCTTTCAGAGCTTGAGGAATGAGGGGTATCGCCATGATAACTATGACCATCATGGGTACAGAGCAGATTATCATTCTGGACCACGTACTCCAGGTAGAGGTTCACAGAATGATCGACCATACTGGCACCAACCCCCCCCTTCTCAGATTAGAGAGGGAGGTGGCTGGCAATCTCCCTATAGACAGAGACAGGGCCAATATCCTCAACCCCAGCATTGGGGTTTTCCCAGAGCCCATCAAAACCATCTAGGACCCATAGAAAAAAGAGAGGAGTCCGAGGGGGGAGAAAATCAAGGGGCAAAAACAAAGCGGGTGTAAGCGGTAGGGGTATTTTTAACCTGAGCAAAACACCTCTAACTGAAACAGAAATTTCAATTTTAGACAAAGGACTCAAGTTTGTACCGCCCAAAACACTCAATAAATTTGAAACCTATATGGACATACATAAGTATATTAGGAAATTGAACATCAAGAGATATATGCTGTCCAACCCCATTGCCCCCCAAACTGTTGGTCTCAACACCATCAGACAGTCTGGCCTAGCCAACGTGTCCCTATTTAACCCTCCGGGTGGCTTATCTGCCTCTTTGAGAGTCTTCAGGGATGTTCTTTTGAGGGATCTCGATCGTTTGAAGGTTCAGAAAATGAAAATGATGAGAGAGTTACAGTTGGGTCTGGATTCACTTTGTGAACGTAGGGACCTTGTTATAAAGCCAGCCGACAAAGGGGGGGGTATAGTGGTCCTTGACAAGTCAGATTATCTTCACGAATTGGAGAGACTTGTTGGAGACAGGGACACCTACCAACCCCTTAAGTCGGATCCCAGACTCCGTTTCAAAAAAGAATTGGAAAGGATTGTGGATAATGGTTTTCAATCTGGCATTATAAACAAGAAGGAGAAATCTTTTCTCATCCCGGTTGCGTCAAGAATCCCAGTCATGTACTACCTGCCCAAGGTCCACAAAGACCCAATTCACCCTCCGGGTCGTCCCATCATTAGTGGAATAGATTCCATTACTTCCAGGGCAGGTAAGTACATTGACAATTTCCTCCAACCACTTGTACAACTTCTGCCAGCATATATCAAGGACACTAGACATACCATCAATCTACTCAAGACTAGTAATTATAGAGAAGGGCATTGGCTTGTGACTGCTGATGTCACTTCTCTATACACTAGCATCCCCCATTACTGGGGTATTAAATCGGTGAAATTTTTCCTTGATAAGGATGCCTCCCTACCCAAGAAGCAAAAACGTTTTATTATGGAGCTTTTAGAATATGCCACTACACATAATTTCTTTTGGCATAATAAACAGTTTTATCTCCAGACTAAGGGGGTAGCCATGGGGGCTAAATTTGCCCCCAGCTTGGCGAACCTTTTTATGGGGAAATGGGAGGAGGACGTCATCTATGCCCACCGGAGACCGGAATTGGTCCTGTGGGCCAGGTACATAGATGACGTCCTCCTCCTATGGGATGGCTCCTATGACTCTCTCTGTTCCTTTATGGATGGACTCAATTCCAACGAGAGGGGTATATCCTTTAAATATGAGGCCAGCCAGGAAAAAATACACTTTCTGGATCTGGAGATACGAGGTGAAAATAACTCTACTTACCTCTACCTATTTCAAGGTCACTGACCGCAATTCGTTTATCCCGAGGGACAGCTGCCATCATAAAGCTTGGCTGGACTCTGTCCCTAAAAGTCAGTACATCCGACTGAAAAGGAATTGTTCTACCAATACTGACTTTCTTGCTCAGTCTAAGGTTTTGACGGACAGATTTATAGAGAAGGGGTATGAAGCGCAGTTTCTGACTGAAAAACTCAATCAGGTTGTATCACTGGACAGGGACGCTCTTCTGGCTGATAAAACCAGGGCACAGAGGGACTGTCAGCTGGTCTGTCCCTTGATCACAAGATACTCCTGCCAGCACTTTTCTGTCAGGAGGATGTTGAACAAACACTGGCACATTATTAAGAATGATCCCGTGCTTGGACCATCCCTTCCTGACAGACCCCAGCTGGTCTTTAGGGGTGCCCCCTCAATCAGTTCACGGGTGGTATCTGCTGCATGTGACCCTCCGGTTCATAAACCTATGTTCTTTCAACATATGACAGGCTATTTCAAATGTAAAAATTGCGAGGTTTGTGCTATTAATGCTTTAACGGAGAGAAAGGTGTGTCAATTCATTACCAATAATTCCCCGCTTAATTTCCATATTAAATCTTTTATCACATGTTCAACCACCCATGTGGTTTACCTACTCACTTGCCCTTGTGGGCTCCATTATGTGGGCCGCACGGTCCGATCATTAAAAGTTAGACTGGGGGAACATATTGGAAATATTAGAAGGGGTTTTTTGGGCCACCCAGTCTCCAAACATTATTTAGACAAACACAAAAAAGACCCTAGCGGCACTTTGTTCATGGGCATTGATAAACTCAAACTCCCATGGAGAGGGGGATCTAAAAGACGGGCCATCTCTAAACTCGAGATGGAGTGGATTTATAAGATCCGTTCCCTCAGACCTTTAGGCCTAAATGTTGATATTGAGTTGAATGCGTTCATTGACAACTCATAGGTGATGCTTTGGGCCCTGTGCTTCCTTTCCTTTCTTCCCTTCTTTTGTATACATGTTTTTCATTTTTGTTATTTTTCAATATTTTTTTTTTTTTTTTCATCCATTCATTTTTTTTATCTCTTTATCCATTCACAATTTTTTTTTTTCTCATCCATTCACTTTTATTTTTTCATCCATTCACAATTTTTTTTTTTTCTTCATCCATTCACTTTTTTTATCTCTTCATCCATTCACAATTTTTTTTTTTCTTCATCCATTCACTTTTTTATCTCTTTATCCATTCACAATTTTTTTTTTCTTTTTTTCTCCATCCATTCACTTTTTTTATCTCTTCATCCATTCACAATTTTTTTTTTTTTTTTGGGAGCATAGTGATATGTTTAGATATTATACATTATAATGATTTAGTCGCATCATTGTGATACCGAGTGCTCTTCACGTTCATGGATGGGCCTCCATTTATTACGGTGTGACTTTAATACATATATATATTTTTTTCATACATGTGTTTTTTTAATGTGGTTTTATTTACGGAGATGAATGTTGTTTCTTTTCCGTACATTTCCATATATACTTACAATTTTTTCCATCACATCTTGCCTCTTGGTGAGATTCAGTGATTTTCTCCTTTCTGCTCTGTCAGTTTTACGTTCCAAATTAGCATCTGTAAGACATATTAATTGTCTAGTAATACTGGGCTTCTTCCTCCAGATGGCGCGAGAGATTGGCTCTGCTGGGAGGGGTTGAAGTTTTGTTTAGTTTCAGTCCTATGTGTCACCTTGGCAACATCCATTCACTGAGGAGCACCAGGTAGAGGCTTGGGTTTTCCCTCCCCTGAGAGTGGAGGTGAAAATGAGGCTTGGTGTGCACTGTTATACTATATAGGGGATGGCTTAACACGTAGCCCGTGCCCCTTTGAAGACGTCTACTAATGACGAAACATGTAGGGCGTGGCTACGTTGTAAGCCGTCACGATTGCCCCATGTTATGCACGGGTTATTACGATTTTTATATGCCGGCTTGTTTTTAATTGTATTTTCACCTCACGGAGCGTGCACTCTCCGTTGCGGTCTGTACTTTTATTTAATAAATTCCGAAACTTTTTACACTATTGGAGCTCTGCTCTTTTGTTTTTTCCTTTCCTTTTCTTACTTATTGGAGTCACCGCCAGTGGATTTGCACCATCCTGCACATCTCTCTCCCTTGTCAATCCACTCATAGGGGGATTAGTTGCTGCTGAGCTGTATAGTGGATGGAAGCTTTTTTTCACTGATGAACTTTTTATATTTGAACCCATGGACTGAGTTTGTTTGATTTTCAGATTTTCACGCTATTAATATCATTGTATTTCACATGTACACATTTTTTGTTTCTTCTTTTTATTTGAGTTTTTATGTTTTGCACTTATATATTTTTACCACTCATGGAGTCATTTACTTGCTCTCAGTAGATTGTGGTTTTTACTACTACCCACATGTATTCACATCTATGTGTGTATTTTCATATAATAAGCGCACTTTATTTATTTTTTATTTTTCATGGTATACACAGATATTGGTGTATTTTGTGTGCAGCTTTTACCTTTGACCTTTTTTGCTCTGCAGCGCAGTTTTTCTTTTTATTTTTGAGTCATTTTTGTTCCGTCAGAACAGCATACAGACGAGCGGTTTTCCTGATATTAATTGGTTCCATCGGAAATATTTAGAACATGTTCCATTTCTAGGTCCGTCAGAATTTTCGAAAAAAAAAGTGCGATGAGGCATACACACAATCGGAATAGACGATGAAAAGCTTCCGTTGTACTTTTTCTGTCGAACATTCCGTTCGTGTGTACGCGGCATAAGTGTAAAATACAAACCGAAAAATCAGCACAAGGGACATAACTTACAGTCAGTAGGATGCGTCCCTTATGTTGATTCCTTTTCTGTTAGTAGAAATCCTCCTCCATTTATTCCCCCCACCACCCTCGTCACCGTAAACTTCAGGTGTGGTGGGGGTTAATAAAACTAGGGCTGTCACAGGCTCTTTTCAAGAGAGCCCAACTATGCCTACCCTTTCCATCCAGCTGCTTTGTTCATAGAAGTTAAGGCTTCTATGTGATCTAAGAATGGAGGACAGTTTGATAATTGATAGCTCCACCGCCTCCATTCATAGGTTCAGTTTTATCCATAGAAGCTATAGTACAGCTTCTATGAATGGAACATATGGGCAGAAAGGGTGGGCATGCTCAGGCTTGAAGGTGCTGCCGGAAGATTATGCTAGCTGGGGGGGGGGGGGCATGAACAGAGGAGGATTTTTATTAATATAGGAAGATTCAGCACAAGGGACACATCTTGTATGACTGTAAGTTATGTCTCTTGTGCTGATTTTTCTGGGTTTTATTTTAGCTACCCTAAAGTGGGGTACACACTATAAGAAAATCGGGCAAACGATTGTCCGATTTTCCTTGTTGATTCACAGGGGAGCGGTTTAAGCGATGAACGAAAATTCGTACGAGAATTCTCGTACGTCAAAGGCTTTTTTTTTGTTCATTGTTTCTTTTCTGATTTTCAGTCTGATTTCAGTCTTTCTTTTCTGATTTTTCTTGTACAAAAATCATATGAAAACGGTACACATTAAACTAAAAACTTTTGTTCTGTTCCCGTATGAGTATAATTTTGGCGTTTTTCATACGAAAATTTGGAATTGGCTGTCGAATGTTGTGTACACACTAATCGAAAATCGTCCGAAAATTCTTTGCATGAAAATGTTCGCCCCATTTTCCAGTGTGTATACGAGCCCTTAGGTTTTTTAGGACAACGTGTAGAGCATACTGAGAGCTTCCTATCCAAATGGAAAGCAGAATGCATTAAACATGGACTGGGGGTCATGAAACTTATAGTGGAGGAGAAGGGCCAATTAGTTACTTTGGAAGAACAGATAACCCTGAGTGGCTCTAAACTAGAGCCCCTCAAGGACAGCGCTGAATTTGATAGGCTTAATGAGATCCTCAAAAAAGAGGTAGACAAAACCCAGAAGAATCTTAAGCTCACTAAACAAAGTAAATTCAAGCGTGACTTTGATGATTGGGCAAGAGATGACATTTTTGATTTGACTACAGTGGGACGGCGGGGTTAAGTGCCCAACACAGTATCTTTTTTAGACAAGGACCCACTGGAATCGGTGGGGTCTTACCCCCCACCAAGGGCATTCTCAAGAAAAGCAGAGTAGAAACAACAGGAGGCGCAAAAAGTCACGGCAAAGGAAGAGGGAAACAAAGGAGAATATACGAGAAAGGAGACCGTACGCTCACAAGGAGTCAAAATCAACACCACTGACTGACTCCGGGTTGGGGAATACAGGGGATCGGGATCTTACCACTATTAATCTTTCCCAATTCAAACTGGAAGATAGACATCTAGCCCTCCTCAATAGAGGACTTTCATTTTCCCCCTCTAAAAACATGGAGGAATTTGAAATCTATAAAGACCTCAATCTGTTCCTCCGGAAAGTTTACTATAGGTCGCTATATTCAGGTAGGCCAAATTAATCATATGTGGGAGGGGAACTAAACCCAGGGGATGCTTTGGCCCTCCAACAATTGGAGTCTCTACTTGAGGAATGTTAGACTCCCTCTGATGAGGAAGACACTCCGCCTAGTGGCAATTGGAGGAGGGAGGCAGGGCTATGCATTAGGTCCACCAAAATGCCCCAATTTAGAAAAGACAGAAGACTAGGTACCTTCCTAAACTTAGTACAGGAGGATCTGGCCAAGATCAACTGGCATATTAATGGGGCGGACAATCTACCACCCCCTGAACGTCAAGCTCTAAGGGAATTGCACACATCTAAAGAAATTATCAAACCCAGTGATAAGGGGGGGAACGTGGTACTGCTCCCCATTGAGATGTATGAGGCGGAGGTACGCCGCCTCTTATCAGATCTATCTACCTACAAAAAAACTGGATCATAATCCATTCGGGCCCCTGGTGATACGCATCAATGATAGCTTATCCTGGGCACTAGAGGCCTCACTTATCTCCAAAAAAGAACATGATTTTTTTGAGGGTGGAGGATTTCAATAACCCTGTATTATATAATACCTAAAATACATAAGAGTTTGGAAAATCCCCCGGGGAGACCTATTGTCTCGGCAATAAGTGGTCCCTTGGAGAGGGTAGGTAAATATATTGACAGCCTGATTAAGGGGCTGGTTGAATTATTGCCCTCATATGTCCAGGACATTGGGGATGTGCTAAACAAAATACTCGATTTGCGCATCCCTCAGGGGGCCCTCTTGGTTGGGATAGACGTGGAATCCCTTTACACGTCTATCCCACATGAATGGGGAATCTTGGCAGTACACCATTTCTTGGACCTGAAATTTCCCCACATGGGTGCACAAAATGAGTTTATCGTGGAGCTGTTAGACATGGCCCTCAAAAACAACTTTTTCAGATTTGCTGAACATTATTACCACCAACTCTGTGGGACCTCCATGGGGGCACCCTGGGCACCAGCGAATGCCTGTCTCCACCTCGGCTGGTGGGAGGAAGAGAGGGTCTACGCCTCGACGTTATACTGCAGCCACGCCCAGGCGTGGCTGCGGTATATCGACGATGTGCTCATGGTGTGGACGGGTACTCACCCCGAGCTCCTGCAGTTCATGGACGAACTGGGCAACAATAAACGCAACATACGTTACGTTTATTAACTTTTACAGTAGATCCGTGTGAAATTTCGTTCCTGGATCTGCGTGTAAAGGTCATAGGTGACCAATTCGCCACCTCCACGTTTCGCAAGGATACGGCTGCTAACACACTGCTAAGGGCTGATAGCCACCATCCTCGACCACTTATACGGGGTATCCCCGTGGGACAGGTTCTCCGAATTTGGAGAAACTGTTCCAACAAGGAGGATTATGTTGTATATGTTGTAATATGTTCACCGATTTATGTGGGACATTGTTGTGTGTATGTACACATGCAGTCAATGTTGACCAGGCCAGAATGACGATGGTTGATTTGTCCAACTGAATTTTAACATAGCAAGGGGACAGCTGAAGACTCTTTGACGTGTTAATCTTATGCAAGTCTATTTGAACATCTCAAAGGGTGTTCAGGTAGTATCTGTTAATCTAATCTAATTACACATATCTAATGGGACTTGTTGATGTTGATATGCGGGAGTGCAAATTGGGGTGGTTTATGACTACAGCTGTTCACGGCTGGGAGTTGTCTGTTTGAAAGACTAAAGCTAATCAAAGTCCTAAATTGAAACGGCCAATCAAATTGCTCTGCCATTCAATATTTAGTGAATATAACACGGCATTCAGTCTATAAGTTTTGAGTGAGGCTTGTCTGTGTATGGCTGGGAACACACAGGCCTAGGAATATGGGTCTCTGAATTATATCTACTCTGTCGGATTTTTTTGTCATCTGTGGACTTTGGACTTTGTTCTGTGTTGAAAGTCAATAAAGTGCATCTCTCTGGAAGAATTGGGTTGCTGCGGAAGAGTACTTACATCATCATCATTATAATAATACCTAAATATTAATTATCTATCCACCCAATATATATACCCGATCACTACAGATTACAAACGTGAATCCGAATTGCTGTATCGATTCCGTAAATGCGGATACTTACACCGTACACTCAGGGGGGCCAAAAGCATTGCGAGACGCAGGACCAGCGCTGATCTACTCATTCCCCAGAAAAAAAGATGGACCTTTGCAAAATGAGCCAGTGCACTTTATTACTCCATTTGGAGTACAGTGGCAACAACTGCGATCTATACTATCTGAACACTGGCACATTTTGACAAGATCTAAGAAGCTGAGAGAGATTATCGGAGACAGACCCCTCATGGTAGCCCAAAGAGCAAGAAACATAAAAGACGAGCTAGTGGAGTCCGAATTTAGACGTCCCATTGATAGGAATTGGCTCACAGATCTACCTAGAATGAAAGGAATGTTCCCATGCAGCCACTGTACCACATGTAGGTTCGTTGACCGCACCCAAACGTTTCGTGACTCGAATTCAAGCCATGAGTACACAATTGACTTGTTTATTAACTGTAGCACATCAAGGGTCCTGTACATCCTAAAATGTCCCTGTAATAAACGATATGTCTGTAAGACCAAGCGGCAGCTACGAATTCGATTCACGGAACATCTAAAAAGCATTCGCCTCAAGGAAGAGACGCCAATAGCCCAACACTTTCTGCAGGTCCATCATGGTAGGACAACAGGCCTCACTGTTAAGGGGTTTTATGCCCTCAACCTCTCAGATCGGAGAGGTGACTTTGATGCGGTCCTTGTAAAGAAAGAAAAAGCCTGGATATACAGACTCCAGACACTCCAGCCCATGGGCTTGAATGCAGAACTCAGCTTAAAAATATTTCTAGAACTGTAATTTCTTAGTCTACACATGGGGACATACTAAGACGGACACTGGCATTCCTTTTTGTTTAAAAATATGGGACTAGCCAGGTCCATAGGGATAACATATGGCTGATCTTTAGTATTGTCCTTGGTGGACCCCTATCCCCTGTTGAGTGTCGTTTGTTCTGTGTATTTTCGTCATTCTTTCCCTTTATCTGCCTGTGTGGTCGTGGTTTTCTTTCTCGTCTTGGAATCTATCCATGCCCCCTATTGTGGGAATTTATAAGCCAGCTACAATTATCAGTATAAGAATTTGTTCCTGTATCTGATGTTAAGATTGTTGTTATTTGGGTTGTCTATACCTGTGTACTCTTTAGACGGTTTGATTGCTATTCCAAGTTGTCACCACAAGATGGCGCTACAGTTTTTTAGGTGTAATTATATACATTTTCTGATTGGGGAGTAACCCCCTATATAAAGATGGTTGTAATTGAAGTATATTGTCCAGATGAATTGCTAGTTGTTTAGCACGAAACACGTTGACAATTCGATGCCATAGACGCTGGGGTCCCCCCTTCCCTCTCCCTTCTACAGCCTTGGAGTAAGCCTTCAACACTCACACCCTGACTCCTCTATGGATATTCCTTACAGCCACTTTGCAATGGATATGTGAAGCAGTGCCCTCCGGTGGTCATCCACCTATACAGCACACAGCGTGCTAACATGCTAACAGCACGCTCACTCGGAAGTCTCAGCACACCAAGCCGACTCTTCCATGATGGAAGCCAAACAAGGATTTTAAGGCTGAGCAGGTCCCGAGTCCTCACACGCCGGTCTCTTGATTTCATGGAGGGAGCCGGCCGGCCATCGGGATAAGAACTGTGTGCCTTGAACTGACCTGTACCCGCTGCGGTACCGCTACACATTCTATTCCCATGCTTAGATCGTCAGTTGAACAGCGCTGCACACTGTGGATACACTAAGGCAGCTATCACACGCTTATCATAGGAGCCAGTTCCAAGCACAGGACTGTATGTACCCCATGGAAAAACGAAGGCAGTTTTGATACGCCTATCATAGGAGTTAGTTCCAAGCATTGGACTGTGCATATACCTCATGCTTGGCACTTTAGGCATCCTTGGTGCCGAGACTGCATGTCCATTTGAATTATATATAGTGATTACATGTGAATGCTGAAGCAATGATGCCGAGGTAACGACTTTTGCGGTAACCTACACATTCTACTGTAATTATATCTCTGTGGTCTATCTATTCGAGTCCTGGTCAGGACTAAGTGCACCGGCCCTCACTTTGGCCAGGGACTTACACCGCATGTATCCTGTCACCCATTTGACATACAGAGCTATACTCATCATAGACATACCAGGCATTTATATTGATGATCTATCACCGCACTACTAGGTCTTGCACTTTCAATTGCCCATTCAGTGGCTGTATAACAATATACGTGCATTACACACAAGTCTAGATACAGGCGCTATCGGACACCATTAGCCCATATCTTTGCACCTAGCGGCAGTTTTTTCAGCAGGTGGAATCTGAGCCAGTAGTTTGCAATAACCAATCCACTTACCAGCATATCACTGCTTGGCCTCCCTGGGGCATTTGGGGTTTGGAAGGGGTATTTGGGGTAAGGTGGGTCGACCCACCGCTGTCTATTTTTAATACAACAATGTTTTTTGCTTTTTTATTTTTCATAGTCTCTTGATATTGTGGAGGAATACATCCCACCTGTGTGGATTAGACCCGCAGACGTGGGATCTCTTACAATTGTTTTTATACGGAATTTCAATACAGTTTTTTTGTACCATTTTGATCCAAACACGTGGTAGCTTCTCCTTCTGTTGGTATTCCATGGACCCATCTGGCCCCTTTCTTTTCTTTTTAGGTATATTGTTACTGCTACTTGGGAAGGAGCCCGTCAGCTTGACAAACCGTATTGATCATATACAATCCCCTGATATACACGAGTTGATTCAGTCATTGGGGGTGGCTTTTTTAGTATTATTATGTTACGAAGTATGACATTCTTGATACAGTTAGCAAACTAAGGACTTGTCGTTTGCAGTAGACATCAGTGCTTTACTGACTTTATGAAAATGGCATGGATTACAAATATTTTAACCACATTAATATGAACCAGGAACAGAACTTCAGTAATTTGATGGTATTTCATACTATAGATTTATGCAATAGAAATAGATTTTTCTTTGCCATCATTCCTAAACTTGCCTTCTTGTGGCATTTCTTGTCAATTTTACTTGTCCATTCAGCCTAGTAAGCATCCAATCTGGACAGCCACAAGTCCTCAACTTAATAAACAAATCTATTTTTAATCTATTGTCCGTTTCCTTGTCAGTGCAATTGCATTTAAAGTGATTCTAAACAAACATTTTGTTTCCTTTAAAATAACAAACATTTTATACTTACCTGCTCTGTGCAATGGTTGTGCACAGAGCAGTCCTGATTCTTTTCTTGTGTCTCTCGCTGATGCTCCTGGCTCCTCCCCCATCTGGGTGCCAGCCCCTGCTCCTGAGCCTCACTGTCTGCGTCTACTGACACTGACAGCGGGACTCGGCCTTTGCTCCCTTGTCACTGGATGTGATTGACAGCAGCAGGAGCCAATGGCTTCTGCTGCTGTGTCTGAGCCAATGAGGAGACAGAGAGAGCTTGCACAAGAAAAGGAGCCAGGGGTACTTTTGGGAGACCCAAGAAGAGGAGGACTTTACAATCACTTTAAGCTGGCCATACACAGTTCCTGATGAACCAGAATTTCCCTTGATGGGTGACCCTGTCCAGCACCCTCCCGCCTGGCATTATTGATTGAGAAATTGATGGAAAGTGATTTGTCAACCTGTGCCTGCATCCAATTAGATGCCGCATTGTTTTGGTATCTTGGCAGCTAGTAGTGCTTTCTGCCAAATAAACAGCCATAGCGGAAAAGTTGTCTGTCCAAATTTTAGTGTGGATGGAAGAATCTGTCAGATATTTTTTGTTGACCCTAATCTACTGTATGTGTGTATGGCCAGAATTCATAGTAAAATAAAGATCTAAATAATTTTGATTAACATATGAGTGAAATCTATTAAGCGTCTCCTTATTGGCCCACCACAATATACAGATCATCAATATACCTTCCTTACCACATGACCCAGTCATGGATTGGGTTAAAGTGGCAGCTTATCAATAATTATTATATGGTTGACTTATGACTGAACACATCTGTATTGTTTCTCTGAACAGTTGGTTATAGTCAGCAGAGCACATAGTAATAGATAGATATTATCTACTGAAGTGATCACTAAGTAAAGACAGTCTAATGATTTATGCTATCATAGGGATGATTGCATACTGTATTATGATATTATAAATGAGTACATTAATTAGGTATCTCTTTCTAATATTTTCTAATCTTTAGATGATAGTCTTTACACTTCAGGGGCTCAAGTAATAAACTCTTCATGCACTGTTTACTGTCAGGATCCAGTTTTTTGTAATGAGCAGTTAATTTATATTATTGAAATGTATTAAGCGCTTAGACTAGAATGTTAGCTGTAAAATCAATATCAGTTCCATCTGACACACTGGGAAAGCTACATTTGAAAATTAAATAATGTTAGGAAAGTAGCAGCATGTATAGAAATGTACAGTGTTGAAGAAGAAATAAATATAGGACTGAACAAAGCCTGGTAGAGGTGTAAATTTCTATTGTTGATAGGAATAAGGATGGAGGTGCAAGCAGAAAGCTGGAGGAAGAATACAAGGGCCTGACAATGCACCCGTGCTCCTGTAGGAAAAATAATAAATAGATCATTTTTTTCTGCAAAAATATATGCATTTTTTTTCTATTCCTGCGACTTTGGACACAAAGCAGCATGACAAGTCACAGCTCATTGTTTTCAATTTGTTGGCACCCGTTTAGATCAGTCCAACTTAGTCACAGCAACTTTGAAAAGGTCCCTGCACTACTTTGATGCGACGCTTGATGCAACTTAGTGACAGAGAGTGTAAAGTGGGATCAAAGTTATGCTTCAAAGTCACACTTGAAATTGTGTGACTTTGCAGTCGCACAAGTTTGAATAGAGCCTAAAAGGGAACTAAGCCTTTAAATTCAGGCTAGCTAGGGAATATATTTCAGGGCTTGTTGACCCACTTTTATTTAGAAAGAAAGTTAAAAAGTTAAATTCAAACACAACAAAAAGGTTACCCTGTCAGGGTGTTCAGCATTTCTCTTTTGATGCTACACAGCAACATAAATGCTTCCTTCAGCCTCCTGGCCTGTTCTGGGAGCTTTGGCTTCATGCTCCATGCTCAAATTCTAGACTCTGCATCTTTCTCTCTCTCAGCTCTCTCGCAGTTCCCTTCTGCTTTTGCCCTCACTCTGGCCTCTGGGTAGGGGACCTCCTGTCTCCCAGGTGGAGTCTTGAACTAAAGACAATCCCTTGATTATGAAGGCTGTGCATACCTGTACACTCAACCTGCTAGTCTCCTGTAAGGCTCAGTTCACACTGAGGCAACCTGTCAGGCGACTTAGTCACCTGACAAGTCGTGCTCTGTTTGCAGTTTGCACGCCGCACTTAAGTTGTGTTGTATGGGGCAGCTTCAGAGTTGGGCGACTTTGAAGCCACCCCAGTGTGAACTGAGACTAAGACAGGAACATAGGATTAGGCCCGGTTTACACTGGTGTAACATACACTCCGACTTTGGTGGCACAAGTCGCATGACATGTACAAATCAATGGTTCCCTATGAGAGCCGTCTTAACTGGTCCCGACACAAGTCGTTCTGACTTAAAATAAGGTTCCTGCACTACTTTGGTCCATTTTCAGCCCAATCAATTTAATTGAAGTCGGATCCTCATCCAACTTGTGACATCCAACATGGTGATTACAGCAGCAGGAAAAGGAATTTATGTCACACTGGGATTGTTTTGATTGGTCAAACGACAAGTCGGACTAGCTCAAAGTCGGAGCAAAATTGTATATCGTGTTCATTCAAGTTGGATGGAAGTAGGACCGATGTTGCAGGGCAAAGTAGGATCAACAGTCGTACAACAGTCGTGTTGTACCAGTGTGAACCCGGCCTTATGCCACATACTAACGATCGGAATTTTCCTTGGATGGTTTTTCCGACGGAATTCTGCTCAAGCTTGCCTTGCATACACACGGTCACACAAAAGTTCTCTGAACTTTCGACCTTCAAGAATGCGGTAACGTACAACACTACGACGAGCTGAGAAAATGAAGTTCCAGTCCCTGCCCTTTCCCTTTCCCCTACTACCCCTTCCTCCCCTTTTATTTATTTATATATATATATATATATATATATATATATATATATATATATATATTTGTTTATTATTATTATCATTCATTGATTCATTTTTATCTCCAGGTACCTACCTGCGCCTTTCCCGAGGAAGCGAGAGTTACCTCGCCAAACGCGTAGAGATCATTCACACAGCAGCTCTAGATCGATTGGGGTGCTTTCAGGTCCTGCATATCTAATTTTTTCATATGAACTCTATGCAGCACCATTCATGTTCATCATTCATGTCTTCGTTATCATTGTGGTACATATGTTTTTAAATGTATTATAATTTAAAAAAATCATATTTTTACATTTACTGTCTGAGGTGTGACTCTTTAAAAGTCCCGTGGGCAAATTTTTTTTTCTGTGTTGTACATACGAATTTGGGACTGAGACACTACCTCAACCCTGCTCACATTAGCTCTCATTGTCTATCTAAGCTGAAATGAAATGGAAAAACAGGCTTCAGCTCAAATCCCCACCTATTAGTCACACCCTTCTGACGTGTTTTATCCACATTTGGCTTAAAGTGGATGTAAACCCAATGTCATCCTTTCTAAACTACTGCCATAGGGGTTATCTATGAGGATATACACGCCTCCTGCATGTATCTTTACCTGTCAAATGTCTCCCCTCTGTCTGTTATGAGACCCGAAAAACTGCCGATTCTGTGGGTGGGCCTGTTGTCTGGAGCTCGGTGGGTGGAGTCGTGATGTCAGTAGACTCCCCGCCCACCTCTACACTCCCCTTGTCAATATGCATTTTCTCCTGTATATTTCTAACTGAAATTCTGCTATGATCTCTAACATCCAGTGAAAAGACAGGAAAGTAACCACATGACTTCAGCATGCCAAATCATGCTGAGGTGTGGAACAGCCAATCCTTGCAGAGCTGCAGAAGAAAGGAGTGGGGGAGGGAATTAAAAAATAATGCATGTCTTAGGCTAGTGCACGAGATATGTAAATCACCTGTCACTCACAGCAAGGGGGAGGATTTGACAAAGTTTTTCTTTGTTTGTGAAGTTTTATCTCACTGAACAATAAAAGAGGATTGCTCAGAGCTGGATTAACTCTTTGTGGCAAGACTGGGCTCAAATGATAAGAAATCTTATACTCTACATTATGACATCCAAAAAAAAAAAAAAATTGGGGGTTTACATCTACTTTAATCATTGAGGTCTGGTATTTTCTGTACTTGCAGAATTTTTTTTGTCTGAAAATAGAAACAATTGCAGCACACCACTTCTAAGGCCCCTTTCACACTGGGGCGGTGGGGGCATCGGCGGTACAACAGCGCTATTTTTAGCGCTGCTGTACCGTCGTTCTTGCAGCGGTATTCGGCCGCTAGCGGTTCGGTTTTAACCCCCGCTGGCGGCCGAAAAAGGGTTAAATCCGCTCGTACAGCGCGGCTATAGCCGCGGTATTACCGCGGTATAGCCGCGCTGTCCCATTGATTTCAATGGGCAGGAGCGGTTTAGGAGCAGTGAATACACCGCTCCTTCCCCGCTCCAAAGAAGCGGCTCGCAGGACTTTTTTTTACCGTCCTGCGAGCGCACCACTTCAGTGTGAAAGCCCTCGGGCTTTCACACTGAACAAACAGCGGAGGCTGTTTAGGGGCGGTTTGCAGGCGGTATTTTTAGCGCAATACCGCCTGCAAACCGCCCCAGTGTGAAAGGGGCCTAAGGCTGCTTCCTGCAGCAGAAGACCAGGGTTGAATTTTTGTGCAAACAGTTTTTACAGAGCCCAACTGTTTGGGCCTCATGCACACTGGGCATAAAAAATGCTGCTTATACAGGAGGTGTTGTTGTTTCTTTCAGCTTGTAGAAGTAACTCTGTTAGCCTATGTGTCCATGCACTTTTGACCATTTACAGGCATATTTGTAGAGGAGCGTTTACAGGCTGAAAAAACACACCATGATTTTGAGAGGAATTTTCAGGTAAAAGAACGCTTGACGAGCCTAAGCATTTTGGCATGTCAAGAGTTTTTAAAAAGTGTACATTTTTTCTAGTGTTTTGGGAAACCGCTAATAAACGCAAACACACACAAACGCACCTAAATGTAAGTACAAAATGCTTCCTTGGGATAGTTTTTTTATGTTGCTTTTTCCTTCCATGGCATTGCATAGCAATTCAACCATTGAAAGTGCATGTACGTTTATTCTGTGTGAATGAGGCACAAATAGTGTTATTAGGCTATTTTCTGTGATATTTTCATTGGTTTAAAATACTGCATTTGGCCACTAGATGATGCTAAGTATCATAGTAATGTTATGTAAGTGGGTGTGGGAGAAGTAGCTGTGTAAGGGGAGTACTTTTTCTTGATTTATTTTTTTCTCTTAAAGGGGCTGTGAAGTGAGAAGGTAATGCATTCTATGCATTAGGATAAAAAGCCTTCTGTGAGCAGCAGCCACCCTCAGCCCCCCTAATACTTACCTGAGCCCCATCTCTGTCCAGCAATGTCCATAAGTGTCTCGGCCATCGGAGACTCTCCTTCCTGATTGGCTGAGACACCACAGTGGCGCCATTGGCTTCTGCTGCTGTCAATCAAAATCAGTTAGCCAATCAGGAGAGAGGGGGCGGGGCTGGGCCACAGCTCCGTGTCTGAATGGACACAGGGAGCTGTGACTCGGTTTGGAGATTTGCACAGGGCAGGTAAGTATAACATGTTTGTTATTTTTATAGAAAAAAACAAGACTTTACAATCACTTTAAGGCCACTTTCACACTGAGGCGCTTTACAGGCGTTTTAGCTCTAAAAATAGTGCCTGTAAAGCACCTCTCCTGTCAGTCCAGTGTGAAAGCCCGAGTGCTTTCACACTGAAGCGGTGCGCAGGCAGGACGCTAGAAAAAGTCCTGCATGCAGCATCTCTGGGGCGGTGGAGGAGCAGTGTATACACCGCTTCTAAACCTCCCCTGCCCATTGAAATGAATGGGCAGCGCTGCCAAAGAGCCTGCACACACTGAGCGCTTCAGCAGCAGCGATACACGGGCGGTATTAACCCCTTTTTCGGCCACTAGAGGGGGTTAAAAGCGCCCCGCTAGCAGCCGAAAAGCACCGCTAAAACTACATTTGAGCGCCTCTTAAACTAGTGGCGCTTTACCGCTGGCACTCTCACCACCCCAGTGTGAAAGTAGCCTAAGGAAGTTTTTTCATTTGTTGGTTGGGGGCTAGCTGAAACTTTTCTTGCAAGGTTCACTGTAAGCCATTTTTTCCAATTTGCTTTAATATATTCAAACTATTTGGTCCCTGTGAGGTCTGAACTTGAGAACTATGGCCTGCACAGCATGGTGACAGATCTCTGCTAATTACTGAAATGCCATAGCTGTATTTCATAAGTAAAACCTGATTAGCATAACTGTTTTCTAAACTCCCTTTTGATAATAATGGCAATAAATCAAAATGCTGCAGTTTCACTTCAAGGCCAATGACAAGTTCAGGATAAAGAGATACTCCTGTGAACTAGGGCATTATTATCGGTACTACTGTGTAACAATCTAAGTGTAAGCAAATTATAATAAACTAATATTTCTCCGACCACCGTGTGCAGTGTTCTCTGTGCTGCTGTTGTAATGTAATGATTTTTTTGTGCTATTACATCTACAAGTGAAAAATGTAGAAAGTAAGCTACCAAAGAATATAAAAGTAAAAATCTTAAAGCATCATGAATGACAAACTAAGAGAATGCCAGAACAAATCAAACTGCAATATATTTTTTTTTGCACTTCTAAAATGGGATAATTCATCAGTCATGTGGTCCAGACTTTGATTGCGTATTATTATGCAAGGAGAACATTCCATTACCACTTTTGTGTTAGAGCGTTGGCTGTGCATTTTAAAGCTACAGTATATGTAGAGTAATTTATATTCCCTCTGGGTTTATCATTTAGAACAGTTACATTAGTGCGTAAAACATACATAGAAAATATTATGACTGACCCTCATCAAATAATCTTGTCCAGTATATGATCAAACCTACCAAGATAGTTAAGATGGTGTACATTTTAAACCTCAGACATGGGGTGGCTCCTCTCTGATCTCTCTTCTCTCTACTATCTGCATGAGCCACTGATAGAACTCTAATGCTGGCCATAGACAGCTGGAATCTTGGCCGGTTCAGCAGGACCCGGCTGAGATTCTAACCGTGTATGGGCTGGCTGAATGTACCAAGTTAATCGATCTATCAACTTGGGTACAACCAGCCAGCCAGGTTTTGCTTATGATTATTGCTAGCCGGCTGGTATAGCCACTAGCAATAATCACTGTCTTTTCCCTGCGGGAATGGCTACCCCCCCTCCCCCCGCTGGGAGAAGACAATGGCTTGGCAGGAGGGATTCCCACATCATCTCTGTCTGTGTTGATGGGGAGAAGGAGCCAATTGAAGCAGTGGTTGCAGGAAAGAAATGTGTATGTATGGACTGCCTAAGGTGCATTCACACCTGCAAATGCACCCGCACTGCAATTAGAGAATCCCGGCAGAGGTTCACGCAATTAGATGCAGGAGGCTGCCCCAATAAATGCAATTTAAGTAATCAACCCTGGATGAAGGCAGTCTGCATTCAGCGCCAGTCAATCACATGTGATTTTTGTATACGTTATTAGCTGCGGCAACCAGCAGCCTTCTACTGCTTTCAAAGGGACTGTCTGCCACAGCTAATGGCAGGACCCCTCGATGGGGTTCTTGCATCTAATCACAATGCACCCTAAGCCGATACAACAACCTCCTGGGATATGCCCCCCCAGGACAAAGCAGGTGACTCATAGCCTCAGCACTGTATGTTTTTCTATGAGGCTGTGTACAGGGGAGAGTTCCTTACCTCCACTCAGCTTACATCTCTGCTCTGCAGTGTGGCTGATGTCATATCCCTGCCCCTGCTTTCTGCTGCTGAGAAAAAAAACATTGAGCTGTGTGTTTTAGAAGGCTCTACAGGAGAAATGGCTACATATAAACAGGTACAACTTGTGAGGAAGGATTTGTTTCATCTCTGTGTATCACCTTGGGCTAAGTGGAAAGTGGAAAAATTGGCACTGTGTAACGCTCCTCTTACCTTAACTATGGGTACTGTAGCTGTGGCTGGCTCCCCATACTCTGGCTGTCTGGCTCCCATGTCTTCTGTGGCTGGCTGGCACATTGCTGTGGCTGGCTGGCTCCCTGGTGTGAGTCACCGTGGGTGGCTGGCTAGCACCACGGCCCTGCTGTGGGTGGGTCACTGTGGGTGGCTGGCTGGCACCCTGGCCCTGTTGTGGGTGGGTCACTGTGTGTGGCTGGCTCCTGTGGGTAGATGGCTGGCTCCTATGGGTGGCTGGCTGGCACCCTGCTGTGGCTGGCTGGCTCGCTGCTATGGGTGAGTCACTGTGGGTAGCTGGCTGGCCAGCAGCCTCTCCCTGCTGTGGGTGGGTCACCGTGGATGGCTGGCTCCTGTGGGTGCCTGTGGCACCCTGCTGTGACTGGCTGGCTCCCTGCCATGGGTGAGTCACCGTGGCTGGCTGGCTGGCTAGCACCCTGGCCCTGAGGTGGGTGGGTTACTGTGGATGGTTGGCTGGCACCCTATCCCTTCTTTGGGTGGGTCACCATGGGTGGCTGGCTGGCTGGCACCCTGGCCCTTCTTTGGGTGGGTCACCATGGATGGCTGGCTGTGGCTGGCTGGCACTCTGGCCCTGCTATTGGTGGATCACTGTGGGTGGCTGGCTGGCACCCTGGCCCTGCTGTGGGTGGGTCACCGTGGCTGGCTGGCACCCTGCTGTGGCTGGCTGGCTCCCTGCTGTGGGTGGGTCACTGTGGGTAGCTGGCTGGTTGGTATCCTGGCCCTGCTGTTGGTGGGTTACTGTGGGTGGCTGGCTGGTACCCAGGCCCTGCTGTGGGTAGGTCATCATGGGTGGCTGACTGGCACCCTGGCCCTGCTGTGGGTGGGTCACCATGGGTGGCTGGCTGGCACCCTGGCCCTGGTGTGGGTGGATCACCGGGGCTGGCTGGCACCCTGGCCCTGCTGTGGGTGGGTCGCAGTGGATGGCTGACTGGCACCCTGGACCTGCTATAGCTGGCTGGTGTGTACTCTCTTATTCCATCACTCCAGGTTTGCCGAGGCGAGGGAGAGACTCTGCCCTATTCGGGTAGAACTAGAAAGTTTACAGCAGGCTCACTGTGTGGAGGCGTGCGGCGCAACATGTAATGATGTGTGTGTATATGTAGTGTACCCCTGCGCACTGGTCCTGCTGCAACCCTTCTAGGTCCTGGGCTGGCTTTTTCTACTCGGGCCAGGCTGGGGCCCCCTTCCTATGATGATCATCATGCGCGCTGGGGTCCGGCCAGGCCTGAAAAAGATGGTCGCCGGCCGGCCCCCTTACGCAGTTGACCAGGGCTGAAGTGCTAGTCACTTCATTGGGTATATATTAGGTTTTACAGCCACTTTAAGGTTTTCTAGGTTAGATCCAATTTAATTATTTTGAGATCCACATGTACAGTACCTGACTCTGTCTAACTCCATTTAGAGGGTGTTTTGGACACTGACTAGTGTTTTGTGTCTAATAATTATATTACTGCTTCTAAAGGGTTTGTGTTGAAAATGTTGAAGGATGAATTTTATGTGACTTGACATAATAAAGTTACACTGTATAAATGAAGGATTATAATACAGTGTAACAGTTCTACATGTGCTCTGCATTTTTTTTATTCTACATCAACAGAAACACCCTGGCACACTTTTTTTTTTCTTTTCAGTAGTACATTTATGAACAGATCATCTGCTGAAAGCCTAACCCAAATATTCTAACTGCCAAAACATTCTGGCAAATACTTAAATATACCCTCAACATAAGGTAAACGGACTGGATGCCAGTGCGCCCTCAAATAATTCTTGTGCATGTTGCTAAATAGCCCAGTCCTCTCCTGACCTTTGCATGTGAAGTTTGAATCAGTCTGGTACGTGAACTTGTAAAGCCACTTTGAAATGGCAGTTGTTTTTATTGTTTATACTGTGATTTAAGAAATGATAACTCAAGCAATTATTTGACATATATTTATGCCATGCCTTAAACAAATGTTTTTGTGAACAGTGAATAGAATTCCTGAATACATTCAGCCTTCGTTCTGTGCAATATAAGCAATTTGATTTACATTATATAAATATATATATGCATTCTGTATTTGTGGTTCATACACCAACAAATTAATTAACACCTATTCCCTAAAACGTTGTATTAGCATTTCTTCAAAGCTCAAATGTACATAAATTGCTGGATCATTGACAAAACAGATAAGCAGTGTATTTCGCCTTTTGAAATTCTTCAAGCAAGGGGCCAGCAGTGTAATCTATCATCTATGACAGAACTGGGGTTGGCTGTTTAGTAGGCAATGAAATGACTTTCTCAGCAACTATAAAGTAGATATAATACTGTATTTAAAATACTGCCATTATGCCTTGTAAAAATAACATTTCTTTATTAGGCTCTTCAAACATAAGGCAAACTTGATAACGGATAAAAATCTCCTCTCCAAACTGAGGTTAAAAAGAAATGCATTCCTTACATTTGGATTGCTTATGAGCCAAAGCAATTTTTGCATTTCTGCTATATGCCTAGTCACTCGGCAATAACGTTGTCATTACTTAAAGTAAAAGTAAAGGCAAAACTTTTTTTTGGATAAAGCAAAGAGGCATTAGAACACCTGTCAGTTTTTATTGCAGTCTGTGCCCGCTATAGGGAGATTAACCCTCTCTATTTGTCCTGTTTACCATTATCATTGAAAGTGAACATAAAAGAAAATCCCACATTTTGCGTTGTCTCCAAAAAAAGTATTAGAGGGGAAATCTTCCAATGGGGACACTAATTCTGGAGGTCCCCAAGGGATTCCCTTAATTTGCAGGGATTTCCTCTCACTTACTATTTGGCTATGGGACAGGAAGTGAAGGGAAATCTCCGCAATTGAGCGCCAGTACCGGGGGGGGGGGGCGGCGGTGTAGGCAATTGGGCGGCAGCGCAGCAGAGTCTGCCTGTCAGTTTTACACACAATCCCGGTGGCTGCAGCAATGGCTGATGATTAAAGGGGTTGTGAAGGCAGAAGGTTTTTTTATCTTAATGCGTTCTATGCATTAAGATATAAAGCCTTCTGTGTGTAGTAAGTGTCTAACACTGAGGTCCCTCTCTGTCCAGCAATGTTCACGAATGTCTCAGCCATCTGAGATTCTTCTTCCTGATTGGTTAGACACAGCGGTGGCGCCATTGGCTCCCGTGGCTGTCAATCAAAGTCAGCTAGTCAATCAGGAGAGAGGGGGTGGGGCCGGCTCAGGGCTCCATGTCTAAATGGACACATGAAGTGTGACTCAGCTTGGGTGCCCCCTTAGCAAGCTACTTGGGTCATAGAAGTGGGACCCGAGAAGAAGAGGACCCAGGCTGCTCTGTGCAAATCCACTGCAACAGAGCAGGTAAGTATAACATGTTTATTATTTTTATAGGAAAAAAACTAGCCTATAACTTCACTTTAACCCTTCCGCTGCAAGGCTCTGTGCTCCATTTTTACCCTCAGGTGGCCAGACCATTTTTGCAATTTTTCCTTTGCTTTTTTATTTTTCCCTTATAGCTTTCAAAATTTGTAAAAAAACCCCCAAACCCCAATATATTTTCTGAAAGCACCTGACCAGTAGAATAAAAATAAGGTGCTACTGATTTCTAAGGTCCCATGATATTTGCGCAAATGTTTATCAAAACATTATTTTTACTAAAAATCCACTAAAATCATGATTAGCAAAAAATACACAGCAAATTTTACAAAATTCCTACTAAATATTGAGTTAATAAATAACAAATATTTGTAATTTTTACATTGCGCCTTTTTGCAAAATGGTGAAAATCGAACGTATGCAAAAATGTAAATATCCAAATTTCTTTAAAAATCTGAAGGTTTTTTTTTTCCCTTACAGCTTTCAGAATTTGTAAAAGACCCACAAATCATATATTTTCTTAAAGCATATGACCTCTAGAATAAAAAGAAGGTGCTACTGATTTTTTAGACCCTGCGTTATTTGCACAAATGTTTATCAAACCACTATATTCACAAAAAATACACTAAAACCATTAGTAGCAGATAAAACCACAGCTAATTTTACAAAATTCCTGCTAAATCCCTACTAAATATAAAAGCTTAACCTGTATGGAGTTAAAAAATAACAAATATTTGTAAATTTTAAATTGCGCCTTTTTGCAAAATGGTGAAAATTGAACGTACCCAAAAATGTCTCTAAAAATCCGGAGGTTTTTATTTTTTACTTACAGCTTTCAGAATTTGTAAAAGACCCCCCAAACTATACATTTTCTGAAAGCACATGGCCAGTAGAATAAAAAGAAGGTGCTACTGATTTTTAAGGAAGTGAGATATTTGTGCAAATGTTTATCAAATCAATATTTTCACTAAAAATACACTAAAATCATTAATAGTGTACATAAATTCAACATAACAAAATTCCTGCTAAATTGCTACTAAAGCATCGTTCACATGTGGCATACTAAAGTGTATGCCCATGGGGGGCCATGTTTACCCGCACAGGGATGCACAGGTGTTCGATGCATCCCTGTACAGGCAGTCTCATTTATGTCAATTGGAATGCAACAGCTGCACAGGCATAGCTGCTGTAATAAATCTGACATCCGTGTGGGTACATGACCCTGAACGCAGACAGTGAGCTCAGGGACATGCATGCACACCTACATGGATGTAAAATTGGGAGCAACGGCTCTGTTCGTGCAGGTGCTACATCCCAAATGACATCAATGGGACTGTCTGCACAGAGATGCACGGAACACCTGTGCATCCCTGTAAAGGTACGCTATGTATGCCCTGTGTGAACAAGGACTTAGGCCCCTTTCACACAAGCAGACCGATCGGGTCTGCCTGTCCGTTTTTTAGGCGGGCCCAATCGGACTACCCTTTGTTCTCTATGGAGAGGCTGATGTAAATGGACACGCCTGCCTCCGATCCAGTGCAGTCCACTAAAATCAGATGGATGGGGATCCATTTCCCATCCATCTAGCAGATCGGATGGTATTGGATGGAAATGAACAGGCCGTCCTTTTCAGCCGACCTCCCAATAGAGAATAGCGGGCTGTGCCTGTGTCCACTCTGCATCAGCGGAGTGGACACGGACCTGTCATCCGCCTGCTCAGTGGGGATCAGCAGACAGATCCCCCACTGAGCAGGCGGATCTGCTTGACAGAGTTCGCTCCATGTGAAAGGGTCTTGCCATGAGCAGTCGGTCCATTAGGGGTGCAGGGGAGTTTGTATGATTTTTTTTTCAGGCTGCATTATTAGAGCCTGAGGCTCTATTTTGCTTGAAAAAGGTTGGGCTCAGGACGCAGAGCATTGCACCCTCAACCCACCCACTTGTGACAATAGCAAAGTAATCTTCGCTATTGTCTTCCAGCTTCTCCTCCTGGCCAATCAGGATGAATCGGGTTGGCCAGGAGGAGAAGCTGAGGAAGCTGTGGAGGGGTGGGAGGGACCAACACAGCAGAGGGGTGAGTGCGGGGGGAGAATCGTCACCTTGGAGGGTTTAATGCGGGCGGACCTGGGGGGTCTTACTATGTTTGTATGTTTGTGGGTTTTTTGTTTTTTTATTCTACATTTTACATTCTTTAGTTTTTTTTGTGTTTTTTTTTGTTTGGGGGGGTCTTTGGTGAGATATCAGAGGTCTTAACAGACCCTCATATCTCTTTTTTTGAGACAGAGAAAGGGGCTGAAGATATCCCTTTCTCTGTAGCACTTTACATGAATGCATGGAATCTGTATAGAGATTACATTAATTCGTAAAATGACAGTCTGAAACATTGTAACACACTCACGGTTACAATGATCAGTTGTCAGCGGATATAGTAGCGATCGCTGCCTATATCCATTGTACAGGTTGGGGGGTGGTAAACACATGTTTATAAAGCCCCCCACCTACAACTTCACCCCCGCCCGCAACGTCCCCCCTCCCCCCCCCCCCGACGTGCTCTCCAGCCTGACAGATCATAGGAGATCTGTGCAGGGAGAAGTTGCAGACGGAGGGAAGGTGAAGGGGATAAGAGAGGAGAGTGGGCGGAGTAGTTCTAAGTGAAAGTTAGCAGTGGGAGGTGGAGAGGCAGGGGACAGGGAGGCGGCGGCATGGGTGGGGGGGCGGTCACATTAGGGGTTAATAACTCTGATCAGCGGGTTTTAATCTGCTGATCAGTTATAGAATTGTTCAGCAGAGTCTGCTGAACAATTCTGATATAAGCTTATGTCATTGAAGTGACCATAAGCTTATAGGAGAGGGAGATATGAGGTCCATACGGCGTACAGACTTTGCCATCTGGGGGCACTTATTAGGTCCATACGGACCAGGCAGTGAAAGAGTTAAGGCTACACGTTAAAACGCGTAAGCCCTGTATTATTTTGTACCACCCCTGGAGTAATCAATGTATTCATTGCTGAAGGTTGAGCTGCTGGCTTTCTTTCATCTTAAGCAAGAAAGGTGTCTGAGTTATTAGCATTGAACTATAAGGAGCCGCAGTTGATCTTACACAAAAGACAAGGTTGCTTTGAGATCAAATACCTTTTTTTTGCCCAGTGTGGTCCCTGCTTTTTACCATAATGAGGTTATTGGGGTTGATATACTAAAGTCAAATAGATTGTTCACTCTGCAAAGGAAGCTGCACTTTGCAAAGTAATTTGTCTCAGGGCTTAGTGAATGCTAGTTTTCATTCTATCATATGCAAGCAAAAATACTTTATTTATTTTTTATTATTTGCAAAGTGAAGTGACACTTTACAAATTGGTATGATAACATCATATATATTTATGAAGCATACAGGTCAAGATTGTTTCAACATGATTGAGTGATGTGCTCACCATTTGACTCCTAAGCCCACAGTTTGAAAGCATCCAACTTTAAAAACAGAGATAAGCGCAGTAAACCACTGATGAAGAAATAACCCGTAGGCCAGCGCTAGCACCAAAAACACGGCACGGACATGCAGACCACAGCAGGACACAAAGGGCATCCTACCATTTGCAAATTGACACCACTGGTAACAGCTGTTATGGGCAGTATGTGATATCACCTAGGGCACAGAGAAAAAAACAATCTGGTAGATTCCAATCCATGGGGAAAGGGGGGGGGAAGGAAGAGGAGGAAGAAAGGAGGGGGGGTTTTGGATTGAATCAGAAGCAAAAGGGAGAATATATCTCATATAGAGTATTAGGGCTTGCATGTAGTGTATATATGATATTTGTATGATAAGAGCAGCAAAGTATGATATGCTTACCTGTAGACTCATGCAAGATGGACAATCCTCTTGGCATGAGTAGAAAGAAGTCACATAGAGGTCTAGCAATGGATAGGGAGTGATGTAATAGCACTCCGTGTCATCAGATCTCCCAACAATAGGGGTGGGGGGCACAGCGGTTGAACACACCCGCATGCAATCACTGAAAAGAGAAAGACACAGAAGGACACAAAAAGTGTTGTGTGATTAAATAAAATCACATTAAAAAACAGCATGCAAAAAGCTGCTGCCAATGATATCCCAGCAGATGCAAAACACAGTGCAATGTAGGTGGATGTGCATCTGCTGGTATAATTCACCTACATTGATAAGAATCAGATGCAAGTATGATGATAGAGGTGAATTAGTTACCTTAGGGAATGGTGTGGCTGAGCGACCTGTCCGACGCCTGTGTAGGCATAAGACTGGCCGTCAAAACAAGTGATTTATCTAGTGCCTCTCATTGCTGATGATATCAGTAACAGCTGATGTACAAGTGAGCGTCATAGGCGGTGGGAAGGGTCGCCCTCCGAGTCCTCAGCACGCAGGCCGGCCCCCTTGATCCCACACACGAATGAGAGTGCAGAGGGAGGAAACATCCAATTCTGACAACAAAGACCCATGCTGGGAGGGAACTGGTGTCCGCGACTCGCGGTGCATGATCGCACCGGAACACAATGTTGTCACAACCCAGAGTGATCCAGAGAACGGGAGGTCAAAAGCGCCAAGAGAAATGGCACATTGGCCCCCATGCACCAAGTGGACTGCTGGGGCACACGCCGAATGCCCCTCCAGCGCAGCATCGGTCCAGGGGCCAAATCCATAGCAGTGCATAACATCTGCACCCAGGACTCTGAAAAAAGAAGGGATATACATAAGAATAAAAATTTACAAAAGCAAATAATAATTGAGGGGAGACACAGGAAGAGGAAGGCAGCAAATATAGATGATGTTACCATTAACCATACATAAAGGTGCCATATGTATAATACCTATTAAGCTGCAAGACAGTAGGGCAAAAAAGCAGATGAAACAGCAAAAAGACATAAGGTACCAGAATCTGAGTGAAAACAGATATACATCACAAGATTGTGTTACAATCATAATATGTACATATAGTTGAATAAAAAAAAAAAAAAAAAAACAGATATAGATCCTATTTTGCTAGCTCACGTTATTATGGTCAGATACGACCAGCTTGCCAGTTTCACACAAAATTCAAATGAAATGGACGATATACATCCTGCCTTGTGGGCACGTGTAAGGTCTGGTAATGACCAGCCTGCCATTTTCACTGAAAAATCACAACAGAAGTTTTCTGGATGGTGATTTCTCAGAGAGAACCTGCGGATATGATTGGAGGCATAGTTTATGGGAATTTTACCAAAACTGAGGTATGTTTAGCTCCAGGGGGCCCCCCGAGGCAAAACCCTCTAAAAAGGGTAGAAAGGAAATGGCATCATTCAAGCCAGGAGGCTTAGTAGCCTGTAGGTGATAAATCCATTTCTGTTCTTTCTGGAGCAGAATTTTGTTCCAGTCGCCGCCGCGTAATCCTGGATGGACACGATCCAAGATCAAAAAAGCCATTGGTGGTGTTCAATCGTTTGGTTCTCAGGGTAGAGATGCCGGGGGACACATGCAGCATTGGTCCCATGCTGCATCCACCTAGGTAAGTATAAAAGGGGGCGCCCTATACTTCTCTTTTAATGCTCTGGCTTGGTTTGTTTTGTTTTTGGTATGCCCGTCTCTCTGTTTGGCCCATCCCTACTTTGTTTAATTATCATCAAGATTTTAGGGTCCTTTCACACCGGCTTGTCCATAATATGGATTCCGCTTGCTCAGCGGGGGATCGATCTGCTGATCCCCTCTGAGCAGGCGGATGACAGGTCTGTCTCTGCTCACTGTGCTGAGACGGAACTGTTAGCCCCGGTTCACACAGGGGCGGCACGACTTGCAGGTCGCCTCAGCGAGGCAACCTGCAAACGACTTCCGAGGCGACTTGCAAAACGACTTCTGCATAGAAGTCTATGCAAGTCGCCCCCAAAGTAGTACAGGAACCTTTTTCTAAGTCGGAGCGACTTGCGTCGCTCCTATTAGAACGGTTCCGTAGCACAGAACGGGAGGCGACTTGTCAGGCGACTAGGTCGCCTGACAAGTCGCCCCTGTGTGAACCGGCCCTTAGAGCTCCACTCTCCTCTATTGGAGGTCGGATGAAAACGGAACGCCTGTCCTTTTTCATCCGAACCTCCAGAAAGATGGAAAATAGGGTTTCCATTCGTCTGGATTTCATGGACAGGATTGGATATCGACGGTTGTCAGCGGACATGTCGTGACATGAAGAAAATAAAGAAAACCACGCTCAAAGACTTATACAAAATGTGATTGTAAAACTCAGTGAAAATAAATATAATCCTTTACAAAAGAATGTCCAACAACCAAAAATTGAATAACGTGAAATTCTTCAATGGTTCATATGTTGTTAGGTGAAGGTTCAGGTGAAACAAATCTGTTAGGTGAAATGCTTACCAGAAAGTAAGCAAAAAATGGGCAGATGGCTCTAAACCCAGTCTGGGCCTTTAAGTGATCAATCCCGATGTAAATTGGATAAGTCACACTCGTACCGTAGAATTAGATCCACAAAGGTTTACCCAAAAAAATATTATTGAAAAACATAGCGTAATACTGACAAAAATTGAATTCCAAAAAATAAAAAATGTGACACTCAACCAGCAACAATAATCATAAGACCACCCAGTGTCTAATAAACACACATAAGATCGTTGTGTGAGTGACGTGCAATCATGCAATAAAGTGCATAATCCCCAATAGGGGAAGATAGTGCATAAACCTTACAAAAGATCTGCTTACCAGATTTTTAAAAGACAAATGAGCGTATAACTATCCACCAGATGAAAAGTGGGAAAGAGGTACCAAAAGGTGCAGCAAACCACATATAAATCCTGCTTACCAGATAGCAAATTTTTTTGAGCAGACTTAACACAACCACAGACTATCCACCAGATGAAAAGTTGGAATGGGGTACCAAAAGGTGCGGGAAACCACATTCAAATCCTGCTTACCAGATGGCGAACTTTATATGGGCAGACTGACACAACCACAGACAGGACTTCCTGGCAAGGAGCGGCGTAGATACGTCCCGACATCCATACCACGAACTCAGCAATACATAGTATATAAAGAAGCAGCAAATAGTGTGATACCGTTTCAAACTAAATTTACTAAATCGAAATAGCACTTACAATAAAAACGATGCATAAAAAGCGATGCCGGACGGCACTCAGACAAACTCCCGTCCTCAATAGGGCGACGTGGTGATGTCAGCACGTCCCTCCCAGGCGCGTTTCGTCATAAGGTGACGTTCTCAATGGGGAGCGGGCAGCCTGCTGAACCACCACTTCATATACACACACCAAGCCTCGCTCTGAGTCCCGCTACGAGAATCACAGAGCGCCATCTTGGATGTGGGCACAAACAGTATATAATCTCAGAAAGAAGGGAAAGGGCTATAATAACACCATATAAAGTGCCATAAGACTCCCAAGCCTTCTAAACATATCTCACTTATAAATAAAAAGAAGTCAGACAAAAATTAAACAGCGGGTGACTGGTAACTCTAAATAATATATTAATACACTAATATAACAAGAAATTCTCCTTGGATGTCAGTACAGGAGTTTCCAGGCACCATTTTGATTATGGGCATAGCCAAAATCCCTATTAAATCCCAGTTAAAGACAAGCATTAACCCCTTGGAAAGTGGAGGTCAATACAGGCCTAAGGGAATAGAAAAGAGTGGAAACAATTTAACTGGTTCCCGACCGGCGCACGCCGATGTACATCGGCAGAATGGCACGGCTGGGCAAATGGGCTTACCTGTACGTCCATTTGAATTCCCTGCCGTGCCATTGCGTGCGCGCCGCCGGCCGGGAGCTCCGTGAGTCGGGTCACGGGTCCCGCAGACTCGATCGCCGCGGGGAAACCCGCGATTGCCTCACGGAGTGGATGAACGGGGAGATGCCGTTGTAAACAGCATCTCCCCGTTCTGCCTAGTGACAAGTGTCACTCGATCTCTGCTCCCTGTCATCGGAGCAGAGATCAGTGACGTCACACATACAGCCCATCCCCCTACAGTTAGTAATCACTCCCTAGGACACACCTAACCCCTCCCCGCCCCCTAGTGGTTAACCCCTTCACTGCCAGTGCCATTTACACAGTAATCAGTGCATTTTTAATTGCACTGATCGCTGTATAAATGACAATGGTCCCAAAAATGTGTCAAAAATGTCCGACATGTCCGCCATAACGTCGCAGTCACAATAAAAATTGCTGATCGCCGCCATTACTAGTAAAAAAAAAAAATTATTAATAAAAATGCCATAAAACTATCCCCTATTTAGTAAACGCTATAACGTTTGCGCAAACCAATTATTAAACGCTTATTGCGATTTTTTTTTACCAAAAATATGTAGAAGAATACGATCGGCCTAAACTGAGGAAAAAAAATGTTTTTTTATATATTTTTGGGGGATATTTATTATAGCAAAATGTAAAAAATAATGCGTTTTTTTCAAAATTGTCGCTCTTATTTTGTTTATAGCGCAAAAAATAAAAATCGCAGAGGTGATCAAATACCACCAAAAGAAAGCTCTATTTGTGGGAAAAAGAGGACGTCAATTTTGTTTGGGAGCCACGTCGCACGACCGCGCAATTGTCAGTTAAAGCGACGCAGTGGCGAATCGCAAAAAATGCTCTGGTCAGGAAGAGGGTAAAATCTTCCGGGGCTGAAGTGGTTAAAGCAATATTGCCAATAAATGATAATAAAATTATATACTAAAAATCGTATCCACAAGAAATTAATAACATAATAACCAAAAATAAAAATCTATACAAAAATTGTATAAAATTTATGTAAAAAGTATAAAAAAATTTCTTACAAAAAATCTCAAAATTTAGATAAACAGTAATTATACAAATAAACCCCTTAAGGCATCCCAAGGTGGCACAAATAATCAAGAATTATCAATGAAAGCATTAACATCTACATCTATATTTAATCCATAGGGCGTGTAGGTTTTGATCCTATGGATCCAAGACATCTCCAATTTAGAAATCTTGCGCACCATGGAACTCCCTTACCAGTGAGGTTTATATCTGTCAATCCCTAAAAAAAGGGTATTGGAGGGATCTCTATTGTGTACCAAACGGTAATGTTTGGAAACCGAATGATTCCTAAAACCTGTCAGAATATTGGTGATATGTTCATTGAGCCTAACTTGCAGGGGACGTTTGGTCCGCCCTACATATTGCAAGCCACAAGGGCATTGCAATAAATAGACCACCCCAAAGGTAGAACAAGTAATGAATGGGGTGATAGGGTGAGTCCAAAACGGTCCTCGTAGAAACAAAAGACTGGGTCCTCCTATTAGGGCAAGAATTAAAAGAACAAACCCGACATTTTTTGCACTTATAGAATCCAGTTAATTGGTCAAAAAAAGTGGTCTTATTCACTGGGGGGGTCCAGTATGTTGGGGGCCAACCTGTTTCTGAATGAAGGAGCCCCTCTAAAAACAATTTTTGGTTTGGGCGGTAAAAATTCCTTCAAAGTTCTATCATTGGTTACAATATGCCAATGTTTGGAAACTAATTGTCTCACTTTCTTATGTTGGAGGGAATAGGTGGTAATAAAGGGTACTCCTAAATCCTGACCTATACTCTTGGTCTGTGGTTTATCACGCAGTAAGAGTCCCCTATCCACCCTTTAACACTGGCAACAAATTCTCCTTGGTATACCCTTTTTCTAGGAACCTACCAGTGAGAATGTTGCTCTTCGCTAGAAACGTATCAGGATCCGAGCAATTCCTATGCAGTCTCAGATACTGGCTTTTAGGTATTGAGTTTAGCCAGGGTCTATAATGACAACTTTTCAATGAGATGTAGGAATTGCGATCAGTCTCCTTAAAAAAGGTGGATGGGGACAAAACACCCCCCTCAATGGTCAAAGTGAGATCTAAGAAATGAATCTGGGTTTGACTCATCTCAAAATTTAGATGGATCCCTCGATCATTTATATTAAGAGAGTACATAAACTGATGAAGCTCCTGGCCATCACCGTCCCATAGGAGGAGGATGTCATCTATGTATCTAGCCCACAGGATGAGATGAGGACTCCTGTGGGCATAGATGACATCCTCCTCCCATTTGGCCATAAAAAGATTGGCCAAACTGGGGGCATATTTAGCCCCCATAGCAACGCCACGACTTTGGCGGTAAAACTTGTTTGAAAACCAAAAATAATTGTGGGAGACAGCAAAACCAAGGAGCTCCATAATAAAAGAAATCTGACATACGGGAAGACCTGAATCCATAACCAAAGCTCCCTCTACTGCATCCAAACCCATGTTATGGGGAATTATAGTGTATAGGGAGGTGATATCAGCGGTCACCATCCATACACCTGGCCTGATATCTATGCCTGAAAGGAGATTCAACACATGCCGTGTATCTTTGATATACAAAGGCATCTTTTGGACTAAGGGCTGAAGATAGAAATCAATGTATCTGCCCACCCGGGATGTGATTGAATCAATGCCACTCACAATGGGGCGTCCGGGGGGGCAGATAGGGTTCTTATGAACTTTAGGTAAATAGTAGATGATTGGTGTCCTGGGGGCCTTAGGGATTAAAAATAGACTTTCTTTATACTTCAAAATCCCCATTGAGGAACCCTTGGATATAATTTTTCTCAGCTCCCTTAGATAACCACTTTTAGGGTCAGAGGGGAGAGGGGTATAGGTATCAGTATCACTAAGGATCCTGCCCATTTCTGCCATGTAATCCCTACGATCAAGTACCACAATCCCTCCCCCCTTATCCGCTGGACGGATAACCAGATCCTTGTTTTTACACAAAGAATCCAAACCTTCTTGGATGATTTTAGAATTCTTGGCATTTTTTACTTCCAACCTTTCAAGATCTCTTAAGACAACATCTCTGAACACTTTTAATGTGGGAGCAAGTACTCCAGGGGGATTGAAAAGAGATGCGTTGGCCAAACCTGAGTGCACAAACTGGTCAGTAGGTGGACAATTCCTTATAATAGGATTGCCAATCATGTATCTTTTAATATTTAGCCTGCGAACAAACTTATGGACATCCATATACGTTTGAAATCTAAACTCCTAGGAGGGGCAAACTTGAGGCCCTTGTCTAGAACTGCCTTCTCAGATTGAGACAGCTCTTTGGTACTTAAATTAAAGATGCCCTGCCCAGTTATGTTCTGGCTCTCTTTTGCTCGCAAGCGCCTCCCCCCTCTAGTTCCTCGCTTCTTTCTACTGGCCTTTTTAGACCTTGGCCAGGCCTGGAAAAACCCCAAGTCCCTGATCCTCTAGGGGGCGGGACTGTATGATTGGGCGTGGCCATATCTTGAGATGGATAAACTGTGGAAGGGTCATGGACATTCTGCTGATGTCCATATGTCCCAAAGGGGTCAAATCCTTCTTCACAAGGATTCACATCACTTATAGGAAAAAATCTGTTTTGTGTGGGAAGATTGTATTCCCAACCAGCAGCATAGGGATCTTGGTAAGGTGGTTTCTGAAATGAATCATAATTTTGATTAGGTCTCCACCATTCTGGATATTCACCATTGTAGCCCCGACCCCTATTAGGGTTTGATTGGCCCTGCCTTCTTCCACCTATATGGTGGCCTCCTCTCCAAGGGGGTGGTTGTGTGTACCGTGACCCACCTCCCCTTTGTACATAGTTAGATCTAGGTGGCCCAAGAATATAGGAATGGTGAGGGGGGACGTTAGTGGGTTTGGTAGTCCCTGATGGTCTCTGAGGGGATTGATAATTCTGAAGGCCCAAACCCTTCTGTAATTTATTAGGGGGACCTTTTTTATTATTTTTATAAGGTTGGGGTTGTCTCAAGGGACCATTGGAATTTTCCCCATAACCCTGGGTAGATACCTCCATCTCAGTGTTGGTCTTTTAAAAATCTGGTAAGCAGATCTTTTGTAAGGTTTATGCACTATCTTCCCCTATTGGGGATTATGCACTTTATTGCATGATTGCATGTCACTCACACAACGATCTTATGTGTGTTTATTAGACACTGGGTGGTCTTATGATTATTTATGATTATTGTTGCTGGTTGAGTGTCACATTTTTTATTTTTTGGAATTCAATTTTTGTCAGTATTACGCTATGTTTTTCAATAATATTTTTTGGGTAAACCTTTGTGGATCTAATTCTACGGTACGAGTGTGACTTATCCAATTTACATCGGGATTGATCACTTAAAGGCCCAGGCTGGGTTTGGAGCCATCTACCCGTTTTTGGCTTACTTTCTGGTAAGCATTTCACCTAACAGATTTGTTTCACCTGAACCTTCACCTAACAACATATGAACCATTGAAGAATTTCACGTTATTCAATTTTTGGTTGTTGGACATTCTTTTGTAAAGGATTATATTTATTTTCACTGAGTTTTACAATCACATTTTGTATAAGTCTTTGAGCGCGGTTTTCTTTATTTTCTTTCTGTATTGGTGTACCCCACTTATAACCGCAGCTTTTATTCAACGATTCTAAGCGTAGTTTTTTCTTTTCTTTTTTATGTCATGACATGACATAGAGGTGAATGGAGCGTCCGATCAGGTCCGCTTGAAAAACAGACAGGCAGTCCTGATCGGAATGCCCGTGTGAAAGGTGAGTACAGAAATATTACTTTTGCTTGCTGTGATCATGGGGAGGCTACCCTTTCCCTGTTAGCATAATATAACATAGGGATAACATGGACAAGGTAGCTGGTTTCTTTGAAAGCTGTTCTCCAAATACAGGGAAATTAAGTAAACATTTAAACTCGTGATATTTAGTAAAACTAGTACTGCACAATTAAAATAAATGTACTATGTTATTAATTAAACTTGATTTTTTGTTTAATCAGTTTACTTGTGTGCCCCTACTAACGATAGGTTACACAGTCCTCTAGTTGTTTGCCAGAATATTGATGTTCGGTATCTTTCAGTGCTGTGGGGCATGCATCACAGAGCATATGTTTCATCTGTAATTAAGAATGTTTACTTATCTGATCATTTTTTTTAGCTTCCTTCCAGGAACATTAATGGAAAACCATCATCTAAAACAGCAAGGTTAAATTTGTGAGGATGAATACCAGCAACAGACTTAAAAAAAAATTGTTGCTTAAAAATAAACATGACTTTAAAGAACGGTGGGGAAAACCTTGTAGAGAAAAATCTCAGTATTGAATATTAGTGGTTGCACTGCAATAAACTGAATTTCTGTTAAATTAAAATACTACCAGCAGTCAGATCCTTTTATAACTCTTACAAAGGAAACATTGCTTTAAGCATATTCAATTAAAGTACATTTTCTACTCTCTAATAGTTTCCATCTATATATAGATATAAACATTACTAACTAACAAAGTAAAAAACAGCAGTAAAACAAGTAAGAAAATAGTACTTTATTAAAGCTGAACTCCATACACTCCGCTGAACTCCATACAATCCTCAGATTTTCACAACTTATGTAAATGTCATTAAAAAAAAAAAAAATCAGTGAATCCAAGTAATCTTCATTTGATAACTGATGTTTTGGTGGGGCCTATATTATTATATATTATATTATAAATATTTTTTTATAATTAGTATATATATATATATATATATATATATATATATATATATATATATATATATATATATAAAATATATGTGTGTGTATTAAGTGTTGTAAAATATATGATGGAATAGGTGTAGCAAAAATTGGTGGATTCCCAAAGTGGAGATAATTAGCAAAAAAAACATTTGATATATCAGTCAGTTTGGTCATGCCTAAAGGTGATTACTGATCTTTTGCAGTAGACACTATTCCTTTTATATGGAAAAACAACTCAGTGGTTCTCATTGATTATTAATGGTTGCATACATTTTTATGCCTTGCTTGTGTAAAAGTGTATGTAAACCCTTATAATAACCTTCTCTTGTTTGTTGCCTTTTGTTCTGTTAAATATACCATTAATAGTCTTTTGTTATATCTGTTCAGTAAGTGCAACAAGATGTCAAGTTAGAAATTTAGAGCTGTCCTGTGTTCTATGCATACTTTCTGTGTTATCTCAGGAAGTTTTATGAGCCCTCCTAGTTCTTATCTTGGACTACTGAATAGTGTGCATCTATGTTATAGAGCTAGGAGAGTGGAAGGGATTAAGTAGTTTAGCTAAAGGCAACTGGGCAGGGCTGACCCCTTTTATTCCACAGAAATAGTTTGTATTGTCAGCCCACACCAGGACTTAGGAGCTTTTCTGTCAGATCAGCTGATATTTTTCTGTACTTGCAGAATCTTTGAAGGAAAAAACGTGAGAAAATATGCATATGTTGAGAGATATACTGCATATGTTTTTTTTCCCACAACATGCACTTTAAATGGTAGCCTCCCTGGCGGTATTCCCGAGTGTGGCTCGGGGTTAAAATTCAGGACCATTAGCGGTAACCCCGAGCCACACTCGGGATCGCATTGCAGGATCCTGGGGCGGCTTTACTTACCTTGTCCCCGGGATCCTGCGATGTCCCCCGCAGTGTCCGAGGGCTCCGTCCTCCTCCGAAGCCTCTCCGTGCCAGGCTCCGTTCCCTGCGAGCGGCGCGACGCACGGGGGCGGAGCCTGGCGGCAAATTAAAAAAAAAGTAAAAATCATAATACATACAGTACTGTAATCTTACAGATTACAGTACTGTATGAAATGATTTCACATCCCTTTTGTCCCCAGTGCTTTGTCCCATGCCCTGCATGCAGTTTTACATGATATACACTGTTCTTTCTGCCTGGAAACTGGAGATTGTCCATAGCAACCAAAAAGTGTCCCTTTACGTCAAAAGTGGCTTTAGACCAGCTAGAAAACAGCGATAGTAAATTAGAACACTTGCAGAACTGAGCGATAGTGAATTGTGGGGAAATTTATTTTATTACTATTTTTTTTTTTTTTTTAATTATTTATTTTTATTTATTATATTATAATTTATGTTTTTGTGTTTCAAACTTTATCATACCCGGGATATCTACTAGACTCTGGTTTGGACAGATTTAAGTGTGTTATTGTTAAGATTTACAGACCTACAATATAAAACGCCAAATTTCCATGCAAAATAATTGTACCGCTTTCAGCACCTAAAATCCGAAATAATCATACCGCCAGGGAGGTTAAAGTGATTGTAAAGTCTCGCTTAAAAAAAAAAAAAAAATGTTATACTTACCTCCTCTGTGCAGTTGGTTTTGCACAGAGCAGCCTGGATGCTCCTCTTCTCGGGTCCCTCTTTGCTGCTTTTGGCCCCTCCCTCTATCGAGTGCCCGCACAGTCAGCAGCTTGCTATGGGGGGCACCTGAGCCAAGTCACAGCTCCGTGTGTCCATTCAGATACAGAGCCCCCACCCGGCCCCACCCTCTCTATCCCCTGATTGGCTGACAACTGCGGGAGCCAATGGCGCCGCTGCTGTGTCTCAGCCAATCAGGAGGAGTGTCCCGGATGGCTTTAACATTTATGGAATTGCTGGAGAGAGATGGGGCTCAGGTAAGTAATTATTGGGGTGCTGGAGTGGCTGCTACACGCAGAAGGTTTTTTATCTTAATGCATAGAATGCATTAGGATAAAAAAAACCTTCTGCCTTTAAAACCCCTTTAAGACTACATTACCATCAATATGTTGCTTGGAAAAACAAAAATAATAACTTTTAGCCCAGAAAATCTGTTGCTTATAGCAGTACAGAAAATACAGAAAATTTTCGGAGTTTGTGATAGAGAGAAAGAAAATGGAAATGGTAATGATTACTACAGCATCAATGCTTGGTGAATGCTATAGCTCAGTTTTCCATGAGCAGAAACGGAAGTGTATGCTTTAATGAGTCCTCTTGTACTGAACCATTTGGCTTAATACATTTTACCAGATATCTGGGGGTTTCCAGTACGCATGAGAAATAAGCGTATGGCTGACCATTTTGTATGAACAATACTTAATATGTTAGGAAATATTGTTATGTAGAGATAGAATAGAAGATAATATTCCAGGGATATAGAGATAAACTAGAAAATAATATTGCAGGGGTTATGTAGAGATAGATTAGAAGAGAATATTGCAGGGTATTTCTAACCAATTCTGAAAGTTATTTGGTAGGATTAGGTATGTAGTGGGATTTTACCTACATGAGGGTCTCAATATGCTTAGTTGACTGAACGTTTGTATCATCCTCCTTGTGCAACCAGCATCATTCCTTGGGCTGAACACAGCAGGCTCCACCCTCATGCTCTCTATTCATTAAAATGTTATCAAACCCACAACAATAAAATCAGTCTGTATATGCAGTAAAGCATGCTTCTTATACTCACTATGGAACCTAAGGGGTTAATCCTGTGCATTGTGTAAAAAGGCTGTTTGATCCTGTCTTCTCTGAGTCCCTAATCCAATTCCTGACAATACAGAGCTTTTGGGGCACTCCACATATGCTCAGTTTGGTGTGTATTGCTAGAGAGTTTTTCTTTTCTTGGGAGAGTACATATGATCAGCACTAAGGATGACCCCCTGTTCGGTTTGTACCAGAACTGTCAAACATGGCGAAAGTTCAGAACCGAATAACGTACCCCATTGAAGTCTATGGGACCCAAACTGGAAAAATCAAAAGTGCCCATTTTGAATGCTTATAAGCAAGTAATTGGGCACACAATGGTTATGGGTGTCCGGCTACTGCCCTGGGGACATGTATCAATGAAAAAAAGTTTGTAAAAAACGTCATTTTTAAATGAGCAGTGATTTATTGATGCTTACTTAACCTCTTAGCCCAGAAGGATTTGCCCCCTTAATGACAAGGCCATTTTTTGCGATACGGCACTGCATCAATTTAACTGACAATTGGGCAGTCGTGTGATGCTGTACCCAAACAAAATTGACATCTTTTTTTTTTCCCCACAAATAGAGCTTTCTTTTGGTGGTATTTGATCACCTCTGTGGTTTTTATTTTTTGCGATATAAACAAAAAAAGAGCGACAATTTAGAAAAAAAGCAATATTTTTTACTTTTTGCTACAATAAATATCCCCCAAAAATTATTTTTAAATACTTTCTTCCTCTGTTTAGGTCGATATGTATTCTTCTACATATTTTTGGTAAATAAAATCGCAATAAGCGTTTATTGATTGGTTTGCACAAAAGTTATAGCGTCTACAAATTAGGGGATATATTTATGGCATTTTTATTATTATTTTTATTAGTAATTGCAGTGATCTATGATTTTTTCAGGACTGCGACATTGCGGCGGACAGATCGGACACTTTTGATACTTTTTTGGGACCATTGACATTTATACAGTGATCAGAGCTAAAAATAGCCACTGATTACTGTATAAATGCCATTGGCAGGGAATGGGTTAACACTAGAGGGCTATCAAGGGGTTAAATGCGTGTCCTAGCAAAGAGGAAAGACACATTAAGGTGAGATATCAATGCTGCTCACCCCAATATGGACAAGAAAAATGGAAAAAGGTCCCCCAAGCGGGGTTTTTAGGCAGCTAGCTATAGATATGAGCAAGGCATTAAGTAGAATATTAAAATTCTTTATTAAAGGGTAATGAATAAATGTAACAACATATAAATATAAATTGGGAGCTCAAGTGGGAAAATACCCATACCAATTACATATAATAGCAAACATGGGTTATACACAGCATGTGATAAGGCTATTGCATAAAAATCCTGACGCGTTTCGACCCATGAATTTTGGGGTCTCTTCAGAGGATGAGTTTGCTACAGAAAAAAGAAAAATTTATAACAGTATGTCCAGCTTATTTAAAAGAATTACAGCATAAGCAAGTTTGTTTAACAACACTTTGCACATAATTACCACTGAGTTTGGATGTACCCCTCGATCAGAAGCTCCCCACATAGCAGCCCGACCATCCAGTGTGCCCGCACGTAGCAGCACCCCAGGAAGAAGGGGGAACAGGAATCCACTTGATATGGCTTGCAAGGAGTCACACATATAATTGCCCCCCCACCAACACACCACTGGGGGGTGGGGCCGGAACCTACGAAAATTGTCAGAGCGTTAGCTCATGAATATACCCATATAGGTTAGTGGTTAGATTTAACTGTTGGGCGGTCAGAAAGTGTTGTAATAATCTATTACAGCTTGAATTGATCATGTGAAGGATAATAAAATGAGTAAAGTGACTATATTGGTATAACTAATATAGAATATGTCAGGGATGACCTTGTCTTTAAATGCTGACAATGGCAGTGATAGGAAGAGAAGTGAGGGATGTGCACAGTGAATCATGACATGTAAAATATATGTGAAAAAAGGAATGTGCATGAAAATGATGCGAGTGAGTGTTTTAAACAGCAAAAAAAACAAAAAAAACAAAAAAAACAAATGAGTGTATGTGTGATGTGTGAATTTGAAGAAAAAGTGCATGATATTGCCAAGTATCTAAGTCTATGTGAAAAAAAGGAATGTGCATGAAAATGATGTGAGTGAGTGTTTAAACAGCAGAGAAACAAAAAATAAATAAATAAAAACCAACACAAAACAAAAAAAGTGTATGTGTGAATTTGAGGAAAAAGTGCATGATATTGCCAAGTATCTAAGTCTACGGCATCCAGAGCTGGTGTGCACATAAATCAAAATTAAATATAAGTAAAATATTATTCTATGGGGTCTGACAAAGCATTGATAATCAGATGTATCATAAGTTCTTACTCACTCCTACTGTTGAGGAAAAGAGTCTGGCCGTCCAAGGAGGAAGTGGAGGGATCACACCCAAATCCACCCTCATTAAATAGTGTCCTTAATTAGTACTGAAATTAACAACAGGTATCGTTTCTTCCGCCCCTTAACCCCGGAGTGTAGAGGGAGGCTGTGGCCGCCATTGGCAGGCCTCGTGTGACTCCCTCAGCGTCCATCAAGGCGAAGCCCCGTCATCTGTCGTCACCTTCGCCGTAAAATACGTGACATCATGAGGCCGCACGCACACGCAACCTGCACGTGTGCGCACACCGCACGTAACGTCCGAAGGTGATGGGGGATGCCGCCGGCAGGGTAATCACGCCCATGGGCGGCCGATTCCGGGAATCCGGCCATCCAAGGGGAGAGACAAGGGGAGCGCAGGTAACTGAGCTCCCCACCCTGCCGGGAAGGCACATCAGGGAACATGAGCCCCGACCCGGGGAGCATGCGATCATGCAGGCATCACAGGGATCCGATGGTCCAAGCTGCAAGCGGGGAGGCGCCAAACGAGAAGCACACAAACGAGCTCACATATGCGATTTGTGAAAAATAACAAATGACAAAAGTTTTCTACATAGTTGCTTATTGATCATACAAAGTAAACATTGGAAACTGTGCACTGACAATTCTAACAATATTCCTAAAAATATGTAAAAAATATGAAAAACCAAAACAACCCAGAGATGGCAACATAATTTCAACATTTAAATATACACAAAATAGTAAATGTATAACAACCCAAATAAGGACATTTGCATCAGATCCAATGGATCCCTCATTGCTCGCGGTTGCGATGCGATTTTACTCTATTCGCAACCACGAACGAGGCTATGAATTATAGACTTGATTGAGTATAATAATAATACAGACTCACAATACAAGAGCGTAACTAATTTAGTGAGCTCAAGGGGAGAAATATAATTCCGATTAAGTCCCCTTATTGAGAGTCTACTTATAATCCTAATATGCGATTTAACACATTTTTGGAAAATATATGGATGCAATCTAATGTGGTATCTAGGATTAACACAGAGGGATATATACAGGAGAACAGACAGTGCACAGCTCATGTCTAACTCCCATGTGTCAAATGGGGGAAGGGGTGTTTAACCACCCGAATTTGTATAGCAAAGAGGAAAGACACATTAAGGAGAGATATCAATGCTGCTCACCCCAATATGGACAAGAAAAATGGAAAAAGGTCCCCCAAGCGGGGTTTTTAGGCAGCTAGCTATAGATATGAGCAAGGCATTAAGTAGAATATTAAAATTCTTTATTAAAGGGTAATGAATAAATGTAACAACATATAAATATAAATTGGGAGCTCAAGTGGGAAAATACCCATACCAATTACATATAATAGCAAACATGGGTTATACACAGCATGTGATAAGGCTATTGCATAAAAATCCTGACGCGTTTCGACCCATGAATTTTGGGGTCTCTTCAGAGGATGAGTTTGCTACAGAAAAAAGAAAAATTTATAACAGTATGTCCAGCTTATTTAAAAGAATTACAGCATAAGCAAGTTTGTTTAGCAACACTTTGCACATAATTACCACTGAGTTTGGATGTACCCCTCGATCAGAAGCTCCCCACATAGCAGCCCGACCATCCAGTGTGCCCGCACGTAGCAGCACCCCAGGAAGAAGAATATTTATATGTTGTTACATTTATTCATTACCCTTTAATAAAGAATTTTAATATTCTACTTAATGCCTTGCTCATATCTATAGCTAGCTGCCTAAAAACCCCGCTTGGGGGACCTTTTTCCAAATGTGTGTCCTAGGGACTGATTCTAATTGTGGGGGGTGGGACTGCCTGGAGGAGGAGACAGATCACTGTGCACTTAGTATGAACAGCAGATCTGTCTCCTATCTCCTGACAGAATGTAGACCTGTCTGTTTACATTGACAGATCTCCGTTACGTCTCTCTCAGGAGCGATCGAGGGTGCCCGACAGACATTGCGGCTGTCAGACACACTCACCGGCTCTGTCGTAGCACCGCGTGCACACGCCCCCTAGTGGTCTTAAAGCGGCCGATGTACAACTACGGCAATTTGCCCGGGGGAGCCAACCTGTCGCAGTATAACTGCGGCAGCTGGTCCTCAAGTGGTTAAAGTGAAAAGATAAAAATGAAAAATTCCTTTCAATATAGTGCCTGGGGGGAGTCCCCTTAGTCTACCTGTAAAGTAGCACATCTGTTCTGTGTATAGAAGCTGCTGCAGCAATAATTTCAATTATAAAGCCAAAAAAATGAAATTTTCCCTGCAAGCTTTCTTTATTTTGTAAGCATTGGCTTGGGGAGCCAGTCTGTATGATGAGGCCACAATGTAGTGCACTGGGAACAAGATTAGAGATTTTTTGGATAAATTCCGGTGTCTTTTCCACAGACTTTGGATAGCAGTAACAGGTGCAGAAAAATTGGTCTTTGGGTGTCTGTGGCGCCTTGACACCATTACCCTATAGAGGTACTCTTGATAAACAAGATTTGACCTTGCTGTCAAAAATTGCAATAATATTCACCTATCAAACAAGTGTGGAAAAATTGGTCTTTGGCTGTCCATGGCGCCTTCACACTGTAAACCTATAAAGGCACTCTTGATGAAAACAAGAATTGGCCTTGCTGTCAAAAATTTTAATGAAATGCATCTGTCAAACAGGTTCCGAAAAATTGGCCTTTGGGTCTCGGTGGCGCCTTCACACCATAAACCTATAGAGGTACTCTTGATAAAAGCAAGAATTGCCACTCCTATCAGTAACTGAAATGGTATGCACCTGTCAAACAGGTGCAGAACAATTGGTCTTTGAGGGTTAATTGTGCCCATGAAACCTACACCAAAAAAATTCCTCCAGATAAAATCAACACCCACAACGCTAGGGAGCCTAGAAGTCATGCAGAGATTCCACATCCCAAAAACACTTAATCAGCGACATCAAGATCAGGGGCTTTATAGCTGCTGGTAATTCAGGACTGATTAATTTTGATAAATGTCAGACGGTCCACAGAGTCTGTGGACAGAAGCGTTCTATTACCAGTAACAAAACCTCCAGCAGCACTGAATGCCCGTTCAGAAAGCATGCTGGATGCAGGGCAGCCCAGCAGCTCAGTTGAATACTGAGCTGCTGGGCCAGTGGTCTATTCTGATGACCCAGTAAGCCTATGGATCGTCAACTGGAAAGCTCTCCATTTTTGTTTTCGCCCCTAGATAAACGTCCACCATGTGATGCAAATGCTGCTGATGGGATGTGGAAGCTGACAGCCCTGGGCGGCGAGGACAAAAAATGTGTGAAATGCATCACCTTCTCCGCTCCTTTCTTGACCAACAGAAGCCTCAAAACTACGTTTTCTATGACACTGTAACCTACCAGAGTCACGAAAAACTCCTCTTTAAGGTGTCCTCAAGAGATTTCATCTTCTGCGCTCTGGGAACGGGATGAGTTGTGAGGCTTTCCCCTTGTAACGGTGGTCAAGGAAGTTTGCTAACCAATAGTGATCCTTCTCCTCTATGCCACGTATTCTTGGGTGCTTTTGCAGGCTTTGAAGCATAAGGGAACCCATGCATCGCAAATTTGCAGAGGCACGAGAAGCAGACCCCTCTCGGTCACTGAGGATTACAGTACCTTGTACTGCCTCCTCCCAGCCACATACTACTCCCAAGGGTTGTGGGGATGAAAAACCATCTCTTACTGTTTGACGTGTGTCTTCCTCTGCTTCAGTGCCTCCAAAACTCTCAGAATACTCCTCCTCCTTCCTCTCCTCTTGTGTGTTCTGTGGCGTAGGAAAAATGATGTCTGCATAGTAGGCCTTGATCGGAAATTAAGTCCTCCTCTTCCTCTTGCTGCTCTGCCTTGAGTGCCCTGTCCATAATGCCACGCAGAGTCTGCTACAGCAGGAACACAACAGGGATTGTGTCTCTGATGCATGTATTGTCACGGCTCACCATCTTTGTGGTCTCCTCAAATGGGGACAGTACAGGGCATGCATACTTTATGAGCAGCCATTGGCATGGGGAAAAAAAAGTTGAGCCGGCCTGAGCCTGCTGTTGTGCCATACTCACACAAGTACTCTTGACAGCCCACTGCTGCATGTGCAGCCGCTGCAGCATTGCCAAAATTGAATTCCACCTTCTGGGCATGTCACAAATCAGGCAGTTTGCAGGCAAGTGGAATTCACGTTGAATTTTAGCCAACCGAGCACTGGCTGTGTGTGATCGCCTGAAATGGCGACAGACTCTTCTGGCCTGCTTTAGCAGATCTTCCAACCCTGGGTACCTATTTAAGAAACGCTGCACCACCAAATTGAGGACATGTGCCAGCTTTCCCTGTCTAAGTACGGACAGGAGGTTTGTGTTATTATCGCACCCCACCATTCCTGACTCCAGCTGGCATGGCGTGAACCACCTTTGGGCCTTCCTCTTCAGAGCTGCAAGAATCTCTGCTCTGGTGTGGTTCCTGTCCCCTAGACACACCAGCTGAAACACTGCATGGAACCTTTTAGCCTGACTCATTGAAAAGCCCCTTGAAGGCTTAGTATTTGTAGTTCATAGGACAATTCAACAGAAGAGGGCATAGAGGAGGAGGGGGTTGAGCTGACAAATCTTGCATCATAACCACTAGCTGTATGGAGCCGTGGCAGCACAACAAGCTGCAGCACTGAGGCCTGTCCTGCATCCTTCTGAGTTGCAAGCAGGGTTACCCAGTGTGCTTTGAGTGAAATATATCGTCCCTGACCATGTTTGCTGGACCATGTGTCAGCAGTAACGTGGACTTTGCGGCTGACTGCCTTGCCCAACGATGCCACAACATTGCCTTCCATGTGATGGTACAGAGCTGGAATGGCCTTACGTGAAAAGAAATAGCTACTGGGAACCTGCCATTGTGGTACAGCATATTCTGAAAATTCACGTCCGGGTCAGAATCTTCCAGACTGAAAGTCAGAAGTCGTAGAGCCAGCAGCTTTGACAAGCTTACATTTAGACGCTGGGCATGTGGGTGGCAGTAACTATTTTCTTCCGCTGCAGCAGATGGAGCAGAGAAATTTGCCAGCTATAGTCTACAGCTGGTGGTGTGCTACTGGCAGATGTACTGCAAGGACCTGGGACACCCTGCGCTATACCATCATCCCTGTCAGTGGAGGCTGCTGAGAGGTCATGAGGTATAGTGGGGGCCGACTGAGGTGAGTAAAGAGGAGGAACTTAATTGAGCCCCTTTTGTGTGGCTTTCAGGTGCTCCTCCCAACGGGCTGAGTGGTGGGAGGTTAAATGCCTTGCGTTAAACTTGCAGTAACGCACTGAAATACTGCATTAAATGGCATGTAATGCACAGAAATATACAGTGTTAAACGTGCACTAACACACTGAACTAGACTGTAGTAAACCTGCCCTGACAAAATAAATTGACAATAATGTAAAAATGAATGGTCACTCCCTACACTCACACTGACTGAACTATCACTAGATTCACACTAAACTGATATTCTGCACTGTCAATAGAATCACAATAGCACACTAACTGTCTAGTAGCACTGAACAGAGCCCTATTCTATCTCTCTCCACACGCTTTTAAAGTGTGGGGCAGGACTAAGAGCAATGAGCCATGATTGGAGTTTATATTTACTAAAATAATTGCATTTCCACGTTCTGTGTAATGTAGGCAATCAGATATAGTGAATGCAGGGTCCTGGGCTTAGTAACACTTTAAACACTGAAATAGTTATGCAGGAATACAAAAATATTTGATACTTATTCAACTTGCACCTTAAAAATCCCCACTCTTTTTGGTTCTAAACTCAATTTTTCTTGGGATGTGGTGCTGGAAATTAAACTTGGGTTCGTGCTCACATAACTTTCGTATGCAGGAGTACAGTTTGAAACGCTCTTTAAGCCATAGCAGGAAACCAGAGCAATTTTTTTTCATAACAAGCAATACGAAAACATAGGTCGGCCGGTAGAAGTAGTGGTGACGTCAGTACATCCACAGGGTCGCCAGACGCTGTAATATTTCGATTGCATTTCGTTTAATCATCCTTCTTGTAAGTACATTTCTTCCTTAATAAAATCGGATTCTGTGGATGTTGCACAATGAGATGTTCCTTCCTTTCTCTGTGTGCATTATGCCTCATTTCATAATATGATTCAGTTTGGAATGAATCACACACCATAAATTGATTGGTTGTTGGAACTTTTCCTGATCACACTATATTGCTCTATGGAACTTTGCACTGTTTTGTTTTCATAACAGCACAAATTCACATATATGCTGTATATATGCACGTGTATATTCTCTGCAATTTTTTTATGAATATGTTTGCACTTTATTGCACAATTGCACTTTGATGATATATTTAGTAATTTGCGTAATTGATATTCACTGTATGATTTATGGATAGTGCATCGATCTTTTATTAAGCAAGTGGTATAATGCTGTGTTCCACTGATTCACCTAAAAAGAGGATTTTCACGATAGGTCTACTTTTCATCAGAAATATGTTCTAAATCTTGAAGAAATGTGTTTCTTATTCACAATTCTGTATTCAACACTATCGCTAAATACATTGATTCTTGTTCCACAAATTAAATTAAGCCCCTCCTTTAAAAAAAAAAACATTTCACTTGACTTTAGTCTATTAGTCTCCTTTACAAGAGGCTGATCACATTGTACTTAAATTATCAATAATAATTTCATATTCCAGGCATTTAACAGAAATAAACCATATTACATAATTTTATTCATCATCAATATGTGACTAAGTAGAAGAAGCACGATTTATCCAGATTGTGGTGCTTTCTAATTTAGTGTATATACAACACTAGCTCTTAGTAACTACTGACAGCATAAAACAGCTTTATTTTTAGACAGAGGTTTCAGACTTTAACAATATTACTAATTCCTTGAGTGTTTTGCTGTGTGATAAGCACATAAATCAAGTCATAGGCTCCTTCTCAATAAACTACATTCCCTTGGCCTCCAAGATTCTGCTCTATCCTGGTTCTCTGCCTATTTATCACAGCGCTCCTTCAGTGTCACCTACAACTCTGTCTCCTCCTCTCTATTGCCCCTTTCTGTGGGAGTCCCCCAAGGCTCTGTTCTTGGACCCCTTCTCTTCTCTATCTACACCTCCTCCCTTGGTCACTTGATAACCGCCCACGGCTTCCAATACCACTTATACGCTGATGACACCCAAATCTATCTGTCTACTCCTCACCTCACTCCTTCAGTCTCCTCTCGCATTACTAACTTACTAACTGACATATCAGCATGGATGTCGCACCACTTCCTTAAACTAAATCTCTCTAAAACTGAGTTATTAATATTCCCCCCTGCCCGTGCCCCCTCCATGACTTTTCCATCAAAATCAACAATGCAATCATCAATCCCTCCCCTCACGCCAGGGTACTAGGTGTAATCCTAGATTCTGACTTGTCATTTCAGCCTCAAATCCAATCGTTGTCAAAAGTTTGTAGAATTCACCTTCGTAACATCTCTAAAATTCGCCCCTTTTTAACAAATGAAAACACCAAACTCCTCATTCACTCCCTTGTTATCTCTCACCTTGACTATTGCAACTCCCTTCTCATTGGCCTACCTCTCCATAGGCTATCCCCTCTTCAGTCTATCATGAATGCTGCTGCCAGACTTATCCACCTCACCAACCGCTCAGTGTCTGCCAACCCTCTACTCCAATCCCTACACTGGCTCCCAATCACCCAGCAAATTAAATTCAAAATACTAACCACAACATACAAAGCCATTCACAACTCTGCCCCGAGCTACATCACCAATCTTGTCTCCAAATATCACCCAAATCGACCTCTCCGCTCTTCTCAAGACCTCCTGCTTTCAAGCTCTCTCATCTCCTCCTCCCATGCTCATCTCCTGGATTTCTCCAGAGCCTCTCCCATCCTCTGGAACTCGCTACCTCCATCTATCCAGCTATCCCCTACTCTTGCTACCTTCAGGCGATCCCTGAAACCTCATCTCTTCAGGAAAGCCTATCACGTCTCCAACTAATCTCCTACCACTTCCACATTCCCCACAGTTACAACCTTTTGTAACACCTGCCCCACCCTATTAGATTGTAAGCTCTTCTGAGAAGGGCCCTCTTAATCCTCTGGTATTTTATTGTATTATAACTGTATTGTCTCCCTTTTATATTGTAAAGCGCTGCGTAAACCGTTGGCGCTATATAAATCCTGTATAATAATAATAATAATAGGCACTGGAAGGTGGTTAGACTTGCTTCTTTCAAGAACCTGTGTCTGCCAATGCATTACTAAAACACGAATGGTCACCTGATGCTCTGGGTTATTAGGGGTGTTAATTGGTAGCTTATGAGCATATTAGTAATTTACTGTTTTTCCAGATTGGATGACTGACATATATTGTTATAGGCTTCTTTACCACTTCAATACTGGACACTTTCACCCCCTTCCTGCCCAGGCCAATTTTCAGCTTTCAGCACTGTCACACTTTAAATGACAAATACTCAGTCATGTTACACTGTGCTCAAATTTTTATAATTTTTTTGAGACAGCTTTATTTTGGTGGTATTTAATCACCACTGGAGTTTTTATTATTTTGCGAAGTAAATGAAAAAGACTCAAAAGCAAATAAATAATCTTTCTTCATAAATTTAGACCAAAATATATTGTGCTACATTTCTTTGGTAAAAATAACCCAAATCGGTGTATAATATTTAGTCTGTAGGAAAGTTATAGAGTCTGCAAACTTTGGTATATATATATATATATTTAAAAATTGATCATTTCTGATGTACTGACTCCTTATCTCGTTTCTTGATGCCCTACAATGCCAGGACAGTACAAATGCCACCCAAATTACCCCTCTTTAGAAAGTAGGCAGTCCAAGTTATTTAGTAAGAGGCATGGTAAGTTTTTTGAAGTTGTTTTTTGTTACAATTTTTTTGGAAAATGAAGAAATTAACCACTTTACCTCCGGAGCATTTACCCCCCCCCCCCCCATGACCAGGCCATTTGTCACGTATTGCTTTAACTAAAAACTGTGCAGTCATGCAATGCTGTACCAAAATACAATTTATATAATTTTTTTTTCCCACAAATAGAACTTTTTTGGGGGGTATTTGATCACCACTGCGTTTTTTCTTTTTTGCACTATAAACAAAAAAGACCAGCAATTTTGAAAAATTTTTTTTTTTGTTTTCTGCTATAAAACATATCCAATAAAAAAAATGAAAAAAATCAAGTTTATTCATAAATTTAGGTCAATATGGTAAAAAAAAAACCCCAGCGTATATTGATTGGTTTGCGCAAAAGTTTTAACTTCTACAAACCATGGTTCTAACTAACTGACACTTTGTGAGAACCAGTGACACGAATATAGTGATCAGTGCTAAAAATATGCATTGTGCTAAAGACACTGGCTGAGAAGGGGTTAAACATCTAGGGCGATCAAAGGGTTAACTGTGTGCCTAGCCAACGTTTTACTGTACTATGTGTGCTGCTTTTACTCAAGGAAGTGATGGATTTTATTTCCTGCTTTGCAGAGACACAAAATCCATCCCCCCTGTCAGAACTGAGATCTGCCTTGTTTTCATAGACGACGATCAGTGGGTGCCAGCAGACATCCAGCGCCCGGCACCTGCAGATCGACTTCTGTTGTGACCAGGCGGAAGTGCAGAATCACACACACATATATATATATATATATATAAATATATATATATATATATATATACATATATACACACAAAATGTGATTCTGCACAACTCCAGCAAACATATTTTAGGCAGATTTATTTTATTATTATTTATTAAGTAAATTAACAAAAGCTGGTTATTGTAAGCACCCCTGACAGTTTTAAATGGTTTGTGTTAGCTTCTGCTTTCACTGCACAGGTTTGTCTTTTAAAATAAGTTGAAAAATAACAGCAGAATCAACAGGTAAAAAAAAACAAGTCACATGGGACACACAAAAAAGAGTGCTTTTCTAATGCTAGTGACAGTCTGCATCATTTTAATGTTTTTATTTTGCCTTTAGTACCAATTTAAAATATATAGTTTTTTCAAAGTGTGTGTGTGTATATTATGGAGGTTATCTCAAATGGGGATCACCTTCCCTGGGAAAAAGGCAGTCCAGACGAATGTGTGCTGCAAATTCTTAGTGTAGTGATGCTGTCTGTGTGAAGGTGACGAGACGGAGATCAACAGTTTTGGGCTTTTGCCATGGATTCATCCAGCGGTTTGAGAAATTATACTTCTGAATGTATCTGCTACATTGAGTGGATACCTTTTGTGCTTTATGTAATCTTCAGATCTGGAGGTCACCTGGGGAGAATAAATAAAGTTGCTCAGTAATCAGTAGTGCTGGTGACTGGTACTGCCATCTAACCATTAGGTGCCTGCTCTTACCTTTTCCATGCTTCCAGCACCTAAAACATCAGTTGCCAGGCCCAATCACTGTCACAAATGGGGTAGGGAGCCTTTCTAGCAACATGCAAATATGGAATTTCAGAAAACTGGTTTTAACATGAGTTCTATGTGGGTGAGAAAAAATATCTAGATCAAGGTGGCTAATTAGCACCAACACGATAAATCCAAGCTCCAACAATATTTAAATTTCCTATTCATATAAAGTAACTTTAAAGCAATTGTTATGCCCCGTACACACGGTCGGATTTTCCGATGGAAAATGTCCGATCGGAGCGTGTTGTTGGAAATTCCGACTGTGTGTGGGCTCCATCGGACATTTTCCATCGGATTTTCCGACACACAAAGTTGGAGAGCAGGAGATAAAATTTTCCGACAACAAAATCCGTTGTCGGAAATTCCGATCGTGTGTACACAAATCCGACGGACAAAGTGCCACGCATGCTCAGAATAAATAAAGAGATGAAAGCTATTGGCCACTGCCCCATTCATAGTCCCGACGTACGTGTTTTACGTCACCGCGTTTAGAACGATCGGATTTTCCGACAACTTTGTGTGACCGTGTGTATGCAAGACAAGTTTGAGCCAACATCCGTCGGAAAAAATCCTAGGATTTTGTTGTCGGAATGTCCGAACAAAGTCCGACCGTGTGTACGGGGCATTAGTGTGGTTCATCCGAGATTAGTTGTCTGGAGGTGTCTGGTTCATATGTATGCTTTGTATTTACCAATCCAATCATTATTGACTAGAACAGGGTGATCAAGTCTATAGGTACACTTCTGTTTTCAAATCCGTTGTTCATTGAGTTGTTGCCATATTTCTGATAAATGTGTGCAGTAGTTTGCATTAGGCTTTATCAATGCTTCTAATCATGTTTGCTGTGTTAAATTCCTACAAAAGACTCCTGTATGGCAAGTTCACTCAGAGGCTAATGTCTTGTAATGATAAACTTTTCTTTCATTGCTGTTCAAAAAATCTACAGTCTAATGAACTTTTGTCCCAAAATCGACCTTTTTTTCTTGGCAGGGTAATTATATACCTTAGCTTCAAAATAATCTCCATGTGGTTCTGATTTTCTTCTTGAACAGATTTTACTTGTAAGTCACATAAAACTGTAATCTGCAAAATTTTTCCAGGAAGAAACAGTTGATCAGGGAATAAATGCTTATATGTTGCAGTCAATTACATTAAAGAGGCACATTGTGAGGCACATTTATTTGATGAACTGCAAGTTCATCTTGTCCTAACATAACAAAGTGTGTATGAAGCTGTAACCGTAGTGGTTAAACTATGTATACAAATGTAATTTCTGATCAATTCACATTAAAGTTATTTTTGTACCTGGTATGCACACAGCTTATTCAGTGCCTGTTGAAGTTTTCACTGAAGTACAACACTAGAAAGCTAGAAAAAAACATTTGTAACACATCTGCATTTTTTTCATGTATACCTTTACTCTGATATTATCTGCTGCAATTATTTTCCTCCAATTAATGTCTATTGCCTAATTATTCTTGTACTAATGGTGGATATGTGTGAGTATCCAGCTCATAAAGAACACCATCACCTCTGCCGTAGACCATTTCCAAGTATTACTACTGCTGGACCAGCACCTCGGTGCCACCATTGACTTGTCTCTAATTTAATTTAATACTCCTCTTGTTCCTAGAGTAACTGTGGGAAGTGTTCTTTACGTTACCCTGACAGCTGTCTCATGCCGCGTACACACGAGCGGACTTTACGGTAGACTTTGCCCGGCGGACTTTTCGACGGACTTTATGATGGACTTTCCGAATGAACGGACTTGCCTACACACAATCCACCAAAGTCCGTCGAATCTGTACGTGATGACGTACGACCGGACTAAAACAAGGAAGTTCATAGCCAGTAGCCAATAGCTGCCCTAGCGTGGGTTTTTGTCCGTCGAACTAGCATACAGACGAGCGGACTTTTCGACCGGACTCGAGTTCGACGGATAGATTTAAAAGATGTTTCAAATCTAAGTCCGTCCAACTTTTGAGAAAACAAAGTCCGCTGGAGCCCACACACGATCGAATTGTCTGACGAAATCCCGTCCGCCGGGCAAAGTCTGCTGTAAAGTCCGCTCGTGTGTATGCGGCATTACACTTTGTCTTGCAAGGAGCATTTGGTAGTGAACATCTAGCCCATTTGGCTGACCCTGAAATATATTCCCCCAGTGATTTTTGGTGCCAGCTGGGTATAAGGTAAATAACCAAGACTCTGCCTAACCTGATGGTGTACAGATCTAATTGTGAGAGGTGCGGTTGGACAAGAAGGGTTTGTGCACTGCCTGTTAGCCTGTGCATATCATGTATGACATCTGACTATTTTTAAAGTCAAGTGGACCAATCTTAAGAGGTCAGTGGAGATTTGCTGCTTTGGGTAATACATTCATTCTAAGGAATATCCTATGCATATATTCTCTTGATTCATCAGGAGATGTGGGGGAGATTTACTAAAAGTAGTGCACACAGAATCTGGGGCAGCTGTGCATAGTAACCAATCAGCTTCTAGGTTTTATTGTCAAAGCTTAAAGTGGTTGTAACCCTAAAAAAAAAAAAAAATGCTCCTCTTCCTTTAAAGCATGATACATAGCACAGTGTTTTTACAGTGTCATTTGTCCAACACATGTTCTAAAATACCTGGTTGATCCTGCCTGTTCCTGTTTTCCCCAATGTGTACTGACCACGCTAATCATGGCTGTTGATCCATGATAGCATGATCAGATTGTGTGCCTCCGTCATCCTGCTCTCTCCTCAGTGCCTCTGCATCTCCCCCTCCCTCCCTGTCATTTCTATAGTCACTGTTGTGAGCCGATGTCCTCCCCGTCCCTTCCCTCTTGCCTCGATTCCCCTGTGGCTATAAAGTAATATATCTGTGGGGGTGATGCATTGCAGTCATTTGATCAGATTAAATCTCTGATCCCTTTACCCAATTCATATTTTTTCTGGTTCCTCCAGCAACGCCATGCCTATAATGCGCAGTTTGGTAGTTCCCCCCTGACCATCTACCAATTTGACATGGAATTGCTTCTCCGGGATGAATCCCTTGAAAAGCCATTATCAACTATATATAAGGCCCTACAACCAACCAACTGTGCACCAGGGTCTGGAGGGTCCTTGTGCCTTCTGGCTGGCGGGCTGCCAGAGCTGGACAGTGAGGATTGGGAAGATATCTGGGATTATTCCTTCTCCCACTTAGTTTCTTCCAGGGATCGATTCATCCAATTCAAAATACTGCATATTTTCCACCTTATGCCATATAAGATACACAAGATTCACCAAGACTGCTCATCATGCTGCTGGCATTTACTTGCATATGATTTGGTCCTGTTACCCTTTGCAAGCCTACTGGTGTCCTAAATTGTATTACCAGTTTAACTACTGTCCCTGTACCACAAAAGGCATCCTAGGGTTAGTGGAGGCCTTGGCTCCCTCTAGAGCAGTCCGTACTTTACTGGGTTTGCTCCTATTATTGCTCAGAAATTAATTATACTCAAATGAAAAGTCTCCTCTGCTCCCACCCTGAGCATGTGGAAGTCATTGGTTAACTCAGTAATTTCTTTATACAAGAAGACATATCTGAACAGGGGATGCTCTCAAAAATTCAAAAAGGTATTGGATATTTGACTGGAGACTGATGCCACTGCTGCAGTACAGGATAGTCCTATGAGTGACTCATCTTAGCGTGGGTTGCTTATCTGTTGTTTACATTTCTGGTTTTGTCATGCCCAACTAGAGGCCTCAAGCTCCCGGGTTTTGTGAAGAGGAAATGATTGACAACCAACAGTATGGTAGAGCTATATGTTATCCATACTGATTGTGTATTGCATGTGCAGGAGCACTTATAACCTTTATTTTCTTGCAGCAAGCTTATTGTTTTATGTTTGATCCCTTTTCCCTTGATCCCTATTTTCTTTTTGGGTTTTTCCGAGTCGGGGTATGCCCCGAGGCTCTGTTTTATACCTCTTTCAAAAAGTAATATATATAAATTACTTGTATCCCCTCTGTCTTAGGAAGATATAAAGTACAGTGTGTCCATTTTTTTAAATTATAATGCTAAGTACCTTCTTGCACAGCACTGCTGTAATGTCACATATCCTCCCTCTGCTGGCTTGCATATGTCAGAGGGGAAGCTCTGCCCCTCCCACTGTACTCACTTAGATCGTGAAGGAGAGTGGAGGGAGGACATGTGACAGCACAGTAGTGCTGTGCAATAAGGTATTTAGCATTATGATTTAGAAAACACACACACACTGTACTTTATACCTTCCTAAAACAGAGAGGATACAATTAATTTATGAATGTGACAGTACAACCAATTTATTTGAACAAGCTAAAGTTAGAAGCTGATTAGTTACTATGCGCAGCTGCACCGGATTCTGTGTGTTTTATAAAATCTCCCCCATAGTTGTGGTTTCCAAATTCTGCTAAAATAAGAACAAGATCTGATTAAAATTTTCAGGCATTCAGAAGAGGTCAACCTATCAATGAAGGTGTTCTTTACACATTTTGGGGTACCCACCTTTAATATGTAACTTTAGTTTTGGAAATTAACTGATTATGACAGGTTAAATTTAGGGAATCATGTAGGACCATCTCATTTCTCCTTTTACCTGCTTGCCGACCAGCCGCCGTCATTATACTGTATACATTATACAATGTCCGCCGGCCACCTGCGATCTCTCATCAGAGAGCCAGAATGGGGATCTGTCAATGTAAACAGACAGATCCCTGTTCTGACAGGGGAGTAGAGAGATATCTGCTGTTTCTAGTGATTAGGAACAGTGATCCCTCTCCTCCTCTAGTCAGTACACTGCCCCCACAGTTAGAAACATCTCCCTGGGGGGAACATTTAACCCCTTGATCGTCCCCTAGTGTTAACCCCTTCTCTGCCAGGGGCATTTATACAGTAATCAGTGGCTATTTTTAGCTCTAATTGCTGTATAAATGTCACTGGTTCCAAAAAAGTGTCAAAAGTGTCCGATCTGTCTGCCGTAATGTTGCAGTCCTGCTAAAAATCGCAGATCGCCGCCATTACTAGTAAAAAATAAATAATAAAAATGTCATAAATGTATTCCCTATTTTTTAGATGCTATAACTTTTGCATAAACCAATCAATATACACTTATTGCGATTTTTTTTTTTTTTACCAAAAATATGTAGAAGAATACATATTGGCCTAAACTGATTAAGATTTTTTTTTTTAAATTGGGGATATTTATTATAGCAAATAGTAAAAAATATTGTTTTTCTTTCTAAATTGTCGCTCTTTTTTTGTTTATAACGCAAAAAATAAAAACCGCAGAGGTGATCAAATAGCACCAAAAGAAAGCACTATTTGTGGAAAAAAAGTACATACATTTTGTTTGGGTACAACGTCGCATGACAGCGCAATTGTCAGTTAAAGCGACGCAGTGCGTATTGCAAAAAATGGCCTGGTCATTAAGGGGGCAAATAAAATTATGTGGCTCTCAAAATGGTGACAAAAATTGTTTGTGACAAAAAATATAAAAGGGGAAAAAAGATAAGCCAGAAGCAACAATATTATATAAATTACAATGACAATATATGTTGTGTATGAACACAATAAACTCAAGGTGAAGAATGTTCCAAAAGTGAAGGAATCAAAAACATAAAAAAAAGTTCTTGAATAAACAAGATAATGCAGCTCAAAGGTGAATCTTGTGTCGGGAAAAGTCTCTCTCACTCCTCCCGGTAAAGTCAAACTAAATCTTGTGTATAAACAAAGGATAAGGTGGCACGCTTACCAGACTTGGTGGACTAGTACGCCATACAGCATAGGAGCATCTACAGTTATAAAAAAACAATGTGCAGTAGTTTCAGGTGACGCTCCTGAAACTACTGCACATTGTTTTTTATAACTATATGTTACCAGCCTTGTATGAAACTTTTTTGGATTTATGACTTGATGTTTTACAATAAACCCACTATACAGTGTTACACTGTGTGTGTTTTTATGTTTTTATACCCATCTTTATGGATCACCAAGTTCACCTTTGATGTGGATCACTGCACCTTATGGAGCTCATTTTCTGACGGTGGATCCCCTCTGTCGATATTGGAAGTGGCCCATTCGCAGATCGTCAACTTCACATGCTGAATCCTGTTGAGGATATTCCTCATGAATGCTGGTTTTTTTTTTGTATAATCTTTACTTTCATTTTCAAATTTAAGACAGATTAACATTACAATAAGATAACATTTAAGGGGGAGGTATAGGGAGAGGGAGAGGGAAGGAGGTAGAGGGGGAGAGGGGATCATAAGGGAAGGAGTACATTTAACATGGTCCTAGTCCTGACCCATACATTTAGTCCATATGAGCAGGCCTCCCCTCCAAACTGGAAGGGGGTAAGGTGTACATAAGCTGTAAATCTAGAGTCCTTGTATATATGGCTCCCTCCTTCTTAACATTACAAACATCTTCCAGTGTTTTGGAGTATCTGGGTCAGACCAAAACCTATTGACTCCCCCCCGAATAACACAAAAAAAAAGGGAAAAATGGATACTGGGTATCCTGGGGTTGTAACACATCAATATACGTATAACAAATAAGAAAGAGGGAAGAAAAAGAAGTAGAGGGATAGGAAAGCTAGAGGGGTAGGAAGAAGCATGTGTAATGAGTCTCACCGGATTTGCTGATGTCTACACTTAAGTACATCCTGTGGTTGTTGACGGAAGGTTCGCCTGGACAAGTCTCCCAAAGGATGGATCTGCCAAAGCAAGGAGTGCAACATCTAGACTAGATGAGGCCATTGTTGTGTCATGCACGTGAGCTCTCCACGCTGCCCATGTAAGCTCAAAGCGTATACGAGTGTCTCTACAAGTGGCTGACCGACTCTCTGCCTCCATGATCTCCCCCACCTTTCCCAACCAGTCCTGTTCGCTTGGAATAAGCGAGCTCTTCCAGTGTTTTGGTATTAGGCGTTTTGCTGCATTGAGGAGGTGGGGGAGAGCACTTTGTTTATAGCGAGATAGGGGCATGGGGGGAATGTGTAGCAGAAAATGTTTTGGTAGTGTCGGGATTTCCATTCCCATGCTGTCTGCTATATGTTTGCCTACCATGGCCCAAAAAGGTGTTAACACAGGGCACTCTCACCAAATGTGGAGGAATGTGCCTTTCATACCACACCCCCTCCAGCATCTATCAGAAGCAGTGGGGTAAATTCTAGCCAGGGTTGTGGGCACCCTGTACCATCTTGATGAATGCCTGTTTGACTCCTATGCTGTATAGTATACAAGTCCACCAAGTCTGGTAAGCATGCCACCTTATCCTTTGTTTATACACAAGATTCAGTTTGACTTCACTGGGAGGAGTGTGAGAGACTTTTCCCTACACAAGATTCACCTTTGAGCTACATTATCTTGTTTATTCAAGAACTTTTTTTTATGTTTTTGATTCATTCACTTTTGAAACATTCACCTTGAGTTTATTTTGTTCATAAACAACATATATTGTTATATTCATTTATATGATATTGTTGCTTCTGGTTTATCTTTTTTCACGTTTATATTTTTTGGCACTAACAATTTTTGTCACCATTTTGGGTGTCACACTATTTTATTTGTACTTACCCTTTATGTCTAGTAGAGATGTTGGCAGCTTACTAGATTTATGCACAATTTTTCTATTCTTCTACCATTAAGGGGGCAAATACGTCCGGTCCTTCCAGTGGTTAAAGGTACAAGACAACATGATATGTGCAATAACATAATAAATCCTAGTCCAAAGCTATGCTTTTAAATTTGGCATATCATTCATTGCAAAATGTACACTCTTCAACCACCTGATGATGCATTGATGACCAGCATGTTGCAAGTGTCCATGAAATTAAGGTTCTGCCATCTAATATCTTATCAGCTATTTAGATATCTTTTAATTTTGACAGATTTGCTGCACTGGAAAATAAAATATGCTAGAAGCATGACTTATCAGCAGATCTCTAGATAACATAATCCACTTTAATTAATACATTAGGAAATCATTGCTGAAAACTGGCTACGATGCTAACCTGTGCCAGCAGGAAAATGTGTGAGGCATATGCACCTAACCTGTGATACAAAAGAGCACCTTGCTCAGATGTCCCCACTTTATACAACAACTATGTAGATCTTGCATCTCAAAGCAGCATTGTGCTGATCTACATCTTCAGTTTATGTCCATAAAGATAATCTTTCTGTTAAAGGCGAAGTCACAATAGCATATTTGCTTTTTTATTCATAACCAAACCCAAGAACACATACCTCTGGCTTTACGTTCCATACTGTTATAACAACCTGCTTCAGATTTTCATATGTAATTTATTATTAAAGGAATAATAAAAAAAATGAAAATTTGTTCTGTCAAGTGCAGTGCACCACCAAATGATGGCTGTTTTTCGTAAAGTATTAATATTCTAAGAAAATGTATTTACTATAGCCAGTCAAATATTCATACTGTACATGATTTACATTGGTTAATTGGAAATCAATGTACCTTGTTGGGTATTGGAAATTTTCCTTGACATCCAGTCATATAGTAGAAAGCTACTACTAGCTTTCTTGGGCATTATGCATGCATTCTTACCTGGAGAAGGATCCATTAGTCCCAAAGGAGTCTAGTTATACCTGCTTTATGTTTAGCGGTAAGCTGACTATTTCTGAGGCAGCCTCAAATCGACCAAGTCCACTTCTCTCAAAGCTCTCTTAGGGTATGAATACACTACATGTGGTGGGACTGCATTGGGCGTCTATTCAGCGGCACGCCCACCACATGGGCAAGCCAAAATGCCTTGTCACCTATGTGCCCAGTTCACACCACTACAGTGCACTGAAAAAGTACTGCTTGCAGTACTTTTTTTCAGTGCAGAACATTGCAAGGCAATCCACTTCCTCGCACCACGTGGCCAGCAATTTAACTTTGAGATGTCTGTGCCACATTTCAATAGTTATTTTTTTTTTTAAAAGAAGGAAACTGTGCCAGCTCAAACTGTGACTGCTCTGATCTTGGCTCCAACACACCGCACACCAGCCGCTACATTGTTCCTCCTGACCTCCTCCACCTGCATTGCCGCTGTGGACGAGTGCCTCTTACAGTGGAGAAAATAGATTGCACCTGCCTACACTCCACTTTTACATTGTGTCGCATTGAATGCGCCAAATGTAAAAGTGGAGCTAATTAAGACCAACTCTCTTTTGGCGTACAGAGAAAAACTAGCTCAAACAGATTTTGTGAATGTGTCTCTCGTACATTCTAATGCCCCGTACACACGGTTGGACTTTGTTCGGACATTCCGACAACAAAATCCTAGGATTTTTTCCGACGGATGTTGGCTCAAACTTGTTTTGCCTACACACGGTCGCACAAAGTTGTCGGAATTTCCGATCGCCAAGAACGCGGTGACGTACACCACGTACGACGAGACTAGAAAAGGCCGGTTCAGAACCAAGCGCGGCACCCTTTGGGCTCCTTTTGCTAATCTCGTGTTAGTAAAAGTTTGGTGAGAGACGATTCGCGCTTTTTCAGACTCGTGGCTTTCAGATCGTTTTCTGACGTTCAGTTTGTGCTTGTGGGTTTGTATCTGCTCTTCAGTGCGTGCAGTCAGTTCGTATCGGAGTTTTCTGTGTGATCTTGCCTGCTCGTTGCTGTTTTTCAGGTCGCTCTTCACAGGCCTTGCTGTTCTTCAGTGCGTTCTGTTACTTCGTTCTGAGCAGCCAACCGTTTTCTAGCCATGTTTCGTATGCGTACTCCTCGTAGAGTTCGTGCTGTGCGGGGGCTTGGTGTTGGGGTCCTGACCTTGACACAAGTCCAGTCCATGAACAGGGTGGGGAGGAGTTCATGGACCAAGAATTGGTTGCTTCAGCGTGACCAGTTCTGTCATATGCCTTTGTTCCGTGAGATCCGTGAGAATAATCCTGATGATTTCAGGAACTTTCTCAGGATGACGGACCCTGTGTTTCACCGTTTGTTGGCTTCGCTGACCCCCTATATCAGCAGGCAGGATACCTGCATGAGGCAAGCCATCACTCTGGAGCAGAGGTTGGTCGCTACCCTGCGGTATTTGGCCACAGGGAGAAGTCTGCAGGACTTGAAGTTCTCGACAGGCATCTCCCCCCAGGCTCTGCGGATCATTATCCCAGAGACCTGTTCTGCCATCATCCAGGTCCTGCAGAAGGAGTATATGAAGGTAAGATTTTTATCCTTTTATATCCCATTTTATTGTATTTAATGTTTGATAATATATTGTATTTCTTCCCTCATTCCCTAATTACCATGATTGTAATATGCTGTGAATGTCCCCTTTGTTCTCATGCATGCTGGATTTTTAGGTAATTATTATTTTATGTCCTTCATACATATTTGCCCTTCAATAACCTCCCCAGCATGGTGTCTCCTGGCCTATATTCACCTCATGTAGTCACTTAACAATGTATTTTATCAGCTCCATAGTAGTGCTTTACCCCAAACACCCCCTAAAATGTTTGGAAATGTTATTTTTGATTTAAATTCAGGCAAAGTGCCAGAGGCTTTTTTTTGTGGTGTCCCCAAATTTTTTTTAACCCTCCCCCCCCAACTGCTAAGTCAGCTGATCCCAATTCTCTATCTATCCTCAATCATCTATCTGCTGACTTTGCCAAACCCATACACACTATACCCACCTCTTTACTGGTCAGATTTAGGGATGAATTCCATAAGCATGTAGTGCAAGGGCCTGCCTGTATACTTTCCAATGGTACTGTTTAAAGTTTTTGTATCCTATTATTATCTTGATAGGTAATAGCAGAATGTTTAAATGTCCTCAAATGTGTACAGTGTGTATTTATATCTTTGTATTATGACACTTCTTACCTGTCCAGTGGTCTGCCAATAGTGTAACTAAGGAGGGGCTGTTCCAAGTAATACCCTGTATTTAGGCATTCATCTCTCAATGAAGTGAAGAGGGTTACCTGTCCAAGAGTTCCCCCCCCCTATAATGTTAGAAATGGCCCATGAGAGGGGGGGAGGGGGAATATGATAGGTGTACCTTATACTTTGGCCTTGTTAAATTCCCCTTAGTAAATGCTATCTGGAGGTTGCCCCAATAATGTTTGTGTCTAATCTGCTTGCCATGTTTCTGTGAAAAAATAGTAAGGTTTATTTTTTTTTCCTCAACAGTTTCCTTCAACGCCACAGGAATGGCAGACTGTGGCCTCCCACTTTGCCCAGCGGTGGGACTTTCCTAACTGCGGAGGGGCAATTGATGGGAAACACGTCCACATCGTCCCACCACCCAACTCGGGGTCGTACTATTATAATTACAAGGGGTTTAATAGTATAGTGATGTTGGCGGTGGTGTCGGCTAATTACGAGTTCTTGTATGTGGACGTGGGGAAGAATGGCCGGATGTCCGATGGTGGAGTGATCACCCAGACGGAGTTCTACAGGCGTCTCCAGAATGGCAGCTTGGACTTGCCACCTCCAGAGGACAATGTTGAAGGTCTCCCATTTGTGTTTGTTGCTGATGAAGCATTTGCGCTGGGGGACCACCTGATGCAGCCATTCCCAATGAGGACCCTTACCCCGGAACAGAGGGTTTTTAATTACCGGCTGGCCAGAGCCCGAAGAGTGGTGGAGAACACATTTGGAATCCTGGCCAGCCGGTTCCGATTATTTCAGACACCCATCCATATGGCGGAGTATAAACTGAACCATATAATACTTGCCTGCTGTGTTCTCCATAATTTTTTAAGAAAACATTCAGCCAACTATGCTGGCTCAGTTGGGCCTGAGGCCGGAATCCCTAATCCATCAACACTGACGGCGCTTGAAAGTGGCCGTCCTGGCTTGCCCTCCCTGAATGCCCGTGATGTCCAGTTACGCTACCTGGAGTTCTTTGCGGGTAGGGGGGCTATCAATATGCCAGACAATCTGTGACACCTTTTTCAAATAAAAAACAACCAAAAGAAATTCTTGGTGGACATTTACTGCTTGTGTTTGTTTTAGCTGACCCTGACAGAAATGTGTTGAGTGCAGAAAATGTCGTGATTGGGTAACCTTAGAAAAAACAGTGTTGGCTGGTACTTACTAAATGCAAAAACACATTTCACTACAAGTGCACTTGCAACTGCACTGAACCTGCACTTGTAGTGCAAAGAGGATTTGCCCTTAGGAAATAACCCCCATTTTTGCATAAAACAGCAATTACATCACCCCAAAAGTGTTGTAGTGTTGAGACAATAATCCACACATTCTTGAGTAAGGCACTTTTATACGTGCACAATCACATGTGCATTTCCCAAAGGTTTTTAAAACAAACCAACATGTTTGTTGTATAACAATGTTTGCAGTAGCATTATGAAAAATCAAAATATCCATTTCAGATAAAACAGGCCTGTGTAAAACCAACAAGAAAGCCAAAAAACTTGAACTTACAAAGTTCACATTAGGTAAAACCTGAAGGCTATATCAGACATCAGTATTTAGGAACTGGGTTTGATATAGCGTTCAGATGGGGGGAAATCACCCCTGGAAAAGCCAAATTTGGAAGATGCACACCAATTTACGAATGTCAACATGTGCTATCTGCCATCAGGGGGGATCAAGGGACGTGTTTGGGGGGAGCAAGCCCTTCCTCAACGCTACTTTAGAATTGAGGAAGGGGTTGCACCCCCAAAACGCGTCCATTGATATCCTGTGATGGCAGATAGCACATGTTGGCACACTTTGTGCATCCTCCAAATTTGGCTTTTCTAAACATTTAAAAAATTTTGGTACGATAAAACAGGTGATTTTGTGGGGTTTAAATTCGCCCCAAAGCATCAATGATGTTGTTATTATTTTTTTTAATAACATCAGTGATTTGTTGCTGGATGTTTTGCAATTGGAGATTACACCCCATGATCTCCCCGATCAGGATCTGGGCACTTTCAGATGTAAAGCGTTCTGGATCACGATCACCTAAAAAGAGATAAAGAACAAAAAAAAGGTCTCAAAAATCTGCCACCATCCATCTCTTTTACCTGAGCCTGTGGTCGCAGACACTCACCTGTTGTGGTGCCAATCTCCACCACATCTTCTTCTTCCTCCTGCTCAGCTTCTTGGGTTGGTGTTTCCCCTTCTTCCAGAGGTGGGGGGTCTCTGGTCTCCTGGGATGAGGGGTGTCCTCCGAGTCTTTTCTCCCCTATGTAAAACAAAAATGGTATACTTAGCACACAGATATTTGATGGCAGAACTAGAAATAGGAAACATTGCTCGGAAGTGGGGTACAATTGTCTATTTTAGCAGAGTTCCAAGATGTATATTTTTTATTGCCCTTTGTCAAGCTGCAATACTTTACCTGTTTGGTACAAGCTTCACAGATGTAACCCCCCCTATAGTATACACTGGAGCACCTGTGTGGCCCCCCTAATAAAAATGGTGTTCTTGTGTCCCACACTAGTGCTCCAGTGTCCAGATGTGAAAACAGCTGCTCAGTGTCCTCTCCTTACACACAATCTAGTTTGCATTTCATTCTAGTAACAAACCCATCTCCACAAACAAATATTTGGCATCCAAGTAGGCCCCCAAAAATGTGTGAAAATGCATATGGCCTAAACAATGGTGTTCTAGAGGCCGAAAGAAAAATGTTTGATACGAACGAATAATGTGCCCATGAACATTAAAGTTGACCTTTTGAAACGTTACAACTAATAAAAGCATATGGAGCAGAACGAACGTAATAAAGACAGAAAGAATAGGAACACAGCACAACTACTTACTTTTTTGCAGCACTCTCCGGATCTTTCGGTTCTGCTCTGGCTCTCTCAACTTCAGGTCCGACCACTGCTTCCTGAGCTGATCTTTAGACCTTCGTACCCCGAAATTCCGCTCTAGACTCCTGACCACTTTCGCCATGATCTTGGCCTTTCGGATGTTCGGGTTGGGGTAAGGCCCATATTTTCCGTCATAGTCGGACTTCCTCATGATGTCGACCATCTCCAACATCTCCCCAAACGACATATTTGTGGCCTTAAAACGTCTCCTTCTGGATCGGGACGTGCCTGGATCCGCCCTTTCCTCCTCCTCCTCCTCGTTGCTACAATTAGCCCGCACCTGCTATATGTCCGCCATCATGCTCTTCCCCCACTGCGCCGAACGAAAAGGGGCGGGGAATACACTAGAAAGAACGTCAGGGGCGGGCGGAGTTACACGCATGCGCAGTGTATATAAAGCGTAACACGCGTGCGTATTACGTTTGATCTGTGAGCGGAGGAAGGAGCATTGGACGCGGCGATCGTAAGAACGAAAGTAAGAGACAAACTTGGGCCTATACTGCTTCTAGATTGAGGCCTATATTGTAACAAGATTAGGAGAGTTTTGTGTGACATTAGGCTTTGTCTTGTGTTGTGTCTTGCAGTGAACATGGATATGGTCCTGAAAGATAAGGACTTCATTTCAGTCTTCATAGAGATGCTAAGTGAGCTGCCCTGTCTGTGGGAGATTAAACACCCCCATTACAAGAACCAAGCAAAGAGGAAGGCAGCACTGGAGCAATTGTGTGAAATTGTGAAGCAGGTGATCCCCACGGCAGACATCACTTTTTTACAGATTTTCATTGGTGGCCTGAAGAGCACATATCTGAGGGAGCGTAATAAAGTCCTGGATTCACAGAGATCCGGAGCAGCAGGTGACATCTATGTCCCCAGGATGTTGTACTACGACAGGCTGCACTTTCTGGCAGGCCAGAATGAACCCAGGCCATCCCTCTCCAGTCTTCCTTCCACGCTTCCTTCCCCCCCGGCTGAGGCTTCGGACGCCCAACCTGGGCCTTCTAGGCCGCATGTGGAGGAGCCCAGATTGAGCCAGGTATAGCATTCCTCTAAATATTTCTGCTTGTACAATCAATGATGATAACTAGATGTTAGTTGGGAGTACTAATTAAGGATTGTGATTGATGATGCAAAACATTACAACTATGTCCCTTTTTCATACACAGGGAAGTCTCAGCCAGGAGGTGGCTGGGCCGAGCCGGCTGGCTGATCTGCAGGTCCCTCCATCCCCCCTGGAAACAGAAAGTGGCAGTAGGAGGAGTGCCCTAGAGGAGGCGGCTATCAGATTCTTTTGTAGGGCTACAGAGGTCCTGGGAGCACCACACACCAGGCAGGAGAACATTGCTGCATTCATAGCATATAAAATGCAGAGGATGGAGGAGGGCCAAAAAGCCATGTGTGAGGCCCTCATATCTGAGGCTCTGGAGAAAGGTGTAAGGGGCCAAATTACACCTCACACACAGCTTTGGGATGGTCCTCCTCCTCCTCCTGCAGGTCCTACTCCTCCTCTAGGTCCTACTCCTCCTCCTGCCACATCTCCAACTGCACAGCCACAGCCCGGAAGGAAGTGTGAAAGGAAGACCAGAGAGTGATTGCCCTGGATCCAGTCTGGTCCGCCAAAAGATGCAGCCTCTTGTGGTACCACAGCCTGGGGACACAGATGTCATCTGCTGCTATCCGAGTCTCTGTGAATCCCGGACCAGACTGCCCTCCCTTACATATGGACTCCTCAGGCCACCAATTTTGATGTTTAAGAATTGATGTCTGCCGTGGGGGTCCCAGGCTTCACTAATTTCTGCTGTTGATCCAGTGTTGCCTTCCTCTTTGTTTGGTTCTGATCCCTTAATAAAGGATTTTTGTTTTGAATTATACTCTCCTATGTGTTTTACTTCAAAAATGACAGTTGGTTTGTGAGGATTCAGGTACATTTCAAATATACAATGTGAAATGAACAAGAGTCACCAACAACAAACAATCTCCTTGAGATTAAATAATAAAAGATATCAATGGTGTTGGGGTAACTTGACACACAAAACACACACAAAAATATTCTGGAGTAAAAATAAAAATAACATTGAACAAAGATCAGCCTTGGAAAAAATCCAAACATTAAAGAAAAAAAAAGGCTTAAAATCAAAAAAAAAAAACATAAAAAATATAAATCTGTCAGATGTGACAACTAATAACAATATATTCAGGGAATCCCACTAAAAAAACACAAATCAAACTTTGTGAGAAGTGTGTGTGAATATGAGCAGCAAAACTACTTAATTCTTGTCACATTATAAAGAAGAAGAGAGTGCGCTGTATTAAACCATTTTTTACATTGCAGCGTGACGAAAGTGCTGTATCCATTGCAAACGCTAAGTTTACCAGAACGAGCTGTCCCGTGTCGGAATTTCTTCTGAGCATGCGTGGCACTTTGTGCGTCGGAACAGGCCACACACGGTCGGAATTGACGCCATCGGATTTTGTTGTCGGAAAATTTTATCTCCTGCTGTCCAACTTTGTGTGTCGGAAAATCCGATGGAAAATGTCCGATGGCGCCCACACACGGTCGGAATTTCCGACAACACGCTCCGATCGGACATTGTCCATCGGAAAATCCGACCGTGTGTACGGGGCATAAAAGTGGCACATGTGCCAAATTCAAATACAAGTTCTAGACAGGTGTATGAATTTGGTGCATTTTTCACTAGTTTTAAAATGGATGAGAGACATTTTTGCAAAATCTGCCTGCACCAGCCTTTATGACTCCCGGGGAATGTGCCTAAGCTGATAACACACAAACATACAATTTTAATTTATCATGTCTTTATTGAACACACCCATTAAACATTCACAGTGCTGGAGGAAAAAGTAAGTGAACCCGTTTGGTTAAAAGCTGGTAGAACCTCTTTTGGCAGCAATATCTGACAGACATGCACAATGTTCAGGCAGAATTTTCGACCATTCCTCTTAACAAAACTGCTTCAGCTAGGACACATTTGTAGGATGTTTGGTGTGAATGGCTCCCTTGAGGTCATTCCACATCATCTCTATGGGGTTAAGGTCTGGGCTCTGACTGGGCCACTCCAAAATGTGCATTTTCTTTTTCAGAAGCCAGTCTGTGGTGGATTTAACTTGGCGCTTAGGATAATTGTCTTGTAGGATATTTTGAATATATTTAATGGACCACTCATATGCCACATCTATATATAAGTCAACCCCAAAATTTTAAAATATAGTTTATCGGACTTTACTGACACAAAAAGAAACTAACAATATATGTAATAAAATGTATTGATTTCTAGATGTTGTATGGTGTGCTCCCTTTTTGTGCCAGCAAAGTCCAGTAAAATATATTTAAAATTTTGGCTGCAGGATATTTTGGTAAATTTGGGAATTTTCGATGATGGCAAGTGGTCCTGGTCTTGCGGCAGCAATGCAAGCCAGAATCATGATATTTTAATGTTGGTAAGCTGTGCACCTTTTGTGCCATACATAGTGCTGAGTATTCTTTCTCAACCATTCGACTTTTTTTTCATCAGTTCACAAATCATTTTCCCAATAGGGTTGAAGTTTTTTGGCAAACTTCAGATGTGCAGCAATTGTTTTTTAAGAGTAAGGGCTTCTTCTGTGGTGTTCTGCCATGGACACCCTGCCTGTTCAAACACTTACGTATGGTCGACTCATGAACAAGGATGTGGGTACCTACTGCTAGGAAGAGTAGCCACAGTACTAAACTGTCTCTATTTGTAGACAATTTGTCTAACTGTCAACTGATGGATGCTTAAACACTTTGAGATTGCTTTGTATCCCTTTTCAGCCTTATGCAGATCCACTTCTCTTGAACTTATGTCTTCGGAGAACTCTTTTTTGTGATGCATGGTTCACATCAGATGATGTTTCTTATAAACAGCAGTCTTAAAATGTTTGAGTGTGTTTTATCAATCAATGTAGCGCTAAACCACACCTCCAAAACAAATTTCATTATTTGGACTCCAGGTGTGCAAACTACTGACTTTAGTTAGCTTTCGTTGTAGTAATTAGTCTATAGATTCACTTACTTTTTCCTCCAGCCCTATGAATGTTTAACGGGTGTGTTCAATAAAGACACAAGAAATTCGAATTGTTTGTCTGTTCTCAGCTTAACCTCCCTGGCGGTTTTCCCGAGTGTGGCTCGGGGTTAAAAATCAGGACCATTAGCGGTAACCCCGAGCCACACTCGGGATTACATCGCAGGATCCTGGTGCCTCCTTACTTACCTTGTCCCCGGGATCCTGCGATGTCCCCCGCAGTGTCCGTAGGCTCTGTCCTCATCCGAAGCCTCTCCTTGCCAGGCTCCGTTCCCTGCGAGTGTCGCGACGCACGGGGGCGGAGCCTGGCGGCAAATTCAAAAAAATGTCAAAATCATAACACATACAGTACTGTAATCTTACAGATTACAATACTGTATGAAATGATTTCACATCCCTTTTGTCCCCAGTGCTTTGTCCTATGCCCTGCATGCAGTTTTATGTGATATATACTGTTCTTTCTGCCTGCAAACTGGAGATTGTCCATAGCAACCAAAAAGTGTCCCTTTACGTCAAAAGTGGCTTTAGACCAGCTAGAAAACAGCGATAGTAAATTAGAACACTTGCAGAATTGAGCGATAGTGAATCGTGGGGAAATTTATTTTATTACTATTTATTTTTATTTTTTTTTTATTATTTATTTTTATTTATTATATTATAATTTATGTTTTTGTGTTTCAAACTTCATCATACTCGGGGTATCTACTAGACTCTTGTTTGGACAGATTTAAGTGTGTTATTGTTAACAATTACAGACCTACAATATAAGACGCCAAATTTCCATGCAAAATAATTGTACCGCTTTCAGCACCTAAAATCCAAAATAATCATACCGCCAGGGAGGTTAAGCACATTGGGGTTGATTTACCAAAGGCAAAGAGACTGTGCACTTTGGAAAGTGCAGTTGCACTCTGCAAGTGCAGTTGCTCCAGAGCTTAGTAAATGAGGTAACGCTTCACTTTGCAAAGAATACCCAATCACTTGCCAGGAAAATAAAAAAATCAGCATTTTTGCTTGCACATGATTGGATGATGGATGTCAGCAAAGCTTCTGCTCCTTTACTAGGCTCTGGAGCAACTGCTCTTGCAAAGTGCATAGTCTCTTTGCCTTTAGTAAATCAATCCTATTGTGTTTGACAATTGTTGTGCCTTAGATGAGGATCAAATCACATTTTATAGCAAATTACTGCATAAAACTAGTTAATACCAAGAGGGGAGGTGAAGGGTTTAGGCAGGGAAAAGGCGGTACAGCACCTCCTTACCACCTGTCTAATGCTCTCTGAATAGCTATCTGAATGTGGATCATACTTCAGGGACCAAAGCAAGTGTGAATGAGCCCTTATTAAGTACAAGCAAAGAATCTAGGTGGTCAAAACCATGTTTACTGCAAAGTCATGCCTAGCCACCAATAATATCTCCCTTTTTTGTTTCACTAGCTCTCACCCCTAATCTAAGCTATTGTAAGGAATATCATATATCATAAAAACTGACAAGGGGTTCTGAGGGGAGATTATGGGATTATGAGTAGAATAACAAGGACAGATAAAGTACACAATAATATTTTGTGAAGACAAGTTACTGTCACCATAGAAACAAGGAAAAGCCATAAAAAAGGGAAAATATAATATATTTTTCAAATTATAAAAAAAAATATGTGTATAAAAGAGCAAATGTAAAAAGTGGTTATAATGCTTTTAGATTTCAAATTACACATTTTCTTCATAAACACATACTGTATATTATAATAATATATTCATGACCAATTTGTTTCTACTGTATGAGAGGTCTACTAAAGATAAAAGGAGCACAATGACACTTAGATACTCTACACTGAAAAGCTTGAATCTTAAAAGATACGGTATTTCAGTAAATATATGTTAAGTATTAAAGCTGAACAAACAGACTTAAAAAAACACCAACAAATGCATTTGTGTGTACATTAAAAAAAGAACTAAATGTATATTGAAACAAATCCAGCCTTTGAGTATGACTTGAAACTCGCCCCTTGTAAACCCCTGCAATTAGGCTCTGCTGCATGCACATGTGCTAACAAGGAACTTGCTTGTAAGGGGGGGGTAGAGCAGGGTGGTGGTCACCTCCTCCAAGTTTCCCTCCTCATTGGGTGCAAGGGTCACATTAGAGGCCTACCCCAGGATGGGTTCTTCTGGGCTACGCTAGGCACCTTAACAGGATCACTTGCCGTGCACATGGGGCACCTTTACTTCTGTGCTATTTTCATCAATGCCCTGGGACAAGGCTGAGGCTGCCGTGGGGGGAATACTCAAACCTTAAGGTTTTAAGGGCCTTTAAGGGCCTTTACTATTAGGGATTAATGTACACTTGCACCATAACTGTTCTCCAGTTAACTCTTGGGTCTCTGTGACAATGTACACATTCTCAGTAACTTGCATTTAAGGGGGACACACTGAGCCCTGTCCACACCCATTTCTCCAGCGTATCACCACTACCTCACTCCCAGTAACAGTATGGGGTCCTGCCGTGCACTTAGTGCGGACTCTATGCGTGCACTTAACTTCACTTAACCTCTTCCATACCTGTTTTTAGGCTGGTGACCTCTGCGGTGTGACTCTGACCCCATTGCTATGGGAGACAGACCACTCATGGAGAGAGTGTTGACAACAGCTCCTTCCTGCAAGAGGCTGTCCCACCTATCTCAGGCACATACTTAAATACAGGCTGCTTGGTGAACTTTGGTTACCCTAGGTAACCACTTGAACTCCACATTGTGTTCATGCTTACGGAGCTGTCTTCTTACGCTAATGCGATTAATGACCAAACTATAGACAATATGTGCCGGTTACTTACATTACACCCTTTGAGTAACTTTAGACCAGGCGGGAACAAGGTTTCAATGCTTTACTTAGAAAAGTGTAGAATGAACATCTCAAAGTTCAACAAGAACAGGGTTTGTGCTGCCATGGCATACCTGCAAAGGTAAAGTCTGTGCATAGATAGGAGTCCATCAGTGGCATTTCCAAGTAGCTGGTATCTTCGAGGACGAGCCCCAGGAACAGAAGACCTGGTACAGCTTTCCAATCTTCCCCTTCACGGGGTTTTCTCACGGGCTCTCGGCCCACTCTCTCTACTTCCCTCTCTCTGGGGCCTTTTACGGGCTCTGGACCTCTCTATTCAGTGAAATCCACACATCTTTCCTTCTGAAGGTGTATCACCATAAAACGTGCTAAAGTGTCTTCCAGTGTTGCCCACAAGCATATATGCTCACCTTCTTGCGTGTGACACAGTGGTTACACTCTGTCAAACCAAGCTTTGGAGACACTCCTGTGCTCTAATGGAAACCGCTGTGTAGATCTCCAATGCTCTCAATCAAGGTTATATATGCAAAAAGAAAAGGGACTCCATAGTGCAACATTGCATGATGTAATAAAACGTTTTATTGAGAAAAGACTAACTCCCCTTGTGGGGGTACTCACATACTGTGGGTGCGTTAGTGCACCATCCTAAACAGATTAAAAACGGCCGATCTCGTGGTATGGCGTGCGGTGCGGTGTGTCATACGAACTCTCCCTCTCTCTCTCTCTCTGCTGACAGCTCCGTCCAGGCCCCTCCCCTACGCGTGTTCGGCACCGGGATCACGTGCCTTCATCAGGGGGAAACCCGTCCACATATGTAAACGCCATTCAAACCACACATGGGAGGTATCACCGCATGCGTTAGAGCGTGAGCAACAATGCTAGCACTAGACCTCTTCTGTAACTAAAACATGTAACCTGTAAAAACTTTTAAAGCATCGCTTATGGAGATTTTTAAGTACTGAAGTTTGCTGTCATTCCATGAGTGTGCGCAATTTTAAAGTGTGATATGTTGGGTATCTATTTATCGGCATAACATCATCTTTCACATTATACAAAAAAATTGGGGTAACTTTACTGTTTTGTTATTTTTTTAAATCATGAAACTGTTTTTTTTTTTTTTTTTAAAAACACGTTTGAAAAATTGTTGCGCAAATACCGTGCGAGATAAAAAGTTGCAATGACTGCCATTTTATTCTCTAGGGTGTCTGCTAAAAAATATATATATATATATTGTTTGGGGGTTCTGAGTAATTTTCTAGCCAAAAAATTATGATTTTTACATGTAGCAGAGGAGTGCCAGAATAGGCCCGGTGTGGAAGTGGTTAAACATTAGATTTTGGGACGTGTTTTCCTATTCCGGTGTGCCTCCTATTGGTCCCTCCTAGCACCCTTCATATATGGGCGATGTTTATTGATTTGTCCCTGGGCGCTATGATGGACGATACTTTCTGTCTTTACTTTGGTCAGCTGATGTATCTGTGCTACTCATTAATCACACCTACTGTAAATGCCAAACTCATGTAAATTTTGTTGAAATACTTTATATGATATGATGAATAACTAATATCAGTCATTCTGTGCCTTCTTACTTCTAGAATGGTGTTGTTCTAACTACTTTTACACCCCATAGCAAAGAAATTAACTTCTGAAATGCGTCAGCAATTTACGTTTGACTGGTCCTGGGAGACCACCATCTTGTCAACAGATACTTTGGAACATCTCCTCATACTGATTTAGATTGTTTTTGATGTCATATCATTACACCAGCCACGATTTGCTTTAATAATGTATTGGTTGTCCAAATAAAGCTTGTATCTATGTTTTATACTGTGTTAACCTTTATATCTTTATTTTGATTATTTGGGCCTTTTTGTTTTTGTTCCTTACATATCTAGATCGACTTTGGGATGATGGCCTAACCCATTTTCTGCCTATACTTCTACTCTGTGATGTTATGTTAATAATATGTAAAAACTTTTAAGCTGAACACTGAGTAAAATCAAAATTTACCTTGGAGTCAGGCTCCCCTGCACCTCATAGGAAAATGCTAAATTTTGTCTAGGGGTCACATAAAAAGCAGTATTACTGTACTCCTTGCTTCAGCAGGCTTCCTTGCACCTACACAACTGGTCCCCAGAGGCCGCTTTTCTTTGCTGCTCTTCAATCCTACATTGTAAGTGGGAATGCTGTGGGACCAAAAGTAACATTTTGGGACATCTTTTACTTTTGTCAAGATCTGGATGCTTGATGGATACTGTATTCATGCTCTTGCTGCGAGCAATAAAAGTAAAGTATTTATTTATATTTTAATACATTCACTTAATGAACTTAGAACACAGTCAAGACAATTCATGGGACTGATGGATTTTAATTCTAAGATGGTTGTTTGGCATTTACAAAATATATACTGGCCCATGACGGCAAACGCCAAAGCCCATTCATTTTTTGGAGTTTTTATATAAGTATTAAAGGTGATATTTTAATTATATGTGCAGTGTGTTTCCATACCATTGTTTATTGCTCATATATACATTCTTTGTACGATTAGGGGTGTTGAGGTTATACTGGTAGGAGGTTTGAAATTGCTGAAAGTTTGAGGATAGTCAGTTATATTGCAAGATTCTGGTTGTTTATACAATGATTTTTAGAGTATGCAGACACTGGATGCCCTCCAGGAACAAACCGTTTTTTTCTAGTTTCGTAGCATAATGCAGGAGTGATTGATCAATGTTGATTCAAATTTAGCTTGTGTAGAATCTGTAAGTGTAGATTCTCCACTTTAGAAGTGCAATACATACAGTATTGACTTTCTGCATGTGATATATAGGATTTTCCACTTTATGAATGCATATATTATTGACTCTCTCTTATGATGGCACACTTTACCAAGTCTATAATGGGGTTTAGCCTGTGCTATAGTAACAATACAGCTGGGTACACAGAAACGAATACTAATCCTAAATATTTAATGATTGTAAATTATCACCACATTTTCAAATGGTATGATGTTAGCAAAGGTTATTGGAAGTAGGGGGCATAGCAGGGTGTATAAATGGTGGCTTAAGTCAAATATACACTGTAACAGTATTGTTACAATTTATTTTTGTCTATGCTTATGCTCAAATCTAAGCCTTGTTTTTGTATGCCTCATTAACTCTTCTTAAAATGGTTATAAAGCCTAGACATTTTTTTTTACCTTAATGTATTACTTACATTAAGATAAAAAAAATGTTTAGGCATCAGGATCCCCCCTCTTCTACCCCCTCCCTATACTTATCTGAACGCTCATTTGATCCAGTGCTGTGACCATCTGCAGCTCTTCTCTCCCCTCAATTCCTGGTCTCACAGGTTTTGCTGTCAATCAAAGCCAGTGATGATGGAGTGGGGGGCAGGGCCGAGTCCTGCTGTCTGCGTCTATAGATGCAGACAGCAAGGCTTGGGAGTGAGCGATTCCATTGCACAAAGTAGGTTAGTATAAACCTGTTTGTTATTAAAAAAAAAAGATACATTTACAATCAATTTAACCTTCCTCCCATTGCCCTAGTCACCCCTTCCCTTGATATCTCAGCTTTTTTTTTTTTCTTTTTGTTCATAATTTTATTTTGTCAAATTAGAAAAAAAAATACTTTGGTAAATTAACGTAATCTTGTTTTGTACCAGATGAAGTATCGTAGGAGAATGCGGAGGAATTATGAACTGCTTTAATTCTCAGACAGAAGGAAAATATATTGGTTATTGTAGTGAGAAGAGAATTCTGGCTCTGCCTAACCAGGTTTATAATTACTAAATCACACTGATTTAAGTACACCTTTTGAACCAAGCCAACTTCATATTAGCCATATAAATTTTTTGCCACAGTCTGTGGCAACAAAATCAGTTTTCAAGGTGGCAGCCCTAAGACTGTCAAAATGTGGCTGTCCTTTCTGCACCCTATGCTGGTGACTTCATCTGTAGGTATAAAGAGCACAACACTACCAACCTTTGCTACGTTAAACTTCCCTAAAAGCCAATACTAGCCTCAAGTAGCCATTCATCTTAAAGTGGAGTTCCAGGCAAAAAGACAATTCGGTCTCAAACAATTGACCACCCCAGCCCCCTCGATTTCTTTTTCTTTTTTTTTTTTTGGTACCTTTTTTGCATTTTTTCTTCTGGACCTTTGTCCTATGCCACCACAGCAAGGTAACTCACTTCAGCGGTTGTATCCAGCCCTCCACCTTCCCCACACTGCCTTCTGGGACCTGCGTGTGTCCCAGAAGATGACAGGATCATTCAGAAAGTGCCGCTTTACTTCCGGTTTCCCTTTCTTGCAATTCCGGCACCTGCACCCGAAGCCAATGGCCAGATCAGCTTGGGGTGCCGACATCGCAGGTTCCCTGGACAGGTAAGTGTTCTTTTATTAAAGGTCAGCAGCTACAGTATTTATAGTATTTGTAGCTGCTAACTTTTATTTATTTTTTCCCCAGGCTGGAACTCTGCTTTAAGCCAATGTGGGATGTGGGTTAAAGAAGCATGTTACAAACATTAATGCAAAATATTGTTGAAAATGTCATCTTGTTTTTGAATTGAAACTATATTATCTAAATCACAAAGAAGTGATACAAAGGTTAAAAAGGTTAGTTAAGCTTATTTCAAATTGTGCCAAAACTATTAAATTTTGTGTTTTTGTTGGAGCAGGATGAAGACATGCTAGCAGGGGATTCTGAGTCTTCTAAAGAGATGGAGCATTCAGTCACAGCACTGGAGCAATTATTTTCCCAGGGCAGTATCCTTTACAAATGAACTTGCAAAGACATCACATAAATTTGGTCTTATGCATCTGTGTTTCTTTTTTTATCACACTTAGCACTATTGTGTCTAAAATCAGAAAGTCAGGGTTTAGGTTACTATGTATTACAAGTAACGTGCATGGACATTCTCATATAGAGGGCTGTACTGTTTGTAAATACTGGAAGAATCAATGGGTTCTTACTAAAAGTCTTCAGCAGTGGACTGTGCTAGGGAAGAAATAGGGGTAGGTGATCACGACTTTGAAGATTCAGGTCATAAACCACTACTTCCAATGAGTAATTACAAATGCTTATTCTGTAGAGGTGCAGCCAGCAGCAAGCAAAATAAAGAGTGCATGCTATGGAGATTGCAGAAGGTTATGATTGTCAGATTCAGGTAAGTATGCATCCAGGATGGGATGGCAGCTAGGCTAGGAAGGCAGGGGGATAAGTGTACTTTGTATAAAAGTAGAGTAAACCTTTAGCCATTAAACTGGGCATAATATAAACTACCTCATATTCCCATGCACTTCCTGATATGTCCTGTTTGATTCAACATTTTTATCCTTTGCCCAATCAACATTCATTCTGTTTTTAGCCTTGCAATAGGTGCTTACCACTATTCTTCTGTTTATCAAACTAGCATCCTTTCCTCTACATCCAATTGGCAGTGAAGCTCCACCCCACCACCTCTCCCTGCACTACAGTTAGTGATGTTATTGTTTTAATGACAGTGCTTTTTACAGGCAATGTAACAACAATAGTCTAATCCAGGGATGAATACCAATGCAATGCCCCCATGATTTTTATTATTTTTGTGACAATAATTTGTTGCAGCCTTTTTTTATGATGAGGATATGGTGGTGCTTCAAAAGAGTACCAGGAACTGTAGTTCTAGAGAGTCATTAATTATGCATACAGTGGGCAGTACTTTGACAGACCATGATTCTGAGGCTCAAAACTGGATATTTATAGATATATATATATTTTTTTAATGGAGGCATGGAGTAGTGTGATGGATTGAGGACATCTATACTTTATGTTCTTGTTGCATTGCCCAGAGTTTAGCTGTAAAGATAGAAGAGTTTACAATTCATTTAAGTTTTTATTTCAGTGTTTTTCATCTGTGTACCAGAAAATGCAGGCTAAGCTGTCAACATGGTTTATGCAAACTTGGATATAAAGTGGAGTATTCAGCCTTAGGGAACATAGAACACTTGGCGTTATCCTTTTTGTCATATAACATCTGCAGCTAGAGTTAACTGACAGCAACTTAACACCTGCTGCACAATCTCCATCAACAAAAGTGTTCCCTTGTATAGCTGGCAGGGGTCTGCTAATCTGTTAGCCCAGGGGGGAGCTGTGATAATATCATTATACTTGGACAGAAATCCTACTGATAAGTATCTCTAATCTTGCAAATAATCTTTTTACGTATATCAGACAGATAACACTTAACCCTAACAGGTAGCTTTAAAGTGTAGCAGCATGTGTATAATAAGGGAGACTGTGGCTGAGAACTACAGTATTGAAATATTTCATCCACCTGTATGTCAGTGAGGGTTCTCATTTTCCAAGGTATAGCTAGTACTAGTTAGTCACATTCAACTGATAGCTTCTTCAAACCACTTCTTTCAGTTGAATTCAGTTCCAGTGAGTATCGGCAAGGTACACATCTTTGCGTGTCATCTCAGCAAATGAATAACCCAACATAAGAAGGCAAATTCTACAAGTCAAAAGTTGGGAGTTGTCTTCTTACATCTTAAAGTGGATGTAAACTCTCACATATACCCAGTGAAGTAAACAGCCTCAGATTATACATGGGATGAAACAAATCTCCCTACATAAGTTTTACATGTATATCTGCTTTTTTCATCTTTATATACTGTTTAGAAAGTGTACATCGTGTTAGGAGATTTTCTATTCCTGGTTAGCACTGCAGTGAGGCCTGTGCATACACCCAAGACAGCTGATTGGAGGAAAGGCACACACCTCCTCTCATCATAGGTAGACTTTCAGCTCTGTCCCTTGAATCATTTAGGGCTCTGCTAACCTATTTATAGCATCCTCTCCAATAAAGTTACGGGACATAGTGCTTTGAAGAGAGATAACAAAACACTGCAGATATATGTGCCCAGCTCAAATTGTATGAATCGGGTTTACATCCATTTTAAGGAAAAAGGAACAGTCCTTGTACAGAGAGAATAACTGGTTAACATGATGTGTGAAAGAGACCATCTAGCTCAAATAGGAACAACCATCCCTGAACAGGGGTGAGGGGGCTTTGACACCATCTTACTTCCAAATATAATGACCGTTTAAAATATCTACCCCAGCAATTTGACAACAGTTCACACCTTTATTCGTGTAAATTGAAGAATTGACACCTATGTAAACATCCTCACACTAAGGCAGGCCATACATTATACAATTTTCTTCCCTTAAACCAGAGTGCAACACTGCGACCTAATATAACTGATGGCTCCTCATGTTCACCCCATGCCTGTTTATGGACAAAATGCTTCTGTGGGACAACTGATGGACAGATTTGGCAGTGGTAGGCTTCTGTTTTTTACAGTCCTGAGCATTTAGAGCAATAGTAAATAGCAAGCTGGTTTTACCTAATTAAAGGTGACGTTTTATACATCATTAAGCACACTTGTATTGTATAGCCTGCAGTGTATTCTAATATAAACAAATACATAAGCATTGGCAATGGGAAAGAGAATGTTGCTAAACAATGTGTACATTCCATTTACCTTTTCAGGTGTGTCACTAAAGTCAAGTTTAAAAAACAATCCCTAGCCTAGGACATGTAAAATTTAAAACATTGCAGCTTTCACTGCAATATTCACCTTGAATCCAAAGCTACCCCCTTAGTAATTCAACTCGATGTTGGCAGTCTTCTGAGTTAAATGATGGGCAGCAATAAAGTGATTGTAAAGTCTCATTTTTTTTTCTATAAAAGTAACAAACATGTTATACTTACCTTCCCTGTGCAGTGGATTTGCACAGAGTAGCCCGATCCTCCTCTTCTCGGGTGCCTCTTCTGTGCTCCTAGACCCTCCCTGCTGTTGAGTGCATCCACAGCAAGCAGCTTGCTATGGAGGCACCCAAGCCGAGCTGCAGCTCCATGTGTCCATTCAGACACGTAACTGTGGTTTGGACCCCGCCCCACCCCCTCTCTCTCTTGATTGGCTAACTGACTTTAACTGACAGCAGCGGGAGCAAAAGGTGCCACTGCTGTGTCTCAGCCAATCAGGAGGAAGAGTCCGGGACCGCCGAGACACTCGTGGACATCACTGGATAGAGAAAGGGCTCCAGTAATTATTAGGGGGCCGAGGCGTGCTGCTTCACACAGAAGGCTTTTTATCTTAATGGTGTTATGATAGTTATGATATGATAATTTCAACTCGCATATATTTTTTAGTTCTGTAGCGTAAGGTTTTTTTTACTATTTTACTTTTTTATCTTAATGCATAGAATGCATTAAAATAAAAAACCTTCTGACTTTACAAACCCTTTAAGTAAAAGTTATATTCATTTTATATAGTAAGATAAAGTGTTGCAGTTATGAAAGTTTGCCCATGCTTGGGAAATCAAATCCTTAATGCTAACAGAAAGAGAAGAAGCCTCGGATGTGGCTAGGAAGCAGCTCAATAACAGTGGACTGCCAGACAAGAATATTCATCAGCTGAAGGTTCTTGACTTAGCCATGGATTCATGCATCAATCTTGGCATGTGGGAGGAGGCCTTGAAGTATGGTTTCCGAACGTTGAAGCCTTACAGGTAAGTGAATTTTAATATCTGATGTACAGTTCATAGAATGTCAGCTAGCATTTCTAGAAGGAGAGATCAGCAATGGCAGCCAACATATGTTCACAGCACAAGACTCTTTTGTATGTTGTTGAAATGTCATAAGATAGTTTTCCTTCACTAGCCAATTGTAGATAATATATATATTAGCTGAAACTCTTTTTAGAATTATTCCTCATTTAAATCAGTGATTTGCAACAAATTTAACAATGAAGCACTTGGGTTGATGTCAAGCAGGCTGTGTAAATAAAAGTATGCAGTGCAACCGGGATCTGGTTAAAGCTACATGCACACGGGGTGTTAAGCCCTTGTACTTTAAATCCAGGAATTTTTGTGTGCTCAGGAGGCACAGGTACAACATCTAATCCCACTGCCAGGGGCCTGTAAAGTTTTCAGCTTTAAATATAGGGTTTCAAGTACTCAGTCCACTGGACTTGAGAGTGAGACCTTATTTAATCCTCCTAGGGACATGAGGTGCTGATCCCGTTGGGGTTGAAAAGTATGTTCATGTACACTGGTGTAGTTAGTTTGCTAAAATATTGTCACAAACAACACCTACTGTACTGACTGGTACATACAATCAGCATAGCAGTGACAGACTTAAGCAATTTGTATGTGTGAGGAAGCGTGGGTGAGGAAAGATTCTCACTCTAAGCAGTATTTAATGATGTCATAACCTAGGAATACATCCAGTGAATTATTCACAATGGCCTATTGGGAAATCTGGCCATGTGCAGCTGTTATTGGGTGCCATTTTTTATTCTATTTTATTTCATTTCATATTTTACTTACATGACACTTTTATATTACACAGAACCTTGCAGAGTACATGAAACCGTTAATATCTGCCACTGCTTCAGAAGAGCATACAACCTAGGATGAGTTTACGTAGTCAAAAGTCATGTAACTTATCAATATGTATAGAATTGTGAGGGAAGGGCCTGAAAAACACCCATGCAAATGTGGGCAGAAAACGTGCATTCCATAAAGGCAGTAACCCAGTAGGAATTATACTCAAAAGCTCAGCAAGGCAAAAGTACTAAGCAAATAACCACACTGCTGCTGTGATTACCATACTAAGATTAAAATGTCAAAAGATTAAATCTCTTATCAAAACGCTTCTATCATCAATCCATTAAATTGAGCTGATTTGTAATAAACTGGATGAATTTGTTTTGCATCATAAAGAGCAGCTGAGGAAAGATTCCATTAAAAAGGGATGCATGTGTTCATGCATTCCATTAAGCGTTATACCCAGTTTCTAATATACATTATCTAATTTCTCTGCAATTTTTATAAGGAATATGCTTAGACAATTACAGGGTTCTTTGATTTAATTATCATGTTATTACACAGGCTGGCTTGTGGGGCTACTCCTTAAACTATGATGGAGTGGTGATTTCTTTACTCAGAAGGTCGGCCTCTGGAGGGCATATATATAAAGTGAAGAGTGTCAGTCAATTCAATGCACCTCAACTCAGTACACTGTTGGACACAGGAGGTCTTTCCTCTTGCTTCCTGCTGGATAGTCACCCCACCATGTTCGGTAACTGTCTGGCACATCTTGCATTTTCTTTGCTATACTCATCTTCATCCCCCTGCACACAAGTTCTTTTATATGGCCACTGGAGACAAGAAACATGTCACTGCTCTTTGCCTAAATCTTTATTCTTACTTCAAAAAGGTTTTAGAAATAAATTAAATCTTGATCTGAACATGCTTTACCATGATAAAACCTAAGGCTGGTCATACACGGAGCAAATTTCTTTCCTGCAACCACAGGTTCAATTCCCCCATCAACACAGACAGTGTTGATGTGGGAATCCCTCCTGCCGGGCCATTGTCTTCTCCTGATGGGAGGGCATGGGAAGCCGTCCCTGCTGCGAGAAGACAGTGATTGTCGCTAGCAGCTATAGCAGCCACTTGTGATAATCGTACGTGAATCTAGCAGGCTGGTTGTACCCAAGTTGATCGATCGATTGACCAACTTGGTGCATTCAGCCTACCCACATGGTTCGAATCTCGGCCGGTTCCTTACCGCACTTACCCAAGTTGTACCCAAGTTGATCGATCGATTGACCAACTTGGTGCATTCAGCCTACCCACATGGTTCGAATCTCGGCCGGTTCCTTACCGCACTTACCCCATCAAGGAACAAACAAATGTGTAGCGCTAATGTGAAACGACCATATATTATATGCTGTGAAGGTTAATTGACTCTTCAAATGCGGCAATCATAAATAAAGAGCATAATACGGCAATCATAGAAAAAACCTAAAATGATTGCATGAAATTAAAATTAAAATTGGATAAGTCCTAAAAGAGGTAAATCTTGCAAGGTGATGATGATCCCCAATACACACATGACTTCATACTGCACTTATCCAAACGTGAAGGTAAAGATATTTCAAAAGTGCATCCCCACCAACAATGAGAAGGCTTACCAGAACCTTTGGACCCAATAAACGTACGTTCAATTGGGTCAAACGGCTTTTAGTCATCAACGACCAGGCTGGTGAGCTTCCGTAGATGGAGAGAAGAAGATTCAAAGATGATATATGGAACCATAGACCTCAAGGTAGATGTCCTCAATGTGGGTGATTAAATAGACAAAGGAAAACAAAGAAAGGCCACATAGTGTAATCCCGTATGAAAAAATTCTTGACTATTTTATTGAAAAGGAAATACACTCACATGTAAAAAGATAAAAAACAGCGCTGTGTGGATAAAATGGCGGCAATGGTGTCCTACCCTACAGACGGTGTTGATGTGGGAATCCCTCCTGCCGGGCCATTGTCTTCTCCTGATGGGAGGGCATGGGAAGCCGTCCCTGCCGCGAGAAGACAGTGATTGTCGCTAGCAGCTATAGCAGCCACTTGCGATAATCGTACATGAATCCAGCAGGCTGGTTGTACCCAAGTTGATTGATCGATTGACCAACTTGGTGCATTCAGCCTACCCACATGGTTCGAATCTCAGCCGGTTCCTTACCGCACTTACCCCATCAAGCAGGCAGTGGCTTCTTGTGCGTCTCCTCACGGTGGCCGTGCGTCTCCTCCCTCCTCCTCCTAGGCGGCCAATATGGTTGCCTGCCCTTTGAGCCAATTGGGTGACGGCTCTAATCACGTGATTAAATTTAAAAAAATAAATAAACATTGGAATCTATGCATCCGGCACCCCGCATGTAGATTATGGGGTCGGACGCATGGATGGGGGGTGGTGCCCGTGCGCCCCTAATAGATGGGCCGCCACTGTTGCCCATACTTACCAAAGTAATAGGTTCACTTTTCAGAGTGGAGCCATTGCTCAGCTCCACTCTCTATTACTATCCTTAATTACCATGAGCTGGTTATAGGGCAACATGTGGGACTTCCCCTGCCATCCAATTCTCTAATACTGTCATTAATGGTAGAGTAACTGTCCATAGCTCTGTAAAGGATTTGGTTAGCTTAGCAAGTTAAAACACACAGTACACAGGGTTTTCAGGCAGTTTGTTATCAGATTGTGGCCATGGTGGAGCATGGGGAAGGAAAGTACACATTGCTCATGGGTATTTCAATGAAATGAACCTTCTATGTATGGGAAAAATTCAGGATCACTTTAAAGGTATACAATATGCCAAAGGTTCTTTAAACTCAATGGCAATAAAGCATGTTTTTTCAGTCTGTGAAAAACTGTAGGAAAGAAAACCATAGTGACTAGTTAGCCATTAGCTTCAAAATATAAATTCAATCAAGTAGCTGGTTGCAACACAGACCTTATAGAATTTTTTTTTCTGATAGGCATAGTGCAAATTTACAACCTAGAACCATGTCATATTTTCAGCTCTCCCACTGGTGATACCATACCAACAGCAAAATCCCTAACCTTCCACTTACGCTTTCCCATGGAGTCATACGCTTGAAGCCTGAACCACAGACAAATCACTGTATTGCTGCTTATCTTTATTAGTGATAATAGAAGTACTGATTAAATGTTTTCAATGACATAATTACATATGTAACATGGCTTTTAAATGGACATTCCTCTAACTTTACAAAGCGGCTCCATGCACACTGGGCTTAAAAAAAACATCTATTCTCTCGGGAGTAAAAAACGCTCATATAGAGCATTTTTTGTACAAAGTTTAGACAAGTTTAAGAGAATTTTAAATTTTTGCTGCCTCCAAGCTCTAATCAGAAACGCGAACCAGAAGGGTTTTTTTTTTCCTGCCCCTAAGGCCTCATACACACGGACGTTTTAACAGCGGATTTTTTGAGCTTTTTTTTGCAGCTTAAGAACGCCACTTCATGTTATTCAATGGGCTCATACACACCATGGCGTTTTTGAGCTGTAACAGGCATGGTCGTTTTTAAGCTCCAAAAAAAACCAAGGACCAGCGCGTTCTGAGGCTCCAGCGCTAGAGCTGTTTTGATGCCGAAAAAAGCTCAAAAAACTGCATTAGCGCTATACCGACGTTTTTTAGCGTCAGCGTTTTTAAGCTGTAAAAATGGTTTATGTGGGTAATTTGGGAGTGGAAAATAGCAGAGGGATGTTTTTTTTTAAAAAACGCACCTTGGCATTAACGCTTACAAACGACGTTAAACACGCATTGACGCCAAATCAAAACGCTAATAAAATTGCGTTTTTAACGCTGCTTTTTTTTTCAGGTGTTGTTACTAGCTTTACAGCCCATTTTAAAAACGTCCGTGTGTATGAGGCCTAAATGTTAAACTCAAAATATGCCTCTTAACGTCCTAATGTGCATGAACACATAGGATAACATTGAGCTACTTCTACAGGCAGAACACAAAACTCCTGTAGAAGCAATGTTTTTTAAGCCTGTGTGCATGGGGCCTAAAGGTCATTTCTGAACCAGCATCTCAGTCTAGGAGGTAGATGTTGGATAATTGCTTAACAAAGATGGCCCTTTCCTTCTGGGGGAAAAAAAAAATAAGACAAAGGTGTTCTCAGGGGGAGTACTGTGATCTTTGTAAAAATGAATAAATACCTGCAAGGTATTGTCATTATTTAGAATGGATCCACTAAGTATAAAATAATATAACTGACGCTAAGTCCACTTTAATCTTACAATGCTACCGTGGTTATCCTGAACACATTTCAGTATATTCTTAAATTCAGCAATTTTTTTGTATTTTATTTTGACAGACTTCAGAGACAGTAAATGTATTGACAGGAATTATAAATGTAGCAAAAGGCACATGAATATGTAAAGCAGAAGATGAAAGTGGATCTGCACTGTTTGTATTGCAAACTACTTTTAAGCAAAGTCGATGCAAGGTCATTGCAGCAGCCCTTGGTGGCTAGGCATTACTAATACAAACATGAAGGGTTTAGCAAGAGCTAGATGAATAACAGTGAAACTTTTGTTTAATATTAAATATGTGATGACTGAAGTAACACAAAAAAAAGATCTCAGACAAAAGCTATAAAACAGCACTAATTATTATTAGTGTCTGCATTTCTTTGCTCTTTATAAATTTATGTCTGCTTTTTGATGGAGAACAGCCCAAAGTATCCTAGGGTGCCAGCTTTATGCCACAAAGACTTTGTTCTTAAAACATAAGTGATTGCATACAGCGGGTAGCTAGGTAAATACATAAAGGCAAACATCAATGCCTCATCTAATTTATTCTCCTGATGTGACCTCAAACTCCCTACATGTTCTAATACTGATACATCTATCATGAAACTGAAGTTTGATCAGCTATAAGTAATCACAAATAAACTCCTTGAGGATGTAGTGTATGACACAGGCATCTTTATTATCCAGCCAGGCTCAAACTGATCAACGTCACTCTGAACACCACACCAATCACACAACTGGGATGAGTACTGAAGCACAGTACTGCCCAAAACAATTACTAAATCTCTACTTTATAGAAGCATAACTTAATCAAAGAACAAAAATTTTATATATAGCAGTTTACCAGTCCTTTACTGTATGTGCTGGCTGCATTTGTTTTCTTTTTGCATGCTGAAGAACAGTTTCAGCAAGTATAAATGTCTTTGTTGATTTCGCCAGAAACACATTGTCCTTGTTCCTTTCTGTGATCTGTACTGAAGGCAAAAAAATATCTTTCTTATGTAAACTAATAATCAGCCACCATTGAATGTAGATGAACATAATATTATGTATCAGTAATCCAGCCTGGGTGGGAACCATAGTTACCTCCACAGATACAATAAAGAAGTAAATGTAGCCACCCAGGGTGTTCTTAGTAGGACTACTAGGTAAAAATAATTTTAATAATATATATTTTAATATATTACATTTTTATGTATGGATTTAGATACGTGTAGGCAGGTGCAGTCTACTTTCTACACTGTAGGTGGCACTCGTCCCTAGTGACACCAAGTCAGAGAGGAAGTCAGGAGGAACCTGGTTCATTCATTATTTCCTGGGTCACTGGGGAAGCTATCCAATTGGATGCTGTCACCCAATGTGATTCTAGCGCCCATCTTAGGTCAGGCAGAGCCTATTTAAAGCCCTGGCTCCCAGGCTTGGTGCTCATTTTGAGCGTAGGTAGAGTAGGGACAGGTTGCCGGCCTGGTAGGGACAGACCTAGCATCAGGGAAGGCAAAGTGTAAGGTTCGCAACTTCGCAGGACATCTTCTCTTTGGGGCACTAGACGGGCAACTGCATTATTTCAATAAAAGTTCTTTCATTGCACTTTCATTGTGTGTTATTGCTGCCACTCCATGCTGCACCCCATCTACATATGCTTTAAAGTAAACCCTTGCTTCGCCCATGCAGGCCAAAGCTACAGATCCATTTAACCCCCCCCCTCTCCAGCAATGAGTGCTTACATTCTCTTGTGTCTACTACTGCCCCATTAGACCGCCAGGAGGGAAAACTCTGCTCTTCTTCCTTCTAAGTAACAGCATCAGTGTTTTGTGATTAGCTTGTTAGGATTAGCTGTCATAAGGGGTGTGGGGAAAGCTCTCGGCCCACTAACAAGCTTGTGATCCGAATTCAAATCCCCAATGGGTGTGAAAATGAATAGTGGCGCTCAAATAAAAAATACCTGCTAAAGATATATATATAACTTAAAAAACTAAATGGAATAATGGTGAAACCTAAATGCATCAAAAATAAAATGAAAATTCAAAAATGGAAATAACGTGATTGAACCAATATATATCACCCTGAGACAAGTGTATCTATATATGTGTCACTTCTCAAACATAAAAACCCTAAATATAAGTATAAACAAAGTCCATATAATGATGTGAATAGACACACATGAGCTAAAACCTAGTGAGATGAGAGTGTCACTTTTCAAAAAAATAATGATGAGTGACTAGTGAAAATGCATAAACCAGTCAATATGCAAAGTGAACAAGAAAAAAATAAATAAAAAATGAAAAAATGCAAAAATGATACACCTTATGACAAATGTGAGATGGGAGTATCATTAATTCAAATTAAAAGAAGATGGATGAAATCAGTCCATGTGCAATGCGATCAGAAGTTCAAAATAGTGATTGGCTCTCCGGTAGGAAGACTGTGATTCTTGTACTCATCCACCATACCTCAGTGACGTGATTCCACTCCCTTCTAAAATTCAAACTCACCAGCTGCTATAGCCTCACACTCTCGCTTTTGGCCAGAATCACCGTAGCCCACTCACATGGGGGTTTACAGTACGATCTCCAGTATCCAATGATGTATATATAAAGCACTCTCCCTGAAGTAGTGGCTCCACATGTGAATGAGAAAAACGCTCCAATTGTGTGATATCATCCAAAAATGTATTAAAACTCTCCATGAACCATCACCATTGTACTCACATGTAAATAAAACACAGCAGGCAAAAGGCAAATAACATCAAAGACATCCATGCAGTGGTTTAAGATCAACTACGAACGGCCACGGAGGACCCAGGGAGTGTGGATGCTAACTAACTTCTCACCCGCTCCTAGAATCGTTCCTCCACCTTACACTGCTCCGTAACCTGTCACTCCGTCCTCCGTCACACGTGTTAGGTTGCCATATAGGGATATGAAGAGAACACTTTAAATGACATTATTCAGGAAGTGGCCAACATCCCTAGAGAACAGTGTTTGAAAGAAAAAGATTATGTAACATCAACTGATCAACACCAGTTGGGGTTCATATCCAATTTTCACCATCAATATAAGGACATTGAAATGATTTTTAAAAAAACACTGGCACATCCTCTGTAGAGATAGACATTTGGGGGAAATTTTGCCCAGTCATCCCAAATTCATCTATAGACGTGCACCTAATTTTGGGGATAGGGTGGTGAAACAAATCTTAAATCAACCTAATCATCAGACCATCAAAATTGTTCTACAGGCTTTCTATGCATGCAGAAAATGCTGCAGAACGGTGAAAGTGATCAATAGAGGCATGACTCAAATCACCAATATTGACAAGGAAACATTTAATATAGGAGAATTCATCACGTGCAACTCCTCGTTTGTAGTATATCTCTTGTGGTGTCCCTGTGGATTATTTTATATAGGGCGCACCAAGAGATTGCTAAAGGTGTGAATTTCAGAGCATCTAGCGAACATTAAAAAAGGTTTTCAATACCACAGTGTATCCCTCCATTTTAAAGAAAAGCATAATCAGGACCCAAGTCTTCTACAATTTTGCGGAATAGACTGTGTATATCAGTCTTGGAGGGGTTCCAATAGGGTAAGGGATTTATCCCAGATAGAAACCCGATGGATCTTCCTATCGAAGTGTGTATTTCCTAGAGGAATGAACATTGAATTAGATCTGAATTGCTTTATCAACAATTTTTAATTATTAAGTGACACATTATGTATCTATTGTGAATTCATTCATCTATTGTGAATTCATTTGGGGCTGTGCAAGTTGAAATCTATGGTGGTGTTTACATATATAGGGCTGCGATCCTTACATAGCCTTATTGAACATCGTTCTCTTTGCTCCTCCCAAGACCTCCTGCTCTCAAACTCCCTTGTCACCTCATCCCATGCTCGCCTTCAGGACTTCTCCAGAGCCTCTCCCATCCTCTGGAATGCTCTACCCCAATTCGTCCGATTTTCTTCGACTTTATCCACTTTCAGACGATCCCTGAAAACTCATCTCTTCAGAGAAGCCTATCTGGCCCCCACCTAACAACTGTACATTTATCTTCTCAATCAGCACATCACCCACAGTTATTACCTCTTGTATCTCTTGACCTTCCCTCTTAGATTGTAAGCTCTAAGGAGCAGGGCCCTCTGATTCCTACTGTATTAAAGTGTATTGTATTTGTACTGTCTACCCTCAAATTGTAAAGCGCTACGTAAACTGTTGGCGCTATATAAATCCTGTATAATAATAATAATAACATTCTATTCCATTTTTGAGTTGATACATATGCGACTCTTTTATAGCTCCACCCACTTTATTTTAGTGACATAAATCCATGACAGTTCTTATTAACATCGATACCTGTATTTCCCAACCTATTCTTCTTTTTATTATTTTATTTTATTTCATTTTTTATGATATTTGTTATGAGCTTTTAAATGAAGTTCCATTAGTGATTAGTATTAGATATTGATGCCTAGTTCCAATTCATTCATTATTATTAAGATTGCAGCATTATCTACTCGTGTGCTCAATCAATGAGATGTATTACCGCTATATGACGGACACGGGGACACAGGAAGTGTGTAGGCGCAGAGCGATCTATGTCCGCCCACTTGTAACTCAGAACTTATAAAGGGATGGTTGCTGTGCCGTATAGCCAATCCCATGATTAAGTCCCAGTGACGAAACATATCGGGCGTGGCTATACGGCAACCTAATACGTGTGACGAAGGACGGAGTGACAGGTTATGGAGCGGTGTAAGGTGGAGGAACGATTCTAGGAGTGGGTGAGACGTTCGTTAGCATCCACACTCCCTGGGTCCGCTGTGGCCGTTCATAGTTGATCTTAAACCACTGCATGGATGTTATTTGCCTTTTGCTTGCTGTGATTTATTTACATGTGAGTACAATGGTGATGGTTCATTGAGAGTTTTAATACATTTTTGGATGATATCACACTATTGGAGCGTTTTTCTCATTCACATGTGGAGCCACTACTTCAGGGAGAGTGCTTGATATATACATCATTGGATACTGGAGATCGTACTGTAAACCCCCATGTGAGTGGGTTAAGGTGATTCTGGCCAAACACGAGAGTGTGAGGCTATAGCAGCTGGTGAGTTTGAATTCTAGAAGGGAGTGGAATCACGTCACTGAGGTGTGGTGGATGAGTACAAGAATCAGTCTTCCTACCGGAGATCCTATCACTATTTTGAACTTCTGATCACATTGCACATGGACTGATTTCATCCATCAGTTCTATTATTTTGAATTAATGATACTCTCATCTCACATTTGTCATGAGGTGTATGATTTTTGCATTCTTTTCATTTTTTATTTATTTTTTTCTTGTTCACTTTGCATTTGGACTGGATTATGCATTTTCACTAGTCACTCATCATTATTTTTTTGAAAAGTGACACTCTCATCTCACTAGGTTTTAGTTCATGTGTGTCTATTCACATCATTATATGGACTTTGTTTATACTTATATTTAGGGTTTTTATGTTTGAGAAGTGACACATATATAGATACACTTGTCTCAGGGTGATATATATTGGTTCAGTCACGTTATTTCCATTTTTGAATTTTCATTTTATTCTTTCATTTTTGATGCATTTAGGTTTCACCATTATTCCATTTAGTTTTGTAAGTTATATATATCTCTTTAGCAGGTATTTTTTATTTGAGCGCCACTATTCATTTTTACACCCATTGGGGATTTGAATTCGGATCACATATTTTTGTTGTTTTAAGTGGCAGCTTTAGGATTGTCTTTGTTCATTCTCCAGAGCGCAGTGGTGGTTTCACGGGTATAGGCGGAATCACTTGTAAACCAATAGTTTGTACATTAAAAAGCTTGCCCACTGTAAACTCCAAGTTGTGATTTACACAGGTTTCCTTTGTAAAGGGAGGGTGAGTATGTGCTCCCCTAGTGTGCAACTCACGCCAATTAAAAATGGGATATTCTCTCTGCAGCACACTTCTGCCACAAAAAGGTTTGCAAAGCAGTAAAACATTAGAAGTTGTAAACATTGCTTACTCTACTAGAAATTTGTCTTGCTTGAGACGATGTTGGAAAGAGTTCCTATTTCTTCCTAGGCATGGGAACTGCATTATCAGCAAGTTCTCCTATTATGGTGTTATTTATGACCAAATAATTAGAGGTTAAATCTTTTTATTTTGCATCTGCTGCATTTCTAGGTCAAGTTCTGTATTTTACTTTATACATAAGATGAAGAACCTGCCACTCAATCCTGGTAGAGGTTTTAGAATGAGGAGAGTATATTGCCCCAACTACTTGCAATCCACCGCGATTTCAAAATCAAGTCGATGAAAAAAATGCAAAATCTTTCCTTTCTAAAAAAATCAGCTCATGCCTTTTTTGGTGTGGACTTTTTCTCCACAGCAGTCTGTGCCCTGCCTACTAAATCAGATTGCACCTAAACCCACACGGCTTGCATCAACAATAATTTGGGTCAGTGCTACTAGGTTAAAATAAGCTAGAATTGTGGCACAAGTAAATGGTCTATTTAATTTATTAAAAGTTAGCTGTTCAGAAGCACCTGACTTCAGTGGAACTGTGGAATTAACTGCAAGTTAATTGTTTCAGTTGTCATATTTGGAATACACTCAGCGCTGTAATTCAATAAACCAAGAATACTACACACTTCTTCTATGGGTTTTGTTGAGACTCTAGCACCAAAATATTTTTGTTTTTACCATCCCCTGGACATATAGGTTTTTTGACAAAACATGGCCCTGGGGGTCATTTGCCATTTGTAGTATTCATCAATGAATGTAAAACCATTGCTCAACTCCTGTCATGCAGAATATCTAATAGGGAGAATTGGATACCTTTCTCTGATCATTGCTTCATTAGCACATCAGGCACATGATTCTAGATATCAGACTCCATTATTACTACAACTAAGGGAGCTACCCTGGGAAGTGAATCCCTCCAGTGGTTAGGTTATATCACACGTCTGTAATTAGGCAAGTGTTTGTTCTACAACCCTCTAAAGTATAAGAAAGCCTATGCATTGGCTGGGCAACAGGCTTTACTTGTAGGTGAGTGTAAATCTTTAGGTGGGAATCTTTTAACTCTATAAATACAGAGAAACAGTAGTTAAATTCCTCAATTAATTTCAAAGAGACTGCTGGTGCTGATTTAACAAAGTAACTGACAATAAACTGTGTGAATATGACTTCCTGTACCCAGTCATATGCAGATACAATAAGTAAAAGGAATTTACTTTTCACATAATCTCATAACTGAAGTGAATATTAACAGTATTTATTGTGTAACGATTATCAACTCTTTACGTAAAATTTGCCTCTACATCACAAAAAAATTAGTCATGCAGATGTAAAAAAATGTGTTCTGAAAAATACTACAGTAAAGTTTTTTCTAAAGCTAAGCTTGGCAATTAGTTAAAGCAAGAGCCTTATATTCATACACTGCACACAATAGGATACAAAATTGCAATAGTTTCCTGAAAGAAAAAGCACTAACTAAAAAAAAAACAAGAAAAAAACTTGAACCTAGATTTGATCAAAAGGAAGAGAAAAAAACATCAGTAAGCGTTGTCAATTTTTGTTTACTGTAAATATTTAAACCTTCCCAATTCTAAAATACAATTGGATAACTCCCTGTCTTTATGAGTATTAGGGCCTGTTTATATTTTGTGCATTTAGAGACACATCCTGCAATACATTTTTACTCCATCATCTGCCCTCCAGCATAATATATCCCTCCACCCAGCAATACATGCCCACCAAAGTATTATGGCTCAACCCCAGCAATATATCCCACCACCCTTCCTGGGCACAGATCTTTAGGTGCATTGTCTACTTGCCCTCCCCTCTTTTCCACCCTGACCCCTCACAATTTATTTTATTGATTATTTTGCTGATTTTACATATAAAGACTAAAAAGAATGACGCTCAGATACAGGCATACCCCGCTTTACGTACCTTCACTTTACGTACACTCGCAAGTACAGACACATTGGCGTCTATGGGAAATCTTTGTCAGCTTGACATGCCACTGCTCTTGATTTATCTGATTTTGGGAAAGGCCAGCTTGCCTAGGTAATCAGTTATGCCTGTAAATGACTATTGCAATGCAGTACATGCATTGAGAAGTGAAAAAAGGTATTGCTTCACTTTAAGTACATTTTCGTTTTACATACATGCTCTGGTCCAATTGTGCACTTAAAAGTGGGGTATGCCTATATATTCTGTGTACAAAACTTCTCTATCATTTATCAGTATGGAAAATGTACCAATACCTTCACTTGTTACACTGTAATGTCTACATTGACCCTTCTTGGCCCTTCTAGAATATGTTAAAAAAAAAAAAAGCAACACTGGTAGGGTGGAGGGTACCCCAGGGAACAGTTCAGGATAACAAAGGTAACATAAGGAAGCGTGGACACCGCCAAACCCTTGTGTCCCCGAGTTCCATAACAGCCATGTGGGCTAGTTACACCCCTGGCTCTAGTTGGTCTGTTTGGACAGAATTTGCCACTACTGCACAATCCAAACACTGTCACATTTTGTTTTAGATTTGATGTCTGTGTAACAAAGTTTACAATCAACTATTACGAGATTTAGCTTCAAATGGAGGGTTTGTAATGAGCCAGTCCACATGCTGTAGTGTATTTTAGGGATTACTGTCGATGTTTATTTTTCAAATGGTGTAGGAAAACACACAGCATTTTCCCCTGCAAATCATTCCAACCTCATACAGCAGCAAAATTCTATTGAGCCTCTTGGCTCAGTTTATCACATCCTTCAGGTTCCACATGCAACTTAAATGGGGCCTGTGTGTTTTCAGGTCACCAGCCCTGTACACACATATCAAATGTATGTCCAACTCACAGACTCCTCTAATACTATTTCTGATGTTGCATCAGTAGCAGTAATTGACTGCACTGTCCTAATCTGAGTACTACGGCCCAAGCCTGGACATCAATCTACAGGGTGTCTGCTTTAAACCATGTCCATTGAGCTGCATGTGTTCTCTTTGTTCATTGTCCACTCCATACTTATGGGAGTGTGCACAAAATACAGCTCAATGCACATGGTGTGAACAAGCCCTCAATCGTTGCTTGAGCAACACAGGTTTTTAACAGGAGCCCTGACTGACCACAATCTCTCTGCTTTTTTTCTCTCTGCAAACCCACCTGCCCTATTCGAATCCTTACCTGAGCTACCTGTTCTGGAGACTCAGGTACCCTTCCGCTGCAAAAACCATTTCTAAGGCAGGCCATACATTAATCATTAATGATCTGATTTCCCCATTCACTCATTCAAGGTGGATGGGGCAATTGCTCCCACTGTGCTATTGTGCTCTGATGGCGGGGAGCCTTCCCCACCATCAGAACATATTGATCAGTGTTGCTGACTATAGCTGTTCATTCAGGAAAAACCTGACAGGTTGGTTGTACAGAATGAATGCAGCTATTTTCCTGGACCCAAAGATGAGGGGGATAGCTATCCCTGTAATGCAATACAGAAAACCCACAGGGGGATGCGAGAGGGCCAGGGACTATATGATACCCAAGGAATAGTGCAGAAAAGTAAAGATGAAGTAGAAGTACAAAATTACAAAATTCATTCAAGCAATATTAAAAAAAAACCTCAAAATAGGAAAAACATTTGACAAAACTATCAAAATACAAAAATCACACAGTAGTACCAGTGTAGCAATACATTAGAGATAGACCCAGTACATGTTGGATAATGCTGAAATAGGTGGACATAAAGACCCCAACATGTTTCAACAAATTGTCTTCTTCAGGGAGTGAAGATAGCTTCCCAAAGTGGACAATTTGTTAAAACATGTTGGGGTCTTTATGTCCGCCTAGTTCAGCATTATCCAACATATATGGGGTCTATCTCAAATGTGTTGCTATACTGGTACTACTGTGTGATTTTGTATTTTAATACTTTTGTCAAATTTTCTGAACGACCACAACATACAGGGATATACAATGTTATACTGACATATAATCACACACATAGGTTGGACTAGATGGACTTGTGTCTTTTTTCAACCTCACCTACTATGTAACTATATGTAAATGTGTTTCCTCTTTTGAGGTTGTTTAATATCGCTTGAATAAATTTTGTAATTTTAAAGTTCTACTTCATCTTCACTTTTCTTCACTCTTCTTTGGGTATCCTATAGTCCCATCTCCTCTCGCATCCCCCTGTGGGTTTTCTGTATTGCTGGTTGTACAGAAGTCAATAAGCAGATCGGTCCCTGCTGAACCTGGCAAATTTTGATCCATGTATGGCTGCATTTAGCCTGTCATTTATTGCATTTTCCCAGTGACAGACATCACTTCTGTCACACTTTATAGTATGAGAACCTTCCCATACAATATGTTAAAATTCTGGAGATTGGTAGATTAAACTGAATGCAAAATTTGACTATGCACAAGGCTGTAAGTCTGACTATCTTCCAAGAACCAACACTTAAAGTGACATTATACCCTCGGTTTTTTAGCACATTCAGCAGCCAATCTGATCACTTACTGGGTATACAGATTATTTATCTTTTAATTCCTGCCTATGTTTTTGTTTGGGCTGGTGTTGTGACCACTGCCTAAGATTTCCTGTTTCAGGGTGGCTCCTTTCTCTTGAAGTATCCTATGGAGCCACCCTTGCATGCAGGGACTAGAGCTGTGTCTCCCTACACTGTATGCATCAATAGAAACGTATAGCTTTATTGCCTGGGATAGCAAGGCACTCCCCTGCTTATCCCTTCCTTCCTCCTCTCTGATCAAAACTAACAGTTGGACTTGAGACAGCACTGCCCACTGTTAACTCTTTCTTGTGAAGACTGGAAATTCAGGGATGCAGCCAGGGGCGTAACTAGAAATCACAGGGCCCCATAGCAAAATGTTGTATGGGCCCCCCCTGAAAACCGCCCCCCCAAAAAAAAAGAACTAATGCCATTGAACAACAGATTACCGCACCCATGCACAGTACCCAGGCAACAGCTTATATGAATTTTTAACAACAAAGTATGCAGTATACTGTATGCAGCCCCTGAAGGACACACATTGCTGAGGTCCATGCCTTCTAACCAATTTCTGTTCTGTTATATAAAATGAAATAGTTCAACTCACCATAATGCAGAATCAGTGGGAGCCCTGAGCGTATCAGTTGCCACCATCGCCTGCCACCAAATGCAACTTGTCACGGAATGTCACTTGCCACATCACCCGCCACACATTGTGGATTGTCCACTTGCCAAGTCGCCTGCCACCAGATGCAGATTGTCACTTGTCACACGTTGCAGAATGTCACCTGCCACATGTTGCCGATTGTCCATTTGCCACGTCCCGGATTGTCACTTGCCACGTCACCTGCCACACTTTACTGATTGTCACTTGCCACGTCCCAGATTGTCACTTGCCACACATTACGGAAAGTCACTTGCCACGTCCCAGATTGTCACTTGCCACACATTACTGATTGTCACTTGCCACGTCCCAGATTGTCACTTGCCACATCCCAGATTGTCACTTGCCACACATTACTGATTGTCACTTGCCACGTCACCTGCCACACATTACGGATTGTCACTTGCCACACATTACGGATTGTCACTTGCCACGTCACCTGCCACACATTACGGATTGTCACTTGCCCTGTCCCGGATTGTCACTTGCCACTTCACCTGTCACACATTATGAATTGTCACTTGCTGTGTCACTTTCCTGCTGTGTCCCAGAGTCAGGCAGCAGATGATCAGTCAGGCAGCAGAGAGATAATGTCATCTCTCTGCTTCCCGAGGCTGCCTGCACAGTGAGGGGGGAACTGCACTGCAGGGATGCAGGGAGGGCGCCGGGCAGTGAGAGATGATGTCATCTTTATGCACCCCCGCCTGACAGCTCCCTGATTGGCCAGCCCACTCACACACGAGCCCCCCAGCTGTCTCACCAACTGAGCTGCCTGACAGCCCTCTGAGCAGCCCATGCTTTCACCCACGGACCCGTGGAGCCGCCCGCTTTCACTCGTGGAGCCACCTGCTCTCACCCGCGGGCCCGCAAAGCCGCCCGCTCTCACCTGCGGAGCCGCCTGTCCTCACCAGGCCCCACTCGGCTGTGGGCCCCATAGCGCCCGCGTGTGTCGCTATGGCAGTAGTTCTGCCACTGGACGCAGCACTACGGGAGCAGGAACCAGCAGCATTTAAAGTTGTAAGCTGCAAGTGCTGGGATAAGAATTTTGACTTTATTTTTACTGGGGAAAGTTTATTTAATTGTGATTAATGTGTTAAAGGAGAAGTACAGCCAAAGCTTGTTAGGCTGTACTTCTGTGGATCACAGGAGTGCAGTTCGTTCTGCAGTCCTGCAACCCATTTTCAGCAGACGGTGGGCTGAAGCCCGCTGTTAGTTGACGTCACAGAGCCGATCCAGGATCATGACAATAAAGTCAGGATCTGCCAACATGTCTAGACCAGCACCTGGCTCAGCCTCTCAGCAAGCCGCTGATAGAGCCTGAGCCGTCCGCTCCCACCCCCTCCACAGCCCAGCGCTCCAGTGAGGGGGCGGAGTAGAGAGCTGTGACTGACAGTCAGCAGCTCTCTGCTTACGGAGCACTGAGTACCGACCAATCAAAGACCGCTGATCGCTTGGTTCTCGGTCTTAGAGCCTGCAGGGGACAGATGAAGCATTAGAGCGGTGCTGCATCCACCTAGGTAAGTATGATTTTTGAAGAAAAAAAAGCCCAACTTCTCTTTCAAGTTAAAAAAAAAATGCTGATGGTGTAATACTACTTTAAGATATCACCAATTTTGCACACATTATAACACACAGAATTGCCTAAATCAGTAGGACCAACATTACCCAGTATGTAGGTAGAACATTTTCAGCTTATACATGTTTCAGCTTATTTCTTCTTTTTAGTTTAAGGTTCTGAGCATGAGCTTCCACGTAGCATACAGTCAATTTTGTAGCAGACCACAGAGAGGTTGTATTATGTGAAGCACCTCTGAGCTACAGAACGGAAAGGGTGTATAAGGTCTTAACTTAATCTTAACTTAATTGAGTTGTCACTGGGCATGTGAGCACCTGAGAGTTTGTGAAAGATAATATGGGTCATAATGTGATGATAATTAAAAATTCTAAAAACAGAAATAGCTTGTACTATGATGCACTGTAGGAAAAAACATAAGAGCATATTTGCAAACAACCAAAACCTTACTCTAGGGCAGGGATATGCACTTAGTGGACCTCCAGCTGTTGCAGAACTACAAGTTCCATGAGGCATAGCAAGACTCTGACAGCCACAAGCATGACACCCGAGGCAGAGGCATGATGGGACTTGTAGTTTTGCAACAGCTGGAGGTCCGCTAATTGCATAACCCTGCTCTAGGAGGTCTATGAATGAAATGTTTGCAGTACAAATGTGACAAATTAACTTTAATTTTCTATTGCCATCTATATCCCATTGGGCTGATTTCATTCACTTTCTGATATGTAGACACTATAGAAGCGAGAAAAAATCTCTCTAATGTGCGGTTAATTCCCTCTACAACAGTTGTCACTAAAACAGATTTCTCCTCAGTTCCTGGTGAAAAACTCGTTTTGGCTTTCCTCTCACTTTCAGTCCTGGTGACAACCATCACACTCGCAAATAGAGTGAGTGAACCTCTCTACTGAGAAGTCAAACAACAACAAAAATTTGCCAGGGTTCTAACCCTTCTCCACTCTGTCTAAAACAAATAAAGCTTTGTCTTTAGATACATTTTAACAATAATATGGCTGAAATTTAATTTTTATGTAACAAAGGCATGTTTTATATGAGAATGCAGCAATACACAGGATTAATATGATTTTTGGCTGACAGATGTGAAAAGTAGCATCCTTTATTTAATATTTGATTTAATTATATAAAACAATTAATTTCATTATTTAATTTTATTTTATTAAAATGATGTAATGACAAATACGTTTTTAAGATAACTGTGTTTAACATAATATTTGCAAGTTCCTACAAGTCCTAGTTTTACAGACTGAGCAAAGGCATACACACACCTAGTGGTTTTATTGATGTGTATTTTATGGAACCAGTTATGTTAAATTTTAATGATCCAGTGACTCAGTTTTTACTCTTTGAAAACAAAGCCTAAAGGACACATGCTGAGGCAAAAAACTTGCAAGTTCTATTCTTTACTAAAACTGTGGCTAGCAACTGTGGCTATAGACATGCTATCTGTATAGCAATAAAACAATAAAAAATGGCACAGCTAAAATGTCAGGGTTTTGAGGAAACTGTTAGAATTACTGTCTGGATCTATTGTTATAACAGTATTGGTGTCTTACTATGTGTAGTATAACCAAATGGGTTCGCACAAAGCAAAATAAATTGCTTTGACCTTTATTGCTCAAATGATTTATAGAACAAATACTGCAAAATGCAGAGCTAATTTTTATGCTTTTCTGGGAATATTTCTCCTTTACTGGAATATCTAATGGTAGCTTTTTTTTGGTTGGAAAGAAAATGGCCCTTTTTCTTTTTTGTTATAAGCTTAGGTGTGGAAACTAGAAACCAGTGAAGATTACCATGCATCTACTATGTATTTTCTCCAAATCTATACAGTAAACTAGTATGAAACCACTTTGACACGTTGCCTCTGTGCAGGAGTTTGCTATAATATAGGCCAGTCACTTCTGCTCTCTCTACTTCTAGAGGATGACTGGTCTTGTATCCGCCCTCTGTCATTTTCTGAAGGAAGCCTGCAGTGGGAGGGCCTCCTGGGCTCCACCCACAGCTCTGATCTCTGCATGGGCTGTGTACAGCACAGTGACGATGTCACCACTACTATTATGAGTTAATATCTGAGTTTGCAAAGGCATTTGGTGAACACAAAGTGTCTTTTCATTGTTTGGGACTATTAGGGGATACAATTAAATGAAAATTTTGTGCACAGAGTTTGACTTGAAAAAAAGCTAATTGAGCCTGACCACGCTGGGGGCCTTGCCCACCCAGACTTCGCTCTCTATTTGCGAGCTGCCTACATCTCCATAATCATGGATTGGTTCCACAATGCAAACGCTGTTTGATGGCAAACTTCCTCCTATGAGCTCTCTGAATCGTACAATGCTCCAACGAGGCTCTAGTTGGTTGCAGTAGCACCAATTTTGGATGCATATTAGTGCTCTCAACTTGATTTCTCATATACACAGATCTCTGACAGATTTTGAACACTTATTAATACAGGAGCAAAGACCGACGCAAGACCTATCTTCTATCTACAAAACAGAGGCTTGTATGTTGCATGACATCCCAAATGGTTACAAGCCTCTGTTTGTGAGTGCCACTTTTTAAATTTTTTTTGTTGTTTTGGTAATAAAGGTAACTACGCTATTAGCCTATGCGTTCTCTTTCTCTTTTGTTCTATTTTCAGCTTCCAGTACCTGCTGCTGTGTTTTGAAAGCTGCAAGGCTTTTGGATTTCGATTACCCAGTTTAAACTGACCTTTATCTTTCCCTTTGACTTTAAACGTACTTTTAGCCCACTTCCCACATGACCCACCATTTTTTGACTAGATGAGAGTCTGAGTTAGATACTCCAATCTCTCCCTCTAATTAGAATACATCTCTCTTATTGGCCTAGAGTGGTAAGTGGAGTACCCCAAGGCTCTGTCTTGGGACTAATTTAGTTTACTTTATTTATAAATGATATAGAGGATGGGATAAATAGCTCAATCTCAGTGTTTGCGGACAACACAAAATCAGTAGAGCAATAACATCACAGTAGGATGTAGAAACCTTACAATAAGACCTCAATAAATGAATGGGGTGGGCAACTAGATGGCAAATGAGGTTAAACGTTGAAAAATGTAAAGTAATGCACTTGGGGATTAAAAATATAAATGCAGGTTACTTACTAGGGGGAGAAACTCTGGGGGATTCCAGGATGGTGATGGATCTGGGGGTCCTAGTAGATGACAGACTTAGCAGTAGCATGCATTGTCAAGCTGCGGCAAGCAAAGTCAGCAGAATATTAGCATGCATTAAAAAAGGCATTTATTCCAGAGATAAAAAAATATTTCTATCACTTTTTAAAACAATGGTTTGGCCGCATCTGGAGTATTCCATCCCGTTCTAGTCACCAATCCTCAGAAAGGATGTACTGGAGCTGGAAGGAGGAAAGATAAGGGCAACAAAATTAATAAGGGGGCTGGAGGACCTCAAATACAAGGAACGACAAGCACTAAATTTATTCTCCCTGGAGAAGAGACGCTTGAGAGGAGATATGATAGCGATATACAAATATCTCAGTGGTAATCCCTATGTAGGTAGAAAACGATTCAGTCTCAGGGAGTGTAAGAGGACAAGGGGCCACACAATGAGATTAGAAGAGAAGCGGTTTAACCTTAAGCTGCGTAGAGAGTTTTTCACTGTCAGGGCAGTAGGGATGTGGAACTCTCTTCCACAATCATTGGTGTCAACAGGAAGTATTGATCGTTTCAAAAGACTCTTGGACGTGCATCTTATTGAACACAATATACAGGGATATGTAAAATAATTATCTACACAAACATACACACACACCAACATAGGTTGAACTGGATGGACTATTGTCTTTATTCAACCTTACCAACTATGTAACCATGTAACTATGTTATTAACACATATACTTTCATTGTCAGCTAAACACCAAAAACAGAATTACAAAATCATCTTTTGATGGTACAAATTCCCTACTGATTTTCACACATTTGGTTCCAACAATGCCAATGTCATGCTTACCCCTAACAGAGGTGGTCAGACACCATAGCTATCTTCTGTGTTCTTCAACTATAGCAGCCCCCTTTACCGTAAGGCAAGCAGGCCGATCCGTACTTGGTTGTCCCCAGGACTTATACACAATGCTATAGTGCCTGGCCACCAGGCTTGGGCAGGCGTGAACTGAGCAAAGCAAACAGGTACTTGCAGTTTTCAGACAGGCAGATTAAATGCAATGACAATCCAGGTACAAGGTAGGCGAGGTTCAGAATAGTCAGTGTAAATTCATAGTCAATAGTCAAGGCAGAGTTCAGAGAGTAGTCAATATCCAATCCAAGGTCATAAACAGGGAAATCCAATCAGCAGAGCAGACAGACAGCGAGCTTGGAGCCTGTGTTACAATCTCAATATTACAAGCATGAGACTACTGGCCTGCTGGCTTAAATCAGGTTCGGTCTCCACCCAGAGCCTGGCTACATCAATCACCTTGCAGGTGGACACAGAGAGAATGTATCACAGCCAAAACCAGGATGCTCTAATGAGGGGCAGAAGCACAACACACTCCTGACACCCAACACTTGCACACTCTGCACAAGGAACCATGACCCATATTTGGGCACTGTGCCCTGTTGTCTCCCCCTTCTGGTCAAGAATCTTTCACATTTATAATAAGATCATGGACACATCTCTCCAATCTGACGTAGGCATCACTCTCTTATTGTTCATTAAGGGATATTTTGAATCAGTCAGAAAGGATTTATTATGTCACATGCTCACCACAGCTAGAATTGTTATTGCTCAGAATTGGTGTAAACCAGTCTGTCATTTTGTGACAGAATAGGTTTGTGAAATTAATGAGATTCAATCCATGGAACAGATAATCCACACTGAAGAGAGACCCTCAGAAATGTCCACAGTTGCATGGTTACAATGGGAACACTGCTGTATCTCTGCCACATTCCCTCAATAATTGGGAGGGTTGAGTGTTTTATACTCCTCTTTTTTGAACTTGCAGGTTTTGTGTGCAGAATACAGAATGTTGTCCCCCATTTTTTTCTTTCTTTTCTTTTTCTCTCTACCCTGTTTTCCCTCCCAATCTCTCCTTCTCTGATTCCTTAGGTGGACTTCTCTTCACACATGATAGAACATATATTGTACTATATGATTCCATGCTTCATAGGTTTCATATAGTGGTACTTCTCCCGGTTATAAATCTTCTTATCACAGTTAATTGTATACTTGAGTACTGAATGCAGAATACCCACACAACAATTGTATGGGAAAAGGACCTCATAGTTAATTATACTTATATATATATGGTATAAGGTGTATCATGTCTCTCTTTGGAGTATGAAACATCTCAGTAACCTACCTGGCCAGAAGCTAGCTTCAAACTTCTTTACCTCCTACTCCACATAACCTATTTTACCATAACTGCGTGTCTCTGGATATTGTGCTCTCCCTAAGTACTCTTTAATGGTAAATCATTTATCAATGCTTTCTGATTTCTATCTGTATTTTAATTTTTTTTTTTTTAAACCTGAGAACAATAAAACAAAGATTATATATAAAATGATTATACATAAAATGTGCTATTTGTAAATTGTAAATGCACTGCAATATGAGCATACATGATATGTAAGTTAGCCTATTTCATTCTAAACAGATATACACTATGCTGCCCTGATTCCTTTTCTAAAATAGACAAGTAGATAACCTGCACACATTTGATTATGTATGTAAATTAAATTTAAAAAATAGTAATTTTGCATGACCATTATGCTAATAGAAATGATACGTGCTTCATCTTTCTTATGATAATATCAGAACATACTACTTTCATCTTTACTTTGAATTTGATTGGGTCTTTTTTTGGAATAATTTGAAAACACTTTATTTCAAAAGTTTTTAGTAACATTTTAGTAACTATTAGGGTTGTTAAAAGCAACGAAAGATGGAAGCAGCAGTCATCGAACCCCATGGATGATTGCTAAAGGCAATGCTTTCACTTTCAAGTTATTAACCATGCTTTGTATAAGTAATCTTCCCCTTGTCTTACTCCATAATTTGCAGTGTCAAATTATGGACTTAAAGTGGAATTTTTTAACATTAGATCAATACCATATACTGAAGGTGCAAGATATTTCATAGGACCTCACATGGCAGTCAGAGATGGGAGTGATAAAAACTGGTGGTTTACCACCCCCTAAATGTACACCTAAAAAAGAACATGCAGCCTCTTAGGGTGTGTTTGACAGGCAGTACCACCACCAAACATGACCCATTCAAGGGAAAAGGGGCAGGTGTGTAATGCATGCAAATACACATTGTGAATGGCACCCCAACATATTGTACAGCAAAGCCCAACGCACAATGAAGCACACTATAATGCATATACCATGTATTGTGGTGCGCTGCATTGTTAAGAAAAAGATAATGTGTTTTTTCATCTGTTGTGATGCATGGACAGCCCGTTCATCATGAATGGGCTGCCTTGATAGAGCACACATTGCTTTAACACCTGTCCACCGCAACAAAGACAAGGTAAACATGGAATAAAAATTTTAAAAGTGTCATGATCAGTGGCGGCTAGTGGTAACCCTGGTCGGGTCGGTCGGTGCACTTACCCCTTCCATGGCGGGCATCACAGGTGGCTTCCCGTGCACTCCTCCGCGGACATCACGGCTGTGGGCATCACAAGCAGATTCTCCTTCCCCTGCTCGACGGCTTAAGTCTCCTCCCTCCTCGGCAGCCAATCAGAATGCTCTCCTTTCAGCCTATCAGGAAACCGGTCTCAGACCCGCTTCCTGTTTGGTGGAGAGGAGATTCAGTGTAAGAATAGTGAATATTCATTTGCTATACTCACACACCTGGGTGGGCTCAGTTTGCATTCTCTGCGCCCCGAGCTCACCCTATTTTGAAGCCTATTAGAGCCTTTGGCTCTAATCGGTGCTTCAAAAAAACACCCACCCCGCATTGGGATTCTTGCATCTGGCCTCCTAAAAGGGGCCGGACGCATGGATGGGGGGGCGGCGCCAGTTCGCCCTTAATGGACGGGCCAGTCCTGGTCATGATTACTCATTTCAAACATGCAGCTTAAAAAGTGACATAAAAAAGAAATTAAAATACATAAAATATATCAGTGATTAGCCATAAACACATGCTACGCAATCAGCTGACAATTTCTTAAAGTAGACCTAAAAATGCAAATCCCATGCCAAAATGCTGCATTGCAATTAAAAAAATTCACCGTGGATAAATAGTCAGTTAGTAAACTTATCTGTTTCTCCACTTCATGCTTCCCAACAAGATCTGGTGAAATTCTAAGTAGCCCAAATCTCACGTGAAAATGTTATTTTAAGTTAAGTTAGTTTAAGCATTGTGTTGTGAGATTTGGGCTTCCTAGCATTCCCTGGGATCTTTGAATTAAATAAATCAATTTGTGAACTAATAGAACACTATGTGACAAATCAACTCATATAAATGAATAGTAATGAATGTAAACCAAATAAATAAAATGTGTTTAAGAAGTGTCCATAAAGAATAAGTCCCAACAAAATCCTATGCTGGGTGAAGAAATCCAAGGATAGCAGACGTGACACCCAAGATATGATCACACTGGAGGCTTACCAGAAGACCAGCGACCGCCCTTGCTCAGGGTGGTCTAAAAGTACTTAATTAGTAACCAGATCTACTGGTAGTAGCTTGAATCTCCACCCAGGTGGCCCCAGGTGATAGCAAATACAGCGATGGAAGGCGAACAAGTGCTCCAGGGAGTCAAGCCTACAGATCCTCTCTCGTTCTCAATTAGCAAAGTATATACAAGGCTCCACATAGTACAGTAATGTAAAAAGGTTTCATTTATTGTAAAAAAAAAAGTGGTGCACGTACATTAAAACAGCAATAAAAAGCTTGGGCTTGGTTCACATCATAGGCCGGAAACAGGTAAATTTCCCATAACCAAAATAGCTGAACATCGATCATGCTTGCGCAGTAGCATAGGCGTGCGCACAGGGTGTGCCGGGTGTGCCCAGGCACACCCTAATCACCCCGTGCACATTAGTGTTATCGCTCTGTGTAGCAGCGGAAACAGGGGAAAGCTCTCCCTCCTACTGGCTCTGCCATAAGAGAAGTGTTTATGCTCTTCTTTCACTGAGCCGGCAGGGAGATCAATGTGCCAGGGTCATATATATGTAGACACCCGCACATGCATGTGTGTTTGAGCTTAAGGGTGCACACTCTAATGCAATAGGTTGCGCACACCTATGCGCAGTAGTGTGTGTGCGTAGCTCCACCAGACGTGTTTCATCAGAGGTGACGTCATCTCTGAGTCACTACTTTTTTATTTCCAAACATGAGAAACTGAGAAAGCTGACATTAGAAGCTGATTCGTTATTATGCACAGCTAGTCCAGATTCTGGCTGCTTCCATTTTAGTATACCCGCCCCCCTTTCTTTTGGCGGTATTTAATAATCCAGGTTTCTTTTTTTTATGCCATGTATGGAAAAAGGCAAAAAATGTAGGTTTGCGTATATTTATCGTTCATTTTTTACCTTAAAAAATATCTTATCATTCAGTGGCACTTTAATCCCCTTTCCTACATTAGAAAAATCCTACAATCATTGGTGGTCAATGGTACTTTAAACCTTAAAGGAGTTGTAAAGTCTCATGGTTTTTCACCTTAATGCACTATGCATTAAGGTGAAAAACCTTCTGTGCTGTAGCAGCCCCCCAGAGCCTCCATTTTTCTTACCTGAACCTGATCGTTCCAGCAATGAGAATGAGCCCAGCAGCTCCAGCTGCTGTCTCTGGTCCTCATTGGACAGATTGGTAGCAGCAGGAGCCATTGGCTTCCGATGCTGTCAAAATCCAGTGACATGGGAGCTGGGGGGCAGGGCTGACTCCTGCTGTCTGTGTCAATGGACGCAGCAGCAGGATTCAGGAGCGCGCATGTGGAAAGCGGCTCTCTGTGGGGGCACTCGATGAAGAGGAGGATCCAGAAAAGGAGGGCCCCAGAAAAGGAGGATCGGGGCCACTTTGTGCAAAACCCTTGCACAGAGCAGGTAAATATTAAGTTTTTTTTTTAAAAAAGAACCTTTACAATCACTTTAAACCCCCCACACCACAAAAAAAAAGACAAAAACACAAAGTCACTGGCACTTTAAACTATTCCTACCTTCCCACTTTTAAAAACATGTCCCATCATCATTGATGATCAGTGGGAATTTAAAACAATCAGCCTATTCATTGTGAATGAGCTGAATGCTAAAGTGATGCCTAGAATGGGTTTAGATGTGGTTAAAAAAAACTAATAGTGAATAGGGGGAGTCAATATATAGCAAAATACTAGTACATACAATTAAGTCTGTGCTCCCTGCCCAGTTGCTAAGCAACCAACGATGCTGCACCACCTCCCAAAAGAGGAAATGAGAGAGTTTTTACCAGCTGTTCGGGAATTACAAGGAACACAGATTATGGTATGTATGGGCTTCATTTCCACTGAGCAAAGCACAGTGCACAAACTTCTGCTCCATCTGCTTGTTTAACTGAGTTGGGGAGAAAAATCTTTCTGAACCAGGGTATGCTAATCCTGATCCATCCAAAGTCACACATGAAAATGGCAATTTATCTGTTTTTTTTTTCTGCTCAAAAAGGCTCTGACGCCGTATTGTGTACAAATATCCCAAGTCACAAAGCAGATGGCTTACAGGGTTTTGTAAGTAGGTTTAATGTGATCTAAAGCCAGAGTAGATGCTGCTGTCCTTTTGCTGCTTGATGATTTATGTCCTGTTCAAAGTGAGTAGAGTACAAAACTTGGACTGGTTTTCCAAGAGTAATTCCTCTGTGAAAAGCTGGTGCCAAAGTCAGTCAGAGTCTTGGTTGATATTGTTAGAGACAATTTTAAAAGCATTGCATTTGTGCAATGTTGATGGTAATGCAGTAGAATTTTCTCTTAAGTAGAACTTCAAAGTAAACCGTTGTGATCCTAGCTTGAAAACCTAATTGAGTCACTGTCTATTTCCATTAATAAAGCAGAGACCAACTGAAAAGACCACGCTGACCTGGAAGAAGTATGTAGAATGGGAATTCAGACTTCTCTGCCTCCATATTTGTTCCATACCAGTGACCCAGTATATAGTGAAGCAAAAATCAGAATGTAAGGACTGGAGCCCACACCTTGAAAAAACAAGCCAGCGATGGCAGTTCTCACATTTCTGTCCTCACAGATGCACGTTCTAACCAATAAAATGAGCTCATTCATGGATTGAATTTAGTATGAATAGAAAACACTCATGAAGCTAATACAATATTATGTCAATAGACCTGCAGTATTGGATATTTTTGACTAGTACTGTAAAGAATAATCTGTGGCAATCTGTCTTTGTCTTATTTTATAAAATATCCACTTTTTGACCCAGCTGTTGTAATACATTATATTCACAGCAGTACTTACAGTAGGATTCTCCTAAAGATTGTCCTATATTTACTGCAGATTTGATACATACAGTTGAGCTACAGAAGACATCGTTTAGATATCACCCTAAAATCTGAGACTTTTTTTTAGTTTTAAATAGATTGGAGTAAAGTAAACTGGTCTGTAAAGATTTAGTATCTGTAACCCATTTGGGGGATTTTCTCGCACCTCCTGTCCCTGTGATGCCCAAGAAATGGATAGAGTGCTGGTCACTGGGACAGAAAGGCATAGACAGCAATAAAAACATTATATACCAAAGAAAAGATAAGTGGTTATAGCTGATATAGATATCATCAATATATAAATCCAAAAAAGAAAGCCATGTTTTTTTTTCCAAATATATAACAAGTATAATCAGTGTCAATCCTAAAAGGTCCTTTAAGCTTGCCTTGCCTCCACTAGTGTTCAAAAATAAATCTATGCATTCCAACCTTCCACCTATGGTCAGCAGCTCGCTGTTATCATATAATCCCTATTTCTGGAAAAGTCAAAAAAATGCTTAAAATCACCAGCAATGTGACTCAGAATGTCAGAATCTTTAACTCATATGGTAAGTAGGAATTCGTCTGCCACCTTGATCCATCCAGAAATCATTTGTTGCAACATGCCCAAGGAAGAAAAAGAAACTTCCTCGCAGTGAAAAACTGCTGGGTCGAAAACCAGACATTTAAAGGGTAAAACCCATAAACTTACATTTATGTAGTACCACTAGACAAACATAATGGGATGCAATGCACTTCAATTGTAACTCCGATACCAGAGACAGTCTTGGTCAAAAACACCGTGGTCAAAAACAATGTGAGTAAAACGTGATGATGTCACTGCAATGCGTGCCCTATGTATAATTCGTCTGTGGACTCCTTCAGAAGCCCATGACCTTTGAGGCACACATTTTACCAGCAGACTTTGTCCATTCCCTGTTAACAATCTGAATCCTCACTGCTGGACTCGGTCCAACTGTAGTGGTCCTTCGCATACACTCCAGCGCTCCCCCCTCCCTTTTATACTTTCCATCTTTTTTTCCATCTCCCTCTCTTCCCCTTTTCACATCCCCTCTACCTATCACTCCCCATATTTTTTTCCTCTGTACTACCTCATTTATGTATCATATTTTACTTATCAAACCAATATGTGTTGTGACACTAGCCTTTTGTTTTTATCACCAAAAGCTGAAACTACTCTTGTGCAACAGACTGAAATTTTCATGAAATTGGACTTGTGTCATTATGAGCATGTCTTACATGAAAAAGCAGTTATGGTCTCTTAGCCAAGGACAGCCATTGTTCTGTATCAAATGTTGATGTATGCAATGGCATACCTCTTTAGACCCAGTCTGGTAAACAGTATTGCAACTGGCTGATTAGCAGAATCCATAGGTAGCTTAACTCTTCAATAAGACACAAAAGTGGAGTCAAACACAATTTTACATCAAATAAATGCACAGAGGAGGTTTTTTTCATTCTTTTAAAGTGTAAGAAGACAATAAATTTACAGGCCTGTGTCTGCGATGAACTGAAACTAACGGAGGAAATAGGAGAAAAGCAGGATAGTCTAGCTGGGACTGTGCAAACTAACTCTAAAATAGGAGGCGGAAACAGAGAAACATACCAAATAAAACTAAAAAAAAAAAAAGCCAGGCTGCTATGGTGGCCTATGCATGTCTTAGAAAATGTTATCCTCCCAGAAAAACATTGAACTGCTGGATCAGAGCAGGGTCATTTATAGTTGGCTTTATGTAAATTTGCTAGTAAATGTTGTTCTCTGTTACTTTAAAACTGTATTCTAGATGATTCCACACAAGCTAATTTTAGCCATTTAAAATTATGTTAATATTTGTTAAATTGATCTGATTTTGGCACACTGGGCTGAAAGGGTAATCTATCAGTGTGAAGGAGAAGCGTTTCCTTCTAAATACCTGGTTATGCCTCTGCAATAACTGTTGAATAATTATGCTAAAGCTACTTCAAAAAAGAAGGCTTAGTATGAAAGGTGGCTTTACCAAATGGTGGATTTTCCGCATGGTTTTAGGTGTGAATGATCGTGGTTGTTTGATATTGGGGAATATTAGACATAATTATGCATTAACATTCTTTCCTATGGTCTCACTGACACCATTTCTCTTTTTATTATTGTATATTTATTGTCTAAATATGCTGCCTTCTCTATGTGTGCGTTCTCTGCTGTGCAGTATATAAAACACTTTTATTTCTCCCAAATATGGCTCCATTTATTTCTGCATACATCCCCTTTTCTGTGTATACTAAATTGTGTTTTATAAGCATATGAAAGTCTGCCAAATGTGTGTAACAATTTATAATCTCATGAAATTAACTCCACAAAAAAGTCTCTCTGTGGCTATAATGTAAAAAAATAACAAGCAGATTTTTGCTATGTAGTCGTAGGAAGAATGCTATAGCTATTAGATTTTTAGAATGAAACCAATGAACATAGATTATTGAAAGCTACCACACATTTTCTAGTTCAAGTTTTATGATAACTTCAAAACAAAATAATCATTATTCTTTGAAAAAAGGGGTGGCTACTCTAGAACAGTACCTGTAGAGCCTTCTAAAAATCCTCAAGTGGTTGGGGGTCTTGCCAGCACACTCCATAATGGTGCACCTGCAGTCCCCGAATGAGTGTAAAGCCATGTATGATACCACTTGAGTCGCGTCAGCGGTCATACTCTCTTAGGTACTATTATGAGATCTTTGGTGTACAATCATTTTTATAGGTGGTAAAAAAGTAACAACCTGTTGGATATGGACTGAAAATATGTGAAAGAGGAAATGGTTGGGGAGGCGTGGCCGGGATGTGAGAGGAAGCTTAGGCTCCTGCTATCCGTCTGCTTAATCTGCCGATATCCTGGCTTCCACTGCCCATCCTGCTACACAGGTACCTTCCTGTGGTCTGGGAAGCTGCCCTGCTTCTCCCCATGCCAGGGAAACATAAATTTGCTAAGAAACCAGCCTTACAGAGCCCCCGCACTGTCCCGCCAATCACTCATGCGGCGGCCATCTTGCCTGTCAGCTCCTTCACTCCAGTCTCAGTGGAGACACAGACAGACTCCTTCATACTGATCATCAGGATGGTGCAGAGCTCCAGGGTGAGCAATCCACCGCTGTGTTCCTGGCAGCTATTGCAGAACGTAAGTCCTCAGTGGAGGGGAAGATAGACACCCTGTCCATAGAATGTGGATTTATTAGGCAGGACATGGACAAGTTCAGAGGCCGCCTCAATGAAGCTGAACAGCGCATCCCTGAGGTGGAAGATACCTCTGCCTCCACTATGCAGTCTGTGGCTGAACTTCAGCAACAAGTCAACTTCTAATAGCACGTTCGGAGGATGCCGAGGACAGACTCAGGCGCAATAAAGTCCGGGTGGTCGGGCTTCCAGAGGGAGAGGAGGGCCCCAATCATGTGGTGTTCGCTGAGGCTTTTTAAAAACAGGTTCTGGGCCTACAACACCTGTCTCCATTGTATATTGTGGAGCATGCACACAGGGTGCACACCGGCCGGAGGCCTGCTGGTGCGTGTCCCAGAGCATTCCTGGTTCACCTGCTGAACTTCACAGACAGGGATCTGATCCTAGCAAAGGCCCATAAACATCCTGAGCTGAAATATGAGAATGCTGCCATACATCTATACCCTGACTTCTCACCGGATCTACAAAAAAAACAGCGTTCCTTTATAGATGTCCACAGGCACCTGAGGGAGAAGGGCCTAGTCTACAACATGCTACATCCCAGCCGCCTAAAAGTTATCCACAATGGATCCGCTAAATTCTTCGAATCCCCTACAGATGCGGTTGACTGGTTGGATTCCCTCGCCTAATGCTGTGTGTTGGGAGTTGTTGTCCATTCTGCTGTAATAGCCCGGCTGTAACTTGTTCTTTTACCGAAGATATGTTTTCTAGCAAGTGGATAGTGTTAAAGAATTCGGGACTATCTATCCTTTAACTGCAGGAACCTAAGATACTGTTGCTGGATGCTTTGCCATACCTGTACGTTTTCACGACACCTTACTGAGTGCATGGACTTTCGGAACAATCCACTAATGCCTTGTAGGTTTTTGGGACAAAGTTTCTCCGGCGTTTTTTTTTCTGTCGCCTGGAGCAAACAGGGCGTTGGGTTCTTCTAGCGTTCCTTTTTCTGACTATTGCTTTTTTGTTTTTTTATTTTTCCAATTTTTTTCTGCAATTTTTGTTTTTTTTGTGTTTTCCCATTAGAGATTTTGCTAATGGGCTTGTTATTTGCCTAGCACAATTTATACTGCTATTCTGCTGTTCTATGGTGATTTGTGGCTCTCTGTATCCAAGTCCTACCCCTATGATCCCACAGGGATTAAACTCTAAATTTAAGAGATCATTTGTAGTTCAGTACCTTAGAGCCCAGAACCCACACATAGTCCTCCTGCAGGAGACCCATTTAACTGGGAGCAGAGTACTGTCCCTAAACAGGAGTTGGATCCAGAGAGCTATACATTCCACACACTCCTCATATGCTAGGGGTGTAGCTATTTTAATTCACAAAAAGTTGACCTGTACAATAGAACATGTGGTTATAGATCCTCAGGGGTCATGTGTGATAGTGGTACTAGATGTTGAATCCCAGCTACTGGCAATAGCTAATATATGTCCCACCACCATTCAAGAAGGAGGTGTTGTATACGGTCCTGGAGAAGGTTGCCACTTTTGGCCCCCTGAAATTGTTTGTGGCTGGTGATTTCACAAACATTCTGGACTATGTCCAGGACACCTCTAACCCGACTCGGGTGCAAAACCTGGGACTTGGCCACTGGGCCGATTCAGCGACTTTGGAGGAGATGTGGCCGTGGAAACATCCTGGGGAGAAAAGGTTACTCCTATCTTTCCCACATCAGCGCTTCCTCCTCCCGTATTGACCTGGCTTTTGCCAACCCAGCTGTGCTGCCCCAGGTTACTGAGGTTTCCTACCTGGCCGGGGGGGATTTTCGATCATACCCCTCTCCAGGTTGTGCTGAATCTTACCTCGAGTAGGCGTAGTGGGGCGTGGAGGTTGCATCCTGGTTGGGTGGCGGAGTCCTCAGTGGAGGCCTTGGTCTCAACACATTTAAAAGAATACTGGGATCATAATGAGGGCACAGCAGACAGGCCTGTAGTATAGGATGCATTTAAGGCGTCCACCAGGGGGATGTATGTATCGGCCATCAAGGCTGCCAGGGCTGAGAAAAACTCCACATCTCAAGAGCTTCAAGCTCATGAAATACAATGTGCAAAGACTCATGCTGACATACCCTCCCCTTCTTCCCTGGCTGAGTTGCAGATGGCCAGAAGGGCACTATTGGTACTTTTCCAAAGCCTTACCCAATGCAATTTTAAAACCAGAGCTGAAAAGCTGTTTGAAAAGGGGGACAAAAATGGGAAGCTTCTGGCTTATCTGACTGCTGATGTTCAGGCACATATGGCGAACCCTTGCGTTCACTCACCAGAGGGAACTATTGTGAGAGATGGGGAGAGCATCAAACAGGCATTTGTCTCACACTATTCGGAATTGTGCTCTCCTGTCCCATCGTATGACCATCAGGCTTTGGTGGATCTGCTGGACTCCCTTCAGATCCCGGTGTTGCTGGCTGAGGTGGCAGCCAGCCTGGACGCACCTTTTACTGACAAAAAATTGATGACTGCTATTGCCTCCTTTCCTAATGGCAAATCGCTGGACCCGGATGGCATTCCCGCAGAATAGTAAAAACAATATGTGGAGCTCTTATCCCTCAGACTCTTACAACTCTATGGAGACTGTTTAGAAACAGGTACATTACCTGCTTCCTTTTACGAGGCTCATGTGGTGTTACTACCTAAACCCGACAAAGACCCTCTCTCTTGTTCATCATATAGACCTATAGCATTGCTTAATATGGACCTCAAAATTCTTACCAAAATCCTTGCAAATAGGTTAATGAAAATAATAGACCACTTAATGTCACCACATCAGACTGGGTTCATGCCCAAGAAGGCAACAGATATTAATCTCCAGAGGGTATATAAGCATACTCAGTTGGAGGCTGGGGGGGCCCTGGTATTTTTTGACTGGAAAAAGCCTTTGACTCCATTGACTGGTGGGGGTACATCTTTTGCACCGCATGTGGTTTGGCCCCACTTTCCTTAAATGGATATCGCTGCTGTATGACCAACCGGTTGCAGCCCCTCTGTCTCAATGGCGGGGTGTCGGACACCTTTCCAGTGTTCAGGGGTACTAGACAGGGGTGCCCACTCTCACCAGGACTATTTGCATTGGGTATGGAACCTCTTGTGACTGCATTGCGTTCCTCCTCCCAGATACAGGGAGTCACTGTGGGTACACTGACTGAGACTACGGCCCTTTACGCAGATGACCTAGTATTGTTTATTAAGGACACTGGACTGTCTCTACAGGCAGCGCTGTCACTCCTGGGTGACTTTATGGTGGTCTCTGGCCTTAAGGTTAATTGGACCAAATCTAAAATACTCCCCTTACGATCCCATCCAGTACCCAGACAGGCAGATCCCAATAATCCCCTACAGTGGGTGACACAGATTAAATATCTGGGGTTCTTAATCACAAATTCTGTGACTGACTCCATTAATCTAAATGTCTCGCCTTTACTGGGTATTCTATCTAAAAAGTTCCATGCCTGGACAAACCTTCCCCTGTGCCTCATTGGAAAAATAAACCTGATAAAGATGAAAATGCTGCCCTTACTATTATATGTCCTCAAAACTTCTCCAGTATGGATCCCGAAGTCACTTTTTAAATCAATAGATGGTATGCGCTTATCCTTTTTGTGGCAGGGAGGAACTCCCCGCCTTAAACTGACCATACTTCAGCAGCCATTAGGGGAAGGGGGCCTTGCGGTACCTAACTTCTATAAATATTTCCCTGCTGGACAATTGACAGTAGCCCACCGCTGGTTAACTTCTCCATCAGATGATGCCTCGGTGTCCCTGGAGGCTGCCTGTGTGGGCTCATATGAGGCGCTCTCACACTTAGTTTACAGGGGTCTGAAGTCTCCTTATTCCCTGACTCCCTCTATGCGCTCAGTGATTAGGGCATGGAATGTGACGCAGGGATTGAGGCCGTCTGATTTGAACAGGTTTTCCCCCAATTTTCCGCTGTGGAGAAATCCCAATTTGAAGCACTTTTATGAATACTTGGACCCTGTAGTTTGGACTTCGTCATTAAAACACGTCATATTGTACTAAATGGCATCCTCATTTTAGTCAATGAACTCAAGTTATGTTACGCCCTACCCAACTCACACTTCTTTAGATACATGCAACTGAGCCTTGATTTCTTTTCTCAATTTGGCAGGGAGCCTCTGAACCTTGAACCTAGAACTACTGACACGCAGTGACTCCTTTGCTAAACCAGTCACTAGTTTATACAAGGACCTCTTCCAAGAAACGGTTCAATTGATGGAACCCTGCAGATGAGTTTGGGAGGCGGTGGCCCCAGGGCTGGACCGATAACTGGGATGACATGTGGGGTACTACATTTCAATACTTAGTCTCCACTAGAGATCGTTTAATACATTATACATTCTTACATAGACTATACCTCACCCCAGCTAGATTAGCAAAAATATTTGGGAACCAACAGTCTTTATGCTGAAGGTGCTCAACAACTTTGGCGAACTTCATGCACATATTTTGGAAATGTCCCCATATTAAACCATAGTGGCAAGCTATAGTACACTGTATTGGGTCTGTCACTTCTATTTTGATTCCCCTGTCCTTTGAGGTATGCTTGTTACATCTAGTTGAACCTTTAGCCACTGCTAGGGCTATACGGACTCTTCTCACCTTATTGTTGTATTATGCTAAAAAACAAATGATTCTATTGTGTAAGAGTTAGTCTACCCCAACTTTGGAGGCCTGGAAGGCCCTGGAAGTCTTTTTTTCTTCTTTTTTTTCTTTTTTGCTTGGAAATCTCTGGTCAACAAAGCAGTACCATTCTACAAGGCTACTTATCTGAGCAGGGGGACTTTGGCCAAGTTTGACAAGGTCTGGGGAGGGTGGATGGCATCTGTGGACACAGTATCAGACTAAATGCATTGACACAGCCACTGACCCTGGTATGTACTACAGAGCTGGGGAGAAAATGTGTTTGGAGTACTGGCTAACCCAAGGTTAATGTAAGGATCTTCTTGGTGGGGTTTTTTTCATATATCTAAAGATTTCAGTTTCTCCTGGTGGGGGGATTGGGGAGAGGGGAGACCGCATTTGCAGACATTCTCCTGTAGTATTGGGCAGGGGGTCACTGCCCTGAATCACCATGAAACACACCTCCGGCAAGAGGGCAATGTCATGTACATATCTGTCTAGGCAAAGTAATATATTTTTTTTCACACTGTTTTTTGTTGTTTTTCTGTGCCTTTTGTTCTACACTGGTATGTTTTTTTTTTTTTTTCTTTCACTGTGTAACCAGTGGTTGTGTCCGCTTTGTGTGGATTATGTTGTTTGTATTTCATAAAAACATAATAAAAAATAATTTACAGAAAATAAGAGGAAATTGTCCAACTAAATGGTAAAACTGTGCATTAAAATACAGTAAAAAAAAGTTTAGGTTTAGTCCTCATGCACACTGGATGTTTTTACAGCTGCTGTTTTTGGCTTTTTTTCTACAGCCAGTAACCTCTACAGCATGTTATCTTATGTGTCCATGCACACATAGCCTGTAATCAGTATTTTTTGGCAGGGGCGTTTTCTGGCTGGAAAACCCCCCAGAACTAGTGGGTTTTGAAAAGAATTTCTGAGCTGTAAAAATGCTCTAACACCGGTAAACATTTTTGACCATCATCTCAACTAAATGCCTACCTTCCACAAATGAGCTCCAACATCTACTTGTTTTGAATGTTTTTCTATTTTTTAGGCCTCATGCACACAGGACGTTTGCCCAGCTCTCCTAGCAGTCTTTCCATCCTGGCAGTGGCGTTTTGGCCGAAAAAATTCTTGATGCTTGTAAACATATGTAAGGCATTTACTCGTGTCAAGCACTTGGCCGTTACTTCATTTCTTTGGCTAGAATAATAATTTAAGCACTAAATCTGCCTAGATGCATTTACAAACATCATTTTTTCTGCCTCTAAACTCCTCTAATTGCCTATGTATGCATAGATACACAGGCTAACATACAGGGGCGTTTAGAGGCAGAAAAAAAAAAGCCAGACGCCTCTAGCAGCGGTGTTAAAAATGTCTAGTCTACATGAGGCCTTAAAGATGTGTATTATGCAGCAAATGAAACCAATCAATGAGCTACTGTAGTTGTGCTAATCAAAAGGTTTATGCAGCTAAAACACAAATTAGTGCAGCCCTGTAATTATTAATACATCATTAAATTAATTGTTTAAATGCAAGCAGTGTAACTACCTGAGTTTGATCTGGCATCATCTTCTTAAAGTCCCTCTACAGTAGAGCTGGAGTGTGAAAAGCGGTAGCAGTACGGGAAGCCTGTAGGTTCTTGTGCTGACAAGAAGCATGCTGATAGGAGGAAAAAAACTGAATGACACAGGGATGAGCTGCATATTTTTTATATATATATATATATATAACCTTTTATTGTTTTGTTTTGAGATATACAACAGTACAATCATAGGTGTGCGCAGCCTATTGCATTACACTTTTGTGTCGTGATGGGGCAGATATCTGCTCCCCTTTGTACCATTCCTTGTGAATGAAATGCTTTTGTGATGTTTTGCTTTGCTTAAAAACCAATAAACACATTTTACAAGAATATCATGCAGCAAAACTTTTTACTGATCACAACTTTCACAGAACAGACCATTCCAATGGTAAAACAAAGTCCCAAATGATGACAATAAAGTTTTCCAGATAATCGCAGCTTTAACAGCTTGTAGGGTACTCAAAACCTGTGCAAAATCTATACTTGGATTTCCATTAGCTAAGGCCTAAATCCTCCATAGCCCCTCCCCAAAAGGAGAGAGCATGCCAAGAACTTTTCTACTGTCCTCTCCTTTCTGCAGTGCCAGGTAGTCTCTCAATCTCCAAGCCCCATCCACTTTATAAGGGGCACCCCATGTCACCACTGCACCTGGAGCAGGAGCAACCCTTAAAGGGGAACTCTAGGGAGAATGCTACAGAATGGTCTGTGTTTTTATCTTTTTGAGCCTCTTTCCCTTGCTGGATCTGTTTGAAGGAAAGCCACTATGTGCCACCACCTCAATGTCTATATTTGGCTACAATGTGCAGGAAAGCATACCCTGCTTGTTGGGAGAAATTCAACCCCCTAGAAAACTTAATGTGACTTTTAATAATTTCAAGGTCTACTTAAAAGTGAGACACTTTCCAGTAATTATCAGATCTGTCCAGGTCTGTTTATATCGTGGAATTGGAGCTCAAAATTGTTTGAACATGAAATGTGGACTTTTTTGCCTTTTATATAATAAATTAGCACCACTGTTTTTATATGATTAAATAAACACATTTTCGATAATTGATAACCAAGATTTTTTGTTATATTTTGTATATCAGATTATTTATGAGCACGGGGTGCACAGTACCTATCACATAGAAAGATTCATTTTAGCACAGCACTATTCTATATTGGTAAAGTTTACAGATGGAATTTATACAATTTTAGTGTTAATAGTGGGAAGATAAATTGTTTAATTTTGTGTTTTATATTTGTTATTAGTTGTACAGGAACATCGACTGTATTCATATATTGCAGTGTGGGGCTATTTCTTTGTAAGGTCCGAGAAATATGTTGCCAACTTGCAAATGACTGCCTTGAATCAACACTAGTGGATTATTTTTATATATGAGTGTGTTTGATATTGCGTCATTATCTATAAAGTATATTAGACTGACGTTATCTAACGAGTACCCATTATCCTAAAGTGTAAACTACATTATATCAGGCATTTTTTAGAAGATGTGGCCAAAGATTATTTTAAACTTAATATTTTAAATGTTTGTGATGTAGGTATTTTTGATCTGATTATTCTTTTAAAGATAATTTTTAGTTAATATTTTAGATATGACGTTTGTCACCTAAGTTGCTTTTTTTCTTTTTCTTTTCCCTTCTTTTCTTTTCTTTTCTTTTCTATTTGGGGATATTTTTGAAGGACACTTGAAGCTTTACATGCTAATGTCCCATTCAATAATTTATTGCCGTCTATGGATCTTTGTCTCAGTGACAGCCTATCCCTCTTCAGTGGTTCAGAGACAGAAGCAAGAACCTGACAGAAATTCTGATGCTTCAGTATTCCATGAAAAACGTAAAAAAATATACCAGATAGAATGCCTATACACTGGAACCCTGTGCCATATATTGTGACAACAATTTGATACAGGTGCATCCTGGTGCACAAAATGCCTTGTTCCAAGTGGTATATAAAAATAGTATGCGTGAGATTCCTAATGGCAGATGTATATTTAAAAATGCAGAGTGAAGAATAATTGCTAGTGACTATGTACAGTACAGTAAAATGCTACATTGCAACAAATCAGATCGTTTCCACCAGTTTGGAGCTTTCAGAACAATAACTGATATGGCTGACTTGGCTGTCATGTTGTTTGGATAGCCTAGTGTTAATCAAAGTCAATACTTTGTAGAACCACCTTTCGCTGCAAATACATCTGCAAGCCTTTTTGGGTATATTTCTACCAGCTTTGCACATCTAGAGTGAAATTTTTGCCCATTCTTCTTTGTAAAATAGCACAAGCTCTGTCAGATTGGATGGAGAGTGTCTGTGAACAGCAATTTTCAAGTCTTGCCGCAGATTCTTAATTGGATTTAGGCCTGGACTTTGACTGGGCCATTCTAACATATGAATATGCTTTGATCTAAAACATTTTATTGTAGCTCTGGCTGTATGTTTAGGGTCATTGTCCTGCTGGAAGGTGAACCTCCCAAGTCTTTTGCAGGCTCTAACAGGTTTTCTTTTATGATTGAGCTGTATTTGGCTCCATCCATCTTCCCATCAACTCTGACCAGCTTCTCTGTCCCAATGGACCCGAAAAATAGAAAAATAAAAAAGCTCAGCCTTCGATGGGAGGCCTCCCGCCAACTGCTGTCTCTTGGCTGTGACAGCTGTTATATAGACAAGGGCGGGGCCACCCGGTGATGTAATTGAGTGACCCTGCCCCCTTCTGATGTCATGTGACGTCGGAGGGGGGCAGGTCGTCTGGTTACAGCAGCAGGTGGCCTCGCCCTTGCCTATATAACAGCTGTCACAGCCAAGAGACAGCAGTTGGCGGGAGGTCTCCCATCGAAGGTGGAGCTTTTTTTTTTTTCTATTTTTCGGGTCCGTTGGGACAGGGAAGCTGGTCAGAGTTTATGGGAAGATGGATGGAGCCAAATGCAGCCAAAAGACAGCAGTCGCCGGGAGGCCTCCCATGGAGGCTGAGTTTTTTCTTTTTTTTTCTGTTTTTCTTGTCCATTGGGCGGCGTGATTGAAGATGGATGGACATCGCGGAACACTTTTTTTAAATGAAGGATTTGTCAAAAACGGTCAGGTCAGGATCTGGGGGTCCCCTTGTTAAAACGGGGCTTCCAGATTCCGATAAGTTTCCCACCTGCAGAATCCAACGACCAGCAGGCCAGGGTTGTGGGGACGAGGCCCTTGTCCCCATCAACATGGGGACAAGGTGCTTTGGAAGGGACCACAAAGCACCCTCCCCATGTTGAGGGCATGTGGCCTGGTATGGTTCAGGAGAGGGGGCGCTCGCTTGCCCCCCCTTTCCTGACCTCCCAGGCTGCTTGCTCGGATAAGGGTCTGGTATGGATTTTTGGGGTGACCCCATGCCAATTTTTTTTTAAATTTTGGTGTGGAGTTCCCCTTAAAATCTATGCCAGACCCAAAGGGCCTGGTATGGATTTTGAGGGGGACCCCACGCTGTTTTTTTTTAGTTTGGCGTGGAGTTCCCCTTAAAACCAACAGGGCCTGGCATGGACTGGGGGGGGACCCACGCCAATTTTTTATTTGATTTTTCATCTATATTGCCGGCAGCCGGCAATACATTACAGCCATGAGCAACTTTAGATGACAAATTTTCATTTAGAAATGACATTTTGCTGCGGCACACATCACACAGATGCGCCACTTTGCAGGTAGATCCCCAGGTATGATATTTAAAGGAATATTTCATTTTTATTGTTTCACTTTAAGCATTATTAAATCACTGCTCCTGAAAAAACAGTGGTTTTAAAAACTTTTTTTTACATTGATACTTGTCCCCTAGGGCAGTACCCGGGTCCCAATACACTTTTTATGGCAATAACTTTCATATAAGCCTTTAAAATTAGCAATTTTTGATTTTTCATGTTCGTGTCCCATTAACTTTAATAGGAATTGCATGTTTGTCTCTTCCTTTCTGGCATCCTCATACATACATATCTGTTGTTCATTCTTACTTTCTCCTTAAAAAACCTCTTCTTAGTAGTTAAGGTGCAATGTCTTATGGACTGGCTGAGATAAACACCAGGAAGACATTGAGGACCTTTGTGCCAAAAGGGAATAATCTCTTCATGAACAGAAGAGTCAGCTAATGCACAGATTTCTGAAACCTATTTCGTAAATCACCTGGCTTTTGTAGATACCTTATGGTTTAAGTCTGACTATCCTTTGTTCAGCCAAGGTAATTGTTTTCCAGTGCTTCTGGCACTGCTGCTGACAGGTATGGCTTATACAAGCGATAGCAAAGTGCTTTTCCTGAAACCGAATTAGAACATTGCATTATACACAACAACATTACCCACAGGTTGTGATTAAGGGCTTATGCAGTCCCATTTCCTTATAAGAACATGTGTGAGAAGGCAAGAATGTTTGCCACAAGTGAACAAAGCATTAATCTGTCAGCACCTTAAGTATGTTTGGGCCTTGCAAAAGAAAAAACGAAATGGTCGACAGATTCTGACATACGCTTTGCAGCTGAGATGCTAGGAGCAGCAAACGGGGTTTCTTTTAAATACTCACTCAATTAATAAGGGACTGGAGGCAACATTTTATTATACACTGCTGTGTTTTAGCAAATTTGGTCATGTCTGTAGCCCTTTGTCAGCCAAAACAGAGGCGGTGTTATAAAAAAAAAAAAACATATACAGAGGTAAAAGCCGTTTCCTTTCCTGTATTACTACATAAATACTTAGCATTTTCAATACATATCCATAAAGTTATGCACTTGGGAACTCAGAATATTCATGCATCATACATACTAGGGGGAGTACAACTGGGGGAATCAATGGTGAAGAAGGATCTGGATGTTTTGGAAGATTGTAAGCTTAATAATAGCACACAATGCCATGCTGCGGTTTCCAAAGTGAGCAAAGTCCTTTTTTGTATTACGAGAGGTATGGACTCCAGAGAGAAAGATATATTTTGCCCCTGTACAAATCATTAGTAAGACCTCATCTGGAATAGTTTAGTTCAGTTTTGGGCACCAGTTCCCAAAAAGGATATCGGGGAACTGGAGAAAGTGCAGAGAAGGGCAACCAAACTGATAAGTGGCATGGAGGAGTTCAGCTATGAGGAAAGATTAGAGTAACTGAATTTAATGGGAGATTAATGGAGATATGATCAACATGTACAAAAACAAAAGGGGGTCTATATAGTGAACTTGGTGTTGAGTTATTCACTTTAAGGTCATCACAGATGACAAGGGGGCACTCTTTACATATACGGAAAGGTTTCTTCACAGTAAGAGCTGTGAAAATGTAAAATAGACTCCCTACAGATGTGGTTCTGGCCAGCTCGGTAGATTGCTTAAAAAAAGGCCTGGATTATTTCCTAAAATATATAACTGGATGCAAACATTTATTAGGTAAAGTTGATCCAGGGAATATCCGATTGCCTCTTGGGAGATCAGGAAGGAATTTTTTCTCCTGCTGTAGCAAATTGGATGATGCTTTGCTGGGGTTTTTCGTCTTCCTCTGGATCAACTGTGGGTATGGGATTGTGTCTATGGGATTGCATGATTTTTTTTTTCTCTTTTGTTGGTTGAACTAGATGTCTTTTTTCAACCAGACTAACTATGTAAGTTCTGACGACTCCTGTGTGCTCTCTCCCTGGGTGTGTTGGTAAGGCTGCTGTTAACCTCTGGACCATTTGTTTTTAAACATAGGCTGACAGTGTATACAATGTTGTGTGTGTATATATATATATATATATATATATATATATATATATATATATATATATATTGTAAAGGTCGGGGAACCAGCTAGATCGCAGGACACAGGCTTTTCAGTCAAAAGGACGTTTATTAAACTTAAATAGCTTCACAGCAGCAAAAACAAAAGAAAGAGATTTCAGTCTCACCGACTTGCAGAGTCCAGAACTGCTATCGCAGTTAAACAGTCCTTGGATTTTGTCGCAGGTAACCTGCCCTGCCAGGAGGCTTCCAGGCAGGACACTGCCGTTGAATTTTATCACTGTACACAAAATCACCATCCACAGTCTCCTCTACACTCCTCCACACTCACCTACAACTTCCTGTCTTGTTTTAAACCCACTTCCTCTGACAGGTGAGTTAACACTTTTTGTTCCCTTAAAGGGACCACAGTCCAAACAGAGGGGAAATATAGCGTCCTTCCAGGACCCAGCCACAGTGTCCTGTACAATATATATATATATATATATATATATATATATATATATATATATATATATATATATATATATATATATACATATACTCATTTTGTGATAGTCTACTGCTTTACCCCTGAAGATGATTATTATTATAGCTGAAGCACATTGGGTTGATCTTTTGTTAATAATCTGATGTAGTTGGTAATATAAATGTATGACACATATAACTAGGAGGAGTAGCTTTGTTCTATTAGATCTTGTGAGCTCTATGGATATTTCAAGTGTTGTTGTCAGCAACTGTCTTTTATGATGTGTGTTTATAAATATTTGTAATGAAGTACATATGTTGTATATATTTTATAATTCTTTATTGCTTTCAAAGTCCCATTTATTTGAAAACATTTTGGGGGTTTGCAAGTTTCTTCATGGATGTGGCACCTGATATAGTGGGTAAAGAAAATAATCACTCCCCTTTAAAATAATCACATTTTGTTGCTTTGCAGCCTGAAATGAAGTTAGACACAGTTTTCGTTTTATCCAGCTGTATTTACTCACTGCAACTTATAACAAACATAAGTGAAAGATATAACACCAACATGTCAGAAAAAAAGAAATAAAAAACAGAATCACGGGGTTGGAAACAGGATCACCCCCCTTGCATCAGTATTTTGTTGAGCCATCTTTTTCTTTAATTACAGTCTTTAGTCTGTTGGGATATGTCTCTAATAACTTTGCATGTCTACACTTTACAATATTTTCCCACTCTTTTTTGCAGAACTGCTTAAGTTCAGTTAAATTTGATGGTGAGCTTTTGTCGACTGCACTCTTCAAGTCATTCCACAGATCTTCAATGGAGTTTAAGTCTGGACACTGCAAGGGCATTCACCTCTTTTGCCTTCAACCACTGTGTGGTCATTTTTGCTGTGTGCTTTGGGTCATTGTCACGTTGGAAGGTAAACCTTCTTCCCATTGACAACTTTCTGGCCGAGGGCAGCAGATTTTCCTCAAGAATTTGATGGTACTTTGCCCCATCCATTTTTCCTTCTATTCTGACAAGTGCTCCAGTCTCTGCTGCAGATCAAAACCCCCATAACAGGATATTACCACCTCCATGCTTTACTGTATGAATGGTGTTATTTGGTGAGCTGTTTTGGATTTCTGCCAGACATATTGTTTGGTATTGAGGCTAATAAATTAAATTTTAGTTTAATCTGACCAGAACAACTTTTTCCATGTGGCCTCGGAATCTTAAAAGTGCGTTTTGGCAAAGCCCAGTCGTGACTGCATGTGGCCTTTCTTGAGGAGTGGCTTTTTTCTTGCAATCCTCCCATACATCCACCACATTTGTGGAGAATTTGTGATATTGTTGTCACATGCACACAATGACCACTCTTTGTCATAAATTCCTGCAACTGCTTCAGAGTTGCTGTAGGCCTCTTGGTAACATCTCTGACCAGTTTTCCTGGCTCTTTCATCCAGTTTGGAGCGACGTCCCGATCTGTGTTGTACCAAATACCTTCCTCTTCATAATAATAGACTTCACTGTACTTCTGGGCATTGATAAAGCCTTGCTATTTTTTTGTATCCATCTCCTGACTTGTGCCTGTCCACAACTTTATCCCAGAGGTCTTCTGACAGTGCCTTGCCACCCATAGTTGATTGTTTGCTTCAGACACACTACCAATAGCAGGGAAATGCTCCATGAAAGCTCTTTTCATGCTGAGCTAATCAAAATGATCACAGCTGAAAGTTAAATGGCTTTGTGTTCCTTTGAGAAGGTGATTAGCTACACCTGATTGAGTTTACAAGTCATTTTAGGTGTGGGGGTGATCCTTTTCCCAACTTAGTGATTCTGTTTTTTATTTATTTTTTTTCTGACATGTTGGTATTATATCTTTCAATTGGATGTTATAAGTTGCACAGCTGGATAAAACAAAAACCGTGTCTGACTTCATTTCAGGCTGCAAAGCAACCAAATGTGATTATTTTAAAGGGGGATGATTCTGTTCCATACTCACTGTATATGGCAAGCACAACCTGGCCACACACTGCTTTTTGTTATAATCTTTACTTTGCTTGGTCAGTTTTACAGTAAAGTGTAATGTTTAACCATTTTCCATCCCACTTTACTCACTGAATGAACATAAATTTTGAGTGCCAACAAAATGGTAATATATCCCCCCAAAAATATCCTATGCAACATCTTCACAGGGCAGTTTTCTGAAATGTGGGGATTACATATTATTATACTAAGATGGTTGTTGCCTACAATAGTAATCTTTGCCCAGAGCATGCTTATGTTGTAAAACTGCAATGTGCATCTTGTACACAAGACATCCATTCTTTATTGTACTTTCATACTATTGTACTGAGAATATATGTTAAAGCCAATGCCTTCATGTACAGGTCACAATAATTCATTTTAGGTCAAAATGGACGTGTGGTTTTCCTCCATTGATCAGTCTAGATCTGAGGATTATATATGCACGTCATACTAGAACTGTGGTTTCATCAGCAAGTTTAAACTGATCTATAATTTTAGTACATTCATGTGCATTCCAGAAAAAAAAAAAAGCTTTAGCTGAACTCAGTATGGTTAATTTTTTAACTGGTTTAACTTATATGTTTCTTTAAGTTTGCTTATGTTTTGATGGTATTGGCCCTTATGTCAAGCTTACGTGCAACACATTCTAGAGGTTTTGGTGTTTTTGTTTTAACATAACCCCATTTCCATGCACTCATTTTATCCTACATAGGAACCTGTAGTGACTGTATATTAAAGGTAACACCCAGGAATTGAGTATGCTTTTGCAGAGCGACAGTGTTTTTTGACTGTTAGAGGAACCAGAGCCAAAAGTCTAAGTGATCTGGGCAAGTGTAGTTGACAATTTATACAGAGCTTAACATTTTAAAAAATTGCAAATTGCAAATGTAGCACACTCTACCAATAGGTAGGTGCTAGTAATAGGATTTTTTTGTTAAATAGACTGTCAACACAGGTAAATTTAGTCAGGCCTATGCTGCAAGATAGGCCTGTCTGTTTTGATCTGGGGCCTGGGAGTGGTTAGAGTAGCAGTGGGTGTGGCCACCTGGGCTCTGGTTCTGGGGCGCCTCCCGTGCTTCCAGGGAGAATGTTCTGGAATAGGGGCAGAGCCTGGAACTGGAGTGGCAGGCAGCTCATGTGGGAGCCCTGACCAATCCCCAACTGGAATTGGCAGGGGGCGGGCCTCCTATATAAGCTGAGGTAACATGCCACGGGGGAGTTGTCGGCTGAGTGAAGTGGAGAATGGAATACTGGACAGCAGCAGGAGGGCACCCCCATCGGGGGGTGCGGCGATCGCAGGAGCAGGCCCAGGGAGAACTGTGAGAGAACTTCGCCTTTACACAGTCATTGGCGATGTCCTTATCATTACACAGTGATCGATAAGGAACTCCTGGAGCAGAGGGGCAGGTGAAGCTGTCAGAACGTATGGTCTGGTCAAGTTCTCCGTCAAGGACTCAGAGCAGAGAAAGGTCGGTGAGTGTACCACAGTGGAGGGCTGGATGTGCCAGGAAGTCTGTGAGGGAACTTTGCTTTTACACGGTCATTGGCAAAGTCCTCATCATTACACGGTCAATGATGAGGAGTCCTGGATCAGAGGAGAGACTGTGGGGATATGTGTCAAATCGATGTGGCCTGAGGGTACAGGATTTGCAAGCTGGGCTAGCTGGGAACAGTAGTCCACCATCCAACATGTGCTTTTAACCTACTAGGCCTCCGGGGAGAGGTACTGCAGGCCTCTGGCCTAGTAGCAGCGAGCAACCAGAGCCAGCTTAAGGAACTATTCAGAGTTGGTCCTTCTTGCTTACAGAAGAACATGTGGCATTTACAGTACATTGAAAACTACAGGATTGTGCAGGAGGAGAGGATTTCTGGGAACATCACCCTTACACAATCAAGAGTGATGTCCTCATCCTTACACGGTAATGGTGAGGAAGTCTTGGAAACAATGGTCTGCAGGAGTTAAGCAGAGGAGGAGCAATAGTCTGCATGGTGATGCAGGAGAAAGGTCATAGCAGTTAAATATGCACATAATCTCATCAGGCTCTAACTATGTGCTAACCTGTGAAATCTGCAAATATGACGGCAAAGTAAACTATTCTATGGGCAACCCATATACCCCTTTCCCTAACCAAGTTGTACCCCCCCCCCAAATAAAAACAAAACCAGCAAAGGACTGTTCATTGTCTCTGCAAGTAATATATGGGAGTCTGGCAGCGGGGTGATATGGTGGATGTTTGTTACTAGTGGCAACTACACCGCTACACACGTCAGTGCCAGAACTACTGTACACTGTTACGATCAGTGATCATCATTATTCAAAGTAATGTGACTTTGCACACTGTAGCTTTTTTCCCTTTAGTGTGCCCAAGATTGCCTCAGATCTTTTACAATGATGACAGTGCCCCTGGTTAGGACCTCTGAAAGGTTGTTATTGTTGTCCTTGTCACTGTAGTGGAGATTTTCCCTCAATATCTGTCCTTGGTTAAATGACAGGAAATCTCTCCAACAGGGGCACAGCACAGGCAGCAAGAAAAGCCTGTCATATGTCCCTCTAGGACAGTGGTCTCCACACTGCGGCCCGAGGGCCAGATGTGGCCCTTTGCGTACCTTTATCTGGCCCTTGGAGCACTATTCCTCCCACTGCTACGAAGCACTGATTCTACCACTGACACCAAAAATGGGGCAATAATTCCTTCATGGACACCAACAATGGGATACTATTACTCCCACTGACATCCAACAATGCGCACTATTTCTTCTATTTCACTATTTCTCCCAATGATACCAACCATGGGGCATGGTTTACTCCCACTGATGCAAGAACATTTTCTACTCCCACTGGCCACAGTCCGGGCCCACCTAAAGTCTGAAGGTCAATAAACTGGCCCTTTGTTTAAAAAGTTTGGAGACCCCTGCTCTAGGAGAACATTTTCTTCCCTTTCATCTGATGCAACAAGAACAACAAGAAATGAGGTTAAATCCCCCAAGAGGGACACAGACAGCAATAAAGAAAAAGCTCAAACTTTTCTCTACTCTATCCAACACAAAATAGTTTTGGCCTGAGTTCCACTTTAACCATTTTATATCCTTAAGCCATTTTAAAACATCCTGGGCTTGAAGTGGTTAAAACAAGCTTGTAACCCCTGAGCTTGATGTAAACATTTTTAGACAATGTAGTGCTCTACAGTTGTCCAATCACTTTTACTGTAGTGAGAAGGGCCTCCCTGCTGCCCCCACAGTGGTTCCTGGCCTCACCCTTTTCTCTGGGAATACAAAAAACAAAAAAATGCAGCGCTGTGTGATACTGAACCTTACAAATGCATAGTGCCGTAAACAATGAAAATCAATATTGCTAAAAAATGTAACTATGATATTTTTATATTGTTTACCTTTAATCTGAGAAGCCCGGAGTTGCGGTAAACTGCCCGAATAGTTAGATCCAGAGGAGTTTAACCACTTGCCTACCAGGCACTAACACACCCTTCCTGCCCAAGCCATTTTTCAGCTTTCAGCGCTGTCGCACTTTGAATGATGATTGTGCGGTCATACAACACTGTACCCAAACAAATTTTTTATCATTTTCTTCACACAAATAGAGCTTTCTTTTGGTGGTATTTAATCACTGCTGGGTTTTTATTTTTTACAAAAAAAAAATTTGAAAAAAAATGTTTTTTTACTTTTTTTCTGTCAGTAAATTTTGTAACTAAGTAATTTTTCGCCTTCATTGATGCGCGCTGATGAGGCGGCACCGATGGGCACTGATAGGCTGAACTGGTGGGCATTGATGAGGTGGCACTTATGGGCACTGATGAGGTAGCACTGATGAGGAGGCACTAATATGCCGCATTTATGGGCAATGATAGGTGGCACTGATATGTGGCACTGATGAGCACTGATAGGCGGCACTGATGGGCACTGTTAGGCGGCACTGATAGGCGCCAGTGGCAGGCACTGATAGGCGGCACTGGTGGGTATGGATAGGCATACATATGGGCACTGATGGGCATTTATGAGTGGCACTAAGGGGCGACACTGATGGGCATTGATGGACAGCAGTGATGGGCATTGATGGGCAGCACTGATAGGCAGCACTGATTGCCAGCACTGACTGGCATGGCTAATGGGCACTGATTGATGGGCACTGGTGGGCAATGGTGGGCACTGTATTGTGACACTATATTTCACTATTGTAATCAGGGCACTGATGATCAGTGCCCTGATTACATTCCTACATGTCCCCCTGTGAGGAGATGCAGCTGATCGCCTCTCCTCTCCTCACACTCTGTCAGTGTGAGGTGGGGAAAACCGTTTACCGGCATCTCCATGTTTACATGTGACCGGCTGTGATTGGACACAGCCGATCACATGGTTAAAGTGCCGTGGACGCGGTTCTTTACACAGATCAGGGTCATGCTGTGTCCTAGCGGGCGCGCGAGAGCGGCCGTTCTGGGACGCCATCATATGACGTCCCAGAACAAGAGCTGCACCGCTCCGCCGTCATTTGATGGTGGGCGGGCAGCAAGCAGTTAAAGAACATTTATTCCCTGATCACTTCTGTGACTATTGAACCCAGAAGCAGCTAAAATTTTGTCTAAAATTTCCGGTTTCAGAACTCTCATTGCCTGGCTATTGTAGCCAGGGAAACAGCTAATCAAGCATGAGCTTTGTTTGATTAGCTGCAGTGGAGGGCAAGAGAAACATTGGGGGTCTTATAGACCCCTGATGTCTCCATAAACAATACCTGTCACTTGCCCGAGCTATCTCATAGGGGGCTTGTTAGTCCCCATAATAGCAATAAAGTTAAATGTACTACATAGTTGATGGTAGATCGAAAGGAGATTGTACAATCAGATTGTATAGTGTATGGTGAACTTTACACAACCCAGAACACACTTCTCCTGTTTACAATACTACAGCTATATCCACTTAGGCTGTTATCTGATTGCTCAGAACATTCAGCCAAATGAACGATCCATGCAAGATGAAAGTTAAGGTAGAAAAAAAAATTGATGCCTGTGTATTTAGTGAGAACAGTGATCACTGATTGATTGTATTTAACTTAAAAACTGTGAACCTGGAGGTAGGTGGTAAGTAGGAGGGTAGAGGATGCAAGGTGTGTGCTAATGAGCTCAGTTGGTCAACTCCTTCCTGTGTTATGACATAGTCTGTCCTGGAAGTAAGGCAGAAGTAATTGAGAAGTGTTTTTAAACAGCAATAAGGACAGGGAGGTATGTGTAGAATAAATGGAAAGCTGTGTTATTTCTGAAAAATAATTACATTAATGGTATAATGGTACATTATAATTAAAAGAAAAGGTGGACTTAGCCTTTAATTGCCTCCGGACCAGCCGTCGCAGTTGTACTGCGGCAGGTTGGCTTCCCTGCGCAAAACCACGTAACTATACGTTGGCTCGCGGGGTCCGGATAGCAGGCGCGCACGCACCCGCTGCACAGCGGGGGTGCCAATGCTCGTGGCCGACAGTTGCAATGACTGCCAGCCAAAAGCGATCGTGAGCAGGAGACACAGAACAGGGACGAGTGTGTGTAAACACACACTTCCCTGTTCTGTTCTGACAGGAGTGACAGATCATGTGTTCCTATTAGCTAGGAACCACGATCCGTCACTTCCTCTAGTTAGTCCCCTCCCCCTTCAGTTAGAATCACCTCCCAGGGAACACAGTTAACCCCTTCACCGCCCCCTAGTGTTAACCCCTTCACTGCCAGTGACATTTTTACAGTAATCAATGCATTTTTAATTGCACTGATCGCTGTATTAATGCCAATGGTTCCAAAAATGTGTCAAAATTGTCCAATGTGTCCGCCATAATGTCGCAGTCACTATAAAAATCGCAGATCGTCGCCATTGCTAGTAAAAAAAAAATAATAAAGATGCTATAAATCTATCCCCTATCTTTTAGACGCTATAACTTTTGCGCAAACCAATCAATATACGCTTATTGCGATTTTTTTTACCATAAATATGTAGAAGAATACATATTGGCCTAAACTGAGAAAAAATTTGCTTTTTTAAAAAAAAATGGGGGTATTTATTATAGCAAAAAGTATAAAATCTTGTGTTTTTTTCAAAATTGACGCTCTTTTTTTGTTTATAGCGCAAAAAATAAAAACCGCAGAGGCGATCAAATACCACCAAAAGAAAGCTCTATTTGTGGGAAAAAAGGACGTCAATTTTTTTTGGGCGCAACGTCGCATGACCGCGCATTTGTCAGTTAAAGCGAAGCAGTGCCGAATCGCAAAAAGTGCTCCAGTCAGGAAGGGGGTCAATTCTTCCGGGGCTGAAGTGGTTAAAGACATTTTTAAGCAAACTAAAAATGCAAATCTCTTACCTGAAAAAAAATATGCAGCCTTCGCACAGGCATTTCACTTTGTACAGATAAACTGTTCTGTTGTGAGTGATACAGTAATTTAGTAGCATAATGAACAGAGATTTGAGTACATCTGCTAAATATGGTAGGTTAAAGAAGTTCTGAATTAACCAAGGGAAACCATTAACAGTGACTTAATAACATGTGACGTTCCTTCTTTCAAAAAGCTTTTAACTAGATATATCTGCTTCTCTTTGACTATCCTATGGAATGGAAGGGACTTAAGCAGTGCTACCAGGGCCAGGACAAGGGGTGGGCAGGAGGGGTGTCTGCCCTGGGCACTGTGGTATCATGTGAGGTGGGAGGGCGCCATGAGGAGATTGGGAAGGATGAGATTTGTGTTGTAAGGGGGAAATTTGGGGCGTGGCAGGGAATAAGAATTGCTCTAGGAGGGGAAATTTGGGGGCTGGGTGATAGGAGTGGTGAGTTCGGGGGATCTGTGTTGGGAGGGGGATGGGGGAAGGGGATTTGTGCTAGGAGGGAGGATGGGGGGGGTATTTGTGCTAGAAGGGGATATTTTGGGGTGAATTTGTGCTGCGAGGGTGGATTTGGAGTGGGGGGAGATGATGTGTAGTTGGAGGGGCAATTTTAGGGGTGAAAGATTTGTGCTAAGAGGGGTGATTTTTGTTGGGGGGCAAAGATTTGTACTGCTCAGTTTTTAGCACTTGGGGGGTTTTTGCTGACACATAATACTTATGCATCTTGGGGGGGGCGTAGTTTGCCATGTTCGCCCTGGGCTCTAGATGACCTTGCCCTGGCACTGAGTGCTACTAAGTAAATTTACATACAGTCCCTAACAGTGAAGGTTAATAATAGCTGTCCTTAAAGTGATTGTAAAGGCTTGTTTTTTTTTCTCTTTCCTGATTGGCCAACTGACTTTGGTTGAGAGCAGCGGGAGCCAATGGCACCGCTGCTGTATCTCAGTCAGTCAGGAGGGAGAGTCCCGGATGGCAGAGGCACTCGTGCACATCGCTGGATAGAGATGAGGCTCAGGTAAGTATTAGGGGGGCTGAGGGAGGCTGCTACACACAGAAGGTTTTTTATCTTAAGGCGGAATTGGAAAAAGTGGAACTTCCACTTTAAGCACTCCTCGCACCTTTACATGCCACATTTGGCATGTCATCTTTTTGGGGGGGTACTTAGTTTTGACAGGTACCCAGCTCCCACTTCCTGCTCTGGTCACCTTGCCACCTAGGTGACTCCTCCTCTCTCTCTCCCTCTCTGCAATCTTTTGGGACACGTCACAGGTTCCAGAAGAATGCCTGGCCACTAAGAGAGCGCAGCGCGACTCACAAGCTGCCAGTGCCATGGAGAGGCAGAGGAGAGGAGCGAGGCTTCGTGCGGCATCGCTGGACCGTGGGACAGCTGAGTGTCTGTTTAATAAAAGTCAGCAGCTACACTTTTTGTAGCTGCTGACTTTTAATAAACTTACAAACGAGTGGAACTCCACTTCAATGCATAGAGTGCATTAAGATAAAAACCTTCTGCCTTTACAACCACTTTAAGTAACATATACTTATTTTTTTACATCGCTTAAGTAGTAACCAGCTATAGTGTTTTATAACATGTAAATCTAGTGCAGGTAGTAGTATGTTCATTAGTGAGGAGGTCTCTGTAGGTCAAACTTCTCTCTACAGTGTAATTTTGTGTCAACTTGCACAAATGTTAGAGCTTAACAATGTTACTAAACAAGTGCCTCTGAAAATGTGACCATACCATTACTATGCACAATCCAATGTTATTAGGCAATGTAATGTGCCTATTAAAAACCTAAAATTTTTTTTTTTTTTTTTTTGCTGAGCATTTTTTTTTAATTTAGAGCATAAACTAAAGAAAGGCTATTTTAGGGACTGCACATCCATACTGTTTCATTATTCATGAACGCACTTCACCTACAGATTTGTAGCATTTCCCTCTGTTGGCCATCTGTATTTGTTAATAGACATAAATAGCAAAATATCAAGTTATTCACACCACTTACAGCATAGTAGTAAATCATTATGCACAAAACCTGAAGTTACAGCCTTTAGATTAGAGGTGGTCAATTTAGTAAATATGCAAGGCCCTGACATGTTTTTGTAAATTTTAAATTTAAAGTATATTACATTGTGATGCATTCAGGAAAAAAATATCAGCTTGTGCAAAACCTTAGTGTAACATTGAGATAAAATCAAGTCAGGTTTGCGTAGACAGAAATTAAAGATGATATTTTCACATATGTGTGACACTTAAAATTCCAAATGCCATTGCACTCACACAAATATTTGATGCTTACCTAGTAAAATCAAAAGTATTGCTTCCTGTGCTCTGCTGCTGAGTGCTCCTATGGATCGATTCACTCATTTTGCTGGCACTCATTTTGCAGCCTCATTTTGGCCGCGCTGTGAGAAAAGTCCCGCCCTCCTCCTAGATCAGCTCGTGTGATAAACGTAGTGTTCTGTCTATCACACGAGCTGATCTAGGAGGAGGGCGGGACTTTTCTCACAGCGCGGCCAAAATTTTCACACTCAGCTCCGAGACACACAGCGGGAGATGTCCGCAGACTGTGTAATCCAGGCACAGGTACTGACTACAGTGAGGCTGCGATTATGGGCATGGTGAGACTGCATTATGGGCACGGTGAGGCTGCCATTATAGGCATGGCGAGGCTGCGATTATGGGCGCGGTGAGACAGCATTATGGGCACGGTGAGGCTGCGATTATGAGCATGGTGAGACAGCATTATGGGCACGGGGAGGCTGCGATTATGGGCACGGTGAGGCTGCGATTATAGGCAAGGTGAGACTGCATTATGGGAACGGTGAGGCTGTGAATATGGACACGGTAAGGCTGCGATTATGGGTACGGCGAGGCTGCGATTATGGGCATGGTAAGGCTGAGATTATGGGCATGGTGAGGCTGAGTTTATGACGTGTGACGTCCTAGCCATGCCCTGCTATGTCCGGGTTAGGCCGTTGCCATAACAACGGTGCTAAATCAGCTAAAAGTAGTTGGATCTGTATGTGCATTATAATTAATCGAAATTAGCCGGTTAATCGATTTTAAAAAAATCAATAATCGAACACGAAGATTTTAATCAGTAACAGCCCTAATGTATATACCTCAAAGAAGGCCCACAAGGTTAATGCCTGCATGCAAATAGCACTTGCGATGTTAAACAATTGCTTTAAATAACGTGCAAATATTATTACTTCAATTGAGTCATAAACCAATAACAGTAGTCATATAATAAATGAAAAAAGTATGTGAAAAAAGTGCTCAGTCCCAAAGCAATATGTGATGTGCTATAACTTTGGAACAACAAAGTTGGAACGCACGCTGGAGTCTAGCGGCCCACAGCTTCTGTTGCACTAATGGGATGCCCATGTTTTTATTTTTGTCGAATGTACAACAGTTACGGATTAATTTTAAAATAGATTGGAAACTTTTTTACACTATGAGAGGCCCGTCCTTTTTTTTTTCTCCACAACCAACTAACCCTGGCATAGGAGGCATTGGTGATGCCGCTGTGGGGAGAGAATATTGAAAAGCAGCCTATGGATACCCCTGGTCTAGGAGAGACCACCGAAGTGATCTTTGACTCCTCTTTGTTATACAACAAGAGGTCAACTCCATCTGGTGAGTGGGGACCTGTATCACACAAGTAGTGTATTGGTGGCACTGGAGTGGAAATTACAGTTGAAGAGAACACAAGGCACTTTATTACATGTTGATGACTTGCTTATAGCAGATATTGCTTTGGGACTGAGCATTTTTTTACATACTTTTTTAATTTGTTATATGACTATTGATTATTGGTTTATGACTCATTTGGAGTAATAATATTTGCATGTTATTTAAAGCAGCTGTTTAACATTGCAAGCACTATTTGCACACAGGGATTAACCCTGTGGGCCTTTTTTGAGGTATAAATATGTTGTATTCACCTAAATAAAATGAAATAATTAAAATGTAGTTAAGTGTTTAACAAAATAAATAGAATAAACTATACAAAAATACTTTCAAAATACATTCAGCTGATCATGTTTCCTTTGTTGACATTCTGCTTATGTTGGCTATAATTGTCCACTTCATGGACTGAAACTACAAAATATGCCAAAGGCATGTTATGCCATTAATATATGAGTAAGGTACATGCCTATGGGCTGGCTGGATCCAATTTATATTCAACACATGTCTGTTCTTTTAGTTATCAACATCTTTGGTCTGCTCTGCTTTTTATCAAATTTTTGCATTATTCTTTGATCAATTAACCAACATTCTTGTAGCAAGCACTGACTGTATAGCAGATCACCACAGCAACCCTAAATTCATAGCCGTATATACTGCCATATAAAAAAAAACCCTGATGCATGATGCAATGAAGCAGGAAACAAACAGCAGTAATGGTATTCATTTACAACCAACGGGACAACACATGAGTTAAAATATAGGTAAAGGCAAATGGACAGAAGGGGTGGAACCACTGTGCCATGGTGCAAGAAGGCAAAATAGGTTCACTACATTCCTTCTTATTTTAATTTAGCGCCAGTTTTTTGCAATATACATTCCTTCTTAGTTATATTTTAGAATGAAAGCAACACAGTATCCTATGTTGATTTAAGTAATATCTTCAGGTAGTAATCATTGAAATTATTTTGATATATATGTATGTGTTATTTTACATGAAATGGACATTCAGTTTAAAGTTCAACTTCAGGGAGCCCTGGTTTTATAGTATAGTCTTTGATTCCTATGTCTTGTAAGGCTGATAAAGATCAGTTACCTGCAGTGTCTTATGTACTGGCTGATCAGCATCTGTCGTTACATCTGTCGGTGTTTTCCTTTGCCTACATAGATCACTGGCTTTGTTGTCTCAAGAAACAAGCGTGTAGACTGAATTCCCAAACATAATTTACATTTGCACATAGTAATCTCTTTATATAGACACTCACTTGATTACATGCATACACACACATGTAAAATATAGTCTTATATTCCAAAGAAAATATCTTTGTTAAAAAAACAATAAAACACATATTAATGCTACATAATTTGTTGTGTATTTTTATATTATTTTTTTTATTATTAAACAAAATAATAATAATTGTTAAACATTAAGTTAATTAATAAATTATTACATTATTAAATGCATTCAATTTCTGCGGTTTAGATTTTTTAAAGCTGACAAAAACTCCATTATTTCTTCCCTCAAGGCAACATATATATTTTCATATCATCATATCTTTTCATATCAATCATATCATTTATATAACTCGTTTACAGAGTGCCCCTAGAAATGTCCCACTTGTGATTGGCTCGCTGCTTATTCCAGAAGTCTGCCCAAAGGTTGTAATAATTTAAATTCAGACATCACATCTCTGCTCTTTGGTTAACTCTGCAGGGAGTTTCTCATATTTGATGATAATTTGGACTTAAAGTGGATGTAAACCCAAATTTTTTTTTTTTTGATGTCGTAATGTAGAGTATAAGATTTCCTATCATTTGAGCCCAGTCTTGCCACAAAGAGTTAATCCAGCTCTGAGCAATCCTCTTTTATTGTTCAGTGAGATAAATCTTGACAAACTGAGAAAAACTTTGTCAAATCCTCCCCCTTGCTGTGAGTGACAGGTGATTTACATATCTCGTGCACTAGCCTAAGACATGAATTATTTTTTAATTCCCACCCCCACTCCTTTCTTCAGCAGCTCTGCAAGAATTGGCTGTCCCACACCTCAGGATAATTGGGCATGCTGAAGTCATGTGGTCTTTTCACTGGATGTTAGAGATCATAGCAGAAGTTCAGTGTAAGAAATATACAGGAGAAAATGCATATTGACAAGGGGAGTGTAGAGGTGGGCGGGGAGTCTACTGACATCACGACTCCACCCACCGAGCTCCAGACAACAGACCCACCGACAGAATATGCAGTTTTTCGGGTCTAATAACAGACAGAGGGGAGACATTTGACAGGTAAAGATACAGGCAGGAGGCATGTATATCCTTATAGATAACCCCTATGGCAGTAGTTTAGAAAGGATGACATTGGGATTACATCCACTTTAATCTTTGGGTGAGGGGGGGGGGGGTGCATGGGTTGAAGTGGGTGCCAAGGATGCAGTATTTCTTTATTATAACACTGGGACTGATTGCATGAGGTTACTCCAATTTATGGCAAATTTGTGGCAGTTACTAGAGTGCTTTGCCAGGTGCAGAGCAGGTGAACAGATGCAGAGCAGGTGAATATTAAATTACATTTTACATTTGCTAAACTCCTTTTGAAGAGTGTAATTTGCATGTGGAGAATTTAACTAGTTTTTAATTTTAAAGTATATTTATAGCTAAAAATAATGCATGCTTGTTTGTAGATCAGACAAATTTCAGTGCAACTATCGTAATTTCAAAAGATTCCAATTCATAAATCAGTTCACTGATCTCTAGATGTTAATGTATGGGTCTGAAGACCCAACTCTTGCACAGACAATCCACATAAATCCCAGAATACATCCCCTGCCACAGCAGGGCAAATACGCAGAATCAGTGAGGGCAAATATTAAAGTGGAATTATAGGTTAAACCTCCTTTTTTTTCATCTTGGATAGCGTAATGGAGGTTTTTTTTTAGAGGATTGGGGTGTTGTTGTTTTTTCCCATTTGTGTCCAATTGGGGAGATTTCTTTTTACTTCCTGTCACATAGCCAAAACAGGAGATGAGAGAAAAGTCCTCCAAAGTGAGAGAAATCCCTGGTTTTCACCAGGGTCACCAGAACAAGTGTCCCTCTCTATTACTGTTTTGGGGACAACCCAAAATTTGTGATTTTCGTTTACTTTCACTTTCAATAATAATGGTAAACGGGACAAAAAAAGAGGGTGAATCTCCCTAATGGGGGCACAGACAGGAATAAAAACCTGTCCAATGTTCTAATCTCAATACTCTGTTCAAAACTAAAAATAAAAAAGTTTTTCCTTTAATTATACTTTAAGCTCAGCTCCAGCCAATGCTTAAGTTTTGTCAGGACCTTCACAAGCAGCCACTTCATCTCAGAACAGCTGTTATCTGAAATGTCAAACATCCTTCAGTTGTATGTAGATGCTAATTACCTGGAGGGCTGTAAATTTGGATATTTTTTACAGATAATTATTTAATAATGTGGCCCTAATAAAAGAACATTGGTATGCCTGTCACATGAATAAAAGATGTCCTTTAATAGGATTAATTGTGTTTGATGGGTGTTTTTCTTGCCATTCCATAGATATGTAATTGGTAGCCTATGTATCCCTCTGTTCCTGTATACTACCATGTCATATTCATCCGTTTTAGTGTCCCATCCTCTACTGTACCTCTCTACCCCTTCCAGCACCACCACCTTTTCACTACGCCTCTCTATCATTTCCAGCACTCCCACCTCTGAACTGCATTTACCCACCTACAGAATTCTGCCTGTACTCTTCATACCCCTCATTAGTAATCCTTGTACTTCCTCTTTCTCCCAGTGCAGCACCCGCCCTGTACTGTGCCTTTTCTCCTCCTTAATTTTTCTCCCTTCACAAGTTCTCTACTCTATCTTCAGCCATTCTTCTGTATTACCATCTCTTGCCACTCCAACACTTCCTCGTATTTGTTGATGTTGGAAACACATGGTAAGGATGCAAGTGGTAGACATGTGCAATTTGTTTAGTTACAAACTGTTTTTCCGATGGAATTTGGCATATTCGTTCATTTGAAAGCATCCAAATGAACAAAAGACTCTTTTGATGAAGGCATATGAAAATGAATTGTCAGAAAGAAAACCCGAAAGAACGAAAACCTAAAATAAACGAAAATCCAAAAATTCGAAAGAATGAAAAACGATTCAAAGTACCAGTTTAATGAATCGATTACATTCATTTCATTTTTCATATTTTCTACTATAATTAAATTATTAACTATTATAGTTTTTACTAATATTATTTATTATTATAAACTATTGCATTTTAGGTAAAATAGCTGAAGTCAGTAATTCTTCTATTCAGGTCTCTGTGCCATAGCAGCTAATTTGGGATAGATTAGATTTACATTTTTATTGGAATTTCCTTTCAAACTTGGCTAAAGTAACTGTTAGTGAACGTAACCAATGCATCCGAAGTTATGAATTATCCCAAGTAACGAATGCCGCCTCTAAACGAATGGAACAGAACGAATACGAATGCATCCGAAGTTATGAATTACCCCAAGTAACAAATGCCACATCTAAACGAATGGAACAAATACGAATGCATGCCAACTACGAATGATCCGAAGTAACGAATTCCTATCATAACGAATGATCCGACCAAACTAAAAAATGTAAAGAAAAAACAATAAAACAAAACTAAACACATTTTTCGGTAGTGCACATGTCTAGCAAGTGGGTATTACTTTTATATTTTTCTGAAATTAGTATATTAAACCAATGCATTAGCCTGCAGAATTCTTGCATCCTGCTAAGGCGCCACCAGTAAATGTAATGACTTGAACTTTTTGTTTTGCTGTAAGCTGCAAATATACAGGTAGGTAACATATCATCACTGTTTAAAAACTGTATGTCAGATAGTTTCCCTCTCATATGAGTTAGGAACGTGCATAATATTTTTCACAGCTCATAAATTGGACTCAGAAGTTTTCATCAAGAGCAAAATATAGCCTGTTAACAGCGTTTACAGGGATTATTTTTTAGAAAATTGCTCAAGTCATCCATCACTGTAGGTGTTTGGTTTAGCAAGGGATAAATTACTTAAGCTCACTGTGTATCTGGTAGGGAAAGTACAAGGTCAAAGTAGAGGCATATATAAACAGACAGCCAATATGACTAAAAAATTATGCTGTAACAGGAGAACTAGTAGAAGCATATTACTTTTATATGTGACAGAGGCTTCTTTGATGAAGAACACTTAAAGGGAGTATTCAGTGTCTCTTTCTGCACTAATGGTAGTAGGTATAAATTCAGTTGAGTAGCTCAGTATAACTGGATGTTCAGCAGAGCATTAGATTTGCTTTGCATATATTTCTAATTTTTGTGAGCTGTACAGCTCATGTTGACACTGAAGCTTTTGTCCTTTTCAGTGACTCATGATCCAGGAAACCAAGTAATACAAATATGTCAACCCCTGGGTTATGTTTATGACACCACTGCATGTCAGCAGCCAACAGTACTGTCCACTACAAAATACGAAATACAAGCAAAATGGTAGACTAAAACAATTATGTGTTGAATCCAATAAGCAATGATAAATGTATCCATGTATAAGCTGATACTTAAGAAAGATAAATCATTTTCAAATCTAGTATGTTGGTTATTATCACATGTGCATGCCTATAAATGGTGTACAAACTTGAATGTTGATTCTGGAAATGTAAAATTGCATTTGTAGATCCGAAAGGATTTGTTTCTCTGTTGGAGGAAATTGGATCATGCTTCATTAGATTTTTGTTTACTTCTCCTGGATCAGGGGCAGGTTTAGTGTTCGGAGGATACAGGGTGATCTTCTTTTTAATTTTTTTTTTTATTCCGAAGTTTGTTGGTTTTCACATTGAATACATTATGTAAGATTAGATGATACATAAGCATACATGGCTGTATCATTAAAGACGTATGAACCAAACTTGTACTGTATATGACAGTTTCAGGAATCAGCATGTCAAGTACAATGGAATGATTGGGTAGTTGCATAGTTGGTAAGGTTGAATAAAGACACCAGTCCATCCAGTTCAACCTGTGTAGGTGTGTGTGTTCTTAATAATTTCCCGTATCCCTGTATTCTGTGCTCGCTAAGATAAACATCCAAGAGTTTTTATCAATACTTCCTGCTGACACCACAGATTGTGGAAGTGTATTCCCCATCCTTATCACCCTGATACTGAAAACCCCCTATGCAGTTTAAGGATAAAACGCTGCTCCTCTAGTTTCATTGAGTGGCCCTGTGTCGTCTTGCACTCAGTGAGACTGAATAGTCTATTCCCTATGCAAGTACCACCACTGAGGTATTTGTATATCGCTACCCTATCTCCTCTCAAGCGTCTCTTCTCTAGAGAGAATCATTTTAGTGCTTGTAGTCGCTCCTAGTATCTGAGGTCCTTTTATTAACTTTGTTGCCCCTTTCTGGACTCACTCCAGTTCTTGCACCTCCCTCCTGAGGGTTGGTAATCAGAACTGGATGGCATATTCCAGATGTGGCCGAACCAGAGTTTTTTAACGTGTCAAGATTTTAGTTTTATCTCTTGAGTAAATTCCCTCTTTTTTGCATGCTAATATTCTGCTAGCTTTGCTTGCTGCAGCTTGGCATTGCACCCCATTGCTGAGTCCGTGATCTACTAGGACCCTCAAATCTTTCTCCATCCAAAATCCCAGAGGTTTTCCCCCTAGCGATTAACTTGCATTGGCAGTGGTTTCCAGGTTGCTGACATAAGTAGCTGACCCAGGTTAATGGACTTTGGAGGTGGGTAGTCTGCAACCCATGTACATTATAGTGGTTAATTAAGAGTCAGAGATTATATCAAAATCTGGTTTTATTTGACTTGCAGTTTGGGGGGAGATACACTATAGATCAGGATACAACAAATATGGGTTTTGAAATCTAGGGAAGATGGCCAAGGGGAGAGATGTAAAGAATGGGCAAAAGGAAAGGTTGGAAGTAGGAAGGTCAGGCTTGGTGTGGTTAGGGAAGGAGTAAAAATGCAGAGATGGGAAGGCAGTGTGCTAGTTTGAGCATTCGGCTTTGCCCAAATTCACAAGGAAATCAAGGGTGGGCTTTGTTCTCTCTATGTACAAAGGTTGAAGATTGCTTGTGCAACTCAGATCAGGGTGGATTGAAATTTAAGATTGACTGGGGTGCTGGTAACCTGAACCCAGATGGCCCATGTGGTTCTGAATTTTAACTCTGTGTTTTCCAGCAGGTATCTGTTATGTGTTTGTTAAATGTATGTAGGTAAAGAGGAACTCTGTGCCAGTGCAAAAGAGTCTTATATTCCTGTTCTTGAAATATGTTTGAAACCAAATAGGATATTTTCTGCTCAGTGTTGGGTTTCATCATCAAGTGCTGACTCCCATCTCTCCATGTATGGACAGGTCTAGTCTGTCTGAGGGGTGATTAGGAGTTTGTACACTAAAGATAAAGAGTGTTTAAAGCTTTTGCTTTAGTTGAAATGTTCCTCCTCCAATCCCCTCCTACTCCCATCACCATAATTTTCCCCTGCAGCTAGGGTTAATGGGACCAAGGAACCTGTCATATGTACTGATCAAGAGTGTTGACTATACCGCCCTTTCCACTCCCTCCTCCATCTATTGAAGATCTACTATACCTTCTGTAAATTAAAAATAATTAATGAATGGAGGAAGCAGACCTTTCATTCATCTGCCCCTCATCAATTTGTAGATCACATTTCATTCACAGAAGCTATAGTAGGGATGGCGATGCTTCTAGGCAGTACCGGAGCAGGGTTGGCCAGCGCCCAGGGCAAGGCTCCAGAATTGCACCCCCTCCTTCACTGTTAATACATGCTGTAGAATGGGCGTACCATTCTGCATCTATTCTTTGGTCCCTTGCTTTTCTGCGCCCAGGGCAGCTTCCCCTTGTGCCCACCCCTTGTCCTGGACACCGGCTGGTAGGTTATGTAAAACTCACTAGTGCAACCTCTGAGCTTCAAACATGCCGGGACATTGTATTCTAACAGCTGCACCTGCCACTGTCAGAATACACTGTTCAGTGGCTGCAGCCACTGATCAAGAAAAGTTTTCCAACAGGTTCCTTTATAGAAGGCACTTCTATAGACTTCTGTTGAGTGAGGATTAACAAACACTGATGGAAATTCAACCAGCCTCTGCTGAACCAGCTGAATTTCCATCAGTATATAGCAAAACTTTACAGTTATGTCTCTCATGCAGTGCATAGAGTAATGGACAGTGGGCCGCTTGCACTCCACCTCATATATTCACAAACCATTTTGTATTCTTTGCATATAATGCAAAGCATTCTGTCATTGGATGGGGGATATTGTGATGCTCATATGCCCTTCCTCTCGATCAATCACAGAATGGCTTTCATTCTATGAAACCAAACAAGCCCATTGGATTTTACTCCAGGAGCACCTCCTCATAGAGGAATCTTTGCTCACTATATGAACTTTCCTTTAATATCTTTTTTCTAAATATATATGGTTTACCGTTTGATATGGTTTTTGGCCCAAGTTTACTATCTTAGTCTTGGTCCAATCACCACTATTTTTTATCTTGTATTCTATGCACAGTTTCCAAAATGATTTAATGATATGTGCATTCGGGTCTCTGAAAGGCTTAGCCAGTATTTTACCTGGTTTATTACCATCCTCCTTAATGATGTTGATTTAAGTAATTTAAAGTAGACTGGAGTTTAATTATCACTCAGTGTTGACTGCACAAGTGTATTTTAATGTGCTGCTTCCAGGTTGTGGATTTGGTTTAGAAGAAGTTAAATATGGGCATTCTTAGCAGGTTTTAGTCTGGAACCATGTTTTAAAACTACTGTATACTTTGGATAGTGCACTTCCCAGCAAATGTGTGGGGTACAGTTACTGTCTTTGTTTAAAGTGGCCGTAAACCCCAGGCATAAAATGTGAGCAAAGTATTTCTCTCTATAGCGATTCCTTGTCTCAATTAATAGTACTATGTGTCTGCTGCTCCGTTCCTCTGCTTTCAGCATGAATTTCTTCTGACAAGTTTTCCTGACACCAACAGAAAAATGGAGGGAGCTCTAGCATATTGACTGCCTCAGCTCTGTTCCTGTGAGCTGTGTGTGTGTGTGGGGTGCCTCTTCCCTCCAATCAGATCACAGAGCTCTCCTCGGTGAGCTCTGCTGAGTGTAATTTAGCTCTCTGCCTCCTTTTTTCTAAGCTCTCACACAAGCTTTAAAAATCTGGACTTTGAACAGATCTAGAGAAGACTGCAGATAAACAGGTAAAACTTGTGGGGGGATTTGTTTAATTTCTGTGTATCACCTGAGGCCAGTCAGAAGGAAAATGATAAATGTTTTTCTAAATTTTGTACAAATAAATATGTGAAAAGTGTGGCGTGCATTTGTATTCAGCCCCCCTGAGTAATACTTTGTAGAACCACCTTTCGCTGGATATGTCTCTAACAGCTTTGCATATCTAGAGAGTGAAATGTTTGCCCTTTCTTCTTTGCAAAATAGCTCAAGCTCTGTCAGGTTGGATGGAGAGTGTCTGTGAACAGCAATTTTCAAGTCTTGCCACAAATTCTCAATTGGATTGAGGTCTGGACTTTGATTGGGCCATTCTAACACATGAATCTACTTTGATCTAAACCATTCCATTGTAGCTCTGGCTGTATGTTTAGGGTTGTTTCCCTGCTGAAAGGTGAAGCTCCACCCCAGTCTCAAGTCTTTTATAGATTCTAACAAGTTTTCTTCTAAGATCGCCCTGTATTTGGCTCCATCCATCTTCCCATCAATTCTGATCAGCTTCTCTGTCCTGCTGTAAAAAGCATCCCCACAACATGATGTTGCCACCAGCATGTTTCACGATGGGGATGGTGTGTTCAGGGAGATGTGCAGTGTTAGTTTTCCGCCACACATAGCATTTTGCTTTTAGGCCAAAAAGTTCAATTTTGGTCTCACCTGACCAGAGCACCTTCTTCCACTTGTTTACTGTGTCCCTCACATGGCTTCTTGCAAACTGCAAACTGGACTTCTTATGGCTTTCTTTCAACAATGGCTTTCTTCTTGCCACTCTTCCATAAAAAACAGATTTGTGGAGTGCACGACTAGTAGTTGTCCTGTGGACAGATTCTCATTCCTGAGCTGTGGATCTCTGCAGCTCCTCCAGAGTTACCATGGGCCACTTGGCTGCTTCTCTGATTAATGCTCTCCTTGCCCGGCCTGTCAGTTTAGGTGGATGGCCATGTCTTGGTAGGTTTGCAGTTATGCCATACTCTTTCCATTTTCGGATGATGGATTGAACAGTGCTTTGTGAGATGTTCAAAGCTTGGTATATTTTTTTATAACCTAACTCTGCTTTAACTTTCTCCACAACTTTATCCCTGACCTGTCTGGTGTGTTACTTGGCCTTCATGATGCTGTTTGTTCATTAAGGTTCTTTAACAAACCTCTGAGGACTTCACAGAATAGTTGTATTTATACTGAGATTAAATTATACACTGGTGGACTCTAATTACTAATTAGGTGAACTTCTGAAGGCAATTGGTTCCACTTAAATCTAGTTAGGGATATCAGAGTAAAGGGGGCTGAATACAAATGCATGCCACACTTTTCACATATTTATTTGTAAAAAAATTTGAAAACCATTTATCATTTTCTTTCCACTTCACAATTATGTGCCACTGTTTGTTGGTCTATCACATAAAATCAAAATAAAATCTATTTACGTTTTTGGTTGTAACAATAAAAAATTTGGAAAATTTCAAGGGGTATGAATACCCTTTCAAGGCATTATTTGTATTTGCATGTATTTACACGCATTTTCACGTATATCTGTGTGCACATTTTGGAGCGCAATTTTGCGCAAATGCACAAAACCTTATTCTCATGTTCACGTTCGGCATAATATGCAAATGGACATTTGCGTGCATAAGGCGTAGATTACTGACCAAAAAAGCAGATATTTTTCTATTTATTTATTTTTACTGAAGAATACACGGCGCTTGTTTACGCGCCTGTGTGCATAGGCACATTACAATTAATGGGCTGTATTTTAGCTCAGTAAAAAAAAAAAAAAAAAAAAAGCTGTACTGAGCTTTTTCAAGCTGCAGTGTGCAAGATGCCTAAAGGAGATAGGTGCACAGTCCGACATAATTTTACCAATCCAGTATCTTTGACCAAAGGCAGGTCCTTCTGTTAGAGAAAGAGATAATTCTCAAAAAATCGAGAGTAGGAATGATGGACCTGGGAGAAAATAGGTAAAGTTTTGGGCTTGAGTGAGTCATCCTCCAAGTATCACTCAGGCAATGAGTGTGACCACAGTTATTCATTAGAAATCTGAGCCCCCCCCCCCCTTCGCTGCCTCACACTGTGCCGCACTTGTTACTATCCTCTCAACTTTATCATAGCAATCAGTTCCCCTATGTGTCCCTTCCACAACCCACCACCTTCTGTGTGCCCTCCAATCCCCACTGCTCTTTACCACGCCTCTACCAGCAGAGACAGAGGCAGTGGGTTGCGGAGGACACAGAGGGGAGCATACTGCAGCCCACAGCTGGGAGGACCAGTTTTAGAAAATGAGCCCATTTTTTATGGGGTAATGCTGTTGTAATGTTTAACTTCCTGAGAGGGTCACTTTAAAATTGTATTACATTATAAAATGTCTATTTAGGCCAAAGTACCATGCACTCTTAAATATGTGTTTCACTTTTTTATTTTCACTAATATCCAAATTTTCAGGACAAGCTTTTCGGTGGGTACCCCCTTCTTCAAAGCAGCACTAATACACAACGTTTTAGTAGAATATAAGAGTGATCCATGTATCTTAAACCTTTTACACTCTATTTGTATAGTGTTATTTTCTACACAACTATGACTTCATATATGAATATGTTGGTTATTATGTGCTTGCTATTCCTATATTCATCCTTAAACCAGTATTCTGCTGGGTAGGGTCACTTCTTTAGTAGGTATGTATTCCAATACTACATGGGGAAATTGGTAAGTATAAAGAAAGCCTCTTCTAGTGTAGTAGATGTATTAAACTTGCATAAAATCTTTGCATTAACTTACTTTTGCTGTGAACCTGTTATTTGTGCCCAAACAATGGTACCGTTCTATTATACATACAATAAAAGGTTGCTTTTCAAATTTGGCATACCCTATTGTTTTTGCAAAATCCATATCAGGGCTATTTGTAGGTAAACCAGTACCAAGCCTGTACTGTTTTATGATTAAACCCAGACGCAAAATTAACAACAAACATCGGTCCATAACTACAAAAAATGGTGCCCCAATAGCGAAATTTTCTACCAAAAGCTCTAGATGCAATAATTTACTCCTGGATGTGGAGGAGGGCAAATGCTGTTCGCTACACCGAGAAAGCAAAGAGAGCTGTGACTAGAAATTATCCTGAAGGCTCCTCTTGTTTACACGGGCGTAGTACAGTGTATGCCCTTGTGAGGGCCATGTTTGCCTGCACAGCGATGCACAGGATTTCCTTGCATCCCCATGCACGCAGTTTCATTCATGTCAATTTGGGTGCAGTGGTTACATGGACACGGCTCCGAATGCAGACAGTGAGCCTCACACAGGCGAACACATGGCCCTCACATGGGTGTACGCTGTAGTATGCCTATGTGAATGAAGCCTTAGTGATGCATTGCTAGATGTGTGATTTCCTTGCATCCCCATGCAGGCAGTTCCATTCATGTCAATTTGGGCGCAGTGGTTACATGGACACGGCTCCGAATGCAGACAGTGAGCCTCACACAGGCGAACACATGGCCCTCACATGGGTGTACACTGTAGTATGTCTATGTGAATGAAGCCTTAGTGATGCATTGCTGGATGTGTGTTAGAGTCACATGTACACAAATTGTCTATGTTTATTTTCCCTAAATAATCCCCCAAAGGAGCCCACTCCCACCTCCAGGCCCCATACTAGCCAGGCAGGCTGCTATGGCCATAGCTACACCAGTAACAACAAAACTGGCCCTGTAGTGGCACATTTCTGCTGTAATAGCTTTCACTTCAATTACCTCAGGTTTACAGTGCTAATGGGGAAGGTAAAATAGCATAAAAGGTTACAATGGAAATGCAAACTCAAATACAGAACTCTGGACTGTGTCCTAAATAGAGATAGAAATGTCTTGTGCCACTATAAATTTCATTGAAATTGGTTGTTATCTCAGGCAGAGAGTTCTGTAATCTTTCAAGGCCGTGATCAAAGTTTTATAGACATTTCAAAAGACTTTCATTCCCACTTTTGTGATGCAAAAATAGAAACAAAAATAATGCCTATGAATGTTAAGGACATGTTTTTGAATAGATAGCAAGTATCCACATTATAAACAGGTATTTTGAGGACACATGTTTGATGAGAAAGAAAAATCTTCTCTAGTGTTTTGACATTTCGTAAATGCAATACAAAAGTGCAGGTCTAGTAGAAGAACAGCCACTATAAATTTAATCAAGTGTGGCTTTTGAGCATGTCATTTATGATAGTTATAGTTCTTGTTGAACGTGTTACCTATTACAGACAATAAAAAGAATGATGGTAAATATATAGGAGGATTGCAAAAATAACTTTCTCACTGTGTGAGAAGGTGAATGTAGTAGCACAGCTGTTTATTAATAGCATAATGGTTTGCATTGTGTTAATTACAAAGCATGTGAATTGGTTACAGGTGTGGGTCTGTGACCGACCAAAAGCAGAAAATACATAATGATTAAAAACAAACTGGACACTGTCTCACTTTGTGGTGTTTGCATACATAACATGGATTTACAAGGTTGGAATGTGCACAGAACAAGTATAATTACTAGTTTTATAATAAGAAGCAGACATCCTTTGGGCCAGTAGTGTCTGTGTCGTCACCTGTTTTTCAGGCCCTTCATTTTAGTGCATTCTGATCATCTTTCTAAGTACACACGTGTGCTGAAAAGGAAAACAAAAAAAAAACCTGCCCCTGCTGGTGATCACACTTTTGAACACCCCCCACACTGTGGAACAAGCTCAGTTATTAGCCTAGTGTCTAGGAGTTACGACATAGCTATTTCCTTCTGGAAATCCTAGTTCCTTTGGTTTAACTTGTGGGATAGGGTGGATAATATAGATCTTGATAGTCTCCCCAGGTTCAATGACATTCAGTTCCTTGCTTTGTGCAGATTCAGCTGCGACAGACCTAACAAGGTGCAGTCTGTGAAGAATTTGCTCCTGGAGATGCTGAAAGCATACTACAACCTGACTTACAACAAGTTAATAATACCTTTATATCATTAAGGATGTAGTCCCTATATAACTCCTATACTAACCTGTTCCGGCACTCTCCGTTCCTCACTCCCAGACACACACACATACAGAGCTCTAAGGGGAGCAATGTAGACCAAAGTCAACACATGGACACAGAATCATGCATCACTCATCTTTTATTTCCTGGGTCAGTATCTTAAATACAATATATTGTCAAGATATGACCAAGTGATATTTACAACATTACATAGTTACATAGTAGGTGAGGTCGATAAAAAGACACAAGTCCATCAAGTCCAACCTATGTGTGTGATTATATGTCAGTATTACATTGTATATCCCTGTATGTTGCGGTCGTTCAGGTGCTTATCTAATAGTTTCTTGAAACTATCGATGCCCCCCACTGAAACCACCGCCTGTGCAGGGGAATTCTACATCCTTGCCGCTCTTATGCCCTGCACAAAAATGTGTGATAGGACTTTGTTGTTGGAAATTCCGACCGTGTGTAGGCTCCATCACAGATTTTCCATCAGAATTTCCGACACACAAAGTTTGAGAGCTTGCTATAAAATTTTCCGACAACAAAATCCGTTGTCGGAAATTCCGATCGTGTGTACACAAATCCGACGCACAAAGTGCCCGCATGCTCAGAATAAATTAAGAGACAAAAGCTATTGGCTACTGCCCCATTGATAGTCCTGACGTACGTGTTTTACGTCACCGTGTTTAGAACGATCGGATTTTCCAACAACTTTGTGTGACCGTGTGTATGCAAGACAAGTTTGAGCCAACACCCGTCGGAAAAAATCCATGGATTTTGTTGTCGGAATGTCTGACCGTGTGTACGGGGCATAATAGTAAAGAACCCTCTACGTAGTTTAAGGTTAAACCTCTTTTCTTCTAATTTTAATGAGTGGCCACAAGTCTTGTTAAACTCCCTTCTGCAAAAAAGTTTTATCTCTATTGTGGGGTCACCAGTATGGTATTTGTATATAGAAATCATATCCCCTCTCAAGCATCTCTTCTCCAGAGAGAATAAGTTCAGTGTTCGCAACCTTTCCTCATAACTAATATCCTCCAGACCCTTTATTACACCAATTGAAACTAAAGAAAAATGTCCTCCCATTGCTTGTCATCAATAAGACAAACACACTTTCATAGAATTGTTAATATACATATGTTTGTCACCCTTAATAACTCCTGTTAGTAATTACTACACATCTTTATAAAGTATATATGTGTGTATTATTGTACAGTATTAAAGATAGCTCCAATTATGTCCCAGACATATTTATCAGTATTTATGTTCATATTTTGTAAACATTTTCTGGGCGTTTTGCCAAACCGTCTACAATTATCTTTCTCACTCTTAGTACTATCTTTTCTATGATAACAGGGTTGCTACATATTAAAACTTGTCAGCTAAAAAGCCAGTGTTAACCACTTCAGCCCCAGAAGGATTTGCCCCCTTCCTGACCAGGCCATTTTTTGTGATACAGCACTGCGTCGCTTTAACTGATAGTTGCGCGGTCGTGCGCCGTTGTACCCAGACAAAATTTATGTCCTTTTTTCCCCACAAACAGAGATTTCTTTTTAAGGTATTTGATCACTTCTGTGGTTTTTATTTTTTGCGCTATAAACAAAAAAAGGGACAATTTTAAAATAAAACACAATATTTTGTACTTTTTGCTATAATAAATATCCAAACCCCCCCCAAAAAAAACAAATTTCTTCATCACTTTAGGCCGATATGTATTCTTCTACATATTTTTGGTAAAATAAATTCACAATAAGCATATTTCGATTGGTTTACACAAAAGTTATAGTGTCTACAAAATAGGGGATAGATTTATGGCATTTTTATTATTATTATTTTTTTCTTACTAGTAATCTGCAATTTTTATCAGGACTGCAACATAGCAGCGGACAGATCAGACACTTTTGGCACTTTTTTGGGACCATTGACATTTATACAGGGATCAGAGCTAAAAATAGCCACTGATTACTGTATAAATGTCACTGGCAGGGAAGGGGTTAACACTAAGGAGCGATCAAGGGGATAACTGCATTCCCTAGGGTGTTCTGACTGTGGGGGGATGGGACTAACTAGGGGAGGAGACCGATCGGTGTTCCTATATACTAGGAACACATGATCTGTCTCTACTCCTCTGGCAGGACATGAATCTGTGTGTTTACACACACAGATCCACGGTTCTGCTCTGTCATGAGCGATTGCGGGTGCTCGACGAACATCGTGCCCGCTGGGCACGCGCATCGGCTCCGAGGACACGCACCTGCTAGATAGTCTTAAAGGAGCGACATATACCTATGGCGATTTGTGCAGCCGTGCCAACCTGCAGCAGTATAACTGCGGCGGCTGGTTGGCTAGCGGTTAAAGAAGCACTCGAAATTAAATTCTAGCAAAGGACAAACTGAAGCCAATGTTTAAGGGACACATCCCTTCAACAACCTCTCTTTTGTCACAACATGACAATTTATAAATCCTGTCTCCAATATACATCATCCTAGACCGCTTTCCCATAAATGCATTATAAGCATGTATATAACTATAAAACCAATAGACACATTCAAATTACATATGGCAAGATAATGATACATAAATAAGGGTAATTTCAAATATCTCAACTGTATAGCAAATGTTCATGAGAAATAAGGAAACGTGACAGTCCTTAAGTTCATAAAGTAATCTTCAGCAAAATAGAAAAGAGCAGAAAAGTCTCTCTTGCATTGAGCATTGCAAATGTCCAAAAATGTCCATACTGTACAAAGTCCACATTATTTCAGTCCTTATGTTCATTTCCTAAACTTGTAAACACCTCCAAGGATTATGTACCTTCTCATATAGCCAGAAGAAATCCACCACCCCATAAGAGCTGGCCTTTTAGTAAGGACAGAACTTGACATCCACGGACAGACTGGAACTGATGTTGCAAAGAAACAAAGAAGTCATCTTTCAAGTTAGGTCACTGGGTCTCTCTCTTTTTTGTTCATTGGAACTTTCAGGCCTTGGGTTGGCATCATCCACCTCCAGGCATTCCAGGGACTTTCACAGGAGTCTCTTTCAACCTACAGCATTTCGAAGAGTAGAGAAGGGTCATACCAAAATGATGGCTTGACAAAGCTTCTGGAATCATTCCAGGACCTCCTGTGCCTCTAAAAACAACAAGGATCTCTATGCAAGGATCTAGTAATTTCTTCAAGTAGAACATCCAGATAGAGGCAAAAAAGGGGGGGACAGATACTCTCCAGTCAACATGAATATCTACAGAATCAAACTACTAGATAAAGTATTTTTCAAACCTTCCCCCCCCTTTTTTTAAACCTTCAGAGGTGTTAGTAATAATATTCTTGCCATTTAAAATTCAAACAATAGTCCATAAGCATGCGGAAATAAAAATGTTTCATAGCCGGGTTTCATTACTAGACATATATATTCAATTGAACATCTTTCGCAAACCCAATATTGCAGCAGGATTCAACAAAACATTAAAGAGCCCAATCCCAGATTGGATCCAGAAGTGACCTGAAGCAAAACACCTTCAGTTCCTCCTATCCTCTGGACCCAAGTGGAACCAGAGGGCCCCAGAACAGAACGCTTTACCTAAGCACATATTGTGCCTCAGAACATTGTCTCCTGCAACTTTGCAAAACCAAACATTCCTACCAAAAACCTTAGCTTCTACAAGAACATGCATACACCATTTGCAAAACGTTATTTTAGTCACGGTTGCTTAATCTCTCAGTAACTCCTAAAGCATATAATTTCACATTTTCTTTACCAAAATCTCATTACCAAACTTCTAGTTTAGCTCCCAATCCTAGGGGAGTCTTTTGTAAATGTATAGGGATATTAGGCTTAATATCCAATCTTTCTTCACACGCAACAGTATTCTTTTTTTTCCTTAGCAACATCTACTCTTAGGGTAGGATTAGAGACCAAAAACACTTACTGGTATACGTTTTAAGCCACACAGAGAAAGCAGTGTTATTAGTTACCTAACAACAATAATTAAAATGGTAAATCTTGTGCACCCATTAAACATAACCCACATTTCTCCCAACACTGTTGTATTATTATTATTATGTCTTGTTATCTTGTTTTTGTCTTAACACAATAAAACACTTCTCATACTTTAATTCGCTGGCCATCAATTTACTCACTCGGAAAGCATTTTTCCACCATCAACAGTTTTTTTTATTATTGTATTTTTTATTTTTTATGTGGCATTACAATATATAGTCTCCAGCTTAATGTTTCAAAAACCAAAAACCTTTCCCTGGCTATATTACAAACTCTCTTTGCTTGCTCTGTTGTTAGTTTCAGCAAGCTAAAACAAGTCCTTCATTTCCATCTTACATTAACCTCCTGATGTCATAACATAATAAATGACAACCACACCGGGCTGCTATGGAGATGTCTGTAAATGATTTTCTTAAGCATTTTCAAGGAAAAGGGACACATCATTTCACAATCCACACATTCTGCTTCGGATTTCAAAAATAACAATAATTAAAATGAAAAATACCAACAATCTGTATAAAAAAACAGAAAGATCATCACCCAATTTAAGCACTATAAAACAGCTGGCTGCAGGTGGCATCTATCCTAACATGGTGTGTGGACTTGGCTCAATGGGTCTGTTATATTTTAATTCAAGTTATTATAAGACCTTTAAATTTCAATTTTGTAGAAAAAGTTCCCATGTATTCCATCCATCTTGGCCTTAAGTATTATGACAGCTGTACTTTAATTAACAACCTTTTACTAATCTAAAGTAACCCCATATTACAATTTTTTCTAATAACCTGTATTTAATTTCCAACCAAAAGTTGCCTAAACCAATTACAATATCTCTATATCATTAATAAAAACTGTCAACATCATATCAGAAATTAATATTCAAGTGATAATCCCTAATTCCAATAACAATAATAATAATAGTACACTTAATGTTTCCATGTCTGGTAAACAGATTCAAAATGTGATTGTGATCACATTGTTTATCTTTAGATTAATTAAGCTGCCACATATTGTTTTGACTATGAGTATAACAACAATATCATTTGTGACCTTGCCAACCGTCTTCTGAACATTTTATTTTTGAGAGAAACAGAAAGGGAAAAAAAGGTGTAGGGCGAGGGAGGGGGTCACATCTGTATAGAGCTGACATGGCACACACACACACACCTAATGTAGAACTAATGCCGCATACATACGATCGGACTTTCCGCCAACAAAACAGTGGATTTTTGTTCGAAGGTAGTTGGCTTAAACTTGTATTGCATACACACGGTCACATAAATGCTGGCCAACAATTACGAGCGTGAGAACGCGGTGACGTACAACACGTACGACGACCCGATAAAAAGGAAGTTCAATAGCCAGTGCGCCACCCTTTGGGTTCCTTCTGCTAATCTTGTGTTTATCTCGCGTTAGTAGAAGTTTGGTGAGAGACGATTCGCTCTTTTCAGCCTCGTGCTTTTCAGTTCGTTTCTGCTTTTCAGTTTGTGCTTGTCGGTTTGTATCTGTTCTTCAGTGCGTGTTGTCAGTTCATTCCTGTCTTTCAGTGCATTCTATTTATAGTTTGCTTCTGTTTTTCAGTGCGTTCTTGTCCACTAGTTTTTGATTTTCAGCTCGTTCTTCTCAGGTCCTTTCTGATTTTCAGTGCGTTCTGTCAGTTCGTTCTGAGCAACCGACCGTTTTCTAGTCATGTTGCGGTTACGTACTCGTTGTAAAGTTCGTGCTGTTGTTGGGCTTGGTGTTGGAGTTCTTCCTTTGACCCAAGTCCAGTCCATGAACAGGGGGAGGAGGAGTTCATGGACCAAGAATTGGTTACTTAATTATGACCAATTCTCTCATATGCCTTTGCTGCGGGAGCTCCAGGAGAATAATCCTGATGATTTCAGGAACTATCTCTGGATGACGGACCCCGTTTTTCACCATCTGTTGGCTTTGCTGTCCCCCTATATTACCAAGCAGGACATCTGCATGTGGCAAGCCATCACTCCGGAGCAAAGGCTGGTCGCCACCTTGCGGTACTTGGCGATGGGGAGAAGTCTCCAGGATATTAAGTTTACGACTGGGATCTCCCCCCAGGCTCTGGGAATCATTATTCCAGAGACCTTTTCTGCTATAATTCAGGTCCTGCAGAAGGAGTATATTAAGGTAAGTTTTATCCTTTAACATCACAGTCTACGTATTTAATGTTTGCTAATGTATTGTATTTATTTCATCATTCCCTAATTGCCATGATTGTAATATGCTGTGAATGTCCTCTTTGTCCTCATGCATGCTGTAAGCTTTTAATGCTCCTTTTTTGTCCTTCATGCATATTTGCCTTCACTAACCTCCCCAGCATGCTATCCTGGGCCCATACACACCTAGCCTAGTCACTTAACAATGTATTTTGTCAGATCCATTGTAGTGCTTATCCTAAACACCCCCTAAAATGTGTACAAATGTGATTGTTGTCCTTAACTTCAAGCATAGTGTAAGAGGCTTTTTTGGGGGGGGCAAAACTAATTTGGAACCCTCCCTCCCCCCCAACTGCTAAGTCAACCGATACCAATACTCTATTTGCTAACTTTGCCAAACCCATACACACTATACCTACCTCTTTTTTGGTCAGTTTTATGGATAAATTCACCAAAGCATGTAGTGCAAGTGCCTGCCTGAATACTTTCAAATGGTACTGTTTCAAGTTTTTTTCTCCTATTATCTTGATCGGTAATTTCAGAATGTAAAAATGTGCTTCAATTTTGACAGTGTGTATTCATATTTTTGGATTATGACACTTCTTACCTGTCCAGTGGGCTGCCAATAGTGTAAGTAAGGAGGGGCTGGCCAAAGTAACACATTATTTATGCATTCATCTCTCAATGAATTGGAGATGGTTACCTCTCAAAAACATCTCCCCCACCCTAAAATTTTTACAATGAGCCATCAGAGGGGGTGAGGAATCTGATAAGTGGACCTTATACCTTTGACTTTAAATACACATTTAAATAAATGTTATTATACTTATGTTAGCCAAGAATGTTTGTGTCTAATCTGCTTGCAATGTTATGTGCAAAAGTACTATTTTTTTGTCTGACTCCACAGTTTCCTTCCAACCCACAGGAATGGCAGACTGTGACATCCCAATTCATCCAGTAGTGGGACTTTCCCAACTGCGGTGTTGCGATAGATGGGAAACATGTCCGGATCGTCCCACCCCCCAACTCAGGGTCATACTACTACAACTACAAGGAGTACAGCAGTATTGTATTGTTGGCGGTGGTGTCGGCGACTTATGAGTTTCTGTATTTGGACGTGGGGAAGAATGACCGTATGTCGGATGAAGGAGTCATCGCCCAGACTGAATTCTAAAGGCGTCTCCAGAAAGGCAGCTTGAGGTTGCCACCTCCACTGCGGGCCTCCTGTTTGTCTTTGTGGCGGATGAGGCCTTTGCACTGGGGAGCAAAAAGGGTTTTTAATTACTGGCTGACCCGTGCCAGAAGAGTGGTGGAAAATGCCTTTGGCATAATGGCCAGCCAGTTCCGTCTTTTTCTAACAGCCATAAATATGGCCGAATACAAACTGAAACATATAATTTTATGCTGCTGCATTTTACATAATTTTATGCGTAAAAATGCAGCCAACTATCTGGCCTCAGTTGCAACTGAGGCCGGCTCACCGGAAGAAATAATGACGGTGCTTGAAGCTGGCCGTCCTGGCTTGCCCTCCCAAAGTGCCAGCGAAGTATGGGAAAGCTATCTGGAGTATTTCGTGGGTAGGGGGGCAATTTATATGCCAGAGAATCTTTAAGCTCTTTCTAATAATTTTTTTATGAAAAACTAAACTCATATTTAATTTGCTTTACTGCTTGTGTTTCTTATTTGTCTCCTAGGTTCTCCAATGGCCTTTTATTTTTGGCCATTTTCTTCAATAGTGCAAACGTAACTTATTTGATACATGAGGTGACAATCTCTTCTTCAGCTAGATGTGCATGTAATGCATTAATGATAAATATAATCATCCTTTTAAACTCTATGAATTGCTTGTAGTCCCTAAAATGGCCTGATTTTGGCAAATTTAACAGCACAGTGGGGGTTATTTACTAAAGGTAAATCCACTTTGCACTACCAGTACACTGGTAGTGCAAAGTGGATTTGCCTTCAGTACATACCCCCCATTGTTCCTGTAACTACAACAACTTAATAAAAAAAGGGTAATGAGCATTTAAAGAAGAAGCCACACATTGTTGAGTATAAAACATTTTACTCCAAGCACATTCACGTGTGCGTTATAAAAGGGTTTTTAACCACTTGCTTACAGGGCACTTAAACCCCCCTCCTATCCAGACCAATTTTCAGCTTTCAGCGCTGACGCACTTTGAATGACAATTGCGCGGTCATACAACACTGTACGCAAATTACATTTTTATCATTTTTTCACCACAAATAGAGCTTTCTTTTGGTGGTATTTGATCACCTCTGCAGTTTTTACTTTTTGTTAAAAAAATGTAAAAATCTGAATTAAAAAAAAAAAAATTTTTTATTTTTTTATATTTTGTTATAAAAAATTTTAAACGGGTCATTTTTCTCCTTCATTGATGTATGCTGATGAGGCGGCAGTGATGGGTACTGATAGGCGGCAGTGATGGGCACTGATAGGCGGCAGTGATGGGCACTGATGGGTGGCAGTGATGGGCACTGATGGGTGGCAGTAAAGGGCAGCACTGTCAGTTAGCACTGATTGGCACTACAGGTGGGCATTGATAGGTGGCACTTGTGGGCATTGATAGGTGGCACTTGTTGGCATTGATAGGTGGCACTTGTGGGCACTGTTAGGTGGCACTGTGGTCACTGTTAGGTAGCACTGTGGGCACTGTTAGGTAGCACTGTGGGCACTGTTATATGGCACTATTATGGTGGCACTGATGAGGCAGATGTGCCTCTTCCACTTGGGGACCGATGTCCCTCACATCCGAGCCAGTGATCGGCTTTTTTTTCTACTCATGCTGTCAGCGTGAGTAGAAAAAAAAACAATTACCGATCTTTTGTTTACATCATGTGATCAGCTGTCATTGGCTGACAGCTGATCACATGGTAAGGGACCGGCCCCTTAATCGGATCGGTGATCACCCGAGTGTAGTGGTTAAACAAACCAGTGTAGTGGTGCAGTGCAGTGTAGTGGTTAAACAAACCAACATCTTTGGGGTATAACATGTATGACAGTAGATTTAGCCTTTTTTGTGGCTAAACAGGCATGTTTAAAAACATAACATCCACATCCCCAACTCAGGAACTTACAAAGTTCAACTTTGATAAAGTGAAGGTCATATGAGACATTAGTATGTCAAAACTGTGTTGATTTTGCCTTCATCAGATGGGGTGATCTCACCCCTGTAAAAGCCAAAATTTGAAGATGCACACAAATTGGGACTCAAAATGTGGATTTCCCTCATGACCCCATGCCTAAAATGTATGTCTATTCCCTACATCTACATCCACAAAACACACATGTGCTATATGCCATCATGGGATATTAATGTACACGTTTTGTGGATGCAACCCTTCCTCGCAAGGTAATGTGGATGTTGTGGAAGAAGAAACTCACTTCAACAGTGCAAGTGCACAAGTCCCTATCAGTGAAATAATGGTGTGCAATCGGAATTTAGAGAAGGTCAAGCAAAACATCAATGATGTTCAAAAAAGACTGATCAACATCATTGATGTTTTAGCCAAAATCTAAAACCACACAAAAATTTAAATTTTCTCGTTATTGTTTAAAGTTTTTAAAAAGTTTTAAAGTAATGTCAAAGCCAATTTCTGAAGATGCACACAGTGAGTGTGTCAACATGTGCTATCTGCCATCATGGAATATCAATGTACGCGTTTTGTGGGTGCAACCCCTTCCTCGCAACTAAAGTAGGTGAGAGGAAGGGGTTGCACCCCCAAAACACGTCCATTGATCCCCCATGATGGGAGCTAGCACATGTTGACACACTGGGCCTTATTTCAGAAAAGAAAATTCACTTTGCCCTACAAGTGCACTTGCATTTCACTTGTAGGGCTAAGTGGTTTTGCTTTTTTGAAATAAGCCCCAGTGTGGCAACATGTGCTAGATCCCATCATGGGGGATCAATGGGCGTGTTTCGGGGGTGCAACCCCTTCCTGTCACCTACTTTAGTTGCGAGGAAGGGGTTGCACCCACAAAACGCGTACATTGATATCCTTTTTGCAAACCATTATTTCACTGATGAGGACTTGTGCACTTGCACTGTTGAAGTGAGTTTCTTCTTCCACAACATCCACGTCACCTAAAAAGAATAAAAAAATACCATTTATTATAAATATGCAGGCATACATCTATTACCTGAAGCTGTGGTCTCAGACACTGACCTGTTGTGGTCACCATTTCGACCACTTCCTGAACCTCGGAATCCACATCCTCAGGTTGTGTGCTGAGTTCCCCTTCTTTAGGAGATGTAGGGTTCCTGGTGTCTTCAGATGTCCCGATTCTTTTCTCCCATATGTGAATACAAAAAAGGTATACTTAGCAGACAGATATTTTAGGCTAGAAATAGTAATATGAAACATTGCTTGGAAGTGTTGTCCAATTGTCTGTTTTGGCAGAGTTCCAAGCTGAAGACATGATTTTTTCAATTTCAAAAGCTGGAATACTTACCTGTTTTGTGCAAGTTTCACACATGGAGAGACCCCTAGTATCCACTGGAGCACCTGTGTGGGACACCATAAAAAGGTTGTTCTGGTGTCCCACACTAGTGCTCCTGCGTCCAGATGTGTAAACAGCTGCTGAGTGTCCTCTCCTTACACTGAATCAAGTTTTCATTTCATTATAGTTACAAACACATCTAGACAACAATGTAATAAATTTCTTTTAATACAAATAGGCATGAACAAATGTAGTTAACCTGCATCTGCCAAAAACGTCGTATTAGTGGTCGAGCGAACGATGTTTAATACGAACGATTCGTGTGCCCACGAACCTCAAACTAGTAATTTTAAACTGTAAAACAGTAAAGAAAAGCACATGGACCAGCACGAAAGTAATAATAATAATAGGAACACACAACAAATACTTACTTTTTTGCAGCACTTTCTTGAGCCGTCTATACTGATCATGCTCCCTAAATTTCAGGTCTGACCAGCATTTCCTCAATTGCTCCTTGGATCGTCGTACCCCAAAATTCCTATGCAGACTTCTCACAACTTTAGTCATGATCTTGGCCTTTCTCACATTTGGGTTTCTGTACGGTCCATGATTCCCATCATAGTCTGCCCTCTTCAAGATGTCCACCATCTCTACAAAGGACATATTTGAAGCCTTATATCTCCTCCTGGATGTGGAACTGCCTTGCTCTGGGCTTTTCTTATCCTCGTCGTTGCTGCTCTCTGCAGACACCTGCTCTGACTCCGCCATGTGCTCTCCCAAGTTTCACGTATGCACAGTGTATATAAAGCATAACACGCGGGCAACGTACGTACGCTCTTTGAGTGGAGGACGGAGGATCGTAAGCGCCAATCGTTCAAGCGAAGGTACAATTGTAACCCGGGGCATCAGTGGTTAGTAAACATGTGCACACTGAAATATTTTGTTTCAGAATTTAGTTTTCGTCCGAAAAATTAATTTATTTAGTTACTCCCGAAATTCGTTTTTATTTATTTACTTTCGTTAAAAAAAATGCATTTGTCTGAAAATCCCATATAATTAAGGTCGAATCTGTCATTGAAGGCTTATGGTGTCTGTCGAATGTTCTAAGAAGATACGATGGAGCAGCTAAACTGTACGATGCTGCAATCTTACATTTCCAGTCGAATGTGCCACCTACAAGCTATAGTAGAATTCTAATGTTGTATGATACTAGTAATAATTATATTTATTAATTATTATTACTAGTCAACCAACATTACAATTCTTCTATAGTCTATGGACAGAGCATTTGACCATAAATGTCCGCTGGAATAATAGAGCTAAGGTTAGGCACATTCGACCACAGGTTTGATGGACACAGATCGCTATTGTCAGCGTCATGTCTAATCTCCTATCTATATTGAACTGTTGTCACAATGAAAATGAAAATAAAGCATTTGTTTATGTTGGATCTTTCGGTTTTCGGATTCTGCACATTCGTTATCGTTTGTTAAAACGATAACGAAAATACTCGGAATTCGAACGAAAATGCATTCGGACGAAAACGAATGCACATGTCTAGTGGTTAGTGGCCTATACTGCGTATAGATTGAGGCCTATATTGGGACAAGATTAGGAGAGTTTAGCCTGACATTAGGGTTTGTCTTGTATTGTGTCTTGCAGCTAAAATGGATACATTCACTGGCCTGGACTTCCTGCCCAAATTCCTTGACATGTACAGGGAGCAACCATGTCTCTTGCAACTCCAAAACAGGGAATACTCCAACAAGCAAAAGAGGAAGGCAGCGCTGGAGAAACTGTTGGAATTGGTGAAGCCTGTGTATCCCACGGCAGACATCAACTATTTGAAGGCCAAAATTGGTAGCCTGAGGAGCATATATAATAGGAAAGGTCCAGGATTCCATGAGAACCGGAGCAGCAGCAGATAACGTATATGTACCCAGGCTGTGGTACTACGACAGACTGTGTTTTTTGTCAGACCAGATGAAACCCAGGTCATCACTTTCTACACTTCCTTCCACACTTCCTTCCACATCAGCTGAGGCTCCTGAAGTCCAACCTGGGCCTTCCACACAGGAAGAAAATGTGGTGGAGCCCAGCTTGAGCCAGGCATAGTATTGTTGAACATATTTCTTGTCAAAAATTTTATGATGTTAACTAGATGTTATTGATCACTAATTTCTGATTTAACAAAATGGTTTACATATCAATAGACAATAGTAGCCAAAAATGATTGGGACAAGAATGAAAAATGCTGGGGTCAGAATGATAGTCTTTTCTATTTGTTAACAATCAATTTGCAACAGTCATGAGCTGAAAATTGTGTGTGATTGATGGACAAAAACCTAAAACTATGTACCATTTTCATACACAAGAAAGTCTCAGCCAGGAGGAGGCCGTGGCAAGCAGCCTCACGGAATCCCAGGTTCCTCCCCTCCACCCTCCAACCAAAAGGACAAGGAAGGTAAGGAACCCGGAGGAGTCAGCGACTGCTTTAATTCACCAGGCTACTGCGGCACATACAACGACCCCTGGTGGCCACGAGTCATTTGGATGTGTGACAACAAGTAAACTCGAACACATGGAGGAGGGCCAAAGCCTGATCTGTGAGGAAATCATTCTTCAGCCCCTAAACAAGGGGACGAGGGGCCAACTCACAAATCAAACCCACCTGTGTGAGTGGGACCATACTCCTCCACGACCTCCAGCAACACCACAGCCACCCAACCCACCCAACCCACCAGAGCAGCATGGAAGGAAGTTTTGCGCGTGATGGCCTAGGTTTGGAGTGGTCTGGCAAAAAATGCAGGCTGTTGTAAGACCACAGCCTCGGGACATATATGTCATCTGCTGCTGCTCCCGATCTCTCGGAGTCCTGGAATGTATTGTGCTCCCTATTAAATGGACTCCTTAGGTTACCAATTTTGACAGTGAAATAATTGATGTCTGCCCCGGGGTACAAAGGCTTCACCAATTCCAATTGTTTCTCCAGCGTTGCCTTCCTCTTTATTTTGTTATGACCCCTATTAAATTTCTAATTTTTGTTTTGACAAATACTTGGCTATGTGCTTTACTTCAAAAAGGACAATTTGTTTGTGAGTAGGCAGGTACATTTCAAAAATACAATGTCAAATTAACAAGGGACACCAACATAGTTGTATCTCTTTGAGGTTAAAAAATACAAGATAATAAAGGTGTTGTGGTAACTTGACACACAAAATGACAAAAAATATTATAGAGATCACTAGAAAAAAAAAATACGGAGATCACTAGAAAAAACAAAAAAAAGAGATTATTCAGGAGATCACAAGAAAGAATAAAAAATCAGTTTATCAGAACTCTGTGAATATCACCAGCAAAGTAAATGAATTCTTATAGCATTATAAAGAAGAAGAGAATGCGCTGCATTGAGAGACTTCAGAATTTGCCACGTGACGAATGTGCTATCTCCATTACGAATGCTAGTTTTACAAGACCGAGAGCTTCCGGCTCGTACTTGATTCTGAGCATGCGTGAACTTTTGTGCGCGGAATTGTGTACACATGATCGGAATTTCGGACAACAAAGTTTTGTTGGCGGAAAATTTGAGAGTCTGCTATCCAACATTTGTTGGCGGAAAGTCCGACAGCAAATGTTCGATGGAGCATACACACGGTCGGACTTTCTGACAACAAGCTCACATCCAACATTTCCCGTCAGAAAATCCGACCATGTGTACGCAGCATAAGAGTTCCAGCATTCACACACATACACAATTATCTGTAAAATGTCTTACATTTTTCCCATTTGTACACAACACATGCATATAGTTCTCTCTTCTTCTTTTAACTCTTTCCAAAATTTCCATAATTTAAGTTACTCTTACTTCTCTAAAATCTGCTTTCCTTATTTTGTTCTAATATGTCTTTCATGCCAACTATTGTAATAAACTTAACTCTAGCTTCTATAATTAGACAGGCAGCCATAATGGTCATGCCATCTTCCTTCTCTAACAACATATAAAATATTCTGTTTGGGCCAGGGCCAAAAATCATGTGATTCCTATACATTTCCTTTCCACCCTCAATTCTCTGTTTTGACTTTTTCTCATGTTTTAGAATTTATTAGATGTAGTGCCTGACCCTAAATTCAAATAAACTACTTAACACTTCTCTTTGTGTCTAGTATTTTTCCTGTCGCCCTTGATCCATCCCGCTCACATTTGATGTTTCCCTAATTATTTACTATGCATGATTCTTAGACTGTCAGAAGAATGTTCCTTCCTGTCATTCTGGCCGTGTTCTTGCGCGCACGCGTGGCGGAACGGCGTTCCGGCGCATGCGCGTTCGCGGTCCAGCGCTACGGCACTAGCGCACACCCAACGTGATTCTTTGGGCGGCCTATAAAAGGCGCTCAGAGGATCAAACAAATTGCTGGTTTGTCTCAGCTTCCTGTGTGATCTGATCCTGTCACCTTGTACCTGTGCCTGACTACCTATCGTGACCCGGATTGTTATTGGATTCTTCTGCTACTCTCCTAACCTTGACCTCGGCTTGTTTAAACGGATTTCCCACCAGTCTCCTGTGTTTGACCCTCGGCCTGTTACTTGGACTGTCTCCTGTCTCCTTGCCTGACCCCCTGCCTGTACCTGGACTATCCGTGTCTCCTAGACATGCTTCTTCTAAGCCTGCAGCATTAAGATGTGTTTGACCCCCAGCCTGGTTCTGGATTATCTGCCTTTTGTGTTCCAGCCTGTATACCTGTCCATCAGCATCTGCACAACGGCTCCTATCTGCAAGGAACTTCACGCAAAATACCTACGGTCCATCAGGGTAGCCTGTGCCTCTTTGTGCCATTCACCCCCCGTATCACCTCCAGGGGGCGGACTGCGCTTAGTCGCAAGGGCGAACCGCTCTCTGCATCTCGGCCTCGGTGAGTACTATAACTGACAGTACAAACCAGCCATGTCAGAGGCCGTTCCTCATTGGAAATCCTGTGTCAGCAAGTCTTGGCACTTACCGAAGCAGTCCAAAAGCTGCAGGATGGTTATGCACAAATTGACGGTCGCCTTCAGCAACTCTCCGGACCACCCCCTTCTGCGGCTGCCTCTGCACCTTCCAGTGGAATAGCCTCTTCTCAGTTACCAGCCAATCCTACAGTGATTATGGCCTCTCCAGAGCCTAGGGTTCCCATACCAGAGCGATTTTTGTGGCAACCGTAAAAAGTTCAGAGCTTTTAAAAATGCTTGTTCCTTGTACTTAGCTCTGCAACCCAGGACTTTTTCTACCGAAGTGGTAAAGGTCGGCTTCATCATCTCCCTCCTGGCTGATGAACCCCAAGCTTGGGCTCATAGTTTAATGGAACAGAGGAACCCCATGCTGAAAGCAGTAGATACCTTTTTCGAGGGTATGGCGCAGTTATATGACGACCCTCAGCGCACAGCCACAGCCGAGGCTACGTTGCATAACCTGTGCCAAGGGCGGAGGCCGGTGGAGGACTACATTGTGGAGTTTCGGAAGAGCTCGGCTGATACTGGCTGGAATGAACCTGCCCTCAAGTACCAGTTCCGTCAGGGGCTGTCGGAAACACTTAAGGGCGAGCAGGCTAGGATTGAGACCCCTGATTCTCTGGAAGACCTAATCCAAGTCACGACCAAACTGGATCGTCGCATGCGTGAGCGGCGTTCAGAACGCTTCCAGGCCCCTCGGCCTAGTTGGATGCTTCCAAAACCGTCTCCCATCCATCCAGTGTTGCCAACCTACCAGATTAAAATTTACTGACACAACGCCCAAAATTTCCTGGCACAGCCAAGTTTTTACTGGCATTTCTAAAAATTACAAAACTACAGTTTTAAGTGCAAATTTTAGTTTTTAGATACAATATGTACAATAAGTACAATATGCAGTTAACAATGTGATTTAAGGTAGATATTAGGGCAGAAAACATATTTCTTATTTTATTTTCAATATAGTAAGTAAGTAGCTCAGGGACAGGATTCAGGAGGGCAAGAAATTAGAATAGGAAGACACACACACACACGAAATTGACTCTCACAGTGACAATGACAGAAGTGTGCAGCAGCACAGATGATGCTGACTTCTCATCGGCACGACACGTCCCCTCCTGAGTCACAGTGACAGTCTCTCTCCAAGCCAGGTGGTCCCTTCAGTCCACTCCAGTCTAAACAGCACTGACAGTCCCACTCCTGACCTGCCCTGCTCCTTTCCTGCAGACCCACACACAAGGCTCTGGCCGCTCTGCTTGGCTCTCTTGAACCATGACATTGCACAACATGCTCGGGCACCGCCTCTACCAGAGCTGCCCGAACACACTGTAGCAGGCACTTGGATGATCTTGGCTGACTGTGGACCGGGCCGAACATCACAGCCATGTTTTTTACTGGCAACTTTTTCCTTTTACTGGCAACTTTTTCCTTTTACTGGCATTTACTGGCAGGAGGAAATTGCCTGTTTTTTACTGGCTGCCAGTAAAAATACTGACAGTTGGCAACATTGCATCCATCCTACTCGGCTCCTCCAGTCTCCACTACTCCTGAGGTTGAGCCAATGCAACTCGGGCTGGTCCGTGCTCCTCTCACTCCGGAAGAAAAACTACGTAGGCGTCAGGCCAATCTGTGCCTCTACTGTGGAGGGTCAGGACATTTCCTCCCTTCCTGCCCCGTGAGACCTAGTAAGTCCTACCCTCAACCTGCCATTAACTACTAAGTTTCCGGGTTTTCACAGACTTATGTTACTCTCTTTCTCGTCCTAACAGCTACCGGGAAAGGAAGCTTGCCTGCCCGCTATAGTTGATTCCAGAGCATGTAGCTGCTTCATGGATACATCATTAATTGCCAGTGTACACATTCCTTTGACAACTAAAAACCAAAGCCTTCAAGTACACCTGGCTGATGGGTCTCTTCCCCGTTCTGGACTGATTACTCAAGAAACCAGACCCATCCTTACTATCACAGACTCCGTCCATCGGGAGTATCTACGCTTCGACATAATCTCTTCTCCTATGTTCCCCATCATCCTGGGGCTCCCGTGGCTGCAGGCTCATGAACCTCAAATTGATTGGAACAAGAAAGAGGTTTTTTTTCATCTCATTTCATTTTTTTCATCTCCTTCCAGCTCCAGCCTCCTGCTCAGCCATTACCTCTATACCTGATAATCTGCAACATGTACCTTCAGTCTACCTGGAGTTTAAAGATGTTTTTGACAAACAACAGGCTGACCGTCTACCACCTCATCGTGGCTCTCATCACTCAACTTACACGCCAACATACTCGTTTCCAATGGTCCTCTGAAGCCCAGGAAGCTTTCTTAAAATTAAACACTATTTTCATCTGCACCAGTCCTACGACATCCGGACCCAGCTCTACCTTTCACACTAGAGGTTGATGCTTCAGAAACTGCTACTGGGGCGATCCTCTCTCAAAGACAGGGACCCAAAGCACTCCTGCACCCTGTAGCTTTCGCATCCCGGAAATTAAGTTTACCCAAAAAGAATTACGACGTGGGCGATAGGGCGCTACTGGCCATCAAGTTTGCCTTTGAGGAGTGGAGATATTTACTCGAAGGGGCATCTCATCCTGTCATGATATTCACTGACCACAAAAATCTGGAATACCTCAGAACACCAAAACGCCTAAAACCCAGACAAGCTCGATGGGCTCTCTTCTTTTCCAGATTTAATTTTCATATTGCTTATAGACCTGGCTCTAAAAATGGAAAAGCGGATGCACTCTCCCGGATGTTTCATGAAACCTCTCAAGTAACTGAACACAGTACCATCTTGTCTCCACAAAACTTCCTTCTGGTCACCCAAGTGGACCTGATATCTGCAATTAAATCAGCATCCAATCAATGCTCTGAACCTGACATACCTTCTTTGGAGAAACACCATGACCTACTCTGGTCCCACGGAAAAATCTTTGTCCCACTAGAATCAAGGCTTCTAACATTACAAATGTTTCATGATCACAAACTGGCAGGTCATTTTGGGTCACAAAAGACGATGGAACTTATCTCACGTTCCTTTTGGTGGCCAGGCTGCCAGCGCAGTAAGGGTCTAAATACAAAATCTTGGGGCCTACTTAAACCTTTGTCTATTCCTGAACGACCATGGGCAGAAATCTCTATGGATTTTATTGTGGACTTGCCTCCCTCAGGGGAATTCACTACTATCCTTGTCATCATTGACCGGCTTTCCAAAATGGCGCATTTCCTGCCCATGGTGGGTACCCCCTCTGCCTCTGCTACAGCTAATGTATTCTTTAAGGAAATCATCAGGCTTCATGATACCCCTGTGAGCATCACCTCAGATAGGGGTGTCCAATTCACTTCCAAGTTTTGGAGAGAATTATGTAAATCCTTAGAAATAAAGATCTGTCTTACTTCCGCTTATCACCCTCAAAGCAACGGCCAGACGGAAAGAACGAATCAAACCCTGGAACAATACCTCCGGTGTTTCTGTTCTGACTCCCAAGATGAGTTGTCCACTCTCCTGCCGTATGCTGAATTCGCATATAATAACTCCATCCATTCTGCCACCAATCAAACACCCTTTTGGTCGAATTTCGGATTTCACCCTTCTTTCCTCCCAGTTTCCATTCCGGAGTTATCTGTCTCTGGTGTACAGGATAGGGTAGCTGCCATCCAGCTGAATTTTCAAAAGATCCAAGAGGCTATGCAAAAAGCCCAAGAAGACTATAAGAAGCACTACAATAAAGGAAGGAAGGAGAACCCAGCCTTTAAAATAGGCGAAGAAGTGTGGCTATCAGCCATCAACCTCAGACTGCCAATCCCCTCATGGAAGTTAGGGCCAAAATTTATAGGTCCTTTCAAAATCAAGAAAGTAATCAATCCTGTGGCCTTTGAATTGGCTCTACCGGATTCTTATAAAGTGCATCCAGTCTTCCATGCATCTCTTTTAAAACCTGTTGTTTCCAGCTCTTTTTCTGACCGAGAGGAACCACCACCTCCACCAGTCATGATTGACGGAGAAAATGAGTTTGAGGTGGAAAAAATTCTAAGTTGCAGGAATAAAGGTAGGCAGCTTCAATACCTAATCAAATGGAAGGGGTATCCCCCTGAAGATAATTCTTGGGAACCATCCGGAAATCTACATGCCCCACGTTTGATTCGGGCTTTTCATCAAGAACACCCGGAGTTGATGTCTACCTTGGGTGTCCAGAGGCCACCCCTGGAGGGGCACTGTCAGAAGAATGTTCCTTCCTGTCATTCTGGCCGTGTTCTTGCACGCATGCACGGCGTTCCGGCGCATGCGCGTTCGCGGTCCGGCGCTCGCACATGCGCACTAGCGCACACTCAACGTGATCCTTTGGGCGGCCTATAAAAGGCGCTCAGAGGATCAAACAAATTGCTGGTTTGTCTCAGCTTCCTGTGTGATCTGATCCTGTTACCTTGTGCCTGTGCCTGACTACCTATCATGACCCGGATTGTTATTGGATTCTTCTGCTACTCTCCTAACCTTGACCTCGGCTTGTTTAAACGGATTTCCCACCAGTCTCCTGTGTTTGACCCTCGGCCTGTTACTTGGACTGTCTCCTGTCTCCTTGCCTGACCCCCTGCCTGTACCTGTACTATCCGTGTCTCCTAGACACGCTTCTTCTAAGCCTGCAGCATTAAGTTATTGCTCTTGTGTTTGACCCCCAGCCTGGTTCTGGATTATCTGCCTTTTGTGTTCCAGCCTGTATACCTGTCCATCAGCATCTGCACAACGGCTCCTATCTGCAAGGACCTTCACGGATACCTATGATCCATCGGGGTAGCCTGTGCCTCTTTGTGCCATTCACCCCCTGTATCACCTCCAGGGGGCGGACTGCGCTTAGTCGCAAGGGCGAACCGCTCTCGGCATCTCGGCCTCGGTGAGTACTATAACTGACATAGACCCTGTGGACTTTGGTAACCTTGTTACCCATAGTGGGTCCCTGTCCACTTTAACCACTATCTAGGGGCTCAGTATAGGAGGAACTGCACCTGTGGTTCATAATCTACATGTGCCTAAACCCTCTTGCCTATAAACTATTATTTTTATAGCAGATGTGTGCTTCACCTAACAGCACTATTCTTCCTTTTCTTATCTATAACACACCGATGGACAGTAAACAGTGACAACATAATATAACAATAACAATACGGTTAGATTACGGAAAGCAAAATAGGTACCCTTTGTCCCGAAAATGCCTTACCAATCAAGAAAGTCTGATAACTTAAATGTAAGCAAAGGCTTACCTTAGCCAGCTGATTATCAGAAATTCCCAGATCATCTCAAGCTTCTCATCTGGGACTCTTAGGGTCCAATTAATACCTCTACTTAACAATTTATGATTTGCATGTGTACACATAAGCAGTTATTACTTTAACTACTTCAATACAGGGCACTTGCACCCCCTCCTGCTCAGGCCATTTTTCATCTTTCAGCGCTGTCACACTTTGAATGAAAATTGTGCAGACATGCTACACTGTAACCATGTGACATCTTTATCATTTTCTTCACACAAATAGAGCTTTCTTTTGGTGGTATTTAATCACTTCTGGGGTTTTTATCATTTCCTAAAAAAAAATAAAAATAAAAATTTTGGAAAAAAAACAAGCTTTTCTTAGTTTCTGTCAGTAAATGTTGTAAATAAGTCATTTTTCTCCTTCACTGATGGACGCTGATGAGTCGGCACTGATAGGCTGCACTGATGAGGTGGCACTTATGGGCACTGATTAGGTGGCACTGACGAGGAGACACGAATATTCCGCACTTATGGGCACTGATAGGTGGCATTGATATTTGGCACTGATGAGCACTGATAGGTGGCATTGGTGGGCACTGATGGGTGGCACTGGTGGGTGCACTGATGGGCACAGATAGGCGGCACTGATGGGCATTGATGGGTGGCATTGATGGGCTGCAGTGATGGGTAGCAGTGATAGCCAGCACTGACTGGCATCACTAATGGGTACAGATTGTTGGCACTTGTGGGCACTGTTTGCTGGCACTGGTGGGCACTCACTGCTGGCGGCTCTTTACAGAGATCATGGTTGCGCCGTGTGCTAGCAACACTGCCACCACCACCCTGCACGCACGTTCTGGGCACCGTCATTTGACGTCCACCCAGAAAGAGAGCCCCGTCATCATTTGACAGTGGACGGGCGGCAAGTGGTTAAGCAATTACATAGTACACAAACTGAGCTAAGCTAACTTCCCAGTTTCACAAAATATTTTAATATATTAAGGTGGAACTCTACACCTACATTAAAACATTATTTTACACTTAACGTAGAGTGCCTGTGCCGGCACTCTCCGTTCCTCACACCCACACATACACACACACACACACAGCTCTGCGGGGAGGAATGTAGACCAAAGTCAACACATGGACACAGAATAATGCATAGCTCGTCTTTTATTTCCTGGTTCAGTATCTTAAAAACAATATATTGTCAAGATATGACCAAGTGATATTTACAGATACATATGATCAGTCAACGTTGGGCTGTCCTTTCCCAGTGTTCTCCTTAGGTGAACAGCACCCCAGCTACAGTGGGTGACTTCCTGCTTCTGTACCTCATGGACCCTCATGGTCCTGGCCTGGGAAGCAGTATGGTAAGCAGCGGGTCTTCCTTCTTTTTCCCCCCTTTTCCCTACCCTGGTGTTTGGTGCTTCTCCACTCTGGGGGGGGGGAGCAGCATGGGGGTTAAGGTTACTATCCATGTTCCTCAGGGGACTTTTTGTCTGCTGCAACTTCTCTTACAAGAATTGGGTAGCCTTGCTTGCATTTGCCTGCAGCCTGTGTGATAGCTACAGCTGTATGGGGCATTAGAGCATGGGAAAATTAGAATCCCATCTGAGTATCCCTCCTTGAACTTTTTCCATCTTTGGGAATCCTTGTTGAGGATTGCCTGGTCATGACTTCTGCATCTGTTGCTGTTTGAGTAATAATCATGGACACATTGCAACAGGGCAGACTGGCTTTAAGATGTATTCCCTGGCATCAGATGTGGCCTAGGTTGAAAACAGCAATGGCCATCTTTAATAAGGGCACATTGCCTTATTGCCTCAGAAAGCAGGAAAGACTGTTGAGCAGAACAGATGGAACTGGTGGTCTTTCATTCTCAAGTGCACACACTGGGAATGTAGCCAGTGTGGGAAACAAGACAGCCTGCAAGATACTGGGGCTAGCTGCTATGACCTGGATGGAAGGGGTGATACGTGCACTATTTTTATTGCTCAGTTGCCCAGGACTGTTGTAGGCTCAGCAGGTAGCTAGATGCACCTTCTGGAGGAGACACCCTATGTGGCTGCAGTTAAACAACCCCACAGCAGTAGTGAATATAAATCATCCAGGGGGACCAAGAGTGAGGCAGCAGTTCTGTAAATGGCTCGCATTTAAGTTGTGCAGAGAGTCTTATTGTGCCTATGTGCGCTGTACACATAACAGGTGTAGAAAATTGGTAAGTGAACTATATCAGTTGAAAAGGTCTGGATCGGGTAGAGTGTGCTCTTCACCCTTACAACAAAAATCTGCTGGTGTCGTGCCACGATCAAAAAGTGGACAGGTTTGTAGCAAGGACAAAATACATTTGTGCAAATGTTGAAGGGATTCCGGGCCATCCTGGTGGCTCCAAATTTGCCCCATGTGTCATTGTATGTGGATCTTGTTCATCTGGTAGTGGATGTCCCTTGTCTCTGCTGCATCAAGAAGGCATGTTGTCTCAAGGGCCTGCTTACTACCTTGCTTTACAATGATTGGTTTTAATGGCTTGGCTTTTGAAAGCCAAGTGCTGATGAATGCAGGGTTATTGCAGTCGTCCACACCATGTGTGAAGCTCACAAGGAGATGTCTTGTAAGATTTATTTTCATAGATGGAAGGTGTGTTTTGTGTGGTGTGAGTCCCTAGGGGTATGCCATCATTTTTCCTTAGTTGCCTTTCCCCTGGCTTTCCAGCGTGAATAGAGCGTGCTTGGCCTTAAGCACAATTAAGGGTCAGGTTTCTATATTGGTGGTCTTATTTCAGCATCCTCTGGTATCACTGCTGCTTGTCTGCCCCTTTATTCAGGGAGTTATTCATGTCTCCCCTCCAGTCAGGCCATAATTGTCGTAGTGGAACCTTAACCTGGTATTGTGTGTTGCAAAGGCCACCTTCCAAGGAGTTTAAGGAGATCCCATTTCTAACACTCTCTCAGAAAGTGGCATTTCTAGTAGCCATTACATCAATGCGTAGAGTCTCTAAGTTGTTCTGAAAGCCTCAATGTTTGGTTCTTCCTAAGAATAAGCTTGTTTTGCACCTGATGTTATCAGCTTTCCACTTAAATGAAGACAATGTGCTTTTGTTGTTTTGTCCCAAGCCAGTGCACCCTAAAGTACACACTATAGGTTGAATGAAAAAAAAATGGCGGCTCCGATCAGAGCCACTGTAATAACTATGCGAAGTAAGTACAGCGATCTCCCCTGCTGAGCTGCTGTGTTCTGACAGGGCCCCCCCAGAACACTCCGATCGGCACTCTCCGCCACTGGCTGAGAGCGGTGATCGGGAGTCGGTCGGCTGCTGGTTTTCCAGCATGCTCATCCAACAAAGGCCGGCCAAACAGCTAGCCTCTGTCAGGCAGACCGACATACACACGGACCGAATGTCAGCCATTTGATTTTTTTGAACCAGTAAATGTCTCCCGGCATTCGACCAGTGTGTACCCGGCTTAAGGAAGGAGCCTTACAATCTTTTTGGTGATTAGGGTGTATCTGAATACTACATATGAATTTCAAAGCTCAGATTCCTTTTTCTTGGTTCTAGAGGGCCCAAAGAAGCAGTAACTGCTACTACAATGTATTTCATGCTGGATCGTGTAAACTATTTTCAAGCGTATGCTATCAAGCACCTAGAATCATTGTGTGCAATTACAATGCCTTCTAAAGATTGGTAAGTGCATCCTTGGCTTTCCACCATCAAGCATTGATTTCTCAGGTTTGTAAAGTAGTTACCTGTTCATCAGTTCATACCTTTACCAAGTTTTACAAGGTAAATATGGCAGCCTCAGCTGATGCCAGATTTGATCATAAACATTTGCAGTGACAGTCTGGCTGGTCCATATCGTTTTACTTTGAGACAATTGGTCTGATTTTCTGTTTTATTTTTGCCTGCCCTATTGTGGGTAGGGTTGCCACCTCATCCCTTTAAAACCGAACACATATTAATTACACAGGTTCTGTGGCTGATTAAGAGAAGAGAAACCGGCACCTCTAGGTTAGAACTGTAACATTTTAATATAATACAGGTGAATTATCCACTTACATAGAAGTTAGGGAGGTAAGGCACATGTCCATCCACACTGGTGTGGCGTCCGTCCCTGTGCAGCGGCGTTCGCCCAGTTGTCTTAGCCTGAAGGAGAAGTATCTTGGTCGGCAGGATCTCTACAGCCTGAGAGATAAAAACAAGACTTGGGTCAGGCTGATTCATGATGGTGAGGGCTGGAATGCAGCGTCAGGCGTGATGACGTCACTGGAGGGTCGCGACAGCATTTCAGAGCATGCGCACTGGCCAATTAGACACAAACATTGCATGATAAATCACATTGGTGTGAATGAGGGCTAAAACCTGGAAGCTGATTAGTTTATACGCACAGCTGCACCAGATTTTGCACTTTCCTGTTTTATTAAATCAACCCCAAAGGGTCAGTTGTCAGGAATGTTTATGTCTGCCCTAAGTGAGCCATCTTTATTTTTGCATCTGCTTACCATAGGAATGTCCATTTTAATGTGCTGCCATTTCTGAATATTTAGACAGACATTTGTTTATTGATATTTACACATTGATAAAAATTCAAGTAATATGCTGATGTCTTCAAAATTATATTTATTTCTCCTTTGAATGGCAGTTTGATTTCTCATCTATTTAAATTTGTATAAAGTGTTAGCATTAAAGTGTATAAAATTAGTTTTGAGCTTTTTTATCAAAGATTATGGGGCAATATCCATTATACCATTGCTGGCATATGCTTCAAGTTTTTTCTCTTCTAATACTATAAAAAGCTTGAAAGTGGATAAAACTTTTTTTATCATCTCTTTTGTGTAGTTGTAAATCTCCTCTGAGAATGATTGTTTACTTACCCTCTAGCATAACTAGCAGATGAAAGAAATGAGACTGACATTCATGGTGCATTAGAAGGAAGGCAGTGGGACACGTGTAAGCCTCCGTAGGATTGTTGTTAAAGCTCTCACTGTGAATATGCAGAATCTTGTACTCATTCATACCTCAAGAGTTCATTACCTGATACTTTGTGTTTTCTAAGTGGATTAACCTTAGCACAGGAGGATTGCTCATTAGCAATACCTTTTTATGTTTGTTTATAAGTCAACATCTTACAGAATAAAAAGGCCACTGACTGATACTGATAAATGTTAGTATACAATCTATACTCACGACAAAGGGATGTATTACCATTTTGTACATAATTTCCTTCTTTATTATGGTCAGGATTAAAATATATATATATTTTTTTTTTCTGCATGCACTAGTGCTGCTGTACTGTTTATGACCATATATTGCTTGTTTGCTCTGCTGGCATGTTTCATCATTTGCTGTGTGTATAAATATTGCTTGTTTGCTCTGCTGGCATGTTTCTTCATTTGCTGTGTGTATAAATACTTATGACATATACCCCTTTGTATTATTTTAGACTGTATTCCTTGTTCTGGTTTAAATTCTGGTCTCTCACGAGACTAACCTTGTCCACTTGTCTCCCTATTTATGGTGGGCAGCGCCTCTCCCGGGCTTCACCGGCGCCTTCCCTGCTCGGTGGCGGCTTCCCCTTCCCCTGCTCTCCACAGACTTCGCGGCAGCTTCCATTTCCTCCCTTCTTCTCTGCGGCCAATTGGGACTTTTCTCTTTTCGGCCAATTGGAAACGGCTCCCAGTGTTCTGATTGATCGCTTCTGATTGGCCGGATTGAGGATCACTGTTTTAATGTCAAAGCTTAATTGAACAAGCTGGAGTTAGAATCTGATTGGCTACCATGCACAACTACACCAGAGTCTTCGTAAATCTCCCCCAGTGTTCCAAACCCGGATAAAGAGGGATTATCTTTGGCCCCCAAAACGCATTGGGTGCTTTTTGTTTTTGTGTTGTAACTAGTTAAAATATTAAAAACACTGGACTTTTGAAACGTTGGTTTGGCAACCACATTAGTTCAAATACATTGGTGCATTAGGGAAGGGTAACTATGTAAATGTGATGATGGTAGCCTTTGTGTTTTTCATCACAAGTTTCTTTTGAGGTCACAGATATGTGGACACCTGCAGAAAAAAAACAAGGTGACTGTCATTGCCAACTTTTCCCTCTGTAAATGTTAATTGGCTGGCTATCATGCTGACATTTTATCTTCTTTCCAACGTTTTTATTAAAGTTTTCGAGACATGTGAACATCAAAGGAATATAACAAAATTCCATAAACATATATCGTGGTACATTGGGTATTGCGGGAAGAGTATACTTCTGTCTTCTAACTTGCGCCCCTGATACCGCTTGTCTCTCAACAAGCCACATCAAAATACACTATAAAATAACCATCCTAAAACAAAAGAACAGGTTTCCCCATTGCTCCTTCAAAAACAGTATGTGGGGAGGGGGAGACCATACCAACTTGGTCATGTACATTTTATTTTCAATACTTTCCAAGTCATTGACCTAAAACTTGTATGCCAATCAGAAGTTCGGACTTTACTTGGTGCATGCTTGTTACATGTCATTGACTAAAAGTATTAAAACAATGAAAATAGCAAGACAACTAGCATTTTCGTAATAATAATAATAATGGCAGCCTTCATGTTTCTCTTACTACAGGTTTGCTTTGAGTTTGCAGATAATTGAGTGATTATATTCTCGAACTTACAAAACTCAGCTGTTTGCCATGCAGGTCATAAAAAGCAATAGAACGGCATTCCCTGTGCACTTCTACAAATGTCTTCTGTACTCTACATACTGTGATATAATTCACATAGCCTTGAGCAACAGAAACCAGATATTTGATATACCAATCATTTACCTGCCAGCAGTTGTTCATTTAAACAAGTTTTATAGGTATATACCTGTGTGAATTCTACAAAACCTTTGCTTTTTTCAGTATGTTACAGGTCTCTATGGATCTCCAAGTCTTATACTGAATTCCACTGAATTTGTATATCTCACATCTGCAGGGGGTTCTCCTGAGACCTTCTGGTGTCAGCAACTCATACATAATCTAAACCTTCAAGAAATCTCTCTTGGCCTAATGTCCCTGTATGATGTTAACTCATTACTCAAGGGGAATCATAGTTCTCAATGAATAAACTTAGTGTTGTACCTTATCAGTATTCCTTAGCTGCATTTGCTGTTAATATTAGAATAAAATTCACAGAGAATGAAAGAAATCGGTGCCTAGCCGAAAACACAGTGCTAAGTTGGTGTTGTTTACCATTGCTATAGTCTAGTTTTTTTCGTACTTTCAATGTAAATGAGCAACAAGGTGGGTTTTCAAAATCCATAAGGACATAATATGTTCATATTCTGCGTTTTCAAAAGGGATCTTTGTGGTTTAAAGTATACATTTTTTTCTAAGACAGCAAATAAAGCAGAATAATCCTGAAAATCTCCAGAACATAATGTTGTTCCTGTGTAGCATGGTTCCAAGAAATAGGTGGACCTACTGTAAATTGTGGTTTATAACAGTAAATAGCAAAAATTCAACTTTGTACACAAGTCTTACTAAGTCTCTTATCAAAATAACTGAACTTTTCTATTTGCAGTTAAAGATATACAAGCTTCTAAAGTTCATTGCAATATGGCTTTTACCATTTGTTTCAAAAACAATCTTCTCAGATTATAAAATACGTGCCTTTATTACATTTTGTGCAAATTATATTACAGGTGAATAATATTATATTTATCTGTAATATCCTTCTTTGTGTAGACATTCAAAAGCCTACGGCTGCTGCTTGGCACCTCTATATTTTGTGGTTGTGATGTCCGCATCCCCAACAGACTCACTTAGTTGACACTCCATAGTATTCCCCTTCCCTTCCCTCCTGGCAGCTACATAAATGATTATGTGGGGGGGGATTTTGCCAGCACAGACCATAATTAGACACTCCCAAAGGGCTATGCCATGAAGAGCTGCCTGGGGCTTTTTAAATCTATCCCAGCATCGGTTCTCTCTCCCCTGCTCAAGTGAGGAAGAGAGGAGAAGGAACTGAACTTTGATTGCCAAGGAGCAAAATCTACCCCTAGCAACAGGCAGGAGGACTTCCTATTGGTCGCCAGGGGCAAGAGAGGACTCTGATTGGCTGGGTGGGCCAGGAGGATTCTGCTTTGTCACTGACTTTGCTAAACCCTGCCCACGTCCCCTGTAAATGCATGGAGAGTCTGACAGGACCAGAGAAAGTGCCTGCAAAAGTGGTATGTGCCTGACTGGATTAGTACCGAATAAAGCTTGCTGCAAGCTATTAGAAACAAGGAGAACATGAATTCAGGGCTGCTGCTGCTGGGAGCCTGTGTTTGCAAGTTGACTAGGAGCTGAGCATGGGCTGCTGTTGTGTGTAGAGAGCTGCTGCACCACATGTTGCTGTGTGACACATTTCTGTCCCACTAAGAGACTGGCCCCTCAGAGAGCTGTGCTACTCTACAGAGACTGCTGCTGTTACTGCTGTTTTCACTGTTGGAGGAGTGAGCCTGAGGGATATGTGCTACTGCAGGGGACACTGCAAAGCAGGGACTCTGTGTGGTTGCTTTTGTTAAGTGCTGTGGAGGGCTTTCCAGAGACTTGCTGCTGAGAGCCTGTTTTGTTACTGCAGCTGATTGCCCAAGACTGTTTGCTACTGTGTGACAGAGCATGGGAGCAAAATCTATCTTAGCAGCAGGTGGGAGGACTTCCTTTTGGGAGCCTGTGTAAAGGGCTCAGGGCTCTAGTACAGCTGCAGAGCCTACCTGTAAGCTGCCAAGGTTGCTGCTGGTATACCGAAAGCTGCAGATGATTTGCCTGAGTGTTCCAGTGCCATCTATACTGACAAGTGTTCCAGCTGTCCTTCATTGAAGTGTTCCAGTCATCCCTGCAACACCTGAAGAGAGCCAGCTAGAGAGGTAGAACCCTTTCACTGGCCACCGAGGAACCTCTGGGATAGAGACCAGAGCTATCAGTGGTGAAAGGCCTTTGGCTTATGCCATCTTTAAGCACTCTACTGTAAGGGGCCCTATCATTAGCAGTACTTTGTTCAGTGTTGTAGACATCTTCCTTTGCATTTAGGATAGGTCTTCCTGTTATTGTACACTGATATGTTGTCATAAAATGTTTTGCCATTGCTTGGTGTTTTTTTGCTGACTTCTTTGTGCTTTCTTCAATAATACAATCCCTCTCCTGAAAAAAATGGGTATTTCCTCTTTGTAAAAGATTGGGTCACTTTTCAGAGACCTATACTGTATAATACTTTTCCTATTTTGTGCTTAGCAGTTAAGTAATATTACCTGTTCTGTCCTAATGCCAGTTATTCAACCATGTTTATTGTTAATATGGCCTTTTCACTTCCTCAATCAAAAACAGATTTGGAATGCAATTTTTATAACTCAGCTTGAAGGAAGCCAGGCGAGGAATTTTGGCAGTAAATTTTTTGTCAACGTCCAAAGCTGTTCTTCAATCTGTGTAGCCACCTGTCTACAGTTGTGTGTATATGGTATTGAGTTAGTGAGATAATACAAAAGTGTCACTCCATTGCCTATTAAACCCTCTGTGTAAAACATGTACTGTATGCTATCTACCTTACTCTGCATTATTTGATAACTTCAACTGCAAATTCTGTGCCTGCCAGAAGTGTTAAGGTTTCCTGTTAAACATTATAATGCTCAATCATTTCAGAATGTAACTGAAGCACTTGAAAACTCTTTAAGTTCTGATTATCATTCATCTAATTAAGTATCATTGTAGAAAAAATGTTTTACATGAAAATACAGACTTCAACAAAGATGAAATGCTGGGATGCTAAAAGAAAGATATCTTGCATATGCTCTATGGTCAGAACCTTCTGGTTGTCCTATCGCACCTGACCAGTCCTGTTTAAGGATTGGGATGGTATTAATGAGATGCATCACTGTTCTCCCCTTTCCCCATTAAAGGGTTCCCAATATCTCTCCCAAGTGTAGAAAGGATTTTTTTTTGTTTTGGTAGGTGGGAAGGGCATAGTGATCTACTATTAGGAATTTTAAAAAGTTGTTAGTCATTAAAGCTCAGGCGACTGATATTCTGTTGTAAATGCCCTAAATTACATTTTTCTCTCAGTGGAAATGGTCTCCCTGCCCTCCCAGTCCAGTTGGTCACTTTCACATCACAGATACCCTCCAGCACACTTGCAGTGCTAAAGAAAATAAGTGGTTTGTCTGTCCAGGTCTGTTAGTGTATGGTATGTACTGGGCCATGCAATCATGTTTACACACCCTACAAACTGATTTAATAGGCATGCGGGGGGTAATATTGTAAAATAGAGCTTGTTATTAGGGTACTTTTCAGCCTTATAATACATATAGACACTAACACACAGGGGCTGCGTTACTAAAACTGGCTAGTGCAAAATCTGTTGCAGCTGTGAATGGCAACCAATCAGCTTCTAACCTCAGCTTGTTCAATTAAGCTTTGACAAAAAAAAAACCTGGAAGATAATTTGCAGAGCTGAACCAGATTTTGCACTCCCCGGTTTTATTAAATGAACCCCACAATCTTCTTAAATCATAAATGCTAATAATGGAACAAGCTAAGACTTCCCTAATTTCTTCATAGAGGGAAATTAGGATTGGAGTAGATTTGTCCATGACAATGTAAACCAAAATCATCAAGTATATACTGTATATGCCCTATTCATTAATGTAACACTACGGTAGTGATATTCTAAATGAAAATCATTTGCTTTGTGCAAATCTTTTTCAATACCTCTGACAAATATTGGCAGGGATGTAGAGGCAGAGGCACATTTCTTCACAAATGGTGGAGTAGCCGCAAGCTTGGAAATATTTTAATCAAGTTACTTTGAACTAGTCAGTCTATTACCATTGAACATTTAGCCCAAGATATTTGGTAGTCATTTTCCATTGCACTGAGAAGGACCACATAGGACCACTCAAGAAGTCTTTGGTCTCCCACCTACTCAGAAAAGCCAAAAGCTTGATCCCAATTAGCAAGAAAAGAGCTCCTAATTCTATAAGGCACTGGGCTTATTGGGTATAACTCGACTTAAAATAAAAAATTTTACCGCAATATCAATAAGTAAAAAATGAATAAAAGAAAAATGAATCGATGTAGACAGGATAGTTGGATTACAAACCTAGTATTGAATATGATGATTTGTTTGGAAAGAGAGTTCCTGGTATTATAACAGCCTGTAGAAACTGTTTACCAAATGGTACCAAATGGTCTGTTGGCTACTTCCTACAGTGAATTGATTTACTACACTTTGACTTTATATCTCACTCTGCAAACAATACACAGAAAGTTGTGTTTTTTTAACATCTCTTCTGACTGTTTCTTCTTTCTCATCTTCTTATCCTTATCCTTTTGTATGTGGGAGAAAGGATGAAGAGATTAGGAAAAAAGTGGGGTGGACAGGTACAGTAGGACAGCTTCTTGATTAAAAACTGAAATGATCAGCAGGGTGGTTATGCTCCCTGTATGTATCTAAATATTTAATTTCTGATTTTGACCTACGAGCCCATATTATACTTAAAGCAGAGCTCCACCCAAAAGGGGAAGCTTACGTGCCCCCCCCCCCTTTTGCTGCCACATTTGGCACCTTTTAGGGGGGTGTGTGTACCTGGTAATGACAGGTACCCGCTCCAGCTTCAAGGTGACTTCGCCACGGCAAAGTCATCCAGAACCCCTCCTCCTTCCCCCACCGCCGGGCCATTCACAAAGTGCATCACGCTTCAAGCATGTGTAGTAGCTTTGAAGCTGCAAGATTTCACTGCTGGTTTCCCTTACCCAAAATGGTGGTGGCAGCACCTGAGAGCCGATTGAAAAATCAGCTCGGGTGAAGATACTGCTGAATTGGTGAACAGGTAAGTGTCCTAATATTAAAAGTCAGCAGCTACAGTATTTGTAGCTGCTGACTTTTAATGTTTTCTGATGACGCCTGGAGCTCCTCTTTAACTTTGCTGTGGTGTTTGTCTGTTACAAACCTTTAAGTTTGATAATATAAATATGGAGATCATCACATCACCATCCCACCGCTCTACCTCAGCAGCTCAGAGGAAGCCTTGTATTGCTTCATGAAAATACAATGTTTATCTTAATGGCGGAGCTGCATTAATCATGACTCTTTGGGGTAGATTTACTATAGGCAAATAGAATGTGCACTTTGCAAAGGCAGTTGCTGCAGAGCCTAGTAAATGAGCAGAAGCTCTGCTGATATCCATTATCCAATCCTTGCACGTGATTGGGTATTCTTTGCAAAGTGAAGGTTTACCTCATTTACTAAGCTCTGGAGCAACGGCACTTGCAGAGTGAAACTGTCCTTTGTGATGTGCACAGTTTGTTTGCCTTTAGTAAATCCACCCCTTTATATATCTATCAGCCAACAGGAGGCCACCTGTACTACTGTTGGAACGCAGCACCACTTATTGCATGTAACTAATGTTATCACAGTACATAAGAGCACACCCAGCGACCACATTATTCTGTAATGGAAACAGTTCATTTGGGCCAGCTTGGCCCAACATACTATTTTTTAAGTAATATTAAACATGGCTTTGTATTTCAAGGCTTAGCAAATGTTCAAAGCAATGTGAACTCTTTTGCCCTGTACACACGATAGGATTTTCCGACAACAAAATCCATGGTTTTTTTTCGACAGATGTTGGCTCAAACTTGTCTTACATACACACGGTCACACAAATCTTGTCCGAAATTCCGAACGTCAAGAACGCGGTGACGTACGACGAGCCGAGAAAAATGAAGTTCAACAGCCAGTGCAGCTCTTCTGCTTGCTTCCGAGCATGTGTGAAACTTTGTGCGTCAGAATTGTGTACACACGATGGGAATTTACGACAACGGATTTTGTTGTCGGAAAATTTGAAATCCAGATCTCAAATTTTGTGTGACGGAAATTTCGATGAAAAATGTCCGATGGAGCCTACACACGGTCAGAATTTTCGACAACAAGCTCCCATTGAACATTTTCTGTCGGAAAATACTATCGTGTGTACGGGCATAGTGGTTCAATTTTCTGCATATGAAACTCTCTTAAAGGTTCCCCAGTACCTAAAATGCCAAAGGTAAATATGTGGGTCAGACCTCTGCTGAGAGAGAACTGCTTTCATGCATGAGTAAGAGTCCCTGCAGCTGCTGGCAGGGGAGAGGCATTTCCACTTGGACTTGGACTGTCTCTAAAGGAGACAAATTGTAGGATTTTCAGCAGCTATTGTTTGTATACACCTGGAATGTAATTTGCTGATTTAAGCAAAAAGTTCAGTTCGGCACTAGCAGTGATTTCATTTTAGCAAATGTTACTAACCCTTTGAAAAATAATAAGTACAAAATGGGAAATATGCTTTTATGTACTCTGCCATTATAAATGATATAGTAAGAACCAAAACTTTATGCTTTATTCTGCATATTCCATCATTGCAAACTTGTACTTTAAATATCTACAGACCACAAATATCTATACCAGAAATATATTTAATAGGGGGTGTAATATCTAGAATATCTGTGACAGGCTTCTAATCTCCTAGACAACATCAGACTTGTTCAGCTGCACACAGAGAAGTGACAAAGGATGTCACAACATACTGTACATAATTCACATACTAAGTAATGCTGTTTCAGTGACAATATATCCTCAGCATTTCAGCTTTTTGCCTAGTCTATGTCAAATTTAGATTTATGCAATTGCCCTCTGACGATGGTACAGCTTTACCTGTCTGTCTGCAAAAGTAGTGAGTATTAGACAAGGTGTCCTGGAGATAAACCACATCTGTTTTATATTTTGCCACAAGATGTTTGTTTGATTCAAGAAATTGATGGTGCAAAGTACTTAATGCAGTAGGTTTAGTCTCATGCGAATTAGAAGAATGAAATTCACAAGGGGGAATAGACCTATATTTCTTTAAGCTGCAAGCAGTAATATACTTAATTTTGGAATTTAGTTTTAGCCACAAATAGATACGCATAACTTTATATTTTACTGGCGCCAGAAACCTAATTGCTAGCATCTGTCATATAACTGTCCCAACATCACAGTGCTTGTGATTGTCATGAGGGGCCTGATAATAATGCCATCAAATCATATCACTGTAAGCAAGTGGATATACTCTCACATCTGAATGTGTTTAAAATACAGTTCTGCCAAATTATATCACATTTCTTAATTTTGTTATGCATAAGATATACATTTCAATGACCTAAAACAATAATGAAAAAATGACCACCATATGCGGCCACATAGGGTAAGTGCTGAAACCAATCCTACCTGCGTCAAAAAGATGGTGAAATAGCAGACAGATATCAAATTATTTGCAGAGTTCATTGTAGGTCTTTACTTGAAAATGTTTTCTGCAAATTTCTTCTAATATGTCACTAAAGGCAATGATTTGCACCCTCTTTGTACCTTTAGAAACCAATTGTTCTATATTTGTATAACAACATTAAAGCGTTTTTTTTTTTTTTTATCCTTACCAGCTCCACCCTGGAGGTACCTCAAGGCCTCTACTGGTAAAATAACAAGGATTTACCAAAACTATATAATCCAAGGACATACCTAAATTATCCAATTAAGCTGTAGGCAGTCAGACAGGCCTTGTACTACATAGTTTTTAGTAGATCTAAAACTATGAACTTTAGGCCATATAAAAACAAAAAATACTGCACTTGTGCCCAACGCTAAAAATGCAATAAATAGGCTGCAGACACACCCATGAGATATTTGCCACAGTGCATAAACAATAATAATCAACGTGTTGTGCTAAATAATAAGTATCAAAATATAAGTCAAGAGTCCCAAGTGAAAAATAATGATGAAGATTCTTTTTATCACGGATAAAACGTGACCTAAACTAAACACCCTTCACCTCAAAGGCCAACCACCACCAAAGGAGCCATTTGTATGCTTACCATGTAGCCAAGACCCCCTCGTTAAAGGCAGATCTGACAAGCTTTTTGGAAAATCCTCATATAGATCAGCAACCAGTCAAGCCTTGAGGTAGACAGCTGATACTCACGCAATGACCATGTACAAATAAGAAAGCACTTTTAAAACAGCTATTTATTGCACTAAATTAACACTCACATGCGTAAAATAAGAATATGCATATCCGAAAACAAACCCGGCAGGTATCAATGGTGTCACTTCCGGTATACACAATAACATAGACACGTCATTCCCCCCAGCAGGGGACATTAGAATGTCCCCTCTAGAGTTACTAAATTCAGTTCAGGATATTCCCCTTTATGCATTTGTGACCTCCAATGGGACATTGGGAAATATATTCTGGGATTGCCTGAATGCTAAAAAACTATGGTGTAAAGCAGCCTTTTTCAACCAGGGTGCCCAGGCATCCTTTGAGGTTTCTTCAGGGGTGCCTTGGCAAAATGTCTAAAAATTTCCCAAAAATGTATACAAGCCAGCAGGTGGAACAAGCCTTCCTTTTAGTTTCACAAAGCCACAGGTTTTAATTGTGCACCATTTCAACTTTCCAGCCACTGGCGTCCTAACAACCAATGATGTCATCGGTGTTGATAAGAAAAGTGCTGATCACCTGCACAGCATCCCTGTTTGCCCCTCCCCTGCCTCTCTCCATCAGCATTGGGGTCCCATTAGCTGGGTAATGGAGAGAAGCTGAGGGAGAAGAGAAACAATGGAATACTAGTCAGTACTAGTGTGCAAAAGTGCATTTGCTTTGAAAGAATAAATAACCTCTTATTTTGGGTGTCCTACGTGTGTTGATGCTGCCACCGCATTATGTAGAAAAGGTTTTTTTTAGAATGGGGTGCCTTGAGACTGTCTATAATTTTAAATGGTGCCTTGAGAATGTCCATAATTTTAAAGGGTGCCTTGAGATTGTCCATAGTTTTAGAGGGTACCTTGAGATTGTCCATAATTTTAGAGGGTACCTTGACTGAAAAAAGGTTGAGAAACACTCCTCTAGAGCATAAATGGCATTGTTAACTTTTGAGATTTAACTCCTTTGAGGTTTTATTAAAAAAACACCCTGCAGACATCAACAATTTCAGTTAAACTTCATTTAAACTTTATAGTAACTCCAAAAAACATACTGTTTAAAAGCTTAGAATACTCCATCCCTTGTTTTTTCAAATGTTAAAAATCGCCTCCTATGTGTCATTGAAAATGTAAAACTTTTTTGGCTATTCTCACAATATTCTCAACTCTATATGCCTGCCATGGGTGGACGTGGATCTACAACCCGAATTTAATACAAACGACCTCCTCTTTTAATTAAATATACTTGCTTGACTCAAATACTTTTACCCTAATACCTTCTGTACCCTCATACCTCACCCTTCTCCCTCTATTTCCTCAGTTTTTCAGTTTTTTCTCTCTTTTTCCCTGTACCTTATAGATCCATTATGATCTATTATGGTATTAGGACTAGCCAGGACATATTTAGACATAATAAAAATGTTAAAAGTCCCTCTACAATCACTTTAATTGTTTCATTGGTTGAAAAGAAAGTAAATGTAATCTTTAAAAATTAAATAAACATGATTATTGCACTATTGTATTATAGGTTTATTGTAATCACAGAAACGCATTTTAATAATACATGACAATATGAATCATTTACTTCAGTAACAAAAATCTGTTGCACATTTTGCTTATTTGCTTTTTTTTGTATTCTAATATTTAATATCCATCTGTCCATTTGTTTTCTAGGGAAATTGACTTATTTTTTTCTGCCTGCTAAATAAATTATTATTTGTTTTTATTGTGCAGCAAACATCCTTTGAGTTTACTAGACACAATGGGCCTTGTTTTCTAAACTATATGCACATACCCATTCCCTGGGCAGGCCAAAGAACCTAGTTGTATTCTTAGTTATTACTTTGCAGCCCCCCAGGAGGCACAGAAACATTTTGTAGTGTACATAGAGTAAATTAATTGACAAACGTGCTTTAGCATCTCAGTATATGTCAGCTAAGTCTGAGGGCCTAAAAGAAATTTGGGATGTCCTCTAATATTTTGGGGGTATGTGACAACTGCTATTTGTGCAGGTATTTCATGCAGGAACAAAACTGTATAAAGTAAAAACTGACAAAAAGCAGCGCCTTCTAAGTGTAGCAGATAAACAATTTAATAAGTAAGAGTAAGCATGAAAGCACTCACAAACAAGCAATAGTATCCAGCATTGTATATGTTAAATTATCTGCACTGTCCCAGAGTGGTACTCGGTCTCCTGGGGGATCAGCGGTGCACAGAGACTCTCGATGATGACATCACATCCGGGTACAGCTTACGCTCTTTTTACATTCCAGAGTCTCTTCTAGCTCTTTTAGCTGGCGGCCTCTTAAGGACAGCACAACTATTATCCTTATACGGATTTATTTATATGGACTTGCCCTGCTGAGTGACCCATCCAAAACCCCTGTTTTTAGTGTTGTATAGCAGATCCAAAGTGCGCCGTATTATCCCACTGTTTGTATGTCCAACTGTATAAAGTGCAAACTGTTAATAGACATGTGCATTTCGTTTAGGTCCGAATAAAAATTTCAGACACTTTCTTTGTTATTTGGAAATTCGGATGTATCCAAATTTCCGAATTAGAATAGTAACCAATTTAAACGGATCCGAAATAACGAAACAAAAAACAGTTTTCAAATTTAATTCAAATCCTTTTAGAAAACTAATTCGAAATTAAACTAATTTGAATTCGTATTTCCAAAGAGAATAGAATAGAATAGAAAATAGAATAGAATAGTAAATAAAAGAATAGAAAAAGAATGGAAAATACAGAAATAGAAAATAAAAGAATATAATAGAAAAGAATAGAGTAAAACAGAACAAAATATAATAGCAAGTAAAGGAATAGAATAGAATAAAAAAGAATAGAATTGAATAAAATAGACTTTAACCATCTTCTGAAATTCAAATTTCAAATAGAATAAATTCAAATAGAAAGAAATAGGATGGAAAAATTAAAAAATAGAACATAATAGAAAAAAACAATAGCGTAGAATATAAGAAAAAGAATATAACCTTCTTCCAAAATTTGCATTTCAAATGGAATAAATTAAAATTTGAATAGCATAAAAAAGAATAAAATAAAAAAAAGATAATGGAATAGAATATGTAGCACTAACCCCCAAAGGAGCCGCTGGATATTTTTGGGTCTTCATCGTCACCCCTTACCTGTAGTTTCACCATGTCCAGAGCTTAGAGTCTGTATTAGGCTTGGCGGCCGCCAATGTATACACCAGTCACTTAGTTCTGTTTCCAATGCTTTATTGCAAACACTTTTAAATGAAGTAGCAGTAAAGAGGTAGAAGAGGAGTTGCGGGGGGGTTCAGATACCTTATGCAGATCATTGAGGAATTTGAGATCTTGAAGACAAGTATACCTTCAGTCAAAAGATCTTGCTCACCCGGATAGGCCTCTCTCACTGACCCAGCAGCCGGAATAACGCACGGATGAAAAGTCTCTGCCACAGACTTGATAAGAACAAAAATGGTTGAACAATCCTCTGCCACAGGATTTAGTATTAGTTGCACGATCCTCTGCCACATGATTTAGTATTAGTTGCACGATTACACAGTACCAGACCCTTTAAGCCGACCTGGCAGTACTGTGAGGCAGGTTAGTTAAGTATAGGTGCGTCCTCCAAGTAAGTTACCAGGCCCTCCTGAGAGACCAGCCTTCATCCTGGATCTCAACAGCAAGGGTCCTCCCCTTGATCTCCTCAGCTTGGCTCGGCTTCTTTCTAACAGGCAAGACAGACTAAGGACCACCTCTGTGGTAGTAGGCCCCAGAAAGGCTTCTGGGCCTACTTGTAGGCCCAGAAGTCAGCGTGGCCCTGAGGCAGGAAAAGAGTCACCACATACCTTAGGCCAGGAGGCAAGAGAGAGAAAAAATGGCGTCTTCCCCTTAAGTACCCTCTCCCAGAATGCACAGTGGTGACCCCCCCCCACTGGGCCGTTTCCAAGAAAGAAGAGCACTCAGTACACTTCAGCCTGTTGCTCTTCCAACACTGCCCTATGGTGACAACGACACCTACAGACGACAGTTTGGAACTGCACGCAACTCAGCCAATGCTGGAACAGAAGCTAATTTAGCCGTAATATTAAATCTGAACTACATACAGAACAGATACCCACTAAATTTACATGCAAGTGCCTGGTCAAAAGGAGCAGTGCGCTACATACTCCCCCCACTACAAAAGACAGTGCCCTCAACGTCTGAGAGAAAAAAAAACATACCTCTCAGTCCTGAGAGTTAGTATCTAAACCCCAAAACTTGGAAGGGAGAAGGAAAGGCAAGAAATAAGAAGTTAAAGATTTCATCATGGACACACAATAATGTCACATCAATATACAATACAACCCCCCCCCCCCCCACTCTCTATCTAAATCACCCACTCTCCAGCAGCTTGACAGATGATCCAATTTTCCTGGAAAAGAAACACAAAAACACACAAGCAAAATATGAAACCGCATCTCTGTATATCAAAGCAAAGCTGCACTTCTGAAGAAATGGAACTTTCCTTCATACTCTAAGTGAAAATGAATTAAGCTGTAACTTAGAAGTCCAATTCTCTCTATGGGCGAATCCCACCACTTAGTGGCGGAAATCTGGTATGGCAAAGAGTCTCTAGGTATAGGAACACTGGAGTAAAAGAAACCTCTTGACCACGAAGTTCTCACTGACCCTAACACTATCTAACTATACACCCCAGAGTCTCTTTTTATTAACTTTCTTTGCAAGATGAAAGAACAAACAACAATCCCATTGAATAATCACCAATAGAACCAGGGATCTGGCAGAGTCAGTTTCTTCCCCTGTTTATTGAAGGGGTAATGAAGTAGACAATGTCATCTTTTCCAGGTCTGCAAATGACCACCTTGTCAGCATAGATGTGCCGACCATAATTCCAATGCAGCAGGCACCTACTGAACCATTCATCCATGGTAGAGGAATAGCAAGCTCGCCGGAAAGGCTTTGGTACACACAAATAGTCCCAGACAGCTTCACGCTACCACTGCTCCGGGTTGGCCTCGATTTCCTGCATAATTTCTTTAGTAACATAAGGAAACTCCAGGCCATACTCTGTGGCAACTCGTTTGGCGAGCACTCGTTGCAATCGGGCAAGTCTAGGTAAAGCTCTGGTTTTTCCCAGACAAGGAGGCACACAAGAATTTGGAGATTTGCGCACCATAAATCCGATGGGCATCGGTTCAGACTCAAACAAACGAATAACTTTAGACAATGTCTCTTTGATAGTGCTGTGTGGCTCCACACTAGGAGATGTCTTCCCAGAATCTGTGGATATCCAGTCTGAGAAAGTAAAGGCAGAAGCAATATCTTTACCCTGAGCCCACAATAATTCCTGTGACATTGTCTCAAATAAATCATCATCACCGGAGATATCTGACAGAGAATCTATCTCTGAGTCTCTCAATTCTTCCACAGGCAAATATTTACAAATAGTCCAGATATGTTCCCCCTTGATCTCTCACCCGTTCATGTCGTGGATTTTTCCAAATTCATGCTCTCCTCCGACTCCGGTTCGGGTAGTCTTTGGGGCAGACCTCTTCCGCGGCCACGGGAAGCCTTCACATATCCCACCTTCCTCTGGACAGGTGCAGCGGGAACAGGTGTAGTGGAAGTAGAAACAAGGGTGATGTCTGCTGATGAAGCAGTAACAGCGACATCTCCCTCAGGAACACCCTGAGTAGCAGATGGGATGAGGGTTTGTTGGCTCTTTAAAGCAAAGGCAGTAGTTTTCGCTGTGGCGGTCCCTGTAATCCAGTCCACTCAGTAGGCACAGGGTGACATTGTAGATTGCTTCACAGCGAACAGGTATTCTCCGCATTTCAAACATCGAACAAATGGACAGAGATACAGAGATGTATGGTCGGTTCCTCGCACTTGTGGCAAAGTATGCCCAACCCTTCAACATCTCCAATAGTGTACAACACAAACCGAGCCTGCGGCTTCAAGCGGATGCCGGTATCTGCCAGCAGAGTTCCGGTTAGCATAGCAGCCGCAGCGGTACTTGTTGGGAACATCCTAGGCCCCATGGCCGACTGTATCAGTAAAAAAGAAGACATGGCTGCACTCTGATCTTCTCAATATGATCACGAGGCCTTTCTTCTTGTTTAGCGCCAGACACACACTCACGTGTCTCACGAGGCAACAGGCGGGAAATCCTCCACCTTTGCTCCTTTTCAGTCTCCCGGGTCTTCTTAGCTCCACCCATAGCCTACGCACTTAGAAAGTGATCCGCATTAAACCCCCCTTGTCCAGCAACAATTAACACAGTCCAGGGCCCCCTTTACCGTAGACTCTGGATGAAATACCTTCTCAGGGTTGCTCAGGGTAACGGCAAATATCCTGGACGATGCCCCCACATGTAGCACTAGCCCCCGATGGAGCTGCTGGATATTTTTGGGTCTTCACCGTCACCCCTTACCTGTAGTTTCACCATGTCCAGAGCTTAGAGATCAACAGATCTTGCTCACCCGGCTAGGCCTCTCTCACTGACCCAGCAGCTGGAATGACGCACGGACGAAAAGTCTCTGCCACAGACTTGATAAGAACAAAAATGGTTGAACAGTCCTCTGCCACAGGATTTAGTATTAGTTGCACGATCCTCTGCCACAGGATTTGGTATTAGTTGCACGATTACACAGTACCAGAACCTTTAAGCCGACCCAGCAGTACTGTGAGGCAGGTTAGTTAAGTATAGGTGCGTCCTCCAAGTAAGTTACAAGGCCCTCCTGAGAGACCAGCCTTCATCCTGGTTCTCTTCAGCAAGGGTCCTCCCCTGGATCTCCTCAGCTTGGCTCGGCTTCTTTCTAACAGGCAAGACAGACTTAGGACCACCTCTGCAGTAGTAGGCCCCAGACAGGCTTCTGGGCCTCCTTGTAGCCACATAGCCCCAGGCTAGCGTGGCCCCGAGGCAGGAAAAGAGTCACCACATACCTTAGGCCAGGAGGCAAGAGAGAGAAAAAATGGCGTCTGCCCCTTAAGTACCCTCTCCCAGAAAGCACAGCGGTGAACCACCCCCACTGAGCTGTTTCCAAGAAAGAAGAGCACTCAATACACTTCAGCCTGTTGCTCTTCCAACACTGCCCTGTGGTGACAACAACACCTACAGATGATACTGTGGAACTGCACGCAACACAGCCAATGCTGGAACAGAAGCTAATTTAGCCGTAATATTAAATCTGAACTACAATCAGAACAGATACCCACTAAATTTACATGTAAGTGCCTGTTCAACAGGAGCAGGGCGCTACAAATAGAAAGAATATAACCATTTTCCAAAAGCCGAATAGAATAAATTTGAATTGAATAGAATAAAAAATAGTAGATTACAATAGAATGGAAAATAATAGAATAGAATAGAAAAAAACAATAGAATAGAAAGAATATAACCATGTTCTAAAATTTGAGATTCAAACAGCATACATTTGAATTTGAATAGAAAAGAATAGAATAGAAAAAAATAGAAAAAAGAGTAAAATAGAATATAACAATATAACCATTTTCGGAAATTCTAATTTCGAATACAATAAATTTTGAATTCAAACAGAATAGAATATAATAGGAAAATAATAGAATAGAAAAACACAATAGAATGGAATAGAAAGAATATAACCGTCTTCCTAATTTCAAATTTTGAAGAGAATAAAATTGATATAGAATGGAATTAGAATGGAATTTGAATTCGAATCAATTTGAATTTTCCCAAATCAAATTTGATAAAAATAATGAATTCCAAAAATGAATCAAATAATTTTAACTAAACAAATTTATGTAACTAACAAATTGAAACAAACCAAGTGTTTTTGTTCTGCACATGTCTGTTATCATTAAAGGCGACTGTAAATAAAACTACTAAGTGTAAAAATGTTGTACACAGTACATATGCATGTAATACAGTAATATGCAGACGTACAGGTTTTGGCTATGGCACTTTTTGCATACACATCAGAATCACATTTACAGAGGAAATTCACATCCGTCCTGTGTCTTGTACACACTTCCTGTGTTATCTCAAACAGTCTATTTAGCTCTCTAAGTCCTTATTTTGGGACTACAAATGAATCAATTAGTGCCTATGCTATGGAGATGAAGACAGCAGGAGTGATGGAGAAGTTTAGCAAAATTTTCTGGGAGAGCTGACACCATTCAGTCCACAAAAATGAGGTGTGTTGTCAGCCCACAAAATGAAATTGGAAGCAGAGTGCATTCCTGGCAGATCAACAGGTACTGTAGGATCTCTAAAGGGATATAATGTAGACAGCTGTGAATGTATTGCAAAGATGTACTGCATATGTTTAGTTTTTTTGTTTTTCACTTTGCCTTGACATACACTTTAAAAATAAAGGCCCGTACACACGATTGGACTTTTTGACAACAAACATGCAAATTAGCTGTTTTGGAGCAACATCTGACCGTGTGTACGCTCCATCGGACAAACTTTTTCTGTTTCCATCGGACTTTTGTTGGCTGTGCGAACGGACAAACTTTCCAGCAACAAAAGTCCGATGGAGCAAAGTCCGATCGTCTGTACACAAAAGCATCGGACTTTTGTACAAACTACAGTACGCGGCTGCGAGAATGTTTCCAGCGCGAACCCATCGAGCTGGTTCTTGGCGACAGGGTACTGTACATCTAGTGCTGGCTGCAATAGGAAAAACACATTTTCCTATTGCGGCGAGCGCAAGAGGGAATTCCCCTCTGGGGGCATACCAGGCCCTTAGGTCTGGTATGGATTTTAAGGGGAACCCCCTACGCCGAAAAAACGGCATGGGGGTCCCCCCAAAATCCATACCAGACCCTTATCCGAGCACACAGTCCGGTGTCGTCTCCGCGCTCTCTGTTTCTTCTCCGGCGCCTTCTTCCTTCTGTCGGGCTCCTCCGCTATCTTATGCTCTTTTGCCGCTCTTTTGCTAGCGGAGGAGCCCGGTCTTTTCAGACATCTTCTTCCCTCTTCTCTTCCAGAGATGTTGACATGATGCTCTCTCTGGCTGTAATGCTGTCTGTGCGCTCTGCTATGACTTATATAGGTGGTGACCCCGCCCCTATGACATCACAGTCCCAGGGCATGCTGGGACTGTGAGGTCATAATGGGGCATGGTCACATGACCACACCCCTTATGACCTCACAGTCCCAGCATGCCCCAGGACTGTGATGTAATAGGGGGCGGGGTCACCGCCTATATAAGTCATAGCAGAGCGCACAGACAGCATTACAGCCGGAGAGAGCGTCGTGTCAACATCTCTGGAAGAGAAGAGGGAAGAAGACGATCCAGAAGTCCGGGCCACCGCTAGCAAAAGAGCAGCAGAAGATCCAGACACCGGGAGAAGACGCCGGAGAGACCCCCGGAGTCGGAAGAAGACCCCCGGTGTCGGAAGAAGACCCCCGGTGCGGCCTAATAAATTACTTTAAAAACCTGTGTACTGTGTTTTTTTCTCTACCACTTTTTTCCCTAGGTGAATGGGTAGGGGTACGATGTACCCCATACTCATTCACAAAGGGGGGCCGGGATCTGGGGGCCACCTTATTAAAGGGGGCTCCCGGATTCCGATAAGCCCCCCGTCCACAGACCCCGACAACCAACGGCCAGGGTTGTCGGGAAGACACCCTTGTCCTCATCAAGGTGCGGCCCCCCCACCCCCAAAGCACCCACCCCACATGTTGAGGGCATGCGGCCTTGTACGGCTCAGGAGGGGGGGCGCCCCACTCGTCCCCACCCCACTTCTTGACTGGCCGAGCTGCGTGCTCGGATAAGGGTCTGGTATGGATTTTGGGGGGACCCCCACGCTGTTTTTTCGGCGTAGGGGGTTCCCCTTAAAATCATACCAGATCTAAGGGCCTGGTATGCCCCTGGAGGGGAACCCATGCCGGTTTTTTAGTTGACGTGGAGTTTCCCCTCAAGTTTCATACCAAACACAGTGCCTGGCATTGGCGGGGATCCAACTCGGATCCCCGCACCAGTGTGAACCCGGCTCGCAAGGTGTCAATCTCGCCAATAAAAGTGGCAAGATTGACACAATATCAGACAACAGTACAGAAGTTGACCAAAGGGTGGTGGTAAAGAGCTGAAAAACCACGTGATTTGGTGAAAGTTGGCTGGAAAAGTCCTGCCGTCTGTATGCAAGACAAACTTCTGGCCAATGCCCATGTACAAAAATCCAAGGGAAAGTTTGTACAAAGTCCTATCGTGTGTATGGAGCTTTAGAAAGGTGTATCGATTAAGGCAACCTGTGGCTTGTAATCTAAGGTCAATAACAGTGGGCAATAATAAACAGCAACTTGTCAAACTTCATCTTTTACTCATTGAAGTTCAATGCTGTGAATTTTTATTGCTTTTTTTATATTATAGTTGTTGTTTGTAATGTTTTACCCAATAAGCCAATTTGTGACTCTCTTTTATGGTAATTGTTCTCTTTTTGTTGTTATAGAAAAGAATGTGTGCCAGAAAACTTACATAACAACCAATGCCATCACTTTTTAACTGAGTTTATTTACTTTGTGCCTTCTGTCTGGGCTTTGAATTACTGAAAAATATTGCAGTAATTCATTAATTTGACACTATAGTATAAATGAAAATAGCTGGCATCAGAGCTTTTCCCGATATGCAGTTTTCAGTGCTGATGCTTGTAAAGGGTGAACCATAGAAATGTTGAGATGGTAAAATAACAATTTTAAGAAACAGTGAAATGAAAGCAGCCTAAATACATAGATTGTAATAAATAGAAATCCGCTTGCATGAAAATTATACCTAAGAAATATCATATGGGTAAAGGAACTAAAAAAAAAACATTGATAAAGGAAACCTGTTATAAAAGAATTATGTAGGCTGTCATTGCAATGTCTTTCTGAATATGCTAGTTTGACTGTCAAAATGAGCCTTGATCTTGTCTCTTCATTGCTTTCCTAGTCACTGATCTGGAAGACATTTGCAGATAAGAAGCTCTGACTTTACAAATTATATATTTTTCACTTGGCACTTGTCCTTTGACTGCCTTTTAAAGGACAACTTCACTGTGTCCAGCTTCTACTGTGCCTCTCCCTGCTTGGCTCATTTATTTCTATGGTTGGAGCTGTACTCTTGTGGATGGCTGGGTGCCACCATGATTATAGACCAGCCATAGGAATGAAGGACTGAGTGGAATGTTTGCACAGTAGGAGGTGGACATGGCTTGGACTTCTTTCTGAAAAACGTATGCAGTGCTAGGCAAAACAATACAATACAATCAGACACGGGGCTGAAGGCAACATTACTAGATGCTAAAGTGTCCTTTAACCACTTAAGGTCCGCCCTATAGCAGTTTTAATGCTACAGGATGGCACCTCTGCGCCGGATAACATATATATATGTGAACCAATTCTTCCATGTAGGGGACACGCATGCGTGCCACCATTGGCTCGCTTTCACAGTGATTACACACAGCGGAAGCCAATCGGTGGGTGCGCGGTACCAGATGTCCACCAGCACCTGCTGATTGTTAGGCAGAGAGACTGTAAACAAGGCAAATTGCGGTTCCGATAGGAGGGGAGGGATGACATTTTGTGTCCTCAGATACTGTAGCTTTCAATATTAGGGCACTTACCTGTCCTGGCATCCAACGGTGTCCTCACCCGAGCCGTTTCTTCAAATGACTATCAGGCGCTGGCGCAGCCATCTTGACTAAGGGAAATTGGCAGTGAAGCCTTGTGTGAAGTGTGCTACGCTTTGTGAATGAGCTGCAGTCTTCTGGGACCTGCGAAGTTTCCCACAAGGCTGTAGGGGATTGAGGGAGGCCAAACCTCCGGCTGTCAAAACCAGGTACCTCCTCCCCACTCCCCCAAAAAGGTACCAAATGTGGCAGCGGAGCAGGGGAAGAGGCAGACAAGTGGAGCTTTTGGGTGGAGCTCTGCTTTAAGTAGCAAACTTTGGCCTAGCACTACCTATATGTATGGTCTCTTGCATAGTTATAAAATAGTATATGTGATTATTGCAATTTTCAGAATTATTTTGTATATTGATTTCTATGAACCTGCTTCAAATTTCATAATTTTTCTAAAAGGTCTACCTTAATTTTGTTATAAAAGATATGACATTTTACTTTGTACTGTAAGAAAAGTGGGCATAATATTTGAGCACAGTATACTGTATATATGTAACATTATTTCAATTAATTGTTATTATTATTTTTTTATAGCATATACTATTCTAATTATCATCCAGTACGGGCAGTCCAAATAATGAGAGTGGGCAAATTACAGCTTCATCAAGAAATGTTTCCCCAAGCCATGGAAACATTAAAGCAGGTCAGTATAATGTTAGACTTTTACTATATCCCTCTTTATGTTTATCTGGTGTCCTGTCTTTTACGCTATGTAATATTGCCCATAATATAACAGTTTCCTTTGCTTCCTGTGACCCATTTGGTACTCATAAATAGGACCATTTTCATAGCCTTATGTTTTTACACATTCCACATATTGTGATAATTGTTAATTCCCTGAATAGCAGATAACCATTAACTTCAATTATTTATGTATTCATTACAGGCATTTATATAATGCCTACAATTTAGGCAGCGCATTACATACTGTACAACGTACATTCACATCAGTTCCTAGCCTCCAGTAGCTTAAAGCGGTAGTAAACCGCCATGCTTCTTTTTTTTTTAAACCTGCAAGCTAGTATGCATCGCATAGCACATTATGTGAAACTTACCTTAAAACGAAGTCCTCCAGCAACGCATTGTCACTGCTGACAAGGCTTCTATCTTCACCCGGTCTTCCTTCCTTTGACTGTCTGATTGAATGCGCTGCAATGAGGTTATTCCCGCGCATGCGCGGGAGCCGCTATTCACGGCATAGGTCTCTAGCGGAACAGCACGGGCATACCGCTCCTTCAGAGTATCACTGGCCCATTCACAAGTAAATATCTCCTAAATGTTTCACGTTTAGGAGCTATTTACTGTACCTATAAGTAAGCCTTATTATAGCCTTTCATATAGGTAAATATTAACCATACAGGTCTTACTGTACATCACTTTGTCTTTTTCAGTAATTATCTAATCTTGCACCATTTGTAGATGTCAGAATGGGGTTTTTGGGTCCCAGGAAAATAGGATACATTGTACAGTAGCATTACCTGACAACCATATTTTGGGTTCTGGGACAATGCAAAACTCTTTTCCAGAATACAGCAACAATTGAGATTATACCTTGCTATAAAATGCTAAGTCTAAGTTCCATTAATGATGTCATAAAAATGAATAATTTTTTACAAAAAAAGTGCTAACAGTTATAAAGTTCAGGCACTTGCATAAAATATTAGTCCCCACACTCTGCCTGAATGAAAGGCTGTTCTGCTCAGGCTTTAGATTTATAATTCCTGCAATGTTGAAGCTGGTATGCCCCCTCCTGCTTCCCACATATTCCTATGGGTAGTAGGAAAACCATCATAGTGCTGAACTAAAAAGAAATTGTATTGGTGGCGAGTTAGAGTGGGCAAGCTTCATCACTAATGGTAGGTGTTGGAACTACCCAATCAGAAAAGCATGACATTGGATCCCAGCAGGGGGACTGAAAACCATGGTAGGTATGTGCAGACACCTCAAGGTGCCTGCACATTATACCTGTCAGCACTTTAACAGGCTGCCATTGCTGTCCTTAGATTCTGAATATGCTAGTTACTTGGCTGAAATGCTGAGCCTCTTGCTTAAATACTTTGAGTAATTGACCAAGAAAAACTATTCAAATCAGGAGTTAGGACTTTCCTCTGTCTTTCAAAATCTGCATACTTCTCCAAGTCAGTGAAAGATGACAGCCTCAGTCATTGTAAGAGGTTGAAATAAAATAAAACAATTACCCAGCTATAGCAACATTGGAAAAAAAAACTTTGCATTAATACTCTGCTTCAGTCTGTCTGACAGCCAGCATCATTTAACCCACTTACTGTGTTACATCCCCTATACAGAAGGGTCATATGGCCAGCTGGAAGGGGTCACAAAGACACCTGTCTCCTGCCAGCATGCAGCAAACAAGACCCTTTGCTTTCTATATGGAAGTAGTGGACTATGCATAGGTCTGACACATCTGCAGCTGAGTCGGATGTAGATCTCTCCAATGCATATAAAGCATGAGAGTTTCAAATTGAGAACTCTAGGTCTGATTAGCCTGTTGGACCTCTGCAGAGAGACAACTGCATGCAAAAATCTTTTCTACTGCATGCTAAAAGGGAACAAGCTGTGGTTGCTTTGTGAAGAAAACCAACTGTAAGTTTACACACCTTTTCTTTTGATGCACCTGGTATGTATTTAGCCGATTTAGACTGAAAGTTCATTTGGGCTTTAAAGTAATGCAGTGAGTTGATTTCTGAACACTAAAAAACTCTATGACTAAATATTTTTGCTTGTTAACCACTTGCCTCTTGTATAACTTATACAGCGGCAAGGTGGCACTGCTGCACCGGATCACATACCTAGTACGTGATCCGACACTTCCGGGCCTGGGGCACACATGTGCGCCAACGGCGGCCTGCTCCCGCTGTGAATTATACTTGATGTCTGCTGACACCCGCCAATCATCCAGCACAGAGGCAGAATGACAGTCTGCCTATGTAAACAAGACAGATCGCTGTTCTGTCAGTAGGAAAGGCATGTATCCTGTGTTCCTGCAAACTAGGGACATGGATCCATGCCTTCCCCTGTTAAAAGCACCTCCCACAGTACACTAAAACACTTGTCAGGCCCACAGTTAACCCTTTGATCGCTCTTGATGTTTAATCAATTCCCAGCCAGTGTCATTAGTACAGTGACAGTGCATATTTTTGGCACTGTACACTGTATAAGTCTCAGTGGTCCCCCAAAAAGTGTCAGTTAGTGTCCGACTGTCGGCTGCAATATTGCTGTCCCGCTATAGTCCTCGCTAATTGCCCCCTCTTCCCATTACAGACTCCTCCAACACAGAGACCTCCATAACAGATCCCCCATCACAGAGCCCCCATTACAGACTTCCCCAACACAGAGCCCTCTATCACAGATCTGTGTCAGCCAGTGTCATTAGTACAGTGACAGTGCATAATTTTGGCACTGTACACTGTATAAGTCTCAGTGGTCCCCCAAAAAGTGTCAGTTAGTGTCCGACTGTCGGCTACAATATTGCAGTCCCGCTATAGTCCTCGCTAATTGCCCCCTCTCCCCATCACAGACTCCCCCCAACACAGAGCCCCCCATCACAGATCCCTCCATTACAGACTCCTCCAACACAGAGACCTCCATAACAGATCCCCCATCACAGAGCCCCCATTACAGACTTCCCCAACACAGAGCCCTCTATCACAGATCTGTGTCAGCCAGTGTCATTAGTACAGTGACAGTGCATAATTTTGGCACTGTACACTGTATAAGTCTCAGTGGCCCCCCAAAAAGTGTAAGTTAGTGTCCGACTGTCAGCTACCATATCGCAGTCCTGCTATAGTCCTCGCTAATTGCCCCCTTTCCCATCACAGACTCCCCCAACACAAAGCCCCCATCACAGATCCCCCCATTACAGACTCCTCCAACACAGAGCCCTCCATAACAGATCCCCCATCACAGAGCCCCCATTACAGACTTCCACAACACAGAGCTCTCCATCACAGATCCCCCCAACACAGAGCCCCCCAACACAGAGCCCCCATCACAGATCCCCCATCACAGGGCCCCATCACAGATCCCCCCATCACAGAGCCCCCATCACAGAGCCCCCATCACAGAGCCTCCATCACAGAGCCCCCATCACAGAGCCCCCCATCACAGAGCCCCCATCACAGAGCCCCCATCACAGAGCCCCCCATCACAGAGCCCCCCATCACAGAGCCCCCATCACAGAGCCCCATCACAGATCCCCCATCACAGAGCCCCCATCACAGATCCCCCATCACAGAGCCTCCATCACAGGGCCCCATCACAGATCCCCCCATCACAGACTCCCCCATCACAGACTCCCCCATAACAGATCCCCCCATCACAGACTCCCCCATAACAGACCCCACCCATCACAGATCCCCCATCACAGATCCCCCATCACAGATACCCCCAACACAGATACCCCAAACACAGATCCCCCTATCACAGAGCCCCCCATCACAGACTCCCCCAACACAGAGCCCTCCATAACAGATCCCCCATCATAGATCCCTCCATCACAAATCCCCCATCACAGATCCCCCCATCACAGATCCCCCATCACAGACCCCCAACACAGATCCTCCCTTACAGACTCCCCCAACACAGATCCCCCTATTACAGACTACCCCAACACAGATCCCCCATTACAGACTCCTCCAACACAGAGCCCCCCATTACAGACTCCCCCATAACAGACCCCACCCATCACAGATCCCCCATCACAGATACCCCCAACACATATACCCCAACACATATACCCCAACACAGATACCCCAACACAGATCCCCCTATCACAGAGCCCCCATCACAGACTCCCCCAACATAGATCCCCCCTTACAGATTCCCCCAACACAGATCCCCCATTACAGACTCCTCCAACACAGAGCCCCCATTACAGATCCCCCATCACAGATCCCCCCATCACAGACTCCCCCAACACAGATCCCCCTTACAGACTCCCCCAACACAGATCCCCCCATTACAGACTCCTCCAACACAGAGCCCCCCATTACAGACTCTCCCAACACAGAGCCCTCCATCGCAGATCCCCTGTAACACAGAGCCCCTCATAACAGATCCCCCATCACAGACTCCCCCAACACACAGCCCCCATAACAGATCCCCATAAAACATCCCCCCATCACAGACACCTCCATAATAGATCCTCCATCACAGACTCCCCCATAACAGATCCCCCCATCACAGACCCCCCATCACATATCCCCCTCCATCACAGATCCCCCATCACAGACTTCCCCAACACAAAGCCCTTTGTTCCGACCTGTCATGTTTCTTGTCTTGCATGATTAAGGTAGCAGAGGGGAGGGGGAGTGTTGTGATGTTAAAGGGCTAGTCGGCGGGATGGGTAAATCACCCTGGCGGGCCATATGTGGCCTGCGGGCCGTAGTTTGAGGACCCCTGGTTTAGATAATTCATTTGACAGATACATTTGGCCTGGTTGCCATAGGCAGCAGCTTAATTGAGGTCTGTTTCTTTTTGCAGCAGTTTAATAAACATCTCCCGTAATGAATTAATACACAAAAGAATACACCAATGCCCTCTGTGAAGAAATGTGTATGTCAATGAAGTGTTTGAAAAAAATGGGGTTATAGAAACTGAAAATCGGTGCCATCACTACCTGTAAAAAGGACATTTCACAGCAGTCCTTTTTTTAATGACTGATAATTTATTAGCAAGCAAAATACCAAACAATGCTGCTATTGAAGACAACGCAGTGTAGCAGTTGGTCACCACTTTCCATATAATTGCATACCTAACACAATAGAATTCTTCCCTTCAGCACTTCACATTTGCAGGATCAGCATTCTTTAAACGTTCCACGATCCATTATTACCATATCCCTGTTGGTGTTCATAACTAGCCACATCTGTATTGTAAAAACAGCAAGTTTATTTGCCAGTAGGAATGACCACTTAATTAGAATGGGAAAACACAAGCAAAGCTGTCTCATCGCTTCTGTGTCCACTGCATTGTCATTTCACATTGTAGATATTAGCGAGAAAGGTATTCTGGGTAATTGCATGCAGTAATGGCATTTCTATCTCACAATGAATTTAATAAGCAGGAAAGGGAAAGTGTTCTACATTTTCTTTTAGATGTGACTACTAAGCTAGGAAGATGGTACAAATTTTAATGACCATTAAAGAGAGCTTGCTTTTGCAATTATCACAGGCATTTCATGTGAATTTACATCTGAAGGAAACTGGAATGTCTTACTTAAAATAGATTTACAAAACCTCATTAAGAATAAAATAAATATTTGCTTGTTGTTATCTACTCCTACCAATTTATGGTATCTCAACTAGGTACAGTAGCGAATTAGTCTGTACATTTCATTTTATGTGATTAACAAAGATTTAACTCCTCTGAGAGAGTTTGATTTATCTTCCTGTTTATTTTATTTAACAGCTAGCGAGTGTTAATGTTTCACCCACATTACAAATTTGTATTACTTATAGTTTTTTAGGTGGAAAGTGACAGTGGTGTGCAAGCCACAACGATATTAGCCTTATGCATCCTACTACATACATAAAACTACATTTTTAGTGACAAAGCCCTTATCTTTACCACACATATCATCGTGTTGGGTTATCCCATCAGTTAACAGAGGTTGTTAAGTAGGGGGAGATTTACTAAAACTGTTGCACTAAAAATCTGGTGCAGCTGTGCACAGTAGCAAATCAGCTTCTAACTTCAGCTTGTTCAGTTAAGCTTTGATAATACAACCTGGAAGCTTGGTTTCAGCGCAGAGCTGCACCAGATTTTGTGCTCCCCAGTTTTAGTAAATAACTCCCACAGTGTGAAATGTAATATTGAAAATAATGGTGACCAATTAAAACTGGTATTTAGTTACAATATAAAAAAAAAAAAAAGTACATAGGCATATACTGTGCTATTTCCCAAACCTGGTAAAGATTTGACGCACTGCTCTTCCTATACACCTACAGTATCTGACAAAAGTGAGTACACTTACATTTTTGTAAATATTTTATTATATCTTTTCATGTGACAACCCGTCACATTTTTGTAAATATTTTATTATATCTTTTCATGTGACAACACTGAAGAAATGACACTTTGCTACAATGTAAAGTAGTGAGTGTACAGCTTGTATAACAGTGTAAATTTGCTGTCTCCTCAAAATAACTCAACACACAGCCATTAATGTCTAAACCGCAGGCAGCAAAAGTGAGTACACCCCTACGTGAAAATGTCCAAATTTGACAAAATTAGCCACCCCCCCCCCCCCCCCCCCCGTGTCATGTGACTTTTTAGTGTTACAAGGTCTCAGGTGTGAATGGGGAGCAGGTGTGTTAAATTTGGTGTTATCACTCTCACCCTCTCATACTGGTCACTGGAAGTTCAACATGGCACCTCATGGCAAAGAACTCTCTGAGGATCTAAAAAAAAGAATTGTTGCCTTACATAAAGATGGCCTAGGCTATAAGAAGATTGCCAAGACCCTGAAACTGAACTTCAGCACGGTGGCCAAGACCATACAGTGATTTAACAGGACAGGTTGCACTCAGAACAGGCCTCGCCATGGTCAACCAATGAAGTTGAGTGCACATGCTCAGCATCATATCCAGAGGTTGTCTTTGGGAAATAGACATTTGGAGTGCTGCCAGCATTGCTGCAGAGTTTGAAGGGGTGGGGGGTCAGCCTGTCAGTGCTCAGACCATATGCTGCACACTGCATCAAATTGGTCTGCATGGCTGTCGTCCCAGAAGGCAGCCTTTTCTAAAGATGAGAAAGCCCGCAAACAGTTTGCCGAAGACAAGCAGACTAAGGACATGGATTACTGGAACCATGTCCTGTGGTCTGATAAGACCAAGATAAACTTATTTGGTTCAGATGGTGTCAAGCGTGTGTGGCGGCAACCAGGTGAGAAGTAAAAAGACAAGTGTGTCCTGCCTACAGTGAAGCATGGTGGTGGGAGTGTCATGGTCTGGGGCTGTATGAGTGCTGCCAACACTGGGGAGCTACAGTTCATTGAGGGATCCATGAATGCCAACATGTACCGTGACACTGTACTGAAGCAGAGCATGATCCCCTCCCTTTGGAGACTGGGCGGCAGGGCAGTATTCCAAAATGATAACGACCCCAAACACACCTCCAAGATGACCACTGCCTTGCTAAAGAAGCTGAGGGTAAAGGTGATGGACTAGCCAAGCGTGTCTCCAGACCTAAACCCTATTGAGCATCTGTGGGGTATCCTTAAACAGAAGGTGGGGGAGTGCAAGGTCTCTAACATCCACCAGCTCTGTGATGCCATCATGGAGGAGTGGAAGAGGACTCCAGTGGCAACCTGTGAAGCTCTGGTGAACTCCATGCCCAGGAGGGTTATGGCAGTACTGGAAAATAATGGTGGCCACACAAAATATTGACACTTTGGGCCCAATTTGGATATTTTCACTTAGAGGTGTACTCACTTTTGCTGCCAGCGGTTTAGACATTAATGGCTGTGTGTTGAGTTATTTTGCAGGGGCAGTAAATTTACACTGTTACACAAGCTGTACACTCACTACTTTACATTGTAGCAAAGTGTCATTTCTTCAGTGTTGTCACATGAAAAGATATAATAAAATATTTACAAAAATGTGACGGGTGTACTCACTTTTGTGAGATTTTGTATATCGCTACTGAATTATGACCTAAAGATCCTCACCAAAGCTCTAGCCAATAGAATAATGAAAGTGTTACCATCAATTATCAATATTGACCAGACTGGCAAATCCACTGATGTTAATATCCGCAGGGTTTTCACATATCTCCAACTTCAGCCTGAAGGGACTGCCTCAAGAGTCTTGGTAGCCTTTGATATTGAAAGGGCTTTCAACACAGTCCGGTGGGGTTACTTGATGCAGGTGTAAAAGCACTTCGGTTTTGGTCTGGTCTTCAGGAAATGGATCAATCTATTATACAAAGTCCCTGTGGAAAGTATTAAGCTGAATGGCAAGTTGTCATCTCCTTTTCCAATCCAGAAGGGGACAAGTCAGGGGTGTCCTCTTCCCCCTGCCTCGTTCGCGCTGCCTATGGAACCGTTGGCGGAGGGACTAAGGGCATCCTATAAGGTAGTTGTGATTCGTGTAGGTTCCATTGTAGACAAGGTAGCGCTTTACGCAGACGATTTTATACTCCTTTTACAAGACCCTGGACCCTCACTCTGGAAAGCACTGCAGATCCTATATCGCTTTGCAGCCCTCTCGGGTCTACATACCAATTGGGATAAATCCCTCATTTTACAGATTGATTAGGTGGCTAGGAGGTTGGCTGATCCTAATTCCCCTTTGCAATGGGCAACAACTATTAAATATTTAGGGATCAATATTTCTCCCAACACTAAGGATTTTAAACAGTTTAACTTGTCCCCAGCTTTTCAGTGGTGTAAACAGAGGCTGAAAGCCTGGTCACATCTCCCTTTATCCCTTATTGGGAGAATTAATCTAATAAAAATGAAAATCCTCCTAGTTCTATTGCACAGCCTTAGGCACTACCCAGTCTGGTTACCAAAATCCTTTTTTAAACAATTAGATTCACTTATAGGCTCCTTCTTATGGCAATCCCGCCCAGTTAGATTTAGTAGGAAGATTCCATGCAGACCTTGGACACAAGGGGGCTTGGCTTGCCCAGACTTTTATAACTACAATTTGGCTGCAATGCTCACCCATGCTCATAACTGGCTTGTCTCTGATGACACAAATGCCTCAGTAGTTCTGGAAGCTGCGCACTCAGAATCCTAAGAGACCCTTCCTAATCTCCTTTACAGGGGTCTAAGAGTCTCTCTCACACACCTCTGACTGCTGCTATGAGGGCAGTTATTAAGGCCTGGCATGTTATTACTAAACCTAATATAATGCGGGGTAAAAGGTCCTCATCCACGCTGCTTTGGTTTAATCCTATGTTACCAGAATTCCATTCCCTATTGGACCCCAGTCTATGGGCCAAAGGAGTTAGATACCTTGCAGACATTTGTGATGGGAGTGCACTATTTACGTTTGATAGGTTGAGGAACAAACTTACACTGCCTAATGTGTTCTTTTTACGTATACTGCAACTCCGACATGCCTATGCATCCCAATTTGAATCTTCCCTGTTTAGATTGGAGCAGGAGGATTTGGAGGTTCTCCTTCAGGATTACACTCTCAAAACCCACTATCTGTGATGTACAAGTCACTACTGCCCTCTGTTCATGAAGGTCTAGATGCCCTGCTTACTGTGTGGTATTCAGAGGAGCAGAACTTGGACAATGAAGACTAGGAGGAACTTTGGAACAGCCCATTCCAAGCATTAACCACTTCCCACCCACCGGCCATCATATGACGCCCTGGACTTTGTGCGGGTATATCTGAATGATGCCTGCAGCTACAGTGGTCAACAACCCTGTCCTCAGGGCCCACTAGCAGGCCAGGTTTTATGTATTACCTTGGGGAGATGCAGACTAGAATACTGCAATCACTGAGCAGCAAATTATATCACCTGTGATGTATTTCAGTTATCTTGCAAACCTGGCCTGTTAGTGGGCAGGGTTGATGACCGCTGCCCTACACCATAAGAATGATCATAGCCGCTGTTCCGCCACTTGATCGTTCTTACGGGCGGCGAGAGGGGACGCCCCCCCTCCTGCTGCCCTCCAGTGCTTCTACCCACTCACCACTTCCATCAGTGAGTCGGAGACAGGATCCGCTGTCACGCCTAGCCTCTGCATTCAAACAAATGGCACTGCCTTGGCTGGGAAGCGAGATCATGTTTTTTTTTTTTTTTTTCAGGCTTCCCAGCCTAGAGGTGAGATGTGGGTTCTTATTGACCACATATCTCACTGTTAAGAGGACCGATCATGCCATATTCCTATTACAAGGGAAGTTTACATTGCTTGTAATAGGAATAAAAGTGATCAAAATTTTTTTTTTTAAAGTATCAAACTAAAAAAAGAAAAGAATAAAATTAACAATAAAAAAAAATAAAATAATTGAAAGCACCCCTGTCTCCGTGTACTCGCACGCAGAAGCGAATGTATACGTAAGTCCTGCCCACATATGAAAATGGTGTTCAAACCACACATGTGAGGTATTGCTACAAACGTTAGAGCAAGAGCAATAATTCTATCCCTAGACCTCCTCTGTAACTCAAAACATGTAACCAGTAAAATTTTTTAAAGCGTCGCCTATGGGGATTTTTAAGTACCGAAGTTTGGCGCCATTCCACGAGCGTGTGCAATTTTGAAGCATGACATGTTAGGTATCTATTTACTTGGCGTAACTACATCTTTCCCATTTTATGCAAAAAAATTAGGGCTAACTTTACTGTTTTGTTTTTTTCTTTTTTTTAAAGCGCAAAACAGTTTTTTTAAAAAAAAAAACGCGTTCGAAAAATTGCTGCGCAAATACCATGTGAGATAAAAAGTTGCAACATCCACCATTGTATTCTCTAGGGTCTTTGCTAAAAAAGCATATATAATGTTTGGGGGTTCTATGTAATTTTCTAGCAAAAAAATTATGATTTCTACATGTAGGAGAGAAATGTCAGAATTGGCCTGGGTGGCAAGTAGTTAATATCGACTAAAGACCGGTTGATCCAATTTTAAATAGTGCACAAAATGTATTTTACACCACAAAAAGCTACGTCGTATCTACCCTAGTTCCTCTTCTTGCTGTTGGAGGTGTTCAAGCGACCCTGCAGGATTTGCCCATATCTTTTGGGAGTGCCCTCAGATTAGTAGCTATTGGCGGAATGTGACCCAGTTTATATCTACTCTAACTACTATGCATCTCTCTGCAAAGTTTGGAGTTTGTCTCCTGGGGTTAGTTAACTCTTTGGCCGTTAATAAGGCGATGCATACTCTATTGGATCACTTATTATTTTATGCCAGTAAGGCGATAGTGCTCAAGTGGAAATCAGCCACGGCCCCTAATTTGCCCTTCTGAAAGCGTATAATCAATAGGGTTGAAAAGGAGGGGAAAGGGGATTGGGACTTTAAATGAGGCATGTAGGTATGAAGAATTCAGTTTGTTGTATAAATTAACATACAAACACATAATCATGAGTACGTTTATATCCAATACAATTATGATAACTGGTACAATTCATAAAAATGTATATCTATACATACAATATAGATGGGTTGCCACATGATTATAAACGATTAATATCAAAAATTAAACATACTGACAGATATCAATTGAATCATAGGGACACAGCATATAATAGCTCTATGCATTTCATGGATTGATCCACTCTTCAGGAGCATGCGCGTGAGTTCAATAAAAAATATAATAGAAGGAGTTGCTGTATGGTCTGATCCTACCCAAGGAAAAAAGAAAAAGCTTAAAAAATAAAATAGAATAAAACCAAGTATAAAAACCCACTCTCTACCATACTTACAAGGTTGACTATATAATAAAAGTGTGGCACTGTAGATCGGGGACCCCCAAAGTGGGGCATCTCCAACGGGTGCTGAGGTGGTGTGAGCGGCCTGCTGTCCTGCAAGAAAATCATACAGGGGAGACAGATTTCAAGAAATAAAGTAGTAGTCAGAGTGACCATAAGTGCTGAGACCATCAATGAAGGACTTATATGTATACATATTTTATATATTTATATTATGACACGTGCAAGGTGTCCTGTGCTAAGTAAAGAACGGGGGGATTAAAGTACTAGAAAGTATTGGTGGTAGCCAAGGTGTAAGAAGTGAAAAGTGATGAGGATATAAAAGCATCACCAGGAGAGGTTGAATAAAAAGGTGTAAGAAGTGAAAAGTGATAAGGATATAAACACATCACCAAAAAAGGTTGAATAAAACAATCTAATGCCCCGTACACTCGATCGGACATTCCGACAACAAAATCCATGGATTTTTTCCAACGGACGTTGGCTCGAACTTGTCCTGCATACACACGGTCACACAAATCTTGTCGGAAATTCCGAACATCAAGAACGCGGTGACGTACAACACGTACGACCAGCAGAGAAAAAGGAAGTTCAATAGCCAGTGCGGCTCTTCTGCTTGATTCCGTGCATGCGTGGAACTTTGTGCGTCAGAATTGTGTACACACGATCGGAATTTACAACAACGGATTTTGTTGTCGGAAAATTTGAGATCCAGATCTCAAATTTTGTGTGATGGAAATTCTGATGGAAAATGTCCGATGGAGCCTACACACGGTCGGAATTTCCGACAACAAGCTCCCATTGAACATTTTCTGTTGGAAAATCCGATCGTGTGTACGGGGCATAACAGTGCAGTGCAACCAGAGGTGAATTGTAATTACCAATTAAACAGTGATCAGTTCATAGGGTCCACGGATCTAAGGTGATTCATGTAGTGAACTGAAGTGAGCGAACAACACACCAGAGTGAATCTGACCTCCCTGGGTGAAGCCTTTAAGGGCACGGCCATCACACGCCCACCAATGTCACGTAGGCGTGCACTGCAGGGGGGATGTGTCATTAGCTGGGCAGAGAATCGCCTGCCGTCGGTGCCATTACATCTAGCTGCCAGATGGTACTACCGTGGAAAGGAAGGGCAGTGCCATAGTAGTGACACTGCACCTGCAACATACAAAGGGTGACGTAGATGAACATCCACCCACCCTAAGTAGAAGGGGAGGAGGAGGGTCCGCGGCATGTATCGCAGCTTGTACCTATACAAATCATTTCTTCAATAAAAATTAATTTAAAAAAAAAGTACATAGAAAACAAGTCTAACATAAAGGAAGCTGGACTGGAGCATCATGTATATAAATATGTTTCACTCTTTCAGTGAGAATAAAGAAAATGTGTGTAAAGTAGGTTTGATCAGGAGAAAGGGCTCTGCCTGAATAACCCATTAGTTGTAGTCCATGCCTGTTGCCCATTCTGAAGGGAGTTGCAAAATCCAAGGTGTCTATGTTGTGTGGAATTAATCTAGATCTAACTTTAGGGTACCGTATATAATAACTGTTCCATGATTGTATCACAGATCAGTAGAGACGAGACCATACTTTGGAATACAGACATAAGATGAAATAAGTAACATGAAATAATGATGCCAAAATAATTGTATTGCACAGCAGTTCCAGTAGATTGGCTAGTTGTGCAGAGCCCCTATAGGCTGAGAAATATCTGTATTTTTGATCTGTGATCTGTACTACTTGTAGAAGATTTTGTACCCTTTTCTTTGATAATCATGTAAAAAAAAGTTGAACCCATACATAAAGAAATCAACTCAGTCAATAAACATATCCCAAAATTTTGTGCCAAACTGTCATGAAGTGGGGACAGCTAACTATACTAAATAAGAATGTCACAATCAGAGGATAAGACCACCTGGGACTGTAAGTTCAAGATCTAGCGGACCAGTGGAACAACTAAACAGGTATACATGGCTTCTGGTCCTCACTGATGTGGGAGCAGTGTGATTGCATGCAGAGGTGTGCCAGAGTCGCAGGATCTAGGGAGCCACACGGTGTTCACCAGAGCCACTTGAGATGTGGATGTTGAGCTGCGAGGCAGCCTCCAGGTTGTGGCTCTCTAGCACATGCGTGCGGGCACAGTGCAACCAAATAGCACACTGGTAGGACAGGGGGTACACACAGGATACAAGGTACTATGGGAGATTCTGCAGCACGCTAAGAAGAGACGCTAGTGGGAAGAACGCAGGAAACAAGTGTGGAGCACAGGAGAGCAAGGGAACTGAGGAATAGGGCAAAGAGGGATGGACACAGACAGCAGGGATGAGGAGCAGAGTGCAAAACGACAAGAAAGAATACAACGGCAAGCACCCACAGTAACAGAATACGCAGGGATACACGGACAGAAACCAAAGGAAATACAAGAGCGAAGCAAAGGAAAAATACTGAGAACAGCAACAAAACCAAACAAAGCAAATGTCAGAGGAACAGGGAGGTCTGGCTTCAGCAAGGAGACACATTGCTCGAACATTAACACTAAGGATGAGCCAAACACCCCCCGGTTCGGACCAGAACTTGCAAACAGGCAAAAAATTCAGATTAGCATGCGAACACCGTTATAGTCTATGGGACACGAACATGAAAAATCAAAAGTGCTCATTTTAAAGGCTTATGTGCAAGCTATTGTCACAAAAAGTGTTTGGGGACCTGGGTCCTGCCCCAGGGGACATGTATCAATGCAAAAAAATGTTTTAAAAACGTCTGTTTTTTCTTGAGCGGTGATTTTAATAATGCTTATGGTGAAACAATAACAATGAAATATTCCTTTAAATATTGTGCCTGGGGGTGTCTATAGTATGCTTGTAAAGTGGTGCAGTTTGCCATGTTTGGTACAATACCACAGCAAAATGACATTTCTAAAGGAAAATAGTAATTTAAAACTGCTCGTGGCTGTAATGAATTGTCGGGTCTTGGACTTGTCCCAAAGTGTCTCCTGTCTTTTTTACTATTTTTGACACTTTTTTTGTGAAATGATAGGGGTACAATGTACCTGTTACCAATTCACATGGGGGGGAGGCCGGGATCTGGGGGTCCCCTTGTTAAAGGGGGCTTCCAGATTCCAATAAGCCTGCCACCCGCAGACCCCCACAACCCTTGGGCAAGGGTTTTGGGGATGAGGCCCTTGTCCCCATTATCATGGGGACAAGGTGCTTTGGGGGTGACTCCAAAACATCCTCCCCATGTTGAGGGCATGTGGCCTGGTATGGTTCAGGAGGGGGGCTGCTCTCTCGTCCCCCCCTCTTTTCCTGCGGCCTGCCAGGTTGCATACTCCGATAAGGGTCTGGTATGGATTTTGGGGGGACCCCTACACCATTTTTTTTATTTTGGCGCAGGGTTCCCCTTAAAATCCGTACCAGACCTGAAGGGCCTGCTATGGATTTTGGGGGGACCCCCACGCAATTTTTTTTACATTTTTGGTTTGGGGTTCCCCTTATTATTCATACCAGACCCAAAGGGCCTGGTAATGGACTAGGGGGGAACTATAGTTTTATCTATATTGCAGACCCGACAATTCATTACAGCCAAGATCGGTTTTAAATTACTTTTTGTCCTTTAGAAATGTCATTTTGCTGTGGTACTGTTCTAAACACGGGAAAACGGTGCCACTTTACAGGCATACTATAGACACCCCCCAGGCACAATATTTAAAGGAATATTTCATTTTTATTGTTTCACTTTAAGCATTATTAAAATCACTGCTCCCGAAAAAACGTCCGTTTTTAAAACTTTTTTTTGCATTGATACTTGTCCCCTGGGGCAGGACCCAGGTCCCCAAACACTTTTTATGGTAATAAATTGCATATAAGCCTTTAAAATGAGCACTTTTGGTTTTTCATGTTATTGTCCCATAGACTTTAACGGTGTTCCGCAGCTTTCGAATTTGCCGCGATCACCGCATAATGTTCGCTGTTCGGTCAACAGGCTCATCCCTAATTAACAGACAGGTGCAAAGGCTTAATAATACCTAGGTTCAGGGTGGATAGACAGGAACCCAAGCAACTCATAAGGGGATAAAACCTGGATCGATGTGCACAGGAGCTTCTCCTCCCCCAGCTCTTATGCAGCTAAGAACAGAGGATATGTGATCACGTATAAAATTAGGGAAAAAAGATATTTTCAATGTTTTTTTATATCTATACACAAATGTTTTGCCTTTCATTTCTATTTGAAAGTGAATGGGTTGTTTTTCAAGGTGAAGGTTTACACAAACTATAACAGTACAAGTACAACATGACCACATGATACACTGCAATATCAGACAAAAATGTTCCATCAGGTTTTAACAGAACCACCAGGTACAAAGATGGGTGGGAAGCAACAAATGATCAGCCCACCTGGCAGCCATATTTGCCCTCACATCAACAGATGTGATTGGTGCTCCTCTAATGCAGAGTGTAGGACAGAAAATTCCATGTCAAGAATGAATCAGGAAACTGTGTATATTGATGTTACAGCGGGTAGCATCCACGCTACGTGTTTGTTTTTTGATACAGGAAAAAAACTAATAAAGAAATTGAAATTAAAAAAGAAAATTCCATGCCACCAGCACTCTATCCACTTGTACAGACCTTTTTTGCACATATCAGGTAAAAGAATGGGTCAAATAGTTCCCATGAATAATACTTGAGGATGTGAGATAGATGGAAGCTGCTGTAAAAGTGACCACCTGCTATATCATAAACAATCACAGCAGTGGTCCAAAAGCTCTTGAGTACTCCAGTTTTACCGGTGCATACAGCACCATTACCTAGCCAAACAAGCTATTCCAGTGCTGCTGTCAGTGTATATAAATCTTTTTTATTGTATTTTATCCATGAAAGAAGAGAACTGTAACTGCAGACAAACTTAGTTTCTGACACAAATTTTTTTTAAAGGTTTGAAGACTATGGGGTTGATTTACTAAAGGCAAATAGACTACGCACTTTGCAGGTGCAGTTTTGCTCCAAAGTTTTGGTAATTTGTTGAAGCTCCACTTTGTAAAAAAAAAAACCCAATCAGGTGCAAGTAAAAAAATCAGCATCTTTGGATGCACATGATAGGAAGTTGGAAACCAGCAGAGCTTTACCGCATTCACCAAACTCTGGGGAAAATTAGTGCACCTGCACTTACAAAGTGCACAGGCTATTTGCCTTTAGTAAATCAACCCCTGGGACGAACATGTTCCTTGTTGGTAAAACAAAAAGTGTTTTATTCACCATTTATATTGCAACTTTATTATTTTTATTATTATTTTTTTTTGCAATTTTTCCTGGCCATGCTTACATCATCAGTTTGAAAAAAGTCCAATATCCATCAGGTTTAATCGAACAAATAAATACTATAAATCTTCCATTCTTGGAACCCTAAACCCACAGTTGATCCAAAAGAAGACCAAAACCCCTGTAAAGTGTGCTCCAGTTTGCTCTGACAGGGAAAAAACCTCCCTGTTCTCCAAAAACAACAGGATACTCCATGGATTCTTGTTCTACCAATCCTTAGCACAGCAAGTTTTTGATTCATTGTGCTAATACACGTACTGTATGTGTGTGGTCATAAAAACAACAGCATGCTAAATACAATTCCAAACACCAGTGTTCATCTTCTGAGAAGATGTTTACTATTGGTTTTGATAAGATTATACATTAGCAACTGTAAAAAGGATTAAGTATTTTCTAATCAGAAACCCTGGGTGGCTAGGCAGTTGAGAGCATTGATTAGGGACAGGTATACCACCTTTAAATCAAGTGATAGGGAGGCATATAGGGTGGAAAGGGGAAGGTTAAGAGTAGGGATTCGTGGTACAAAGGTATAAATTAGGGCTAGAGACAGGTCTGGGATGTACTAGTGCTTTAACCACTTGAATGATTATCCAGTCAGCTACAAGTTATAAAAAAAGACAGGCTGACATAGAGAAATGTGAGGCCTCTTTACCAGAGGAATTGAACCAGTGTTATGCCCTTTTTGATTATCATATTAATGATATAATTGCCAAGTTCCATACAATTTTGGGTGATGTGCCACTTAAAGTCTCTGTTCAGGACCTACATTTCTGTTTATTGAGGGTTAATGAGCGGAAATCTGGAGGTCCTGATAACATCACAGGGATTGTTGTGAAGAAATTTACCTTTCAATTGGCAAATGTCTATGCAGACATCTTTAATATTTCTTTAGAGCAGGTGGTGGTGCCTTCTTTATTAACATCCTCAATATCTGCAATACTTCCAATCCCAAAGAGGTCCAGTATTTCCTGCCTTAATGATTATGCCCCCCCCGGCCCTGACTCCCATTGTAATTTAATGTTTTGAGAAATTAATTTTAAATCATATTAAACAGTGTATTCCCCTGGGGCTGGATAGCTACCAGTTTGCTTATAGGGAAAATAGATCTACAGAAGATGCCAGTGCATGGTCCTTGCATTCTGTGTTGTCTTATCTTAAAAACAAAAATAGCCATGCCTCATGGTGTTCATTGATTTTAGTTCAGCATTTATTACGATTTTGCCAATAAAACTTGTTGCTAAGCTGAACTCTTTGGGATTAAATATAGAGGGAAAATATAACAATATTATAACAGGTTGCAGCCTCCCCTAATCAGTCCCTGAATGGGGCTGAAGAAAGTAATGATGTGCAGGTGTGGGGTTAGTGGCGCTACATACTGGCTATCATATAAGGATATATAGTGGCAATGTGCATGCCAGTGGTGAATTCATATACAAGAGGGTTAATTACCCTGATAATGCAGGCTCTATGCATCCATCCCAATGTGCAAAAAAGGAAAAATAGAAAAAATTGTACAATACACAAATAAAAATAAATATTAAGTGAATCCCAATAAACCTCATATATATATGTGTGTACATAAGTATAACATTGAAAAATAAGCCTCATGGGGTCCATGTACCATCAAAAAACCTAATGTCCAAAAGATAAAAATAAAAAATATATATACATTATGTGCAAAAATATATATGTATAAAACCCAAAACCAGCAAAGTCCAGTGGCACATATGTGTAGTCATAAACCGTAATAAAAAATCAGCATAAAGATGAAAAATATAGTATATATAAGAAAAAATATATATAATATATTAATGAAGCTCCAAATTGACCAGCAAAAATCAAAAAAGTCCAAAGTGCTCAAGTGACTCTTGTGTTCAGAGAATCAAGTTACTTCTGTGCTCCCCCTGATGGGTCCCTACTCACCAGCTCCCTGCACCCCTGCAGGGGTAATGGGCATGTATAGATAGCCTGGGATGGTTCCTGGTATCTCTCCTCATAGTCCACATGTGGTATCTGTGGTCTGTAGAGCCTCAGCAGATCACTCCACCCAGTAAGGATATCCAAGGGAGTCTTCCTGGTCACTCAAAGTTGATTCGGCAGCTGTTCATAGTTAGATCCTCATAGAAAGAGATAGGGCTAGTATTTTAAAAAGTATTTATTAAAAGTTGTAAGCAAAAACAAAAAGTATCCCTGTACAGGGAACCTATAAACACAATGAAACAGGCAGTCTGTAAGGGAACTGATTCACAGCTTACGCTCCACCTGCGTTCTAGCCCCCTACTTCCATGCCGGAAATGACGTAGTAGCGTAGCCACACTTTACGTGTTTCATCATCAGACGTTATCAAAGGCGGTGCCACCATACTAGTTGTCACGTCTAATAAGCCGAGCGGACATGCGGGGCTCCTCCCCCTCCCATAAAAAATAACCAATAGCAGCAATCATTAACAGATGGAAAAAAAGGTGTGTGAGAAACCTCTATGGGGAAACATAATGCGCACACACACACTGGCGCCATCATCCCTCCAATCAATAAGGACAAATTCTATAGAAAAAAACACCCCTATGCATCTGCACTCATCTTAACAGATGGAAAAAAAGGTGCTTGGGATTAAGCCCAATGCTTTGTAACTGGATCCTGGTTTTCTTGACGGATAGGCAGTAGAGGGTAAAAGTTGGAAATTGTTACTCTTTGACGCTGTCCCTTAGTAGGGGTGCCACAGGGATGTGTGCTAAGTATCTTTTATACTTATGACTGTGTCTCTTGTTTTGAGGTGGACTTGTGTTAAAACTTGCTAACGTTACTGCGGTAGTGGGGAAAATTAGGGGCAGCGACGGGTCTGCATATCGCCAGTATATTGAAAATCTAGTTGGTTGGTGCATAGAGAACAACTTACAGCTGAATGTACAGTGGCTAAGACAAAGTAAATTATTATTGATTTTAGGAAAGTAAGTGAAGTTAGCTGTGAGCAAGTGGTGATTGATGGGATGGATGTTGAGAGTGTAGAGGAGTTCTGCTTCCTGGGAACAATAATTAGAAAGGATCTGTCATAGACATGGCACATATCTTGTCTGCTGGGCAAGGCTGATCAGAGATTGTACTTTTTGAGGAAGCTGTGGAGGGCATGCTTTTCAGAGCGGGTCCTCATTAGCGTCTATAATTCTGCAATTGAGAGTGTTCTAACCTATCATATTTCTTTGTGGCAAGGACTATGCACAGTTCTTGACATAAATGCCTTGGGGAGGGTAATAAAAACCGCAGAGACGATTATTGCAGGAGTAATGAGAAACTGGGGAGGAGGGGAGGTGCCTTCTGAGAGCGATTATTTTTTAGAAGCTATTTCTCACCCTGGTAATGTTCTATATACATTGCTACCTTGTGGTAGATAGTATAGAAGTATTTGCCCTTGTAACACAGGATTGCGAAATAGCTTCTTCCTTAATCCTTACGGCTCTTGAATGCTAGAGGTGTTCTGGAATGGAGTTGTGAATTTATTATGGTATGTGTAGTGTTTTTAGTTAAGTGTTATGATAAGTGCTGATACTTTCTTTTTTATATGGGAGCTACAACTGTGTTTCATTTTATGATTGTTGTAAAATGATAATACAGTTTTATGATTTTGTAACATGAGTGCGCACTTTTCTCCATATACCCCAGATTGCATAGGTGGGATACATCTCAGTTTTTGCGCACTTTTCTCCATATACCCCAGATTGCATAGGTGGGATACATCTCAGTTTTTTTACTTAGAAGTGGGAGCTAAGGAAGTTGCATTCATTAAAATACAAAAAGTAAAGAATCTTAATCCAAAACACCGGTTCAGTGAGGTTTCCAATACTTCAGCAGCGCTCTTGTCTATTAGTCAAAATGTGACCAGCATTCTCATGTTAACAAATGAGACACATGTGGTCACACTCCTCTAGGGATTTAAACTCACCAGAAAGCAGTTAAACGCCTTCAATCATCTAAATGTCATCCAGTTAGCAGGGTTTAGCTTGAACTGCACATCATGGATGGTTGGTCATGCAAAAAAAGGGGTCCACATAGCGTAATCCCATTAAAAGCATTTATTAAAAGACCACCCCCTTGAAATCACACTTACAAAGTATATCATATAAACAAGCATTTAAGATAAAATTGTGTTTGTCGCTGGACAGTGGGAGCCAGCCGTCAACTGCCGCAATAGCCGCGTTGATGGTGTTTGGTTGTTCCCCTCTGGCCGTGACACGCATATGTCACTTCCGGTCGCTGTCTGGCCACGCTCCGACATCATCTGAGGTTTGGTAGTTGTGCTAAAGGAGGGGCCAGGTTGGTTTCCTGCCCCCCCTAAATTTTGAGCACCAGCCACCACTGCACAGCACCAATCTTTTAGTTGCAGAGCAAAGCTTGCTAAACAACCTTCAACACCCCACTCTTGGATACTTGTTCCCCCACTCCCACATGGGCTGTGGCTTCATTGTCCTAGCCCTATGTAAAAACAGGACATAGTAACGATGTAGGGCTGTCAGAAACAACAGCCGTTAGAAGGGGATCAGGCATTCAGCACCCCTTGAAGTATGTTAGGTAGAAAACTTTTTTTATCAAGCATTGCTCTGCATCAGCAAAGATCGACCTAGGTGATGGGTCAGATATTAACTTTTACATTTTCAAGCTGGGCATTTGAGTAAATGTTTCTATACAATAAAAAGGTAAAGTGAAACTTTCCTGAGAAAAACACATGGGGGCTGCCATTGTCATCCTTCTTTTGAAAATGTTAGCCGTTTGGCAGTTATAATGTGATACTTCAATACATTACTAACAATAACTGACCCTGAACTAGTATGCAGATCAGGAAAGTCAGAGTGAAGTCAAAAGTACTTTTGTGCACACTTGTGGGTTAGTGACTCACGGTATTGAAAATGGAAGGTCAGCATTACAGCCAGACAACTATCAATGTGAGAATGAGAAGTAAAAATAACTGCCTTTTTTCCATAAGGGGAGGGCTCCCTAAAAGGAAACCTTTAATGAAAGCATATGATGGCAATGCTGACCTCTCCATCTAAAGAATAATAGTTGCCTGGTTTTCATGTTGATCCAGTAACTTTACTACTTTGAGGCTTTTACATGAAACAATGTGCATATTAGGATATATTCCTTTACTCTGGGTTTCTAATCCTGATCATCCTTCTTGGTTGGACTAATTTTGAATTGATCCATTCCTGCTGGGCCAAAAACATGATTCATGAGCATCATTGAGGCTCGACAATTGTGTTGCTTTAAGTTTTTAAATCCTGCAGGCTTTTCTTTCTAATAAAACCCTGTCGAAATCTCTCCCCCTTGCAGGTTTAGAGTGGAAACGATCAAGAACAAACAAGGTGATATTAGATGGATCAAAATTATATTTGAAACTAACGTGCCCACAAATGGGCGTAGAGACTTGACCACTGTAAATTGCATAAATATGCTCATATATCTGCTTTCTAAATTGGCATATAGTCTTGCCTGATTTAAAGAAACCCACATTGTCAATAAAGATACCACCCCAATCATATTAAATGAGTTGAAGTGTAATGACCTAAAAGTAGACCCATCAGGTAAAGTGAACATATCAACATCACCGAGCAACTGGCATTGTGTGCAAGAGCCACATCTAAAGCTACTCTACCTTGGGGTGGGCTTTTTTGTACATTTAATACATCCATGCTTGAGAAGTCTACTGAAATTATGTGCTTTTACCCTAAAATCTTGTTTATTAGTACCATGGAGGCATATAAGGAGATTGACTAAATTGCATACTAATGGTACCAAATGGACACTGGCCACATGCAGTATAGTATAATGTAGCAAAATTAATTAAATTGTAGCGCTAAAAACACATATATAAATAGACTCTGTGCACATAAACATAATGTCCCAATAGTGACGTGTTATTGAAGCGGAAAACAGTCCACAATCGATGTATATGATCCGTGTGGCAGTTTATTCAGCTTCTCAACGGTCAGCTCAGATATCTTCAAGATAAATGGATAGATGGAATACGCTTACCGGATAAGTTGGATTCTACTGCCATGAGCATAGAATCAGTAAGGCTTTGTGCCACCCAGGGCAAAGATGTGAAGTAGTGGAGGCAAGGGTAGAGCCTCTGTCCCTCTCGGTCCGCTGGATGTCCCTCTCGGTCCACTGGAACTGGATCATAATAGTTCCCAAAGGCAAGTGGTTTCTCAATTCACCGGAACATATGGAAAAAAGAGGGATGCTTCCACATAGTGTAACTCGGTATATTTTTATTGCTAAAACACCGTAATACATGGAGCATAAAACATAAAACGTGATCACGAGTAAAAGCAGTGTATGGGGTGAGTAAAAATTCCCTACGCGTTTCGATCCAAAGATCTTCAACAGGGGCATGTGGGACCCTCATAACACTGCCAATATTTATAAGTTAGTGTATGCAATCAAACAAATTCAAAAGACCAATGGGCTGTCAAACATTAAACAATGACGGATCCTATTGGTCAGAAGGGGGGGTCATCTAATGGAATGTGGCCCTTGAAACCAATCAATATGTCTATAACAGAATATACTATTAACTTTCTACGAATAGGGATAGGCCTTCTCCTTAAGATCCCTTGGGATGAAGATGACTCCCGCGTTGTCGGGTAGCTCAGGGCCCAAAAGTCGGTCACTTTTAAGAACTTTCCAATGTTTTCTAAAGATGGCCTTTATTTCCTTAAACTGGGTGGAGTATGTAGTGAAAAAGGACCATTTAGCTCTAGAATCTGCAGTGTTAGTGGAACGTTCTACAAGGGTGGAGCTCCTATCAATCTGTGAAACTCTATGAATCTCTGCATCTAGGTCTCCTGCCCTGTAGCCTTTAGCGACAAATCTCTCTTTTAAAATATGAGATTGAGCGTAATAGTCCGATATTCTCGAACAATTACGACGCAGCCGTAAAAATTGACTGCGCGGGACAGATCGTAGCCACTGAGCATGATGGCAACTGTCGTCTGTTATCTTCATGTGCTTAGTCCCATCTTCATTTACACCACTTATTATTTGTTATTGTTGTGTTTTTGCTTGGTCTAGAATATGTGTCATCCCTCCTAATATGTAGAATTTACGTGATTATCCCTTTGAGAGTCAGGTGACCGTGGTGCTGATACGCCCATGTTACTGTGGGCTTCTCTGATTCCACGTTAGGGTTGCTTAGCAACCTTCACGTACCGTCCACACGTGAACGACGAGCGTACCACGTGGGGCGGTCTGGGTGTCACGTGACGGCCGCGCGAACACGTTGTTTGTGTTCGCGGGCTTTCCGCATTCAGCGTGTAGCGTTGCTGGGCAACCTCCACGTGCGCCCTGGACACTTCCTGGTTGCGGCGTCACATGCGGGAGTCCCGCTCTGTTCCCGGGCTTTCAGCATGTAGACGCCTCTAGTAAAATCCACCAATCCCAAGGGATCTTAAGGAGAAGGCCTATCCCTATTCGTAGAAAGTTAATAGTATATTCTGTTATAGACATATTGGTTGGTTTCAAGGAGAAGGAGGGCCACATTCCATTAGATGACCCCCCCTTCTGACCAATAGGATCCATCATTGTTTAATGTTTGACAGCCCATTGGTCTTTTGAATTTGTTTGATTGCATACACTAACTTATAAATATTGGCAGTGTTATGAGGGTCCCACATGCCCCTGTTGAAGATCTTTGGATCGAAACGCGTAGGTCGTTTTTACTCACCCCATACACTGCTTTTACTCGTGATCACGTTTTATGTTTTATGCTCCATGTATTACGGTGTTTTAGCAATAAAAATATACCGTAAAACATACACACTATGTGGAAGCATCCCTCTTTTTTCCATATGTTCCGGTGAATTGAGAAACCACTTGCCTTTGGGAACTATTGTGATCCAGTTCCAGTGGACCGAGAGGGACATCCAGTGGACCGAGAGGGACAGAGGCTCTACCCTTGCCTCCACTACTTCACATCTTTGCCCTGGGTGGCACAAAGCCTTACTGATTCTATGCTCATGGCAGTAGAATCCAACTTATCCGGTAAGCGTATTCCATCTATCCATTTATCTTGAAGATACCTGAGCTGACCGTTGAGAAGCTGAATAAACTGCCACACGGATCATATACATCGATTGTGGACTGTTTTCCACTTCGAAAACACGTCACTATTGGGACATTATGTTTATGTGCACAGAGTCTATTTATATATGTGTTTTTAGCGCTACAATTTAAATAATTTTGGTACACATTTTTGTCACATGGTTTGTAGCAGCTTATTTTCCATTTTTTCTTTTTAGGGTAGCGCATTAACTATCCCCTTCCTTCTTAGTATTATGTAGTTTATGATCCTCTCTGGGTCAAATTTCCTTATGCAGAAAGAGGACCTTTACTCACAAATACATTTGAGATTTGTGATTGTACCTGTTATGAGAGCCATAAACCTAACCGGTCCACCTGATGTTTTTTCTTTGCCATCTACCAAGCCCTGATGAAGGAGGATCTATTGAGCCCCTGGAAATTAATGTGATTAAAAAAGAAAAACTGCTGAACTTTACAATAGAAGCCTGGCACTTTACCTATTGTACACAACAGGATTTGATATAGACAGAACTTAAAAGAAACCCACAGACAAGTACATGTCACTGTATATTTTTAAAAAGTGATCACTTTTAAAATACCTTAAATCCTTTATGGCAGTTGTACCAAAATCTGTTCACAGTCAACATAAAGCTGCTTTAGGGCTTAAAATATTCAAACCTTCTGGTTTCAGTGTCTCTCAAACTTAGGAAAATGCTGAAAGGAGCACTTGTTAATAGAGTAGGAAAGCACCAGTATCTCATTTAGTTCACAATTTCGTTTTCCTGTCAGAGACTCAGTGCCCACTCCACTACATGTTCTCATTATGCAGGAAACTGCGCAAAGTCATTTGCTGTGTGAGTCACATCAGATCTCATTCATTTTAATCAGGCTGGGATGAAATACAAAGTACCAAAAGAGCCTTGGTCTCTTCTATACCATATGTGTACAGCACTCTCAGCAAATGATTTTATGTTATCACAATCCAGTATTGTGGTAGTCAATATGCATACTTCTCTGTGCCTTTGTGATTTTAGTCAACAAAATTGTCATTGAAGAAGGGATAGAATTCATTTCAGTTGTATTCACAGAGGAGCATTTATTTCCAATCTTTTTATTCTTTGTAATCTTGGAGAATAAAAGATATGCGGATGGCATTAGGGCATTGTTATAATGCGAAAACACTCGATTACGAATATTTAGGGTTTCTATACCACACAGGGTGTCTACCTGTTTCAGGTAGGCTCACAGTGACTTGTTATTGCTAAACTAAAATCTGCATTTTTGCTAATAATATGAAAAAGATGACAGAGACTTTTTATAAATCAGATATGCCTGAAGTGCTGCTTTTGTTCTTTAACCACTTCATCCCTGGAAATTTTCACCCCCTAATGACCAGACCATTTTTTGCGATACAGAGCTGCATTGCTTTAACTGACAATTGTGCAGTCGTGCGGCACTGTACCCAAACAATATGTATGTCCTTTTTTCCCCACAAATAGAGATTTCTTTTGGTGGTATTTGATCACCTCTGCGGTTATTTTTTTTCACTATTAACAAAAGAGTATATTGATTGATTTGCGCAAAAGTTATCATGTCTACAAACTATGGGATAGATTTATGGCTTTTATTACATTTTTTTTTTTTTTTTACTAGTAATGGCGACGATCAGCGATTTTTAGTGGGACTGTGACAATGCGGCAGACCAATTGGACACAAAGTGACACTTTTTGAGGCCCAGTAGCACTTATACAGTGATCAGGGCTAAAAAAAATGCACTGTTACTGTATAAATGACACTTGCAGGGAAGGAGTTAACACCAGTGTGGGGGATGGACTGACTGGAGGAAGAGGGACATCTGTGTTTCTGATAAGCAGGAACACAAGATCTCTCTCTTCCTCTCTGACAGAATGATGGTCTGCCTTGTTTACATAGGCAAATAAGACATAATAACATGGTGCTCCAATTAGTGACAAAAATGAAAAGTGAATATAGTAAACCAACAATATCTTATATATGAATATAACAATATATGTTGGATATAGACAAAATAAACTCAAAGTGAATGTTCCAAAGATAAATAAATCAAAAATTTCCAAAAGTTCTTGGATAAACCAACTTGTGCAACTCAAAGGTAAATCCCATGTAGGGAAGAGTCTCTCACACTTCTCCCAGTGATATCAAACTGAATCTTGTGAGTAAACAAAGGATAAGGTGGCACACTTACCAGACTTGGTACATTTGTATATTATACAGCACAGGAGTCGGACAGGCATTCGTGAGGAGACACCTCAACTGGGTTCAGCATGCGAAGTTGATGATCTGTGAAAGAGCTACTTCCGGTATCAGCAGAGAGGATCCAACATCAGAAGATGAACTCCATGGGGTTCAGTGATCCACATCAAAAGTGAAATTGGTGATCCATGGAAATGGGTATAAAATGAAAACCACACATAGTGTAACTTTGTATAGTGGGTTTATTGTAGATACATGGAGTAAACAATCAAAAAGTTCCATAGAAAGCTGATTTCGGTTCTAAAAACAGCAATGTGCAGTAATTTCAGGAGCGTCACCATGGATCACCAATTTCACTTTCGATGTTGATCACTGCACCCCATGAAGTTCATCTTAGAAGTTGGATTCTCTCTGTTGATACCGGGAGTGGCTCTTTCGCAGATCATCAACTTTGCATGCTGAACCATGTTGAGATGTCTCCTCACGAATGCTTATCCAACTCCTATGCTGTATAGTATACGAGTACACCAAGTTTGTTAAGCGTGCCACCTTATCTATTGTTTATACACAAGATTCAGTTTGATATCACCGGGAGAAGTGTGAGAGACTCTTCCCTACACAGGATTTACCTTCGAGTTGCACAAGCTTGTTTATCCAAGAACTTTTGGAAATTTTGGATTTATTTATCTTTGGAACATTCACTTTGAGTTTATTTTGTCTATATCCAACATATATTGTTATGTTCATATATAAGATATTGTTGGTTTACTATATTCACTTTTCATTTTTGTTACTAATTGGAGCGCCACATTATTTTGTCTTATCTGTATTTACACTATGGGGAGATTTACTAAAACTGGAGAGTGCAAAATCTGGTGCACCTCTGCAGAAAAAAACACTCAGCTTCCATGTTTTATTGTCAAAGCTTAATTGAACAAGCTGACATTAGAAACTGATTGGCTACCATGGACAGCTGCACCAGATACTGAGTGCTCCAGTTTTAGTAAATCTCCCCCTATATGTCTAGTGGAATGTTGGCAGCCTACTAGATTTATGCGCAATCCAACACTTATATTGTTTACATAGGCAGACTGCCTTTCTGCCTCTCCAGCGATTAATCTGCGGGTCCTGGCCATCGTGATTGGACACAGCAGGAGCGGGTCCCCAGTGGCACGCGCCCCAGACCCCAAGGCGGAAACAAAGTACAGGTACGTTGTTTCGCACAGCCGGGCTGCCCTGCCGCAGTAAATGTGCAGTGGGCGGTCCGGAAGAGGTTACATACATTTAAGTGGTTTCCAGTGATATAAATGCAGTCAGCTGCAGAAGAGAAACCATAACAAACCCAGAACTGGCATACAGACCAATAGGGCCTGTTTATATATCTCTTTGATTAAAGTGTGTTATGGAAATGCAGCCTGAAGGAATTTTTCTATATTATTGTGTCTTTCAGGAGCCCATAGAAATTAATGTTAACACAGGAAAAAAAATACATGTAGTGTGCTTTACTGCATTTTAGACAGACTCGATAATGTTGAGATCAGTGCTCTGTGGGGCCAAACCATCACTTCCAGGACTCGTTCTTCCTCTTTACACTGAAGATAGTTCTAAATGACATAGGCTGCATGTTTGGGTCATTGTCATGCTGCAGAATAAATTTGGGGCCAATCAAACGCCTCCATGATGGATAAGTATCTGTCTGTGTTTCTCAGCATTGAGTATCTTGACCAAATCTCCAACTCCATTTCTGGAAATGCAGCCCTAAGTTTGCAAGGAACCTCTGCCATGCTTCACTGTTGCCCACAGACACTTATTATAGTACTGCTCTCCAAACAAACTGCTTTTGCTACAGTCAAATAATTGAAATGTTGACTCATCAGTCCAGACCACCTGCTGCCATTTTTCTGCACCCCAGTTTCTATGTTTTCATACATAGGACAGAGAAACAGGGCTCAACTATACACAAGGTCTCACCAAATATTGATTTGATTTGGATTTCTCTTCTGTTCATTTACTTTCCATTTTGTTAATTGATAAAAATATTTAACACTTTTTTCTGAAAGCTTTCTTAATTCACAGCATTTTTTCATACCTGAAGACTTTTGCACAGTACTGTATATATCAACTATCCAATCCTTGTACTTTTTCATGATCATCATGATGATGATTGCTGGGTACTCCACTATTCCACTCAGACTCCTGAGGGTAGCTCTCTGGTCCTAATGATGGTGTTTGTTTAGTTATCAACAAATTTAGACAAGTTAACAGGAAAAAATATATGTAAATGATGTAAATGATGTAAAATTAAATCCATTGCAATTCCAGGCTGTGAAACGCCAAAAATACACACATACTGTATATGCCGGCAAATGTCTTAACTTTTTACTTTATAAAATCTTGCAGGGATGTCTATACTATAGCCGCCACTGATATTAAAAAAAAGTCTATGCACTTGTGTAGGATTTCTTCTTCAAAACAACCCAAAAAGCACTAGTCCATGAAGGGACTAACATATGGAGTCAAGCTGTAATTAAAAGCCAAAATCTAAATTGCTTTCTGGCTCCAAAAAAGCTCATAGGTTGCTAAAGCTAAATATAATTGAATCTAGTTTGTTTATTTTTTCAGTATAATTATGCAAACTTTACTTAAGTTCAAACAGCATACAAGAGAAAGCAAAAAAGTATATGAAGAAAAAAACTATCTATTTTTTCTGTATAGAATGTAATGTGCAGCTATGGTGGGTAAATGAGAAAGCATAGCAGTTATGTGTTGCCCTCTTATAGCCTTCCTTCTGGCTTAGAATTAGTTGCACTCTTTAGACTTTATAGGTTATATATTTGTATATGTAGAGTGACAATGGTTGTGCAAGTCCAAATAGTTCAAGAATGTGTACTCAGTATATGTCAGCATCTCTTATTAAACTGCATTGGTAGATTGGCATATGGAAACTTGAAATTAACTTCTCACTGTATATAACCTTCAAGTTCCTTTTAATGCTTTAGGGGTTATTTACTAAAGGCAAATCCACTTTGCACTACGAGTACACATGAAAGTGTACTGAAAGTGCTATTGGAAGTCCAGTCGCTGTAGATCTCAGGGGAAGATCTAAAATGAGGGGAAGCACTGCTGATTTTTTTCATCCAATCATGTGCAAGCTAAAATGCTGTTTTTTATTTTCCTTGCATGTCCCTCTCAGATCTACAGTGACTGCACTTCCAAGTGCAATTTCAGTGCACTTGCAGTGCACTGGTAATGCACTTGTAGTGCAAAGTGTATTTGCCTTTAGTAAATAACCCCCTTTGTGTCTCTAATGCCCCGTACACACGGTCGGATTTTCCGATGGAAAATGTCCTATCGGAGCATGTTGTCGGACATTCCGACCATGTGTGGGCTCCATCAGACATTTTCTATTGGATTTTCCGACACACAAAGTTTGAGAGCAGACTATAAAATTTTCCGACAACAAAATCCGATCGCGTCAATTCCGACCGTGTGTGGCCTGTTCCGACGCACAAAGTGTCACGCATGCTCAGAAGAAATTCCGAGACGGAACAGTTCGGTCGGGTAAAATTAGCGTTCGGAATGGATACAGCACCTTCGTCACGCTGCAATGTCAAAAATAGTTTAATACAGCGCACTCTCTTCTTCTTTATAATGTGAGAAGAATGAAGTAGTTTTGCTGCTCATATTCACACAGACTTCTCACAAACTTCTTTCTTTATTATTTATCGGGACTCCCTCAATATATTTGGATTTGTCACATCAGACAAAATTAATTTTGGGTAGTTTTTTTTTTTTAAAGGCAGCTTTTTTTGTTGTTTTAGGTTTGTATATTTTTCAAGACTGATCTTTGTTCTAATTTCGTTGGTTGTTTAGTTGTTGGCCCTCCTCCATCTGCCTCATTTTGCAGGCAGTTATGCAAGCAAAGTCCTCCTCCACAGTGTGTGGGCTTCTCAGGGCCTCTGTAGCCTTCCAAAAGAGGCCTATGGCAGCCTCCTCCAGGGTACACCTCTTCTTCCTGCCACTCTGTCTTTGCGGGTGTAGGGGAGGGACCTGCATATCAGGCAGCCTGCTTGGCCCGGCCTCCTCCTGGCTGAGACTTCCCTGTGTATGAAAAAGGGACATTGTTTTAGTTTTTGCATCATCAATCACAATCATAAATTAGCAATCCAAACTAACATCTAGTTAACATCATTGATTGGACAACCAGCAATATTTAGAGTAATGCTATACCTGGCTCAAGCTGGGCTCCTCCACATGTTGCTGCCTGGAAGACCCAGGTTGGGCATCAGAAGCCTCAACTGGGGGGAAGGAAGTGTGGAAGGAAGACTGGAGAGTGATGACCTGGGTTCAGTCTGGCCTGCCAGAAAATGCAGCCTGTCATAGTACCACATCCTGGGTATCCTGTCATCTGCTGCTCCGGATCTCTGGGAATCCTGGACCTTCTTGTGCCCCCTTAGATAAGTGCTCCTCAGGCCACCAATTAGGATCTTCAAATAGGTCATGTCTGCCGTGGGGATCACCGTCTTGGCTTGAAATGAGAAGATCTGGATGCCGCACACCGGATGTAGTAGAAAACTTGACTTTATTAGAAAGATAGGATCATCAAAAATACAAGACCATCATGCAGAAAGTACAGGATTAGCTGATGCGTTTTGCACTCTGAGCTGAGTGCTTACTCGTAGCTATGAGTAAGCACTCAGCTCAGAGTGCGAAACGCGTCAGCTAATCCTGTACTTTCTGCATGAAGGTCTTGTATTTTTGATGATCCCATCTTTCTAATAAAGTCAAGTTTTCTACTACATCCGGTGTGCGGCATCCAGATCTTCTCATTTCAAGCCTGTTCCATTTAGCATTTAGCCAGCACCTGGAACTCTTCAACCCTGGAAATCTTACACCTGGGTTTGTGTCCACCTGAGCGGTAAAACACCCTCTTTGCTTTGTCTGCATCTAGGGATCACCGTCTTCACAAATTCCAGCAATTGATCCAGTGCTGCCTTCCTCTTTGTTTGGTTCTTATAATGTGAGTGGTTTATCTGCCACAGGCAAGGCAGCTCCCTGAACATATCAATGAAGATTGCCATAAAGGCGTTATCTTTCAAGATATCCATTTTCACTGCAAGACACAACACAAGACAAACCCTAATGTCAGGCCAAACTCTCCTAATCTTGTTACAATATAGGCCTCAATCTAGAAGCAGTATATGCCCAAGTTTGGCTCTTTTTTTTGGCTCTTCCTCCGCTCACAGATCATACGTACTACGTGTTACGCTTTATACACACTGCGCATGCGTGTGACTCCGCCTGCCCCTGATGTTCTTTCTAGTCTATTCCCCGCCCCTTTCCGTTCGGTGCAGTGGGGGAAGAGCACATGACGGAGACACAGCAGGTGCGTGCTAATTATAGCAAGGAGGAGGAGGGGGAGGAAAGCCTGGAGGCAGAAATGTCTGGATCCAGAAGGAGAAGATTTAAGGCCTCAAATATGTCCTTTGGGGAGATGTTGGAGATGGTGGACATCCTGAAGAAGGCCGACTATGATGAAAAGTATGGACCTTACCCCAACCCCAATGTCCGAAAGGCCAAGATCATGGCGAAAGTGGTCAAAAGTCTGCACCGGAATTTCGGGGTACGTCAATCGAAAGATCAGCTCAGGAAGCGGTGGTCGGACCTAAAAATTAAGAGAACACGAGCAGTACAGAAAGATCCGGAGAGTGCTGCAAAAAAGTAAGTAGTTGTCCAGTGTTCCTATTCTTTATGTTTATTACGTTCGTGCTGCTCCATGTGCTTTTAGGAACTGTTGTACAGTTTAAAATGGCAACTTTAATGTTCATAGTCACATTATTCGTTCGTATCAAACAGTTTTCTTTCGGCCTATAAAACACCATTGTTTTTACCATATGCATTTGACCACATTTTTTAGGGCCTACTTGTATGAAACTAATTTGGTTGTGTAGATGGGTTTGTTACTAGAATGAAATGCCAACTAGATTCTGTGTAAGGAGAGGACACTCAGCACCTGTTTACACATCTGGACGCTGGAGCACTAGTGTGGGACACAAGAACACCATTTTTATTAGGGGGGCCCACACAAGAGCTCCAGTGTATACTATAGGGGTGTCTCCATCTGTGAAGCTTGTAGAAAACAGGTAAGTATTCAAGCTTGACAAAGGACACTAAAAATTCTACATCTTGGAACTCTGCCAAAATAGACAATTGTACCCCACTTCCAAGCAATGTTGCATATTTCTAGTTATGCCATCAAATATCTGTGTGCTAAGTATACCTTTTTTTTTCACATAGGGGATAAAAGACTCGGAGGACACACCTCATCCGAGGAGACCAGAGACCCCCCACCTCTTGAAGAAAGGGAAATACCCCCAACACAAGAAGAGCAGGAGGAGGAAGACGTGGTAGAACTAGTCACCACAACAGGTGAGTGTCTGCGACCACAGGCTCAGGTAAGAGATGGATGCCGGCATATTTATAATACATGTTTTTTTTTGGTTTCTCTCTTTTTAGGTGATAGTGATGTTGTGGATCCTGATCCTTTCACCTCGGAAAGTGCCCAGATCCTGATTGGGGAGATCATGGGGTGTAATGTTGCCTTGGAAAATATCACCAAAAACATCAATGATGTTATTAATAAAATTAAAAACATCATTGATGTTTTGGGGAGAGTTTAAAACCCCTCCAAAGCCCTTTCTTTTATGGTGTACTACAATTTTAAATTTTTTTCGCAAATTGTAGAAAAGTCAAATTTGGAGGATGCATACAGTGTGCCAACATGTGCTATCTGCCATCACGGGAGATCATTGGAAGCGTTTTGGGGGTGCAACCCCTTCCTCAATAATAAAGTAGCTGTGAAGAAGGGGTTGCACCCCCAAAACACGTCCCTTGATCCCCCGTGATGGCAGCTAGCACATGTTGACATTCGGCTATTTGTCTGCATCTTCCAAATTTGGCTTTTCCGGGGTGACTTCACCCCATCTGAACGCAATATCAAACACAGTTCCTAAATACTCATGTCTGATATTGCCTTCAAGTTCTACCAAACGTGAACTTTGTAAGTTCAAGATTTGTGTCTTTCTTGTTGGTTTGAAACATGACTGTTTTATCTTAAATGGACATTTGTACTTTTTCTAATGCCACCCCAAAAATTGTTATACAACAAACATGTTGGTATGTTTTAAAAACCTTTTCTAAATGCACATGTGATTGTGCTGGTATTAAAAAGATTGTTATTAATCAAGAATGTGTGGATACTTGTCTAAAGGCTACAACACTTTTGTGGTGCTCCAATTGCTGCTTTATGTGACAATGGGGGTTATTTAATAAGGGCCAATCCACTTTGCACTACAAGTGCAATTTCAGTGCAGTTTCAAGTGCACTTGTAGTGCAAAGTGTCTTTGCCTTTAGTAAATAACAACCAACAGTGCTTTGTAAGGTTACACAATCACGCCATTTTCAGGACTCACCACATTTCTGTCAGGGTCAGCTAAAACAAACACAAGCAGTAAATGTCAACAAAGATTTGCTTAATTTTTTTTTATTTGATAAAGGTTTCACACATTGTCTGGCATATTGATGGCCCCCCTACCCGCAAAGAACTCAAGGTATCTTAGCCGGACATCACGGGCACTCAGGGAGGGCAAGCCAGGACGGCCACTTTCAAGCGCCGTCAGGGTTGTTTCATTTATCATTCCGGCCTCAGGCCCAACTGAGCCAGCATAGTTGGCAGAATGTTGACATAAAAAAGTTATGTGGAACGCAGCACGCCAGGATAATATGATTCAGTTTATACTCCGCCATATGTATGGGTGTCAGAAATAGGCGGAACCGGCTGGCCATGATTCCAAATGTGTTCTCCACCACTCTTCTGGCTCTGGCCAGCCGGTAATTAAAAACCCTCTGGTCCGGGGTGAGGGTCCTCATCGGGAATGGCCGCATAAGGTGGTCCCCCAGCGCAAATGCTTCATCCGCAATGAAGACGAATGGAAGTCCTTCCACATTCTCTTCTGGAGGTGGCAAGTCCAAGCTGCCATTTTGGAGACGCCTGTAAAACTCTGTCTGGGCAATGACTCCACCATTGGACATCGGGCCATTCTTCCCCACGTCCACATACAGGAACTCGTAATTAGCCTACACCACCGCCAACATCACAATTCTATTGAACCCCTTATAATTATAATTACAATAGAGTTGGGTGGTGGTACGATGTGGACGTGTTTCCCATCAATTGCCCCTCCGCAGTTAGGAAAGTCCCACCGCTGGGCAAAGTGGGAGGCCACAGTCTGCCATTCCTGTGGCGTGGAAGGAAACTGTTGAGGAAAACAAAAAAAAATTAGTCTTTTTGCACATAAACATGGAAAGCAGATTAGACACAAACATTCTTGGCCAACATCAAGATAACATTTATTAATGGGAATTTTTAAAGACCAAAGTATAAGGTACACCTATCATATTCCCCCCCCCCCCTGTCATGGGCCATTTCTAACATTATAGGGGGGGCTCTTGGACAGGTAACCCTCTCCACTTCATTGAGAGATGAATGCCTAAATAATGGGTATTACTTGGAACAGCCCCTCCTTAGTTACACTATTGGCAGCACACTGGACAGGTAAGAAGTGTCATAATACAAAGATATATATACACATTGTACACATTTGAGCACATTTGGACATTCTGCTATTACCTATCAAGATAATAATAGTATACAAAAACTTTAAACAGTACCATTTGAAAGTATACAGGCAGGCCCTTGTACTACATGCTTTGGGGAATTCATCCATACATCTAACCACAAAAGAGGTGGGTATAGTGTGTATGGGTTTGGCAAAGTCAGCAGATAGATGACTGAGGATAGATAGAGAATTGGTATCAGCTAACTTAGCAGTTGGGGAGAGGGAGGGTTCCAAATGATTTGGGGACCCCCCAAAAAAAGCCTATGGCACTCTGCCTGAATTTAAAGCACAAATCACATTTAAAAACATTTTAGGGGGTGTTTGGGGTAAAGCACTACTATGGAGCTGATAAAATACATTGTTAAGTGACTACATGAAGTGAATATAGGGCCAGGAGAGCATGCTGGGGAGGTAAGTGAAGGCAAATATATGTATGAAGGACAAAAAAAATGTACATAACAATCCAGCATTCATGAGAACAAAGGGGACATTCACAGCATATTACAATCATGGTAATTAGGGAATAAGGAAAGAAAGACAATATAATAGCAAACATTAAATACAATAAAATGTGATATTAAAGGATAAAAATCTTACCTTAATATACTCCTTCTGCAGGACCTGGATGATGGCACAACAGGTCTCTGGGATAATGATCCCCAGAGCCTGGGGGGAGATGCCTGTCGAGAACTTCAAGTCCTGCAGGCTTCTCCCCGTCGCCAAGTACCGCAGGGTGGCGACGAGCCTCTGCTCCAGAGTGATGGCTTGCCTCATGCAGGTATCCTGCCTGCTGATATAGGGGGTCAGCAAAGCCAGCAAACGGTGAAATACGGGGTCCGTCATCCGGAGAAAGTTCCTGAAATCATCACGATTATTCTCACGGATCTCACGGAGCAAAGGCATATGACAGAACTGGTCACGCTGAAGCAACCAATTCTTGGTCCATGAACTCCTCCCCACCCTGTTCATGGACTGGACTTGTGTCAAGGTCAGGACCCCAACACCAAGCCCCCGCACAGCACGAACTCTACGAGGAGTACGTATACGCAACATGGCTAGAAAACGGTCGGCTGCTCAGAACAAAGTAACAGAACGCACTGAAGAACAGCAAGGCCTGTGAAGAGCGACCTGAAAAACAGTAACGAACGAACAAGAACACAATGACTAATCAAAGTCACGCGTAGCTTGTTGCACGCACTGAAGAGCAGATACAAACCCACAAGCACAAACTGAACAGCAGAAAACGATCTGAAAAACAGGAGTCTGAAAAAGCGCGAATCATCTCTCACCAAACTTTTACTAACACGAGATTAGCAAAAGGAGCCCAAAGGGTGCCGCGCTTGGTTCTGAACTGGCCTTTTCTAGTCTCGTCATACGTGGTTTACGTCACCGCGTTTTTGGCGATCGGAAATTCCGACAACTTTCGCGTGTACGCAAAACAAGTTTAAGCCAACATCCGTCGAAAAAAATCCTAGGATTTTGTTGTCGGAATGTCCGATCAATGTCCGACCGTGTGTACGGGGCATAAGACTAAAGGTAAGAGTTTGTTTATAAGCAATTCATTTGGATTACAAACATGCACAGACTTTACAAATAAGTTAGATATAAAACACAGAAATAACTTTAAAGAAAATCCCACCATCTCTTAAAAAAATAAACCATATAATTACTATGTCATTTTGTAAGTTATATCAAATATATATATTTTTTTAAAATCCTCTCAATTTCAATCTGCAGTCAGTGTAATTTTTTTAAAACTACTGCTTTGCAAAATGACAACCTAGAGACGTGTCCACTTCCCTGTACCAAGATTCAAGTCTAATTGCACTCATCCCCTGTATTAGGAGTTTAATTCTTGGTTTGTTCAAACAGAGAAGTTGTTGATCGTTTTCTGAATTTGCCTACATTTGTCTCTCAAGTAAGTAATCCATGACACAGGTGATATTTTTAGCTATCTGTAAAAGGTAACATTCTTCCCACTGATTACTAATATAAGGTTCATTCTACCCACTGACCACCAATGTAAGAGGGCATTTTTTCCGGTGACCACCACTGTAAGGAAAGCACCTCTTCCACTAACCCCCAGTGTAATGGTACACTTTTCCACTGACCCTCAATGTAAGGGTCCACCTTTTCACTTACCTCCAATGTAAGGGGCCCTTTTCCAATGGCCACCAATGTAAAGGGACACTAAAATGGCTTTAGCATGCTGTCAGCTGTATCTGGGTCACAGGAGTGCAGAACTAATTGCACTCCTGTGACTCACAGGAGAAGTATAGCCAAAATAGCTTTGGCCATACTTCTCTAACATGGAGCCAGCATTTACTGCACTGGCTTACAAAGTTACAAATAATCTCGTCAGGATGTTTGAATGAGTAATCGAGTCAGCAATAATAATTGTTTAATCAGTCGATGTAAAACAGTGCCTCCAATATAAAAATATGAAAACAAATTAAGCTGATCAATTAATTCTTTCTGAGCTTATACAGATATTCTTTTAAGTACAATAAAATTGGGTGAAAGTACGGACTGCGAAACTAGAAACATTTTAACAATAAGTCACTTAATAAACACCATTAACAATCCTATTTGATAGTGTGACACAGACACAGAAATTATATTCACAATGAATTTCTCAATTTACCCCGCTAAAATATGTGGGTATACTAGATCAAATAAAGTCATTAATTTCCTCTCGTAAAAAGCATAACCACTTATATTAAAACCTAGCAGACAATAATTTCCATCTGACAGATTACAACTGTTATTCTCCTGCAAAAAAGAATAAAGGCCCAAATTCTCTAGGTCCTCTAGTACCCAAGGTGAAGCGCCCCCACCCCAAGCTGGAGTTCATTAGGAAAGAACGGGTGCTGCAAAGCAAATATGCCTGAGGATGGTACAATCATGCCTGTGTGTCTGAATGTAGCATCCAGGCAAGTGCAGGCCTTAAAATTCAAAACTTTTGGCCCTGGAGTTGCCAGTTTATAGTCCATGGAAAATGCAGGTAATCCTAGCATGTGCAGAGCACTGCAACAAAACTCGGTGTGCTTTAGCCAACGTGGGCCTTGCACAGTGTAATTTATTCATAATAAGCATAGAACAACAGAGGCATGTTTTACTTAACCACTTCAGCCCCAGAAGATTTAACCCCCTTCCTGACCAGAGCACTTTTTGCGATTCGGCAATGCGTCGCTTTAACTTAATTGCGCAGTCGTGCGACGTTGTACCCAAACAAAATTGATGTCCTTTTTTTCCCACAAATAGAGCTTTCTTTTGGTGGTATTTGATTGCTTCTGTGGTTTTTATTTTTTGTGCTATAAACAAAAAAAGAGCTACAATTTTGAAAAAAAACGCAATATTTTTTATTTTTTGCTATAATAAATATCCCCCAAAAATATATAAAAAAACTTTTTTTCCTCAGTTTAGGCCAATATGTATTCTTCTACATATTTTTGGTAAAAAAATCGCAATAAGCGTATATTGATTGGTTTGCACAAAATGTATAGCGTCTACAAAATAGGGGATAGTTTTATGGCATTTTTATTTTTATTTTAGTAGTAATGGTGGCGATCTGTGATTTTTATCGGGACTGCGACATTATGGCGGACACATCGGACATTTTTGACACTATTTTGGGACCATTGTACAGCGATCGATGCTATAATAATGCATTGATTACTGTGTAATTGACACAGGCAGTGAAGGGGTTAACCACTAGGGGGCAGTGAATGAGTTAAGTGTGTCTTAGGGAGTGATTCTAACTGTTAGGGGGCTGGACTTCAACACACAGGACAGTGATCACAGCTCTCGATTAGAGAGAGCTATGATCAATGTCCTGTCACTAGGCAGAACGGGGAAATGCTTTGTTTACAAAAGCATCTCCCCGTTCTTCCTCTCCATGACACGATCGTGGCACCAGGCGGACATCGAGTCCACAGGACCCACAGTCATGGAGACCACGGTGGGCGAGCGCCCACGACACCGCTTCTTAAAGGGGACGTACCTGTACGCCCTTTTGCCTACCAGCGCCATTCTGCCGACGTACATCGGCGTGCCCTGCTCAGCAAGCAGTTAAAATGTGGACCTTCAGTCATTTTTTCAACTTTCCATCTATTAAATCTTCTGCCCTTGTTGTTCTAACTTTGGGTAGTAAAACATTTTTTTTTCTGCCAGTAAATACCTTATACAGCCCACTTCCTGTTTCTTGTCTGGTCATTAGCCTAGGCTTATGACATCATGCACAGATCTCTCTCTCACTCTCATGAGAGTTTGTCAGGAAGTGACGGGGTGAGTCATAAGAGGGCAAGTGAGAGCTGCAGAGCTCGAGGGGTGCCTCTGTGTGTCTGCGTAAATCCAGGAAGTGAACAGGCAGCAGCTTCAGCTGCCCACAGTTAAAATGGATGCAGCCAGGGGGGCGTGTCCGGATGTGAGCCGAGAAGGACGTGCCACTGTGGAGCTCCGCACATCCTGATACTATCCACTACCATCCTCTGCACTGACCGACTTGGTGAGCCTCCAAATCAGCCCTGTGGGTCCCTGGGCATCCCCTGCCTCAATCGCAGCCTGTATTTTGGATTGTGCCGGCCACTAGTGTTATCATCTGGCCCGTGGCCGGCTCCACACAGCCGGGACCCGCCGCCATCTTGCGTCCTACAAGTCAGCATACATCCCCCACACTTGAGCGCCGCGATACGCAGGACGAGCGGCGGCCCCACCATCATCCATCTAGGGCAGCTTCTCCAGAGGGGGTGGACCGGGAGTGAGCCATCGGAGGGCCGCCTGAGGACCCCCAGGGACGGGATCTACACGCCGCGGTCCGCCGCCATCTTGCGGCCTACGGGACAGCCAGCATCCTCCATGCCATCTACTGCCATCCTTTAAACCAACGAACCTGGTGAGCCTCCAAATCTGCCCCATGGGTCCCTAGGCGCCCTCTGCCTCGATCGCGGCCTAAATTGTGGATCCCGACCGGCCGATGGTGTTGTCATCCGGCCCGCTCCACACAACCGCCATCTTGCGGCCTACGGGACAGCCAGTATCTTCCACGCCATCTACTGCCATCCTCTACACCAATTGCCCTGGTGAGCCTCCAGGTCTGCCCCATAGTTCCCTGGGCACCCCCTGCCTCGATCGCGGCCTAAATTGTGGATCCCGGCCGGCCGCTGGTGTTGTCATCTGACCCGCTCCACACAACCAGGACCCGCAGCCATCTTGCGGCCTACGGGACTGCCTCCATCCTCTGTGCTAGAGTGCCTCAGCGGCCCCATCTCCATCTCCACAGGGTGACTTCTTTGGAGGGGGTAGTCCGGAAGTGTGCCATTGGGGAGCTGCCTGAGGATCCTAGGGGATAGACTCCCCTTACCTGCAGCCCATCTTGGGGCCTACAAAACCAGCAGCATCCTCCCAGGTTGGGCACTGTGATACGACCATACTCTCCTCCCTCCCTCCTGCCCAACTCCCTGGGTGAAAAAGACTAACTCATACTGCGGCTGGAGGGGTAGATGATCCGTGAGAGGGGGTGGACACGTCCCGCTGGAGATTTACCACCCGTCGGCACATTCGCATCCTCCATCCTACTCCGAGGACCCTGATAACTACACGCAGGCCCCCCCAAAAAAAACAAAACAAAACCTCCTTCATTGCGGGGCGGACCTCGGATGGGTCACCCTAGAACCCGCTACTCAAAATCTGGTCCGAAGACCTCTCGTACCCCCCCACCGGCGACCGTCTCCTCTACGAGGCGGCCCGCTACTGTGATGGCGGCGCATACACAGGCAGTTGCGGAGCCTGGGGCCGCGGTGGCTCCCACGGGAGCGGAGATCCTGGCAGCCATTACAGCGTGCAAAGAAACTCTGACAACCAAGATCGACTTCCTGACCATAGATGTTGGTCTCATTCGTCAGGACATGGACAAATTCAGGTCCCGCATTGCGGAGGTGGAGGACAGAGTCTCTACAGTGGAGGATACAGTCCGGGCAGATTCCAGGGAGGTGAGGGCCCTGCAGCTCCAAGTGAAAGCGCTCCAGGAGCGTGCTATAGACACAGAGAACCGCCTCAGGCGAAATAACATCCGCATACTTGGATTACCCGAGAGAGCTGAGGGATCCAGACCAGCTGAGTTTACTGAACAATTACTGTCCACCCTGTTCGGCCTGGGTGATCTGCCTCCCACCTTCGTAGTGGAAAGAGCCCACAGGGTCCCGCCGCTCCCTCCAAGACCAGGGGCCCCTCCTCGCCCCTTCCTGCTGCGGCTGTTAAATTACCGCGATCGGGATCGCATCCTGGCAGCGGCACGTACCATGCCTGAAATCAAATTTGAAAATACCAAACTGCTCTTTTTCCCGGATTTCTCTCAGGAAGTACAGCAACGCCGCAAGTCCTTTACTGATGTGAGACGCCGGCTCCGGGAGAAGGGAATACGCTTTGGTTTATTATATCCCAGCAGGTTGCGGATCACAGATGGTGACAACACGCGTTTCTTCGACACCCCGGAGGCTGCTATGACATGGCTGGATACCCGCTAACAACATACGACTAGGGAACCATGGTTGACTGCAACATGCTGGGAGCAGCTAAGTATCACACCTCCCCCGAACAGGACTACCTCCTGTCCCATGTTGACTCGCAGTATTACTCACTATCCAACCCTAGGTCTTTCCTCTCTGCTCTAGTCCATCATTACCCCAATTGGCTGTTCAATGTCCATCGTTGCATAGACTACCGCCCACTTCTCCTGTCTGAGGAGCTCCAGCAGCAACCACAGATTTATTTACTTTTTTTCCCCCTTTCTTTTTCTTTTATTGAATGTGCTACTGTCTGGAACCGGCTTCCCCTACCGAAGAGCTTCCACAAGTGTTGAAATACAACACTGAACTGTTGCTAATTAAAGTCTAAAGGTTTACTGTTTTTGAGTTTTTGGGTATAGGCCCCATCTGATCACCCCCCAGGTTTTAGGGATGTCATCAGATGAGGGCAGGTTTGACACCTCGGTGTCATCACGGGTATTGTTTCTTAGTTATGTATGCATTCATGTTCGTTTGTCTATTTGGTCTTTCATGAGCCATAATTCCACCCGGTACAGGCTCCCTGGGTCCTTGCTGCTCCTGAGCTGTGCACGCGCACCTGCTTCATCCCTCCTTTCTTTCCCCGTCAGACCTCTGCACAATGACAGGACGTGATGCCCCCACCTTCAGTGCGCTGTCCTGGAATGTCCGAGGGCTCAATTCCAAATTTAAGAGAGCAGTGCTCTTCAAATACCTCAAATTACATTCCCCGCATATGGTAATTCTACAGGAAATGCACCTTATGGGCAGCAAACTATTGGCGCTGAAAAAGCCATGGATCCAGAGAGCCTTCCACGCCTCCTATTCCACATATGCCAGAGGGGTCACAATCCTGATCAGTAAATCCTTCCCATGTGTGATGGAACATGTTCACACTGACCCCCAGGGTAAATATGTACTTATAGTGTTCACTGTCTGGGGTGTCCGATATATTGTGGTAGGCATTTACATCCCCCCTCCTTTTTCCTCCTCCACCTTATACACCATAATAGAGAAAATCACTCCATACTGCCCTGCCAGACTGTTACTCATGGGCGATTTCAACGCCATTTTGGCCCCAGACCTGGACAGACCTACCCCCCCCAAACAATTCTCTACTGACTTGCTCTCATGGGCAGAGGTGCTAGGTGTAACTGAGGTGTGGAGATGGAAACATCCCACGTCCAGAGCATACTCCTGTTTCTCCAATACGCATAAAACTTCCTCCCGCATCGACCTCGCCTTTGCCAACCCGACTATGCTGACAGATGTGTTAGACGCCTCATACTTGCCCAGCGGACTCTCAGATCACTGCCCCCTACTCCTTACAGTTCGCTCCCCGTCCTCCCGTTCCTCGCCCCTTTGGCGCCTAGGAACCCATTGGATCTCCCATGCCGACCTGGCAGATACTATTCCACCACGCCTAGCGGAATACTGGGATCTTAATACGGGGTCCTCCTCCACAGCGGTGACCTGGGATGCCTTTAAGGCCTTTACCAGAGGGCAATATATCTCTTCTATTGCTGGGATCCGGAGGGAGCAGGCAGCTATCACTATTGCCCTACAAACAGCTGCACGGCTTCAATCAGACGCCTATGCAGCTGACCCTACTGACACACACTTTGACTCCCTCAATGCGGCGAAACGTGACTTACACCTCCACCTCACCGAGGTTACTAGACTACACCTTTACCGAAACAAACAACGGTTCTTTGAACAAGGAGACCGTAATGGTCGCCTACTAGCGATGCTGGCACAACATGACAAACCCCTGACGGTGGTCCCTAGTGTGGTGTCCCCTTTGGGAGAATCGGCCTCCTCCCTGCCGGACATACTGGAGGCCTTCCGCCAGTACTACAGTGCTCTCTATACCTCGGTGCTACCCTCGGACTTCCGGCCACAGGACCTTGCACCCTGGTTGGACCTCTTGGCTCTTGGCTGGCTGTCTGACGGGGAAAGAGAGTCCCTGGTGGGGCCGATTGCCCCGGAGGAGGTACTGAAGGCGATCGGGTCCTTCCCTGTGGGAAAGTCTCCGGGCCCAGATGGACTACCCATTGAGTTCTACAAGACTCATGGGGACCTGCTGGCCCCCAAATTGGCACAGCTTTATTCCCAATGTTTGGCTGATGGTGCCCTCCCGGCTTCCATGGGTCATGCCCATGTCATTCTTATCCATAAAGCGTCTAAAGACCCCACGTCCTGCGCCTCCTACAGGCCAATCGCCCTACTTAACACAGACTTTAAGATCCTCACCAAATTGCTAACCACGAGACTACAGCCCCTACTACCATCTATCATTGAGACTGACCAGACTGGTTTCATGGCCAATAGAGCGACAGACGTAAACTTGAGGCGCCTGTTCACCAACATACACACGCAACATCTCAATGAGGGATCTAGGGTGGTGGCCTCCCTAGACATCGAGAAGGCCTTCGACACGATCGAGTGGCCTTTTCTCTGGGAGGTCCTCCGCAGGATGGGGTTTCCCCTGCTCTTCATTAAATGGATGGAGGTCCTTTACCGTGACCCCACCTCGGCCATTAAGCTGGGAGGGGGCCTGTCACGGTCCTTCCATCTGTCCAGGGGCACGCGGCAGGGCTGCCCTATCTCTCCAGCCTTATTTGCCATCGCGATGGAGCCACTTGCAGAGGCCCTTCGCACCTCTCCTCACGTTAAGGGGCTGCGGGTTGGCTGGCTGGAGGAGAGGGTCGCCCTGTACGCAGACGACCTCCTACTCTTCCTTAATGATGCGGGTCCATCACTCGAGGGAGCCCTGCAGGTCCCCAACTCCTTTTCCTCTGTCACGGGCCTCAGAGTCAACTGGACAAAATCTCTCCTGTTCCCCATCGACCCTGCGGCCCGTGACACAGCTCCCACTGACATCCCTCTTCAATGGGTCGAGAATTTTAAATATCTAGGGGTGGTGGTCTCCAGGCGGGCTTCTGACTACTTACCATTAAATTTGTCCCCGGTAGTTCAGGAGACTCAGAAACGGCTGAAGTCATGGGAATCGTTGCCTCTTTCAATATTGGGACGCATAAATTTGTTTAAAATGAAAATACTCCCCAAATTCACGTACTTATTTCGCCACTCTCCACAGTGGATCCCTAAATCTTTTTTCATACATCTGCATCGCCTCCTCGCCTCTTTCATATGGGGATCCCAATCCCCTAGATACAGCTGGACCACACTGATACGCCCGACCTCCCAGGGTGGCTTGGCATGTCCGGATCTACACAAGTACTATCTAGCTGCCCAGCTGGTCACAGCTGCTTGGTGGTTCAATCCGGACATCTCCAACCCAGCTACCCAGGTCGAGGCGGCAGTGTTGGGATCCCTAGAGGCACTCAAATTTTTGCTCTTTCGAGGCCCTCGGGCCCCCTATCCACTGACACCCTCCATGCGCACCACGCTGCGTGCATGGGGGGCAGGTCTCAAAATTGAAAAATACCCTCAACAGGCAATCTCGCCCAATGCTCCCCTTTGGCTAAATCTAACCCTGAAGCACATCTATAAACTACCCGAGCCCCATGTCTGGACCAAATTTAACATAAAAACGGTGACACAGATTGTTTCCAATCAATCCCTAGTACCGCTCTCCAAACTGAACACCGATTTTAATATACCGCAGTCCTATTTTTTCAGATTCCTTCAACTCTCCCATGCCTTTGGCTGCCAATTCTCCAGCTCCCCTCCTCAACTAGTCCAATCTTCACTGGAAGGCCTTCTTCGGTCGGATTGTACAAAAAAACCCACTTCTCAATTATATTCACACCTGACTATCACCTCCCTCCCGACATTGGAAAAGCTAAGATCTAAATGGTCCCGTGACATCCCCGATTTTGACAGTGATGACTGGGATGATGTATGGGATTTCCCATTTAGCTCCCTGGTCTCTCTGAGAGATCGCCTGATCCAATTCAAAATAGTCCATCGGGCATATTTCACTCCTCATAGACTACACAAAATGAACCCTGACTCCCCTCCCGAATGTTGGAGATGTGGTGGAACTCCTGGGGACTTCACCCACATCTTCTGGACCTGTCCGGCAATTGTCGGCTACTGGCGGGAGATATTAGACTTTATCACACAAATCACCTCTGTGCCACTACAACCATCAATGTCAATCTGCATACTAGGCCTGACTGAACAACTAATTCCTACGGTGGCAGGACGCACACTGGTGGGATTGCTCCTGTTCTATGCCCGTAAAGCCATCGCCCTTAGTTGGCGCAAATCAACCCCCCCTCCTCTTTCTCTGTGGAAACAATTAATTAACAATAGCTTACCTCTGTATAAAGACACATATGACAACAGAGGCTGTCCCAACAAATACAGCAAAGTCTGGTCTAAATGGCTGGCAGATCCCTCCACTGCTTCGGAGACCTCTCAGTAGATCCCAATCACGAAATAACCCCCAAGCGGGTGCCAGGTGTACATAATGAATGTATAATATGATACCATATCATGTACAAATATGCATAGCATCATCTAGCGACCCAGTGAACTGTGCCGGTATAACCATTATCATACTAATGTATTTCATGCCAGATATCTACATATGATGCGGTGATAGCGTGACTCCTACATATAAGACCAATGTATGTTTGAATGTTTGTTCTCTCTTTGTTTTTTCTCTTTGAAAATCAATAAAAAGATTTAAAAAAAAAAAAAAAATGGATGCAGCCAGACTTAGTGGGGGGAGATTTATGCAGCATTTTTGGCAATTACAGAATTGCAGAATATATAAAATAATATGCAAAGTGGTTGGAGGGTAGCTTCAGAATGGCAAAGACATTTTTATTACAAATTATGTGAGCAGACTGCAGTTTCAATTTAACATTATGGTAACTAAAAAAAAAATTTCAATCTGGGAACTAAGACAGCTTATAATTCATGAGCCTCCAATTGGAAAAATGCTTTAGGTGATTGTAAGCGTATTAGTGCACTTGTAACAAAAATGATTGAGTACCTGTTCGCCCTGGTAATTGAACATCTGGCCCAAGCCATGAGATCAAACCCTAACATACAGGGCATACAGACCCCCTCATCCCATTGTAAACTCTCCTTATACACAGACAGACAATCTTCTCCTTTATGTAACCCAACCTCACATTAGTATACCCTCGATACTGGCAGAGATAGACAGATTTGGTTGTTTTAGTAATTACAAATTAAACATCTCTAAAACGGAGGCCCTAAACCTTTCTCTATCACAGGCTACACTCTCCTCCCTCCAATCCAACTTTTCATTTCAATGGCGACCCAACTCTATCTCTTATCTAGGCATAACCATACCAAAACAAACCTCAGACATATATCCCCTGAATTTTAGCCCCCTACTCCAAAAACTCAGACACCTGAAGGAGGAGCGGATGGACTTGCCTTTGTCCTGGGTAGGACGTATTAACACATTAAAAATGGATATACTCCCCAAGCTCCTATACTTATTTCAGGCCCTACCCATCGCCCTTCCTTCTGCGTTTTTCCGCACCCTTCGATATATGGCTATCCGATTTGTGTGGAGGGGTAGCAACCCGAGGCTGAAACATAAACTTTTATGCTCGCCTATTACAAAAGGTGGGCTAGGCCTACCTGACTTTGAGCTATATCAGTTATATCCCGTATCCTTGAGTGGTTCCCTCGCCCTATGACCAAAGCCGCCATGTTCGTGGAACAAGACCTATCTACATATGATCTGCAAGCGCTTCTTTGGGGCTACGATCAGTCGTACAAATCACTTTCAACATTGTCCCCCCTTACTAGGGACGCCCTGGCGATCTGGTACTGTAGGGGAGAAAACTACTCATTATCATCTGAACCTAGCCCCCTTACCCCTCTGTTTGATAATCCAAATTTTCCGGAAGGCCACTCAACCCATTCTATAGACAACTATAACAGAGACTTCTGGCCCAGAGCACTACAATTTGTCGACAACACTCTAGGCACATTCATATTTACCCTAACAGACGTTACTTCCAAGGTGACATGGCTCACTCGTGGACACCTGAATTCTTATTGCAAGAAACTCCACGAATCTAAACGAATTCATAGGCCCCTGACCAGGTTCGAACAACTGTGCATACTCTCTGAGACTCCACGACACACCTTATCGCTGATATATAAACTAATCCTAGACTATACTCACGGAGCCCTACCTAACTATGCTAAAAAATGGTCAGCGGAGGTTGGGAAAGAGATAACTGAGGCAGAGTGGAGTAAAGCTTTTCTTTTCACGCATAAGACATCCATTTCGAGCTATACGCAGGAAAAAACTATAAACTCTTATCAAGGTGGTATCGGGTTCCAACAACCCTCAAGGTCATGTTCCCGTCTAACTCAGATACGTGCTGGAGATGCAACTCAATGAAAGGTACATACATCCATATCTGGTGGGAATGTGACGTACTTCTCCCATTTTGGACACAAATCTTCCAGATCTATACAGAAATTTATGACAAACCTCTAGCGCCATCACCCTCCATTGCCCTCCTCTCCATACTACCTGGGGCCATCAAGTCACAAGTGTGTATGTTTCTTTGTGTTTTTTTTTCAACAGAGATTGGCTTATTAACATTCTGCTAAAACTTTGTGTATTAGTACAGCTTGGAACTTAAATAAGGGGGTACACCACAAAAGTTTATCCTGGAAATATGAATGTTAGTGCAACTAAAAAAAGTATCTTGGACAGTCCTCAATGCTTTGAATGCAAAAATGCTTTTCTTCTAAAAAGAATGGTAAAATTATTTACAACTGAAATAAAGCCTATTTTTAAAAATGTGTTTGTTTTATAGGGCTTGCACATGAGCGGTGGTGTTATCATTAACACAAGTACAGCCAATGGGTAAATGCAAAAAATAGAAAGCACCGCCATATACACAAGTACAGCAGTGCACAGCCATTCATGTCAATGGGAGACTGTATACTACACCTGGGATTCCAGGGCGGAGAAAATACACTGGCAATTATATTGAAAGCACTCACCTGCCTATGTGCAAGAGGCACTAGAGAAGCAAATAAATTATTCTCTCTTGTTGCATTTTGTTAACAGCTTTTACATTTTTGCAGGCCTTTGAAATTATGAAGGTTACACATGGGCAAGGCCATTCTTTGACTCGGGATTTAACACAACTGATCCAGGATTGTGAGATTGGTTTGAGACAAACATAAGTCAACTTAACTACAATCAGCATCTACTATCGTCTTCAACAGTCACAATGGTTGTGTCAATCTTTCACTGTTTTTTAAGTTTTTATGAAAGAAAAATATGTAATAAAATTACAGCATTTTGTTTTCAAACCATGTTGAGTCTCTTTTAGTGTTAGATGCCAGAACAATTGCAGCTATTAGAAAATGGTAAGTGATGCTGCGCCACGGAGTTTATAAAACAGAAGACTGAGGTGAAATGAGTGAAAAGAATGTTTGGTAGTCCTGGAGTAAGGAATTGCTGCCTCTACATATTACTACCACCTAAGTGGAGTTCGGAAAGTTAAGGATTAACTGCACCAGGCAGTACATATAACACTTTCAGTACACCCCCTTTTTTTCACTGCAACTCTGCATGAGGCAGAGGGTGCAACACAGAAGCGCTTATTATTCCATTTAAATTATTACTTTTTTCTTCTATATGGGACTCTGCAGTAAGTGCAGTTTTCCAACAATCTTTTTAATATATTCTGAAGGTTTCACAAAATGTGCTTCTAATTTAATTTAATTGCAGCTATTGTCCCTTGATGTGCAAATAGATATAACATCATTGTAACATTTTCTCTATTAAATGTAACTAAAACCATAAAGAATAGTATTTGTACATATTGTAAAGGTTGGCCAAAACATAAATAGAGGAAACCTTTTCATTTGAGCTTAGAAGTTTGATAAGCTTTCACAATCTCTTCAATCAAATATTCATACACTTTAATGGTAATATAAATGAATCAGCCATAACATTATGTTATAAAATAGGCCCTCCTTTTGCCTCCAAAGCAGCCCTGACCCATTGAGGCATGGACTCCACTAGACCTCTGAAGATATGCTGTGGAATCTTGCACACGAGTGGTGGTGCTATCATAAACACATGTACAATGTATGGGGAAATGCAAAAAATAGAAAGCAGCGCCATATAACCAAGCAGGGTACAGCCATTCATGTCAATGGGAGGCTGTACACTGCACCTGGGCACCCTGGGCAGAGGAAATACACAGTTATGTTGAATGTGCTTACCTGCCCATGTGCAAGAGGCACTACAGAAACAAAGAAATTATCCTTGCTTGTTGCATGTGAATAAACACTTATCATTTTGCAGATTTAACACAACTCTTGCACATGCTGCCTCTCATATAATTTTCTATTAATACCCACAATGGGCGAAAACAAGTCATTACATCTATACATGCAGTCATTGAAAACATAAGACATAGTATGAACATAGGTAACCACTACCAGTTAAACTGTATGTGCTTTACTATGGAGGGTTTGAGGAAACATCCATAGAATGTATCAAATTGTGCAGAAAAGTGAACAACCAAGGAAAAAAGTAAAAAATAGAAAAAACAGTGACCAGTATGTAATTCCCTTCTGTCTATGGGTTAAGTAAGATACGAAAAGTAACAAAGAAAGTTAAGAAAAGAAATAGGGCAAAAGTGTAAGGAAAAAAGGGCATGGAAATTAAGGGGGGACAAATAAAAAAAAGGGATTGGGAAGGGGGTGGGAAGGGCGGGGAGTAGTGAGAGAGAGATAGTATGGCGTTGGATTAAGGCCAATGCACGCTAATTGGGCTCCAGTGCCTAAGAGTACCATCATGTTCCCAGGAGGGCCATACCTTCCGCAGAGACGAAAAACTGGTAGCAAAGTCTCCAAGTCTTAGAGTGCCTCTCCTGCTGGTTTTGGGCAGTGAGCACTAGGTCTTCCATTTTCTTAACATCTTCCACCTTACGAAGCCATTCAGCAATGGTCGGCGGTGGTAGTTTCTTCTAATGGAGCGGGATGCAGGACTTTACAGCATTCAGAAGGTGGGGAACGGTGGATTTTTCATACCGTTTGACTAAAATCGTGGAGAGATGTAGCAGGAAAAAGGCTGGATCACCAGGAATCTTCTATGTCCGTGAATTTTTGGGTGATTTCTTTAACTGTCGTCCAGAAGTGGGTAAATTTAGGGCATGACCAAAATATGTGGAGCAATATTCCTCTGTCCCCCTGGCATCTCCAACAGCGATCAGTAGTGGCAGTATAGTATTTGTGTAAAAGGTGGGGGGTAAGTTACCACCTTGTTAACAATTTATAGTTGGTCTCTTGGATTTTTGTGAAAATCTGAGAATACATTGTACCTGAGCCGGGGTAAACATACATTTCAAATTTTTCTCCCATTTGTTCAAGAACCATAGGGGTGGTTGTCCATCTGGGCTGTTCAGGAGGACATATGCTTTAGAGAGAACTTGTGGCAGGATGCCCTTGTCAGAGCAGTAGAGTTCAAAGGTGTTCAGGGGACGGTTAAATCCCTGAGGGTTGGGTAGACTAGTGAGAAAGTGGCGTAGTTGGACTGCTGTCCAAAAAGACAGCTCCTCTATGGAGGGCCAGCCTCCACCCATAAGAAAGTGGAAAGCCTGAACCCATCCTATTTAGCGAAGGGTCCAAAACATTTGGGCCTCCATACCAGGGGAAAACCGTGAGGCAACCCTGTATTTTGACCTGGGAGCATATGCGGAGCGTCGTGCCCACTAGTGGGTGTGACTTTAAAGAGGGCGGCAGTTGGGCATAGCACCACAGCTCTCTTGTCAGTGCAAATTCAGTTTGGGCCTATTCTAGTTGTGTCCACCGTTTAAGGCATCAATGACGACACCAGTCTATAATTCTACCAAGGTGAGCCGCCTGGTAGTATTTACAAATGTTGGGAAGGGCTAGGCCACCGTATTGCTTGGGTAAAGATAATAAATGATGAGTGAGACAAGGTTTTTTGTTAGCCCAGATGAACTTAATAAAAAGGGAGTGGACCTGCCTAAGGTAGGTAAGGGGAATCTTAATTGGCAAGGCTTGAAATAGATTTTTTGGCAACATTTTTAGTAGATTACATCTGCCGAACCAAGAGTGAAGGCCCTTGTGCCAAGTGTCTAACAGGAGGCGAGTTCTAGTCAGCAGCGGGGGGAAGTTCAAACATACGGGATATGTCCGCCGGTATGTAAGTACCTGGATATTTTGAAGTCATTCATTTAAAGTTAAAACTAGATTGCAATCATATTTGTGTTGGAGATGCAACTCAATGAAAGGTACTTATATCCATATCTGGTGGGAATGTGATGTGCTTCTACCATTTTGGACACAGATCTTCCAAATTTACTCAGAGATCTATGACAAACCTCTAATGCCTTCTCCTACCATTGCCCTCCTCTCCATTCTACCCGGGACCATAAAGTCACAAAAAAATAGTTTATTAAAGTTTTTCATTAGCGCTGGGAGGCAACTCATACCCAGGCACTGGAAAACCGCTACGCCCCCTTCTCTAATGGAGTGGGTCAGTGAAGTAAACAACATTATGCTAATGGAAGAAATGCAGGCCAATGTTTTGGACAAACAAGCTAAATTTTCATATATCTGGAGTGTATGGAGGCATTACTCCACTTCAGACAAACTCAAACAAAGACTTATGGGGAAGAATTCCTCCTAAGCGTCACAAATGGCCTTTCCGTAAAACTTTGGTCAGGTTCCACTGTTACATTTATAGACTGAGGTTCGCTGTCTCCCCATCCCCCCCCCCCCCCCTGTCCTTCTACAAACTATTCTATTATTTTCTTCCTCTCCGACTTCCTTTTATTCTTAACCTCTCGTTCCATGTCTCCTACGATCTCTCATAGATGCAATCTACTCTATAAGTTTGCCCTCCCTCAGTGGGGGATTACTTTAGTTCTTTACCCTCTACATGTTAAAATTTATTGCACTTTATTTTAGATAATATATTTGACAGTTACTTGTCTCAGTTTTTCTACTCATTTTCCCTGAGTCCGAGGTTGCAGAAGGTTCCCAATGGGGCTCCCTGGACCGGGGTATATAACTCCTACGAGTCAACTGTCACACATGTATGGGTTTCATACAAAGATATATTTTAAGTAATCATTGTCCGATCACTTGATTGGACTATTCTGACTTTTGTATTTTTATATCTTGGTATACCAGGAGACCTGATGTCAGGTTACTGGCATTGTTCATACTTTTCCTTTGTTACTTTGTCTTATATATTTGTTGAAAAATGTAATAAAAATTGAACCATAAAACTAGATTGCAAGGCTGATAAGAGGGTGGGGGGTATCTCCAGTCCTATGGCTTCTGATTTATTAAAGTTTATCTTCAAATTGGAGAGAGCTATATATGTCGAACTCTCTGAGGAGGTTAGGGAGTGATATGGTAGGGTTCGCCAGAGATAAAGCGAAGAACAGGGGGGACAACAGGCACCCCTGTCTCTTTCCGCTTGTAATAGGGAAGGGAGCTGAGAGCACTCCATTAGATTTAACCTGCGCTGTGGGGTTTGAGTATAGTTTGGAATCCATTTAATCATAGTATCTCCTAAGCCGATATGGCGTAGGACCAAGAACATATATTGCCAGTTTACGCGGTTGAACGCCTTTTCTGCGTCGGTACTCAGAAAGACACAAGGAGTGTTGTTTGATGTGGCTATGTGTAGCAGACTGAGGACCTTGGTCGTCTTCTCTCTTGCTTCCCTGCTAGGGACAAAACCCACCTGGTCCAGGTGGACTAAGTCCTGTAGGTGGTTAGCTAGACGAGTCGCAAGAATTTTGGTAAACAATTTAGGGTCGACGTTCAGGAGGGAGATGGGCCTGTAGCTGCCACATGAGGTTGTATCTTTGCTTTCCTTAGGGATGATGCTTATGTGTGCTCGCAGAGTGTGTCTAGGGAGTACCAAGTCCTCTCCAAGGGAGTTAAATGGGTTTAGCATAAATGGGCCTAAGATTGGGAGAAGAGTCTGATAGTATTGAAGGGTGAATCCTTCCGGGCCTGGGGCTTTACCTGGTTTAACTGAGCTAATGGCGTGTTCCAGCTCTTCTAAAGTTATTGGCGTGTTCAGTTCTTCCCGGATCTCCGGCGAGAAAGAAGGGAGCTGGGAGGAAATATTATATTCATCTATCTGATTTTGGCAGGACGGCGTTGAATTTAAGCTGTAGAGGGAAGAATAGAAGTCCCGGAAGACTTGGGAGATCTGTGTGCACATAGTATCTTTTTGAACTCCGGAGGAGAATATGTGAGGTATGTTCGAGCGTAGTTTGTGCTCTCTGATGGATTTAGCCAGGGTCTTCCCACATTTGTTTCCGGGCTCATAAGTTATTTTGCGACATATTTGCAGTGCCGCTTTAGTCCTATAGCGCAGTATTTTGTTAATCTGGGTACGGAGAGATGTAAGTTCAGTATCTAAGGTCGGGGATGGGGCATGTTTGTGCTGGGCTTCGACAAAATGGAGTTTGGTACGTAGTACCGCCAACTGTCTGTTCCTTTCTTCCTTGATCCGGGAGCCATGTTCAATGAGCAGTCCCCGGATCAAAGCCTTATGGGGTTCCCATATTATCCCCGGGTCACATTCTGGAGTATTGTTCGTCCGAAAGAAGGTCAACTCTCTATTCACCTCCTCCAGCACCTCTGGGACCTGTATGAGGCTTTCATTCAGCCTCCAAAATTGAGACATGGGGGAAGAGATGTCTGAGAATGCATAGGTCAAAGAAATGGGGGCATGGTCAGACCAGGTTATGGATCCAATGGAGGTTTCATGTACAGCATGTAGTTGATTATGTGGAATCAGGAAATAATCGATTCTCGTGTACATCTTGTGGGGGGCAGAGTAGAATGAGTAATCTCTGTCTCCCGAATGTTGTAGTCGCCATACATCAATCAGTCGGGCCCTATAAATGGATCGTGTAAGTCACTTGTGGGAGCCAGCAGGGACAGAGGAAGAGCCCGAGGGTGCATCTACAGAGGGGATCAAGGTGATATTGAAGTCACCTCTCAGGATCGACTGACCCTCCTGAAAATCCAATAGTTTGTTTAAAATATGAAGGGCAAAGATATCCTGGTGATCGTTAGGCGCGTAATCCATTGCCAGCGTCATAGGAACTCCACAATTGAGGCCTATAAGGAAGGCAAATCGTCCTTCTGTGTCCAATAAGGAGGCACGGTAGGTCCACAGGAGTGTACCAAATACCAGGATAGAGACACCCCTAGACTTATGCCGCATACACACAAGCGGACTTTTCGACCGGACTGGTCCGTCGGACCGAGTCCAGCGGACAATTCGACTGTGTGTGGGCTTCATCAGACCTGCAGCGGACTTTTTTGGTTGAAAATCTGACGGACTTTAGATTTGGAACATTTTTCAAATCTTTACGTCGGAACTCCGCCGGACCCAGTTCCTATCGAAAAGTCCGCTTGCCTGTATGCTATTCCGACGGACAAAAAACAACGCTAGGGCAGCTATTGGCTACTGGCTATCAACTTCCTTATTTTAGTCCGGTCATACGTCATCACGTACGAATCCGTCGGACTTTGGTGTGATCGTGTGTAGGCAAGTCCGTTCGTTGGGAAAGTCTGTTGGAAGTCCGCCGAAAGTCCGTCGGATAGTCTGTCGGACCAGTCTGGTCGAAAAGTCTGCTCGTGCGTATGCGGCATTAGTGGACTTGTTAGTAGAGTGATAGGCCAGAGGGTAAAATCTGTTTCTGAGTATGGGCAATCTGTCATCTCTGAAATGGGTTTCTTGTATGAATACTATATCAGCATGGGAGCGTTTCAGATAATTTAATAGCATTCTTCTCTTCTCCGGTATATTAAGGCCCTTTGCATTTAGGGAGATAATCTTTAGGTTATCCATCGCTAACTATAGGGGAAAACAGGAAAAAGAAATGGGGGTGAAGGGGGGAGGAAGCAGACTATGGTGGAAAGGAGTAGAGGGTGAGGAAAAGAGGAAGTGAAGCAAGGGGCGGCACACAGTCCGCCAATCACTCCTCCTCACCAAACTAGGATTGACAAATACAAATTTGCTAAAACACACACCCCGGTTGTATCCAGTGAAGTGTGTGAAGGCCTATGTGAGGGAGTGGTGGGAGAAGGCTTCCGGAGAGCATTCCCAACCCACTCCAGGCCACCCCAGCCCTGGTAATAAAACATATATCAGAACAAACTTACAGCAACAAAAACGAAAGAAAAGATAATGCGGTATTCTATAGAAGGTCGCCAATGTCCGCATCTCACCCCCCTTAAAAGAAAGGGGGAAGAAGAGTACTCCGCTGAGGGCAGGAGGCAGAAACCACACAAACCCCAGCACCCGTGTTGCCCAGAGGTGACACGGACCTCTGCAGGCCCTCCTCACAAAAGTAATCAGTGGATACTTAACAGGGCATAACAAGGTAGAACTAAAATTAATTCTTTTGCATTGAAACAGGTATCACAGGAGAGCCCTGTGTGGAGGGTTTTCCAATGTGGAAGAATCCAACAGAACGCTATGCAATTTCCCCCCCTTCATCACATTTATAGCAGGTGACATGGGCAGTCTTGGATCTCAGAGGGTAGGAGCATTATGATGATGGGGTATTCCCGGTCATGGAGAGCCATGGTCGGGAAGGCGCGCATACCCCCGAAAGATATTACACAGGGGGCAGGGCCTCTGCCTGCACCAACTGGGTATAACCATGTCCCCCCATGTCCCCACCCGCCAAACCATTAGGTATATTATCAGTTTCCCCCCCTCCATCAGATTTCAGGATTAGTCGTCCATTTGCATTTAAATCTAACATATCACATGCATGACCCTGGGTTAAACCTAGGATCAAACCTAAGGAAAGAAAAAAAAAGGTTTGTCATCATTGTTGAAAATATAGCTGCAGTAAACATGAAGTCCTTGCAGCCCAAAACATTAGGGCACTAAGACCTCCCAGTGACTTGTTGTGTAACGGCAATAAGTGGTGAGTTAGTTAGAACCGGATGGTGGCACCAGGGATCCTAAAATAGTTCTCCAGGCAGGGATGGGGGGGAAATAGGGTACATCTTTTGTGTGACAGAAGAAACAACAGGGGGTCACACCTCGGTAAGACAGTAGGGGTGAGCTATATACAATCTCCTCAGAGTGTACCTCCTGGGGGCAGAGATGCAGTCATTGTAACAGTACCTCTGCACTTAGTAGGGCGGCAGTTACGTTGCTGAACATTAGTAGTGCAATGGGAAGTACTTGTTATGCCGCGTACACACGGTCGGACTTTTCGTCTACAAAAGTCCGACAGCCTGTCCGACAGACTTCCGGCAGACTTTCGGCGGACTTGCAGCAGACTTTCTAACGAACGGACTTGCCTACACACGACCACACAAAAGTCCGACGGATTCGTACGTGATGACGTACACCGGACTAAAATAAGGAAGTTCATAGCCAGTAGCCAATAGCTGCCCTAGCATGGGTTTTTGTCCGTCGGACTAGCACACAGACGAGCGGATTTCGGGGTCCGTCGTAGTTACGACGTAAAGATTTGAAGCATGTTTCAAATCTAAAGTCCGTCGGATTTGAGGCTGAAAAAGTCTGCTGAAAGTCCGGAGAAGCCCACACACGATCGGATTACCAGCCAGCTTTAGTCCATCGGCGTCCGTTGGACTTTTGTAGACGAAAAGTCCGACCGTGTGTACGCGGCATTAGGAAAGTAGACCTGGCAGTCTACGACTCATGTGGACCCTCCGGGGAGATCACCCTGGAACATCTCCTGGATCTCTGTGGGTGAGGTTGAGAGCTTCTCCATTGAAGTGCTGGTCCCGCTTGGCCTGTGAGCAGTGGGAGGAACTGCAGCCAATTTGGGACCGGTATGGGGTCAGATTCCATGAACTGGAAGAAAGCAGAGAGGTCGCCGGGTGCTCGGAGGGTATAAGAGCATTGGTTCCTTCAGAAAGTAACTGAGAAGGTGTAGCCCCAGCGGGCGGGCTAACTCAAGGACCAGGCGGAGTAAGGAGCCCCTGTGGAGAGTGGCCCGAGAAAGGTCCGGCAGGATTTTCACCATTGTCCCATTGAAGTCGACGTCTCCAGCCTCCCACGCTTTTTGGACGATGCTTTGTGGGTGAAATGGTGGACCATGCAAACCACATCCCACGGGTGATTAGGATACGCTGGACAGGGGCCCAAGGCCCTGTGGATTCGGTTCAGCTCCAGGTATGCAGGGAGGGGGTCATCCGATAACCTCCGGAAGATTTCCAAAGCGGACGCTGCTAAGTCTTCTGGTCCCATCGCTTCCGGAAGACCCCAGAGCCACAAATTATTTTGCCGACTCCTGTCTTCCAAATCCTCCATATGGAGTTGCAGGGTGACCGCTGAGTCTATGTGGTCATCCTGGAGGTATTCCAGGAATGTCACCTGCTGTTCCATGGCCGCCAGAGTAGTCTCCCCTGTGGTTATCCGAGTGGTGAGGGAGTGCAGATTCTGCTTACCTCCTGCAGGACTTTGCGATGTTGCTCCTCCAGATGGCCAATCAGGGATTCAATGTCCGCCTTGGTCGGGAGAACATGGAGAAGTGCCTGCAGCTCCGTGTCAACTCGCATGTGCGGGTTTATGGCAGGAGTCTGGGAACCCAACTGGAAGGCTTCTGGAGTATTCGAGCAGGAGTCAGAGTCCACGGAGATAGCAGGAGAGGCAGGGTGAGTCTGTGGACTCTCGTTGCCAGCTGCATGGCTCCGCCATCTTGGATTCGGGTAGGCCGTCTGAAGGTTCGTGAAATAACTGGATATTTCCCCTTCAGTTATAGCGGGTGTAACTGCCTTGTTTCCCCCCACTGCCATCGTCTTCTTAGTGGATGGCATGCCGCATCAATAGTAGTGAATTAGGCCAGGGTGTGTGGGACAGGGTCGGGAGCTCAGCAGTCAAACATCCTCATTCAGCCATGTCCAAGCCATGCCCCCTCAGTCTTACTTTCTACAGACAAACTCTGCATCTCATTTTCCAAAATTCCTACAGTTGCCTGTGTATAATTGCTAAGTGCTATATTACATTAAGCTCGTTTGGCTTTACTTCTCCTGGGGATCACAGGAATGCAGTTCGTTCTGCACTCCTGTGACCAGTTTTCAACAGACAGCGGGCTGAAGTCACAGAGCCTGAGCCGGCTGCTCCACAACCCAGTGCTCCAGTGAGCAGTGAGGGGGCAGAGCAGAGAGCTGGTGACAGACAGTCACCAGCTCTCTGCTCATGAAGCTTTGAAAACCGAGCGATCTGCAGTGTTGGAACACTTGGTTCTCAGTGTTAGAGCCGGCGGGGGGACAGATGCAGAATCAGACCGATGCTGCATCCACCTAGGTACTGTAAGTATAAATCTGCAAAACCCCAAACCCCATACTTCTCTTTTAAGTACATTAAATTGTTCACTGTGATTTATCACTTAAGATATATCACTAGTGTTTTACAGGCAAAAAAGGTTAGGTGAGGTTTACACCATTCAGGGTTCTTTCAGTTGTGAAGATTTTGGTTTATTTTGGCAGAATCATGTTTAAATCATACATTGTAGACTTCTTTTCTGTTCCCCTGTCTGTCTCTTCTGTTCACTAATTGATGCAACATTTTTTTTTAGTCATTCTCAAAGCATCACTATCAACCTCCCTTTTAAAGCAATTGAAGTGTAGTAAAAACATACAAAGTGAAATAACACATAGAAACAAGTCAGAAATGATGATCTTTAGTCATAGGTACATTTGAATGCTAATCTCATTTTAAACAAGCTCTGTCATTTTTGTCACCAGGATATTGAAGTAAAATCCACTGCTAGAATGTTTCTTTTCATAAATTTAGACCAATGTGTATACTGCTACATTTCTTTGGTGAAAATAACCCAAATCAGTGTATATTATTTAGTCTGTAGGAAAATTATAGAGTCTAAATTATGGTATATACTCTATATCTGAAAATCGATCAATCCTTATGTACTGACGGCCTGATCTCGTTTCTTGAGACCCGAAAAATGCCAGGACAGTACAAATAACCCAAATGACCCCCCCTTTTTTTTTTCTTACAGTGACCACAGCAATACAGTGTTACCATAGTAACTCTGTACTAATCTGGGGAGATGAAACAGGATTTTTTTCACACTATGATTGCTTAACCACCTAAGGACCGGGCCTGATTTTCAGAATCGGTGTTTTTTTTTTTTTTGCTAGAAAATTACTTAGAACCCCCAAACATTATATATTTATTTCAAATACCCTAGAGAATAAAATGGCAGTCGTTGCAATACTCTCTGTCACACCATATTTGCGCAGTGATCTTACAAGCGCACTTTTTTTGGAAAAAAATACACTTTTTTGAATTAAAAAATAAAAAAACAATAAAGTTAGCCTGATTTTTTTATATTGTGAAGGATAATGTTACGCCAAGTAAATTGATACCCAACATGTCACGCTTCAAAATTGCGCCTGCTCGTGGAATGGTGACAAAATTTTACCCTTAAAAATCTCCATAGGCGATGTTTCAAATTTTCTACAGGTTACTAGTTTTGAGTTACAGAGGTCTAGGGCTAGAATTATTGCTCTCCCTCTAACGATCGCGGCGAAGTGTGGTTTCAACACCGTTTTCATATGCAGGCGCGACTTATATATGTGTTCGCTTCTGCGTGCGAGCTCAGTGGGACGGTACGCTTTCATTTTTTTTTCTAATTTATTTTACTTTTTATTTTTTATTTTGACATTGTCCTTTTACATCCCTTGTAATAGAAAAAAAGCATGACAGGACCTGTCAAATATGAGACCGTGGGTCAAAAAGACCACAGATCTCAAATTTACACTAAAATGCAATAAAAATAAAAAATGTAATTTGAAAAAATAATAAATTCCCTTTAAGAGCATTGGGCGGAAGTGATGTTTGATGTCGTTTCCGCCATCCAATGCTATGGAGCCCAGCGGGGGCCATCTTCCACTCACTCGGCATCCAGGCTCAGAGGAGAGCGGACGTGAACTACCACAGAGACCAAGTTTATCTGAAAGCGGACCGCCCGTTGAAGAAGAGGATACTGGGGTTATGGCAGCTAGCATAGCTTCTGCCATAACAACAATATTCCTTTTCAAACTGCCGACGTATAACAACGGCGGGCGGTCCGCAAGTGGTTAAAACTGAATTTTACCATTATAAGCAACCATTTTTTCTGAATTAAAACTATTCATTCAGTGTTTACTATTCTGATTAGCTGTGATTGGCCACAGCTAATCACAAGGCACAGCTAGGCTGTGATTGGCCCTGGTCTGTACCATGTGATCACTGGCCAATCACAGAGCTCATAACAATAGTACACAATGAAAGGCATGAATTGATGCCTTCCATTGTGTACAATTGTCATGTAATCTGCTGTGATTGGCCACAGCAATCACATGGCACTGGCAGGGGCCTGCTACAGTAATCTGTCATCAGCTGTGTCCGGTGGACACAGCGCGTGACAAATCATGCCAAGCATGGCTCGATCCCAGGGGGCCGGGTGGGAAGGGACCAAAGTTTCTGAGCTTTCGAATCGGAACATTTAAGCTGGGTACACACACTCAGTTAAACCCAGTGGCCTGAACAAGAAAAACTGACAGATTGTTGTACCAGCACAAGCGATGCTTGTGTGGTATGGTTGGTGCGGCAATCTCCCTCACTGTGTTATTGTATTCTGACTGAGTGACTGTCCCCCTCTTCCCCACCAAAACACACTGTTCAGTGCTCACAGGTTGGATGCTGGTTTTCTAGCATGCCTGTTTAACAGAAGCCAGTCGTGAGAACAGAGAGCTGTACACCTGGGCTGAAAGTCGGCAGCTTCCTGCTGAACCAGCTGATTTCTGTCAATTTTCAGCCTTAATAGGCTTAATACTTTTCAATTAATTGGTAACACCTGTGCTCAAATATGTAATTATATAATTAGCTATTCACGTGGTAGCAGCACGATACATAGAATCATTCAGATACAGGTCAGAAGCTTTAGTTAGTTTCTCATGAAACACCAAAATGGGAGAAAATGTGATCTCAGTTATTTGGACACTGCTATAACAGTTGTTGCTGCCAAACAGGCTTGTTTGATTGACTTTCTGGTGGACAATTGTGCTTTCACCTGATATTTATCATTATCGAACACAGTACATGGACCCCCCCCCAAGACTTATGGGTGCCTTTATTTTTAAAAAAAATATGGTTTCACAATAAACAATTTGCCCATCATTATAGAAACTGTCATAGTCCTAATCTTATGATCACTATATAAATAACACAAAACACAATTTGGTTAGTTTGCTTAAGGCAAATACACTGTTCCCTTTGCAAGAGAACTTTCTTTTAGCTTACTGAACTAGATGAATTTCTGCTGATCTCCATCATCCATTCATGTGCAAGCAAAAATACTTTATTTTATTTTCCTTGCAGATGATGGTATTCTTTGCAAAATGAATTTTCACTGCATTCAGTAAGCTACAGATAAATTTCCTTACAAAATGAACAGCCTATTTGTATTTAGTAAATCGACCCCCATGAATCAAGTGTTCGTTTTAAAAGCCAATTAATGTTAATGAGAATAAAAATGTAAGTTCCTCCCCTTATGTTGACAGATCTGTTTTATAGATAATGGCACAAAATCAGTATTCCTTCAATGCTGTAACTGTTTGAATGGCCCTATATTGATATGATATGGTTTTTCATTGCCGAGTGCCCACTGTTAATAGTATTTTTAGGTGCTAAAAACATATTACAAATTAAGTGTGTACCCACATTTCCCTGAGCCCTTACTTTAAGCAGATCATTAAGATGACTATACTATTTAACCCTTAACTTCACCCTAATCCATAGACCTTTACTCAACACCTAAAATCAGTATTTGAACCTTTTTTGCCTTCCTCTAGATTAACTGTGGGTATAGGATTGTGTATATGGGATTGTATGATTATTTTTTTTCCCCTTTTATTGGTTGAACTAGATGAACTTGTGTCTTTTTTTAACGAGAATATGTAACCTTAAAACATAAATTAATAAACCCCCACCATAACTTTATTCCCTAGCTTTAAAGCCCAAACACTATCCAAATAAACATTTTTTACCTTGTAAAGCAAGTTATACTCACCTAAGTCTGCCATCTGGGTCAGTTTCCAGGTGCAGAGGACCAGAAATCCAATTCTGTAGATGTTGATGTTCAATGTGCTGACATCAATGGAGACTCCTCTTCTGGACCCTGAGAGAACTCTGCCGTTGAATAGACAGACAATAGGAGATGTCTTTGCCATGTGTGCAGTGATATACAGTGCATCCGGAAAGTATTCACATCGCTTCACTTTTTCCACATTTTGTTATGTAACATCCTTTTTTCCAAAATGGATTAAATTAATTATTTGCCTCAAAATTCTACAAACAATACCCCATAATGACAACGTAAAATAATTTTGTTTGAAAGCACCTTTGGCACCAATTACAGCCTCAAGTCTTTTTGTGTATGATGCTACAAGCTTGGAACACATATTTTTGGGCAGTTTCTCCCATTCTTATTTGCAGGACCTCTAAATTCCATCATTTTCTTTTTTTTTTAACTCGAAAAAGCTCCATCCCTTTCAGATCTCTCCAGAGATGTTCAATCATGTTCAAGTTTGGGCTCTGGCTGGGCCACTCAAGGACATTCACAGAGTTGTCTTGTAGCCACTCCTTTGTTATCTTGGCTGTGTGCTTAGGATCGTTGTCCTTTTGGAAGATGAACCTTGGCCCCAGTCTGAGATCCAGAGCGCTGTGGAGCAGGTTTTCATCAAGAGTGTCTCTGTACATTGCTGCATTCATCTTTCACTCAATCCTGACTAGTCTCCCCACAGCATGACGCTGCCACCACCATGCTTCACTGTAAGGATGGTATTGGCCAGGTGATGAGCAGTGCCTGCTTTCCTCCAGATATGAAGCTTGCCATTCAGGCCAAAGAGTTCAATCTTTGTTTCATCAGACCAGAGAATTTTGTTTCTCATTGTCTGAGAGTCCTTTCTTTTGGCAAACTCCAGACAGACTGTGTCAGGGACCAGTGTGACCAGAAATGTGTGATCTGCGATAGAGTGAACCAAACGCATGTAAAGTATAAATTATTTATTAAAGGATAAGTAATAAATAAAAGTAAATGCACCTCTAATATGTCAAACAATAAAATAAACCAGCAACCAACCATGGTGACACACAATAACTATCCAAACCAAACATATATACAGGTGTAAGATACAATCATAATCGTAAAAAAGCCAGGGTCATACACAGGAAATCAAGCAGATAGAGCTGGGAGCAAGACAGGACAGGGAGAGGGTAACAGGAGACAGGGAGAGCAGGCGGAAGGCATCAGGCTGCAGGGCAGGGGTCCAGGAACGGATACAGGGTTCAGGGTCACAGGATACAGGAACACAGGCTAGCAAAACACAGGTCAGGGCACGAGGAAACAATACCAAGGCAATGTGTACAAGCATCTGCCGGGTATAAGTACACCTCCTGCAATCAGTCTCAGGTGATGCCTGACTGCAGGAGATGATGTCAGCTCCAGATTGCTGGGAGACACCCGCTGGTGGACACTGGAACTGTGGCCCCTAGATCTTGGAGTGACAGCGCCACCAGCAGGTGAAACCTTTCCTGACAGGCTGTCATGTGCCTTTTACTTCGGAAGTGGCTTCCGTCTGTCCACTCTATCATACAGGCCTGATTGGTGAAGTGCTGCAGAGATGGTTGTTCTTCTGGAAGGTTCTCCTCTCTCCACAGAGAAATGCTGGAGCTCTGTCAGAGTGACCATCAGGTTCTTGGTCACTTCCCTGACTAATGCCCTTCTCCCTCAATTGCTCAGTTTGGCCAGGCGGCCCACTCTAGGAAGAGTCCTGGTGGTTCCAAAGTACTTCTTGCATGGATTATGGATGATGGAGGTCACTGTGCTCATTGGGACCTTCAATGCTGCAGAAATGTTTCTGTACCCTCCACCAGATATGTGCCTGAATACAATCCTGTCTTGGAAGACAGACTATTCCTTGGACTTCATGGCTTGGTTTGTGCTCTGACATGCACTGTTAACTGTGGGACCTTATATAGACAGGTGGTGCCTTTCCAAATCACAGGTAGACTCCAATCAAGTTGTAGAAATATCTCAAGGGTGATCAGTGGGAACAGGATATACCTTAGCTTAGTTTTGAGTGTCATGACAAAGGCAGTGAATGTAATTTTTTTTTTTTATTACATTTTCAAAGATTTCAAACAAACTTCTTTCACGTTGTCATTATGGGGTATTGTATGTAAAATTTTGAGGAAAATAATGAATTTAATCCATTTTGGAGTAAGGCTGTAACATAACAAAATGTGGAAAAAGTGAAACTCTGTGAATACTTTCTGGATGCGCTGTAAGGCTCCTTCCTCCTTTAAGCAGAAGAAGAGTCCGTCCAAGAATCTCGCATGGATTTAGGTGAGTAAAAGGGGCAATTTGGTAATTTTTTTCCATGCCAGGAATTAGTTGGGGGTAAAGGGGAGTATGGAACAAAAACAATTCCCTGTCCTCAGTCATCCAAAAAAGGTTTAAAGGGTAACTCCACTTTCCTGGGAAAAACAATTGGCAAATAAAAACATTTTATATAGCGTGTTTAATTGCGACACAAGTCATATTGTAATTGTTATTAAAAATGACCTTTCCCTTTTAATCTACAGCGCTGCAATCTTCTGTAAAATACAATGTAATTACCTGGAGGAGTTCTGTATGCAAATATACAAATCTGATTTTGAGCATCCCTTGCAACTAAAATGTAATTTTTGGTGAGATACACTGAAAGGGAAATCATGTCTAAAGGTATGCAGACCCTGCAGTTTGCCTCATTAGTGCTCTGAAGGTGCAGCAGCTGCTTGATAATTATAAAACAAAAGGTAAGAATCTGCAAAAAAGTTTGTTAAAATCCTTGCAATGTACATAGATAAGCCAGAGGGGAATGTTTTTTTTTTCTCAACAAAAGTGGAGGTACTCTTTAAGCATTGGAATAAAAAATAATGCAAACTGTTTATCTTGTTTTATAAATGCACAATCTTGACAACAAAATTTTCAATATACTTAATGCATTATTTGAAGATAATAGTATAAAACATGACTATAACATAGTAAAGAATATTTGAAAAACTATTTCAGAAGACTGAACACGTTCTAAGAATCTGTTACCCATTTAAAAGGACTGTATGTTACGTTTACTTGACTCTCTATTATCTATTACAGTTTTTTATCAACATAACTAAATCAAGTAAAATGATCTGAAGAAATATTAAGTAATATTAATAAATTACATTATGTCCTTTTCATTTCAATTTTTTTTTCTTTTTGCAAACACAAACACAGACCCACTTTCTCCCATCCTTGTGGATTTACAGAACTTAGCAAATCTTGTATTAACCATTCTATTGCAAATAAAAGCAACAAAGACAGTGTACAAACCAGGTATCATGAGAATTTTCTTTTTTTTTTTAATTTTTTTCCACATATTCAGTAAATTATATATTACAGGACCTTTGGGAGACAACTTCAGCTTTAAGAAGCCAACATATACTATGTAGTAGTCATACATTATTCATAAGATCTTATCACAGTAACACCATGGGATCAGAGAGAGAACTGACCAACAAATTCATACTTATAAACACAGCTGGGAAGGTATTTCTAGAAAAAAAAAACGCTAGCAGTAAATGGTATTTTTCCAAAATTGAAGGGTTATTCTACAAGATTTTTTTTTTTTTTAATAACAGTAGAGGTCATCTAAAATGTCAATGCTTTTGAGTCATCCCCGCCTATTTTTTTATTATGCTCTCAAAATGTATTTTTATTAAAACATTTTTTTTAATAATATGTACTGTATATTTGTAATGCTCTCCTATGCTTTACTATTGTATTTAGGACTTGTATTTAGGGAAAGCAACAGTGTAATTGTGAGTTTACGGCATCCCTCATTAAATATTTAAGCAATATACATGGATTTTAAAGGCCAGGAAATACATAAAATGTATTTTTTACTGTATCAAGTGTAACAGGTTTCAGTATAAAACCTGCATCAAATTATTTTCAATATTCTTTTAAAACTTGTTGCATACAACATAAATAAGCACAATAATTACATTACATGGAAAGTTCTCCTTTTACAAAATATTAAAGACAGATATATTTTTGGGTACCCAACATTGTCTATTTAATGCAAATAGCTTATCTAGTTTACTGTATCTTAAAGTAGAACTATAGGCAAAAATTTTTTTTCAGTTTTGAACAATGTTGGAGGGTTATGATCACTGTCAGAGCACTGCACCCGGAGCCCACCCAGTTGTGTGACATTAGCAAATTAATATTCGCTAATGCCTTCCTGTTTCTCCTCCCAGCCTGAGACCCGACTGGCCAAGAGTCCTAAGACCTGACTGACCGCGGGTCCTAAGTCCTGATTGGCCCTGAGGAGAAGCGACCGCCGGGTCTCGGGAGGAGACGCAGGTGGGAGGCCGCTACCTGGATGGGGTAAATGCAGGGGCTGGCGGGGGGCCTGATGGGTGACATAAATCAAATGCGGAAATCAAGCGATGGGGGAAGCAGTGATCGAGCGTGCACCGGGGAGTTGTTTGGTTGGCTGGCTGGGGAGGCCACGGGCCGCCCCCCAAAGAAGATTGAGCACCAGCCGCCACTGCTTGGCACTGTAATCACCTCTTACCACTAGTAGAAGCAGTTCATGTGCCTTCACAACCAGACTGGCGGCCTACTTATACTGCTTTTCAAAGATCATGCTCAGTGACCAGGTCTCAGTCTTTGCCAAAAGATGAAATTGAAGGGGAAAGCAGTGAGGAGGAACAGATAACAATAATTATAATACTCTTAATTTTACAGACTTTAGTCCACAGGAGAAGTATATGGTATTGAGGCTGACACTGTGCCCAGAGGTGACAAATATTTTTACCCTATACATACTAGAAGCACAGCAGTGGATATGTTCCAGAGCATTGTGAAAGGGGAACATTTTGCTTTAAAAGAGAGGACCTCCACTGTTTCCACACCCAGCAGGGATAATCTAAGAAAATCCGAATGACAAGCCTTGTATAATTTAAAATGTCATGACGATATAGTAATTTTGGAAGCCGATAAGGATAGAGCAGTGGTTGTCCTCACTGCTAGCGACTACAGAACAGTAGTCCTCCACCAATTAAATGATGCTTCTACATATCAAATCTTAAAGGCAGGCCCCATTTCGTTTTAAACAGTAGTTATCATATCTGCTGGATATGGGTAAAGAAATGGGTGTCTTAACCCCTAGGGTGGCTGATCATTGGTGGAATACCCAGTTGTTCCGGTGTTCCACCATCTCCCAAAAATACATAAAGAGTAATTGAAAAAGTGCTAGATGTCACAGAGTTCACGCTAACCTGCCCCACATCCCTAGTTACAGTACATTGAAAAAATCAAGTTTCCTCTAAGTGGGACTTTTAGACAGGGGCAGATAGCACAATGAGGTATGAAAACGATATGTAAAAAGTATATAAGATTTTATTAAGAAACATTTGTTTAAAATAATGAGCACGTATGAACAATACACACATCAAAAATCACAATTATATTCAATTATATTCTGGACAAGACTAGTCATACAATAATAGTTCAAAAAGGACAGCTGGTAATCGCAAAGATCTGTTGGGTTGATAGTGGACACAACAGAAAAAAACCCAACGTTTCAAAATTGCTATTTCTTCATCAGGGGTGTATGCAATTCTGTCGCAGAATGTACAAATGTCTGCAATTTAAACAAATGAACACAAATTACATGCGTAATATTGGTTATACAAAAAATACAATTTTAAACAGTAGGTACGTGTATAATCACACCATACTTGACATGTAAGTGTTTCGGAAACTGACCGTGCAAACTGTGTGGTTCTTGAGTTCGTTTCCTATCCAGAATTTGTCATTTAAAAACAGAATGTGTTGCAGCTGTCAGCCTGCGAGGCCCCCGGCCCGGCGGGGTAGATCAATGCACCAACACAGGTGGGTAGGTCCAACGGCAGCAGAAAAAAGAATAGAGTCCCACACAAAGGACAACCCAGGTTGGCCCTCCGAGGTATACCCCTCACTGTAAAAGTATGGAAAAAAGAAGAAAAGAAAAAAAACAGAGAGGTGGAGTCTGTTACATTGGTTCATAGGACTGGCACCCACCATAACTCCACCCAGCAAAGAATATATATAATTAGGTATGCATGCATACATGCACACGCATGCATACACATATGCATATATGTAGTCATCAAGGGGGGAAGGGGAAAGAAGACCCCTTGGTCCCCGTTTGCATACATATTGCTATCCCCGATAGGGGAAGCATTTAACAAAAAAAACAAAAAAAAAACCCTTACATACAGAGTGATAAAGCCCTGCATCTAGGCAATTTTAATAGTGAGTAACTGGTTATATTAATGGTATATACCTTGCCGGGAGGAGATCAAGTGGAAGGAAGGGACAGAAGCAGAAACCAACGGATGAGGACCTGCTTGTGGGTAGCTCTGCAGACAAATGAGTCAGGGAACTTTGGTAACGCCCGAGAGATGAATCTATAGTAACAAGCAAAAGACAGGGTATCAAAAAAAGGGGCAACCATAATTAACAGTCATTGGAGCGCATAGGGCATGAAGCCTGGGCGCCTCCTTAGGTCATGAAAAATGTGAGAAGTAACAAGGTTCGAAAGCAAAAAATGTTACCTGGTGAGTCTGAGAGCACAATGATGCAGGTCCTGACTTGTGTCCACCCTCGCAGCGAACAGACATCAGCTGGAGGGTGGAGGGTTTTAAAAAGCACAAGTGACTGGCGATAGCCAATCACTTTGTGCATACGCTCGGAGGGGCGGGGCTAGCCGGGGCGTCCCCCGAGACGGCGGCGCGCAGACGACGCCTCTCAGCACACCAGGGGGCGTGGATGGTGACGCACTGCTCAGGGAAGATGCAGTGACGTCAAGCCCTGAGATCCCATGAGTGGCAGGGGAAGCCTGAGTGCGCCGGTTGTGCCACCGCGGGAGGACGACGCACAAAACATAGATCACGTGACCCGGGATGAAGCCGGGCAAGTGATATCATGTCAACAGAAGGCCGCCCATGCCAACCGGCAGTGGACAGCCCCCGTGCGCCGAGTGTGGAACTCGAGCCGCCGTGGGCCTAATGTGTCAATGCATAGACACCCCGCCGCACAGACAGGCCGGTCAAACGGCACACCAACCTGAGGGGACATCACTACACAGGCATGCCCCAGAGTGAAAGAAGGAGCAGCATAATTAATGACAAACAACAATATATATATGTTTTCTAAACACAATAATAAACTAAAATATAATTTACATCATGATGGTGATATTAACATTATTATCGATGCACATCCTAGCCTAAATAGACAGTATGTATATACATTCTAAGCAGTGCAATAGACTGAAATATAATTCACATCATGATGGGGGTGATTACATTAACAGTGCTGGTCATGGCCTAGATAAACATATGTGGTTGCTGGAAGCAAAAGACAAAGTGAATAATGATTATAGGACCTGAAATAAATACATATTATATACATTTATCAACCAATACTGTTAAATGTACAAACATGAACAAAAATACATAAAGGTGAGACCCCTATCAAAAGCTGTCTCATAGTTGCAGGCATAGACTCACTTTTTGAAAAACTAGGAGAATCGGTAGACTAATACTTACAATTGTTAGTCACTAGGTTACCAGAATACATGAAGGACACAGCCTCAGTATTAGCTTATGTTTAAAACATCCGATGGCAGAAAGAATTTTTTACTTTGGATGTTAAGTCTTTATATTCCTGCATCCCACATAATCTGGCATTGGAGGCCCTGAAACACCATCTTTTGCTTTATAGAACATATGATTCAGCATTGAGGGAGAGCCTTGTGATGACAATAACCTTCCTATTGGAACATCATTTTTTTTATTTTTGATCAGGTTTCTTTTTTTACAGTGTAGAGGTGCATCTATGGGTGCCAAGTTTTCACCTTCATCAGCCAACCTGTACATGTGCTGTTGGGAAGAGCTTTTCTTGCTCTCACATCTTAACCCATTTGCAGATGATATAATATGTTATGGCAGGTACATAGACGACCTGATACTCATTTGGAACAACACAGAAACGGCTTTGTCATCTTTGTCATCTTTTGTCTCCTATGTTAATAACAATCACTTGAACTTTTCATATGAATGTGGGTCCAAGAGTATTAATTTTTGGACATCACACTTATAGTTGATGATGTTACAGGATTGGTGTGGCAATTCCCTTCTCCTTACTTCCAGCTGTCACCCTTCAGTACTGTACAATCTGTACCAGTGGGAGAATTCATCAGGGCCAAAAGGAATTGTTCCACACCTGAATCTTTCTTATGAGAGTGTCAGAATATTTCAGTTAGTCTTAAAGATTGTGGGTACAAAAATTGGTACATAGAGCCAAAAAATATAGCCTCTAGTTGACACAGGGCAGCCCTTATTAATGAAAATGCCGGACAAACACTGGAGAGAATGGGGCTAGACCTGTCACCTTTGTTACAATGTTTTCTAGAGAATACAAACAATGAATATTATTAAAAAGTATCTACCAGTATTATCTGTAGACAAAGATCTTTCACCAGTTCTCTCCAGTGGATGTAGGTTCTCCAGCTGGCATTTCAATACCATAGGGCGGGGGTCAGCAACCAGACTATTGCAAGCTACCCATCGACCACTAGCTGGTAATGGGTAGCTCGCAAAGACATCCCTGACTTGTGCGCTGGCACATGCTCAGCCTATCCTAGCCTGCAGAGGCAGCCCCCACCCCTTGCATACATGTGACTGTGGGGAAAGCCTCTGCAATAGCTCAAGGGGGTTCAGGCTCCTCTATGAACATGCCCAAGCTCTTTCCCTGAGTCCAGTGTGTAATAAGATCATCCCCACTGCCCCGCCTCCTCATTGATCCATCCAAGGGAGGGACAAGAGTGGAAGGCTGGCAAGGATCAGTGCCAGAACATGTAGATAGACCACAGCAGCTTCCTTGTGCTGCTCTGCTTCTGGTAACAACTTCTGTACCTTCCTGACTCCACAGTACATACTCTTCTGAACCCCCAATACCATGCCATCCTGGCCCTAAATACCATACTCTTCTGAACCCCCGAATACCATGCCCTCCTGACCGCCCAACACCACACTCTTCTGAACCCCCTAATACCATGCTCTCCTGACACCCCAGCCCTCCTGATCCCCCAGTACCATACCCTCTAGATCCCCCCAGTGCCATTCCCTCCTGACCCCCCAATACCATGTCCTCTTGACACCTCAGCCCTCTTGATCCCTCAGTACCATACCCTCCTGACCCCCAGTATCATGCCTTCCTGATCCCCCAGTACTATTCCCTCTTGGATCCCAATACCATACCTTCCTGAGCCCCCAAGTTCCATGCCCTCCTGACCCCATAAATACCATACCCTCCTGACCCCCCTGTACTCTGCTCTTCTAAACCCCCAGTACCATGTTCTCCTGACCCCCTAGTACCGTGTCCTTCTGATCCCCTGTCCTCTGCCCTTATAATCCCTATACATTGATTTTCAAACTGCAGACCTCTGTATACTTATCTTCATCCTACTGACCTCTGCACACCACCCTATATCCCACTGACCTCTGCACACTGCCCTAAATCCTATTGACCTCTGCACACCGCCCTAAATCCTACTGACCTCTGTACATTGCACTACATACCTGCCGTTCTCTGTACACTGCTCTACATAGTACTGACCTCTGCACACTGATCTACATACTACTGACCTCTGAACACTGCCCTACCTACTACTAACCTCTGCACACTGCCCTACCTACCGCTGACCCCTGGACACTACTTGCCAGAAATCAGAAAAGATAGCTAGGCCCTGCAACTGGTTGAGCAAATCAGCCTGCAGTACCAGATGTTCTGTTTTCATAATGGACTTTGGCATCAGCCTTGTGGGGGTGACCAATTGCTCTCCAGACATGAAAAAAATTGTGAATGAAAGTGAATGCCTAGTTTCTCACTGAAGCTAAATTTTAAGGTAGGATACATTTATATTTTCACAGTGACATTAATTTTATTGGATTTACCTAAGTTTTCTTCATGGGGGTCTTTACTTTTTATTGGGCTTGCTAGTAATTTCTTAAAAAAAAAAAAGAAAGGGTTCTACATCCTGGTGATCTTTGATCTCCTCCAGGTGGTCCAGGTAGATCTCCACCTCTCAAAGGTTTCCTATCCTGCCATAGAGAGTATTTGATCTCCCAGCTTGTTTCAGTCTGCCATCCTTTGTAATAACCTGGCTTATTGTTAAAGGCTCCTTTAGATGCGGTATGAATACCTGTCGTTATTGTGATAAACAAAATTAATGTAGCACCATAATTTCTATATTTACAGGCAAAGAATACCCAATTCAGGATTTTATCAATTGTGGCTCTAAAAATGCAGTAGAATGCAATATATGTGCACAGTCATGTTCTTATAAGTGCTTGCAATAGGTGTGTCAGAGGGTGTTCTTGGAGTTGAGGCGCAGAACAGAGAACTTGAATTACCAAGTGACTTTTTTGGGGGTAGCGCATCAAATGCTTACAACATGACAATACCTTAGTACAAGCTAGATCCAATAGCTGGTAATCTTTGAGGTGAAGTCCCAGAAAGAACTTTACCTGTATACAGTTAATTTATTCCGATATTTGTTTTAAATCTCTTTTTATTCATTTTAAAACACTTATACAAATACATATATATATATATATATAGAGACATATATAGATCTCTCTATAGTATATAATATATATATAGTTTTCCCTATATAAAAGGCCTTACAAGTGCACCTCATATAGTAGACCACCCCAATAGATTCACAGTTAGCAAAGAAATTGGGTTGATACAAAGTCCCATCTGGAAGGACTACTTTCTATCTTAAATTCTTACATCATTTTACGTATAATTCATCTCATTCCCACATCTATTATCCATTCATCCCTATACATTTAAATGAAGACTATCACAACAACAAGCAAGAAACAAAGAAACAAAAAAAAGAAAAAAAGGGGGGGATTGGGGATACGGTACCATCTATAGATAGTGTATGATAGTTGGCGAGGCCCGAAATTTTTCCCATTGTTGCCATGCTTTTTGATTTAAATTATTTAAACTCTCCTCGAAGTTAATCATTTGCTCCATTGATTGCATTTCATTCATCTCACAGACCCATCCTGTTATTGTGGGACTTTTTGCTTTTCTCCAATTTTGAGCTATTATTGCTCTAGCAGCTGTGATTATATGGCGAAGGACATCCGCCTCGATATCTTTCATTGATCCAGGAATAATAGATAGTATTGAGATACTAATACTTAGTTGTATCTCGGTTCCCGATACCAACTGATATATATTAAATATCTTAAGCCAGAAATCCTTCACCAATGGATACCAGTACCATACATATATGTCATCGTACCTTTTTCCCTAATCAAACATGTTTCCAAGTTATCTCCATTTATTTTATGTAAATCAACAGGGCTCCAATACCATCTCATCATAATTTTATAGTTTATTTCCTGATGTTTAGTCGCTATAGATAATTTGTGTATTAACTGAAATGCCTTCTTCCACTCTTGTAATAAAATTGGCCTCTCTATTTCGGTTTCCCATTTTTTCATATATGTTATTTCCTCCAAAGACCCAGAAGGGAGTAGAAGCTTATATATAATTGGCAAATTATGAGTCAGTTTCTGTTCTTGTATTAAGATTTGCTCAAAGTTAGTTAATGGTCTATTGATCAGGGAAAGTTGTAAACTTGATCTAATATATGTACAGTCTCTGACAAAAGTCTTGTTGCTTCTCTATTTTGTAGAAACTCCTGCTATTAACCTGACTTTTAATTAATCAATTGGTGTTAGAAATAGCTCCTATGAAAAGCTAAAGCCCTCCCAAATGATGTTTAATGCACTGAAATAATTTAGTTTCACTGAAAAAAGATTTATCATTTAATCAAGACAGATAGGTCAAATTTTGGCAAGACAAAAGTTTTGTCGGCTATACATAAATTGAACAACTTTCCTGAAAATCCAAAAATATGTCAGCAAATTAAGTAGTGGTGCTGTGAGATCCAAATTTAATATCTTGTATGACTTCCATGAGCTTGAAGGACAGCATCCATGCGGTTTGGCAAGGATTCATACAATTTATTGATGAAGTCATCAGGAATAGCAAAGAAAACAGCCTTGCATGCCTCCCAGAGTTTATCAATATTCTTTGGTTTCGTCTTCCATGCTTCATCTTTCATCCTACACCACATATGCTCAATGATGTTCATGTCTGGTGACTGGGTTGGCCAATCCTGGAGCATCTTGATCTTCTTTGCCTTAAGGAACTTTGATGTGGAGATGGAAGTATGCGATGGAGCACCATCCTGCTGCAAAATTTGGCCTTTTTTATGGTTGGGAATATAAGAGGTAGCTAAGATTTCTTGGTATTTTAGACTATTGATGTTGCCTTCCACCCTGCAGATCCCTCGCACACCCCCATACTGGATGTAACCCCAGACCATGATTTTGCCTCCACCAAACTTCACTGTTTTCTGGGTAAATCTCGGCTCCATGCGGGTTCCAGTAGGTCTCCTGCAATATTTGCGGCGACTGTGGTGTAATCCAACAGAAGATTCATCTGAAAAATCCACCTTCTGCCACTTTTCCAGAGTCCATCCTTTTAGCAGGCTGTAGCCCTTGGCAAATGTCACACGGTTTTTCAATTGTCTTTTGTTTAGTGCTGGCTTATGGGCACTGATTCGACCATGGAGGCCATTTCGAGACAGAATCCGACAAACTGTTCTGGTTGACACAGGGACTTTAGGTGACCAGGTCTCCTGGAGCTCTGCTGCAGTGGAAAATGGGCTGGCCTTGGATTTTCAACCCAATAAACGTTCCTCTCGAGCAGTTGTCTTGCGAGGTCGGCCTGACCTGGCCTTGTCCAAAACATCTCCAGTCTCTTCAAATCTTTTTTTTATCCTCTGAACTTGACGCTGAGACACATTAAAGCAGTGGATCTGGTCTTCAGCCTCTTGATAATCAACACTTTAGTCTCCGGGTGAATCTTAGGCATGTTTGCAGAGGTCTAGTTGCAGTTGAGAAGGTCTAGTGTACTGGTGTTTTTTATACACACCTGAGAACTAATTGATCCATTATTAGTCACAGGGGAAGCTCATATAACAAGGCGACAACAACCAAGCTGTGACTATTAGAATACTTTTTGTCAGTTTCGTTTTGCACTGAAACATTATTACAAAAGCTGTTGGGATTAAAATGACCCATTTCTTGTAACAAAATCTTGATTAGAAATATATTTTAGTGGCACTCCAGGTCAATTTGTACACAAGCGACAAGACTTTTGTCAGGGACTGTATATAATTGGCAATATTGCATCCATTTTTGTCCATGCACAAGCCCTAATTCAGCTAACCGAGAAAGCTTACCATCCACTAAGGTCTGTACTATCCTTGTGTTCTCTGACCTATTCCATTTAATAAAGTGTGTAGCTTCTAGTGCTGGTGGGAATTCGGGATTAGAAAATAGTGGGGTCATAGGCCCATCCAGTGTAGAAAGGCATTTCCTCTTCATCACTGTGTCCCATATCTTTAATGTTGATTTTACAAAAAGTGGGGTTTGATCCATGGGAGTGATTTCAGTTGTAAAGAAATAATATCTTTTTCAAGGGTTACCTATTGTTTATATTTTGCATTGTGAAACCAATCAATAATCCTAATTATAGACGCTGCACGCAGGTATATTATAAAGTCCGGAAGGGCAAGGCCTCCATTCTCTTTTGTTCTAATTAGGATTTCTCTTTTTATCCATGATGATTTTTGAGTCCAAATAAAGCTTCCTATGGCTTTACGTAGTTGTGCCATTAGGTCAATTGAAGGAACCATAGGTATTGCCTGAAATACATATAGTAATTTTGGTAATATATCAATTTTTCACTACATTAATTCTCCCCATCCATGAATAGACCACTTTATCATATCTTTGAAGTGATTTTATAACTTTTTGGATCAATGGCGAGTAATTTAACTCCTGTAATTTAGCCATATCTCTTGGGATATACATCCCTAGATATTTGATTGCTATTTCTTGCCACTTAAAGGAAAAGTTCTTTTGAAGGAGTTCCTGAACTTCATTTGGCAATGATATATTTAGGATCTCTGACTTATTATAGTTAACTTTAAAGTTGCTTACCTCTCCAAACTGTTAGAGAAATTTGGTTGTACGCAAAGCACACAGCCAAATCTCCTGTTTCTAAACATAATAGCAATTTCGTCTAATGATATAATACCAATGCATCGCACCTTTTGATCGTATCCATCCTCTGGTGTGTGCCCCATCCATCCAACAAGACAAAACACATGGTTCTTACATTCTCATCTCAGCAAGACTGGCCTTTACAGCTCTGTCTGCCTCCTTTATTCAAAAGCCCACAAAAGCAATCACAAACAGGAAGCCCTGGCCCCAACAGCCAATCGTTTCCTTCACAGGGTATGACCTCACAGGATGTAAGTGACCATATAAGGATTTAACAACAGAATACAAAACAACCAATGAACAATGACTACAGGAGTCTTATGGGTGTGTCTGAGCAGAGACAGGGTGCATGTATGTTTTTAGAAGCCACATGGCTTTCAAACATTAACCCTATCTCCAACCAGAACCCAAAAGACTCCCGTATTTCCGTCGATAGAAATCCCTATTATACATTGTTCCAGAGAACAATGTATACCTGGGATTATTCTACTGTCTTTGTGGATGAGAGATTATCGGCAGGCGTACACTCATCGGACCACAAATGTGTTGATCAGGCACACAGGGGCAACTTGAGAGTACACTCGTTAAACCGACAATGTCTTTGCAGAGCGAACACATCCCCACCAGACGATCGTTCTGTGCATCGCACAGGGGCCCTTAGCTGGCGGACATGTCCCCACTCCACAAACATTTCTCTACATCCCCAAAGAGCTTTTCACTACCAAACGGATCTCAACCAGGGTTGGCCTGCCCCAGTCAGCTATTAGAGCGGGCTGTGGTTGATCAGACACTGGGAGACTCTTATGACAACACATTAATATAAAATTTTCCACAACAGTCCCTCCTCTTGTCATATGATCCCATGTGTCCCTCGATGAATCCTGATCTTCTTAGTCCATAAAAAGTAAAACACGGCTTGACATGTAGACTCTGTTGGAGATGACGTGGTGAGCTGTAGTAGTCGCCGGTCGGTCTGGGATCCTCTGTGTCTTGTACGTGGGTTGGACTTCGGGGCATCTCATCAGGGAAGATGTGGTCATCTGCTCGGGCTCTGGTCACGCATCCAATCAGGCAACAGGAGCACCTCATCATGGCATATAGAAGGAATAGAAACAAAAACAACATGAGTATATATACCCCTACGTCCTTCACTATGATCCGCTGCAAGATAAAAATTAAATCTCCAACGATTCCCAAACCCTTACAAGGATTCCAACCTTCACTAGCTATAGCTCTGGCTTTGCCTTGTAGGGATCTAAACCTTATCCATATGGGCCTGAACTTTGTCACTACTATCCCCGATCCAGATATAACAATCTTTACTTATGAATTCCCAGAAACCCCCTTGGACTGTGGGAACTTCCTTGTAGCTTCAACCGTTACATGAAACATCCCATCCTCAATGGATGAGAAATTGTTCAAGCGTTTCATAAGCTCAAGCCCCCACCGTGTACAAGCAATTCCCTTCCAGCTGTCCCTGCCATTCTTAACTTCTCTCGCGCCATCAGATCCTCACGATCGGCCACGACATAAGATGCTGGGACGAGTTTCATCAGCACACATGAACCTCTTGCCTTACGGGAAATTACCTTATAAGCTGTAGATCCACATTAATACCAAACTACAGTTGAAGCACGCTTGTGGGCTACCTAGTTATCCCGATACCAAAGCTGGCAAGAACCAGAGCTATTGTTAAAATTATAATTAATTTTACCCTCTATAAATGTTCTGTTAAATTCTTTTGACAGGTGTCTGTTTGGCTTTTACTAGTCTGTCAAAACTCCTCACACCAATATGAATGTCACATATAGCATGTACCGCCGTCATCGCTGGGGCACTAGTACCCGACCATGTGTCCTGTTCTCTTTCTTAGCTGTTGGGATGCTTTTCATCGTTACCCTTGCCAAAATTTATTAAACAAAAAAATATAAATAAACAAAGATACTCCTCTACTCTTTTGTGGTTGATCCGCTTCTTGCAGTGGCTGGCGTGGTCTCATCCCTTAAGCTTCTTTACAATGACCCAGTCACCTGGTTGGGAAGAATGTAAACTGGTTATTGTGTCAGGGTCCGGGATGGACTTGTGAACCCTGTGGTGGACCTTTTGAAGTTCATGTTACAGTGATTGCACCCACCCCATCAGCTGAGAATGTAGGTGACAGCTAATGAGGAAAGTACAATTCTGCTTTTGGTTGACCTTCAAACAAACCTCATATGACAATAACCCAGACATCGGGACTGTGGTCACTGCATAACCTGTGCGTGGCTTATTATCCGGGGTGTAATACCTGGAACCAGTGACAAAAAGGTTCTTAGCATCTGGGATGGGAGCCTACTTCACCAGACTGCTGCTTGCTGATTCAAATTCCATCAAAGACAGTCTTGGCACAAACTTGGTTAGAATTAGAGCGGTTAGTATTGTTGGTTTGAAAATGTGTTATTCTCACCACTCTCATCCCCCCTTTTCTTCCCTCCTCATTACAAACTGGAGGAAGACATGCAGGGTTTAGAATGGAGCAGAATAAAACAGTGAAATAGCCTATGATACTTTTACCTTCTTATACACCTGTACACACACTTCCAGAAACTGGACCTGAAAAGATACTTATAAACAAAGGTTATTACTCTATCCTTCAAAGAATGGTAAACAATACAACATTCATGTACATTGGTAAATTGTCACTGACATTTCACAAAACCGATAATAACTAAACCCTCTGTAAATCTTACTTTCACGTTTTTTTGTGTTTTTTTTTCCTAAAATACAACAGCCGCGACACGCAAGAGGGCTGTCACGGGAGGTTCAAACATCTTGTTACCACATACAAACAATGAGACAAAGAAAAACATTTAGATACAAATGTGGGGGAGATATTTCATAGTTCCCAAAAACGAAAATGAAAAATAAAAACAAAAATGACCAGATGGAATGCTGCCTTCGCTCTTTTAGCGATAAAAAAAGAATACAATTTGAAAGGCACGAGAGCATTTCAAAATCTTTGCATGGACCAGCCACACAAAGTTCAAAAACAGGCCTGTGTATTTTTAATCACACAAATGCGTACTACGCATCCATCAACTCACTCAACATTACAGATTTCTGAAGCCACAGCTGAACTACTTCCAAGGTATTTTTATTCTGGGGTCTTGTACCTCCAGACATCAAAAGTACCTTCCAAAGGAATACACCTTACTGTACCCTCCGACCATATCTGCCAATCTTTAAGGGGTCTCATGTCCGGAGCCCCAGATACAGATCTCATGTGAAGTGCAGCTGTCTGACTGGTGTGGAGCCTCATTTTTTTCCTCCAACGCATGGACCAACATTACCCATGACGATTCAAATCGCTTATGACGGTCCCTGCGTCCAGGGCACCCTTGCACTAGTTTTCAGATCAGTACTGCTTAGTGACTATTTTTACAGTACTGGCACCCGGCGTTCTCCGATTATTTTACACGGCCTCCCGGTGTGCTAGCGTACTAATCCTCACATTTACATGCTCTACAACCGGTTATCGGCAGCCCTATAAATGTGTTGTCAGACAAACTACAAAGCACCATGAAATCCTCCACTATTCAAAACAATATTATGGCTTCTCTCTGTACCTAGATATTACAACAATAACATGGATGCCTCCTGTTTGCTCTCTACCCAAAACTGTATTACAGTATAAACCTTAATATAATTTAAAAATAATAATAATAATTTTGTCCTTCCAAACACAAGTCAAAAGACCCCAAGCCCCTCCCACCAACTTCCTGTTGCACACCTGAGTAGGAAGAGGGAGGGGGAGGGGAAGCCTCAAATAGCTTCATATTTTTTTCTATCAAGACATTAGAAATCTTCACTAGAAACATAAACTTCTTTAAAACAACTGGAATAAAAACCTAAATGATTCTACTGGAAATGGAATTCAGTACAAAACCAGAGATATTTCGCTGGAGACTAAAATCAGCATAAACAAAAAGACAGTTGCAGCAATCGAAAATCGGTCCACGGCAAAATGGTGAATGAAACCAGGACTACAGAAAAATGGCCGACATTAACAAATGACAAGACAAACCAGGATTTCTTAAACAATACACTATTTGACTCTGAGAGTTAGAACTCCCCCCATGTTATTACCTAGAAACCTGAGACCCCCACAGTGTGTAAACAGCTCCTATTGTGATGTCCTAACAATGCGTGGGCACTTGGATATGTGACAGGCATTTCAACTTAAAACCAATATTCAATACAGAAAACGCAATAGTTTCCTTGAAAAGTATGTAAACAGTACAAAAATAGAATTCACAAAATGGTGCCTAAAAGCCAGATTGTAGCTTAAAGCACATGGCTTTGCACACACAAATGAATACACAATGGAGCAGCTCCAGGGGGAGCTCACAGGTCTTCAAAATGGCCACCGATGCACATGGTGACCACAACGAAATGGCGCATTTTCCCGCCAAAACTGACCAAGATGGATAAACATTTCAAAGTTCACACACAAAGGAAAAGAAAATGGCCAACCGTAGTCACATGGTAGACAACAACAAGAGAACAAAAGGAAGTAGCAGCCAAAAACCATTTTCCTGCCAAAACCAAAAATGTCTCCCCAAAAACTTACACATTTGAGATACTAAATGAACGCTTAGACAAACATTTAAAAGTGTTAGAGTTACAAAAAGCACAACTTAGGAACACATGCTATCCAATGAAACAACCAAGGCACATAACCCACAATTACACGGCTGTAACATACCCTCAAACTCAGTTCACAGCTTTCACAGGAACCAAAACATTGAAAGATACAGACAGTGAATGCTTGCAATGTCTGTTCAGAACATTAGAGTTCCCTTCCCCCAGGGCGTAGACCCTTTCAATACAAAAACAACAATGCCTGCCCCTTCACTAAACTCATCTTTACAAACAGGTTCAGCTACTTACAAAACTACTCCACAGTGTCCACACACACACATTGCAGGCTGCAAATAATATCAATTCATACATTTCTATTTCAAACATCTGCATTATAAACCTGTTACACAGCATCAGGCACACACACACACACACACAGGCACAGTCTCCTTACACAAAGATTCGAAATACAAATCACACACACACACACACAGGCACACACAGGCACACACCAGACATACGATCAAACTTCCAGCATTATTTCAAAAGACGAAAAATGTGTTCTTTTTGTGAAGCAGATCCTCCCCAGCACATCTTAATGATCCGATTCTGAAGGAGGTTCTGTTCACTCCTACCTGGCTCGCCATGCTGTTAGAGAAATTTGGATGTACGCAAAGCACACAGCCAAATCTCCTGTTTCTAAACATAATAGCAATTTCGTCTAATGATATAATACCAATGCATCTCACCTTTTGATCGTATCCATCCTCTGGTGTGTGCCCCATCCATCCAACAAGACAAAACACATGGTTCTTACATTCTTATCTCAGCAAGACTGGCCTTTACAGCTCTGTCTGCCTCCTTTATTCAAAAGCCCACAAAAGCAATCACAAACAGGAAGCCCTGGCCCCAACAGCCAATCGTTTCCTTCACAGGGTATGACCTCACAGGATGTAAGTGACCATATAAGGATTTAACAACAGAATACAAAACAACCAATGAACAATGACTACAGGAGTCTTATGGGTGTGTCTGAGCAGAGACAGGGTGCATGTATGTTTTTAGAAGCCACATGGCTTTCAAACATTAACCCTGTCTCCAACCAGAACCCAAAAGACTCCCGTATTTCCGTCGATAGAAATCCCTATTATACATTGTTCCAGAGAACAATGTATACCTGGGATTATTCTACTGTCTTTGTGGATGAGAGATTATCGGCAGGCGTACACTCATCGGACCACAAATGTGTTGATCAGGCACACAGGGGCAACATGAGAGTACACTCGTTAAACCGACAATGTCTTTGCAGAGCGAACACATCCCCACCAGACGATCGTTCTGTGCATCGCACAGGGGCCCTTAGCTGGCGGACATGTCCCCACTCCACAAACATTTCTCTACATCCCCAAAGAGCTTTTCACTACCAAACGGATCTCAACCAGGGTTGGCCTGCCCCAGTCAGCTATTAGAGCGGGCTGTGGTTGATCAGACACTGGGAGACTCTTATGACAACACATTAATATAAAATTTTCCACAACAAAACCTTTTAAATTCATGTGTAAGATTAGGTAGTGTCGTTATCGGATTGGTGATATATAATAATAAATTGTCCGCATATACTGACATTTTATATCCTTTTCCTTTGACCTTAATACCTTGAATATCGCTATTATTGCATATAGCTGTAGTAAGATATTCTATTACTATCACATATAGCAAGGGGGACAGGGGATAACCTTGTCGGGTACCATTTGATATTTGCACATATTCCGAGAGTATACCATTTGTGCGTATTTTCGATCTGGGGTTGGAATATAAGGCTATAATCCTATGTAACATCCAAGGGCCAACCTCGAGTTGATTTTGGGCTTCTCCCAGGAAACACTAGCCCACCCTATCAAATGCCTTCTCAACGTCAACTGATAAAAGGCATGATGGAATAGCATTTCTCTGGGCATATTCCATTAATGTGCAAGTTTTTATTATGTTGTCCCTTGCCTCCCGACCCATCATAAAGCCAACTTGATCTAGGCTAATATGCATGGGTAAGATAGATGTCAGCCTATTCGCAATAATTTTAGAGAACAGACGCAGGTCTATATTTGTGAGGGAAATTGGTCGGAAGTTACTGCATATCGTATGATCCTTATCAGATTTAGGGATAAGTGCAATGTGTGCTTCCATACTCTGTGCAGCAAAGATTTGAGAGGCAGATATAGAGTTATACATCCTACTAAGGATAGGAATAAGTATCTTCTGAAATACCTTATAAAATGGAGGAGTATATCCATCCAGGCCCAGACTTTTTCCCGGGACCAGCCCAGACATAGCTTGTTTTATTTCTAATATTAAAAAATCTCCTTCCAACTCTTCTGTTATTTCTTTAGGAATAATAGGTAATACTGTTTCTCGAATATATTGGCATATTTCTTTTTGTCCTTCAACCCATCCTTACTTCTCTTTTGTGTTGGTATATTATAAAGTTTAGAGTAAAATGTGTGAAATATCTTAGAAATTTCCACAGGATCATATGTTACTTCCCTGAGGTTTTTGAATTTTAACTATAGAGGTCGCGGGTTGTCGTTGTTTCAAAATTTTTGCTAACAATTGCCCCGGTTTTTTCCCCTGTTGATAAAACCTGGCCCTATTTTTATCCCTTGTTCGCAGGGATTCCTCATTCAACGGGGTTTGTAATTCAATGCGTTCAATATCATTTAATCGCATTCTAATTTCTTTAAGTAAGATTTTGTTTGTGAGAAATTTCTAATATTGGAATTTCCTTTAATAGTTGAGATATTTTGACTGTTTTCTCTGCCTTCAATCTAGCTCCATGTTTAATGAACAATCCACGCAACACACATTTTAATGTTTCCCATTGTATGGGGATTGACGTATTATCTATTTCATGAATCTGCAGAAATCTCTTTATCGCATCACTGATATCCATTTCGCATGTTTTATCCCTAAGCAAAGTATCATTTAACCTCCATGACCCTTGCGGTTTCCTATAGTCAGTCACCGCCAATTCCACAATTATCAGAGCGTGATCTGACCACAGGAAACTCCCAATTTCAGAAGGAGTCATTATCAATCCTATTTAATATATAATCCTTCTATACCACAAAATATATCTGTTGTGCCTTTAAATTGCACCTGCAAATGAAATGGAAATTTCCATCTATACTGAATGTCTCTTTTCTGAAGGCGCTCCAAGTTTTCATAGCCCTTCTTAACACCAGCGTGTGTCCAGAAAGGTCATGGAACAATATCAACTGAGCCCCTTCGAAGTTTACAGTTTTACATTGCCGATGATTTTTCTTTTAATTGAAATAGAATATTCTACAAATTACACCTCTTGGTCTTGTTGGGTCTGTCCTTCTAGGCCCTCCAGATCTATGAGCATGATCAATTATTATCTCCATTGTAGGGGGGGTTTGTAATAGGGTATTAAAAATACCCTGTAATGTTAATGTTATATCTGCTGAGTTTACAGTTTTAGGTATTCCTCTGACCCTTATGTTGTTTCTTTTATTTCTATTCTCCAAGTCATCTATGGTGTTTATGGGATACTTTAAACATTGATCTTGTTCCTGAATTTTAAATTCAGCTAATGCCAGCTTTTGTTCAATAACCGCCACTCTATTATCCATTATCTCCATTTGTCTTGAGTGTCCTGCACAGATGTTTTGAGCTCTTGTAATTCTGATTTATATGAGGTTTCTAACCTAAATACATATTTATTAATATTTTCCCTTGTGGGTAGAGAACATATATATGCTTTCATATCCAAGTTCTCTTTTTCCGTATCATTTGTTTCTGTTAACCGCGTCGCATTGATTGGTGAACTATTACTAAATTGCCCCATCTCTTCCTCTGTTGTTCCAGAGGTTGTAGATGACTCTATTGTATTTGATAATCCCTGTGTTGGTTGAAGCTGTTGAAAATGTTCCTTTATGCTTGTTGTTTAAGTTGACTGTACCTCTGTACCATTTTTATTTGCTCCAGATATGGTTTCTTGGGTGCCATATTTCCAGACCTCCTTTACCCCAAAGTCCTGCACTCAGCAATAATTGTATTAATTAACACCAAGGATATTGTTAGTATCCCCCTCTTTTCTTTTTTTCTCTCCCTTACTTCAATCCTCAGGGGTTCAGTAACCTCTCCGTTAGAGGATCAAGATGCACAGTTACTCAATTACACAAGATACACTGCTCCCGCTCTGTCTCAAATGTATTTAAAAATGCAGGTTTACCATAGGGTAGTTGCACCTTTTAAAGTTGGAATTTTTATTTTTTTGTGCAGGTAAGAAGCACAGGTTCTGTTTTTTGAGGGTAACCTGTAAAATTTTGAGGGCGGTATACAATATTAGGTTTAGTTTCCTTCAGATCCTGCTATCTTCCACTCTCTCTCACAGGGCTGCCTATGACTGCATAGTGTTCATTCAATGCTAATACACTACTGCCCTGATCTTATACTGATCATACATTGACCAACTGAGGTCTCCTCCGCCAGTGTGGGTGTTTTTACCGTTATTGCCGTCTTAAACGGTCGCCACCAGCCTGTCACTATGTGACTCCCCATCTGGGAAATGCTGACAGTAGACGATGGGAGCGACATCTCTCCGATGACCTCCGGAACCTTCCGACAGCAGCTGTGAGTCTCTCCGATGTTATCGGCTTTCTCCACCACCTCCACAAGGCAGCCCAGGGGCTTCTCTCTGCAGACTGATGGACACCGCCAATCAGTCCCAAAACCTCAGTCAGAATGAGGATCCAGACCAGAGTTCCCTCACACTCCAGCACAGATGGACCCACAGATACCAGGGTGCCTTGACGAGGCTCTGTGGCTTTCGCATGCATTTGCAAATGTGTGCAGACTAAACCCCTGCTTTTAATGCATACTATTAGACAGGTTATTTGGTTGTCGGTGGGCTGGTGGTAAGTTAAGCTTGTTTTTATTCCTTGGATTTATTCTTTTCCTTGTTTGTACATGCTGGAGGAGTGCCCTGCTGTCGGAGAGGAGTGCTGGAGTGTGAGGGAACTCCGGTCCGGGTCCTCATTCTGACCAAGGTTTTGGGACTGACCAATGCTTCTTACTGCAATAGCCAGCTATAGATGGGAGCAAGTGGCGTCTTTTTTGTATCACTGTTGTGTTTTTTGGTCAGACAATGCACTGACACCTTTGCAGCCACTGTGCTATATGCTGGGTGTTCAGTGTGCCCCTGTACCTTTAAGAAGGGGTGGCTCCCCTTCAGTCCACCTGCTCTCACCTATCTATCAGAATGCATGTGCCTCCACTGTGGGGACACTTATAAGTTAGTGTTAGGTACCACAGATACTAGGGTGCCTTGACAAGGCTCTGTGGCTTATGCATGCATTTTCAAATGTGTGCAGACTAAACTCCTGCTTTTAACACATACTGTTAGACAGGTTATTTGGTTGTCTGTGGGCTGGTGGTAAGTTAAGCTTGTTTTTTTCCTTGGATTTATCCTTGGCCTTGTTTGTACCTGTTGTTAGCCTTCCAATGCTTCTTACTGCGATAGCCAGCTATAGATGGGAGCAGGTGTTGTGGTTTTTTTTGTATCACTCCTTCAGCACTCCTCCCTTGGCACCTAGGTGACCCTCCACCCGGAGCTGCAAAGCCCCATGCAAAAAGATTGCCACACCAACCAAGTGACCAGGTAAGCGCTGGCTTAATCAGACCGGTCAGACAGTCAAACAGGTCCACACGTGGGTCTGTCAATAGCTGGGTCTTGCTGGGTCTTGTTGGGTCTTGCTGCTCCAGGGACGATCAGAGCATGGACAGATGCCTGTAGCTCATCTGTTCAGAAGTTCAGCAGTCCAGCTGCATACTCCTGTGGCTAAGCTACTCAATGTCAGCAGCTCCACCCCCTTTTATTCCGATATTTAGTGGATATATGAAACCACTAAAAAAGCCAGCAAAAGTTTTTAATCCCTTATGAAAAATATTTATGCAACCTTTATTAATACTTAGTCCTTTATATATTTAAAACTTATTTCTAATGGTACTAAAATATTTATATACATACTTTACATATTATGAACTATGAAGAAAAAATATGTTAAAATGAAACTATAATAGTTTGGATTAATTGGTTTTGTTATATCAAATTATATCCTTTTTACAGTTCATAAGTAAAGAATTGCAAGAAACTTGCATTCAACGGACTCTTGAGCTGCACTCAATATGATAAATATGTTTCATATTTAACTGCCTAAAATTAAATAAAAGCTTACATTTTGAATCTTTAATTCTGAATATACCGGTAATAAAAATACAAAATGACAAACAGTACTTGTGTATAATAGGATTTAGACTTGAAAACTTGAATGTACTGCACTTTGCAAAGATGACCCAATCTTTTTTAATTGGTTAATTTTAAGTCTTGTGTTTGTAGAACTCCATTCAAAAGCCACAACAAACCGATGCTGACATTTCAGTATTGGATTGAAACCTATAGGAAAAATCAACTACAGACATCCTATTCCTGCGCTTGTATTTTTCTCCATCCACTAATGCGAGGTCATAGAAAGAGTGTAAATTTCTTCAAATATATGGTAGTCTACCGTGAATAGATACGATTATTGCATCATTTGGAAAGGCAGCAGAAATTGATAGAAAGCAAAATTCTGATGAAGATACACTATATTGCCAAAAAGTATTGGGACACCTGCCTTTACACGCACATAAACTTTAATGGCATCCCAGTCTTAGTCTATAGGGTTCAATATTGAATTGGCCCATCCTTTGTGGCTATATAAACTTCAACTTTTCTGGTAAGGCTGTCTACAAGGTTTAGGAATGTGTCTATGGGAATGTTTAACCATTCTTCCAGAAGTGCATTTTTGAGGTCAGACACTGATGTGGACGAGAAGGCCTGGCTCATAGTCTCCGCTCTAATTTATCCCAAAGGTGTTCTGTCGGGTTGAGGTCAGGACTCTGTGCAGGCCAGTCAAGTTCCTCCACCCCAAACTCACTCATTCATGTCTTTATGGGCCTTGCTTTGTGCACTGGTCCAAATCATTTGGTGGAGGGGAGATTGTGGTGTTGATGGTTTTCAGGGGTTGGGCTTGGCCCCTTAGTTCCAGTGAAATGAACTCTTAAGGAGACAGCATACAAATAGATTTTGCACAATTTCATGCTCCAAACTTTGTGGGAACAGTTTGGGGATGGTCCCTTCCTGTTCCAACATGACTGCACACCAGTGCACAAAGTACGGATTATAAAGAAATGGATGAGTGAGTTTGGGGTGGAGGAACTTGACTGGCTTGACCTCAACCTGATAAAACACCTTCGAGATGAATTAGAGTGGAGACTGTGAGCCAGGCTTTCTCGTCCACATCAGTGCCTGACCTCACAAATGAGCTTCTGAAAGAATGGTCAAACATTCCAACAGACAAACTCCTAAACCGGACAACAAGAGTTGAAGCTGTTATAGCTGCAAAGGGTGGACCAACTCAATATGGAACCATATGGACTAAGACTGGTATGCCATTAAAATTCATGTATGTGTAAAGGCAGGCATCCCAATACTTTTGGCAGTATTGTGTATATAGCCATTTGTATTTCTAAAACATATAATAAGTTACTTCATCACCATATTCATCACACCTAAAATTAGAATATGAGGCAGCTCTGTGATACTACATGAATATAATGTCCATAATAAACTCCCATATCATGTATAGATAACACCCGTAAAAAAAAATTCCAACAAGTCGTCTATGTGTTGCAAATCCAAATAATGGTGTATCACCCTCTGTGGCATGCACACTGCTCCCAAGCACTTGGTTACACTCACCAAATAAACATGCCTCTCAAATCAATGAGCGGGATAAATGCTTGTACATTCTGTTTGGCTATTTGCCAGCCGACAGGGTTCCATACCTCAGCAGTAACAGCTGTACTCCACAAATATCACACAGAGGGAACAAAGAAACTTTAGAAATAGTGCAACTCCATTAATAAGTAAAACACTTTATTTACACTCATTTAAAATCCTGCTTACAAGCATCTGCAAATTTCAGGCATATCAGACAAAATATCCCATATAGTGACTGTCAGCACCCTCTGGTCTATGGCAGAGTGATTGGCATCTCACCCAGCCTTAGTAAATAAACAAAAACACCAAGCGCAATAATGTTCTAGCGTGACATATACAATCAAATAAGTGTAAATCAAATGTATGTAAATGCACGTGCAATTAATTAAAAAAAAAAAAAAAAAAATTTGTTGGATTGACAATGATATCAAGCTGCTATCAATTATATAGTGGTCAGAATCCCATAAAAATTAAAGCATATAACATAGATTGATGCGCTCTGATACAAAGTTCAATCAATGTGAAAAAATAATTTTTTTGTGCTAAAAAACCAATGTGAAAAAAATTGCTACCAAATCGCTAAAAAATCGCATATATATAAAATCACAAATATATGAAAAAATCACAAATAATTAAAAACTGTGTTCCTCCAGTTATACAAATCCACTGGAAGTGGTGCGATATCTCCTAAGTAAACTAAGCAACAATTGTGTATAAATATACCAAAAATGCGTTTACAAATAGTAATCAATCCAAATTAGTGCCAATAAATAAATACATTATATATATTCCCTGTGATAAGTGTTGAATCCTCTGTGTAGCGGCGTTTTGCTGCGTTTGCATTTAGAAACGTTTGAAAAATATATATATATAATTTTTTTTAATAGCCAAAAATGAAAAACGCCTGAAAACGAAACGCGACTAAATGCCGGTATCACGTTTAGCGGCGTTTGGCGTCTTTTGCCTTCAAAGAAAAGCCTCCAAAGGCAACTGCCTACAAATGACATTAAAGGAACCTGTGTACATAGTTACATAGTTAGTCAGGTTGAAAAAAGACACAAGTCCATCCAGTTCAATCTTAAAAACAATAAATAAATACAATTAAAAATATCGTACAATCCAATATACCCAATTTTATACCCTCAGTTGATCCAGAGGAAGGCAAAAAAACCCAGCAGAGCACGCTCCAATTTGCTACAGCAGGGGACAAAATTCCTTCCTGATCCCTGGATAAACTTTACCGATAAATGTTAGTATAAAACAAAAAAACACCGCGCTAAAAAAACAAACAAAAGCTGCAGTTCAAATGTGCGATATACACAACAATGGAAAAAAAACAAAGAAAAAACTGCGCTAAACCCTCATGATAGTGATAAGGTATATGTGAGAGGACACCAAATGAATGTGAAAGTATATGGGGAATCATACAAAAATTATATGACACATCAAGACCAATTATAAGCAATCAATAACAAGTGCATATGAATCAAAAATGTGCCAAAAGCACAAAAATAGGACCAGAAAGGAAATCTTCTAATGAGATGGGAAGAGTCCCCAAATAGCTCTTCATAGGGATCGGTGTATAAAAGTGGAAAGTGGGAAAGAGACACCCCTTGCAGCCCGTTCAGAGTGAAAAGCGATGACGTCAGAGCGTCAACCTCCCGACGTATGTTTCATCTGTATCCGATGTCGGATGCTGAATTGTAAGTTTCTACTTGTTATTAATAAATTACTTGTACGGAGTTACACTATGGGCATCTCTTCTTTGCTCCTATGTCTGTGACTTGGGTTGCGGCAACCCCCTTCCTCCCCATGCATGCCCGCGGGATACTGCTTGAGTGATGTCCTGATGCTGGTTGGATACCTGGATCAAAGGCCCTGCAAGTACCTGGTTTGCCTGCCATCTGCTACGCTATTTACAGGGATGCTCCAATACCTGCTGGTTATCGGGTCCTTGGTTTATTTACGAGCTTGTTGAGCTTACTATCTAGTAAGCATGTATTTTTAAAGGTGGAGGATCACTGCAAGGGGTGTCTCTTTCCCACTTTCCACTTTTATACACCAATCCCTATGAAGAGCTATTTGGGGACTCTTGCCATCGCATTAGAAGATTTCCTTTCTGGTCCTGGGACTTTGTTGCTTATGTATTCATTTTTCACTATTTTTGTGCTTTTGGCACTTTTTTGATTCATATGCACTTGTTATTGATTGCTAATAATTGGTCTTGATGTGTCATATAATTTTTGTATGATTCCCTATATACTTTCACATTCATTTGGTGTCCTCTCACATATACCTTATCACTATCATGAGGGTTTAGCGCAGTTTTTTCTTTGTTTTTTTATAAATGTTAGTACCCAGTTATATTATGTACATTTAGGAAAGTATCCAGGCCTTTCTTAAAGCAATCTACTAAGGTGGCCAGAACCACCTCTGGAGGGAGTCTATTCCACATTTTCACAGCTCTTACTGTTAAGAAACCTTTGCGTATCTGGAGATGAAATCTCTTTTCCTCTAGACGTAAAGAGTGCCCCCGTGTCCTCTGTGTTGACCGTAAAGAGAATAACTCAACACCAAGTTCACTATATGGACCCCTTATATATTTGAACATGTTGATCATATCCCCCCTTATTCTCCTCTTTTCTAGAGTGAATAAATTCAGTTCCTCTAATGTTTCCTCATAGCTGAGCTCCTCCATGCCTCTTATCAGTTTGGTTGCCCTTCTCTGCACTTTCTCCAGTTCCCCAATATCCTTTTTGAGAACTGGTGCCCAAAACTGAACTGCATATTCCACATGTACACATAAGATAACATTGGATGAGTTCAGGGGCAGCTGAAAAAAGCAGCCAACTGCCTCTGAACGTCCGTTTACCAGCATCAGTGTACACGAGGCCTAACTTCAGAAATCTGAAGTAATCTGCTTCATATTTTTATTCAAGAAAAAATCTGCTTAAGAAACTTAGCATTTATCAAACCCTGGAAAGATAGCATTATCATGCAGAACCAAACGTGTTGCTGAAAGACCCAACATTAAACGCGTCTATTACTTTTTTCAAATACTTGAAAGTCTTATTGAAAACAGGAGCTTAAGATCTCAAATGTCTATATTCTTTCTTTGAGATTCAGAGCAAATATTTCCTTCTGGAGGCAATATCCTGAAGAAACGGTCATAGTTTGAGCTAGTTATTGTACTTATATCACGCTTACTTTATAATTACATGCTTTTTTCTTGTCCTTGATAGTATAGAAACTGTTTCTTTTCTGTCTTTTGAAGTCAAATAATTCACATTTTCTGTGCTTTTCAGTATTGCTTTAAAGTATAATGTAGCAGAAAGGTAATTTTTGCTCATCCTCTTTAAATGTCTTGAGTGCTAGTAATGGCCTGTGAATGATTAACTAATCAAACTGGAAAATCACAGACCATGTTGCCGTGTGCAAAAAACTTTAGAAAAATAAATACATTGCAATATTGATTGACTTTAAAAGGAAACTTTAGTGTATTTTCAGTGAGCAAACATTTAAAGTTATTTTTTGCAGTGTTGACATCAAAGTGAACCTGTGCTTTGTCTACACAGGGCAAAACAGTAAGTTCACTTTAATTTAGCCCTTTACAGCAGTACACACTTACCTTTTTTTTTGCTAGTTCACCACTCCATTCAGCCACTCAGGAGTAAAGGAAAGTCCTGTGTAAATGTTGCTGGGGTCATGTCTTCCCATGTGACAGTGCAGATTTTTCCAGTAATCAGCAGATAGCAGCTGCAACCTGAATGTAAAAACAAATCCCCTTTTAGCATGCTGTAGAGAAAGACTCTTGTTCTCTATATGGAAGCTATGGTCTCTCTCAGGAGGTCTCATATGCCCTCCTGTTGAGTCAGAGTTAGGACTTTCAAATGAGCATGGATTAGCTCTACTGATTGCAGTGATGTAGGCCAGTTTTGGACATCTGCAGAGAGACCACTTATATAAAGTAAAGGTCTATCTTGCATGTTGGCAGGGGACAGACCTTTTTACTCAGGCTGCTGCTGTTTTCTGAAGAAAATAAACTGTAGGACTTTGAACACTTTTTGTTTTGATGCACCTGTAACGTATGTAATTCAAACTTAAAGATTGTTAGTGTTGACCTTGACATCCACTGATGACCAGTGAAACCTTTTTGCTACAGTAACTGCTAAAATGAAATAGCCAACCTGTGTAGCTCAGTTCCTAAGCCATTTCTATAGAGTATTATGGGCTAGTTCACCAAATGTCCAGACAGAATGTTGTGCGTTCACATTTTGTTTCAGCTTTGAGTTGAGACTTCTTCATACTGTAATTAGTACTGAAACACAGTACTGGTTTTCCATTGTTCTTCTAAAATTTCACTACTTAGCAGTATTCTTCAGTTTGAATTAAATTTCTTTGTCAATGCACTCAACACAGCTGCAATTTAATAATTATCATTCAGACTAATTGAAATAAATAAGAGATGTGTATCAGACTTTGATTGTTATCATATGACCTTGAAAGCAAATAGATTAAAATGTAAATCACAGAAACAACTCCAGTTTGAGATAATGGAATGTTTACCAGATTAAACAGCATTAGACAAATTAAGAGACTTGTTATGGTACATGCATATAAATATACCGACTTGCAGCAATCCATGGTATATCAAAAATAAAAATAGGTTCTATCCCTTTTCCAACCACTCATGAATTGTGCATCACAGGTATCAGTTCTGCCATCACACCTGTTTGTTCTAAGATCTTTGATCCACACCTTTATGGGAACCGACTTAACCACTTAAGCACCAGAAAGTTTTACCCCCTTAATGACCAGGCCATTTTTTGCGATACAGCAATGCATTGCTTTAACTGACAATTGCACGGGTGTGCGACACTGTACCCAAATGAAATTGATATCCTTTTTTCCCCCCCACAAATAGAGCTTTCTTTTGGTGGTATTTGATCACCTCTGCGGTGATTATCAGGAATACTAGCACTAGCACCTCTGATTAGCAGGAACACTAGATCAGAGTGTCCATGCCTGACAGCACGGCAGTCTGCTTGTTTACATCGACAGACCGCCGTTCTGTCTCTGCGTATAACGATCGTGGGTGTCGGCTGGGAGCGCTGATTGGTTCCCAGGCTTACAGGGCCAATTGGACATGTTTATTGTTACCCTGTGCAATGTATACCCCTAATGCTTCCAAGATCATTTTCCTCAAATATGCGCTACTTCTATCTGTTCACCCTATACCATGCCTTTTGAATATTTGGCGGGGATTTTAAAGTACTGCTTAATCCTCAAATAGACACTTACCCCTAAAAAAAAATCTCCTCCTCCCATGTCTCAACAATCACGCCATTTTAAAGAAATTCAGAATATAAGGCTTTTTTAATGCTTGGTGTGTACTGTACTAAACAGAAAAGGAATACTCTTTTTAATCTATACCTCACCATATGCGCACTAGGATTGACTACTTTTTCATTAAAGTGGAATTCCAGGAAAAAAATGATAATCTACAATTGATTTCTCTGATTAGTAACATCAAATTTTGTATTATGCACTTTTTAGTTTTCTAAATTGCTGATTAGAAACAACTGTCTAATCAAGCTATTCAGCAACCCTGACCAGCAACGCTTGATTTGTGCAGCCGAATATGACTGCTTACTGCCACTTACAAGTAGCATTGTCGGTCTCTGTTTTCCTCCACTGGCCATCTTCACCTCAACCCCCCCCTCTCATTTCCCCTTCTTATGACATATGTAGCACCCTCCTAGTTTAGAGTAGGCTGCTCGGTAAATTCAGTTTAGCTCCTCTGTAATCAGTGGAGCAGGTGGTTGATTGCTTATGGTTGCTCAGCATTTCGCAGGCTGTTGTTCTGCCACTTCCCTCCTGTCTTCTGGAGACCTCTAGAAGTATAGTAGGAGGGAGAGCAGAACAGGCAGCCTGAATATTAATGGAACCCCAGCCAAACCCTGGGAAGTTGTGCTCAGAAGGTGGAGGGAAAGCCCATAAATATGTCTGAGGACTGGGCAGCAGTTCCTTTGTCCAATCCTGTGCAGGGGCTCTGCCCCGGGCAGGTTTCTGGAAGGATCTGTGAGGAAGACAACAATGTCCCAGCTAGGCTTAGCTCGGGGACCTATTAACAAGCTGAAAACCAAGGATCAAGCACGGGGTCTCAAGATGCTCACTAGATAAAGCCAGGAGGACGTTGGTTGGAAAGAATCCAGCTGCCCTATGATGAAGTGAGTCTGCATCTCTTTCACTAGGAAGAGCCTGGTGGATATCAGCAGGAGGCAACCGATGATCCTGTGGCTAAGTGAGTAAGGAACTCTACTCCTGAGAAGTTAGTGATTTTGTGTAGCTTTTAAACTCTGGAGGGAGTACAGGTCATTGCCAGCACAGAAACTCCTATGGGACATTCAGCAGTTGTACAATAGAGCCTGCAGTCTGTGAAGTGCAGCCAGAAGCCTGTAAAGTGCACCCAGGGATTGAGAAGTCCTCAAGTTATCTAGTTCTGCAGTTTTGGAGTATCCCATATTTCCTTTCCAATCCCAGTTCATCATTCTCAATAAAACACAATAAAGAAACACTTAAACTGTTCTTTGGAGCAAATGGAAGAATGTAGGGAATGCTGTGTGCCTAGTTCTGTGTGCTCTAAGGGGGCGAAATAGGACCAAAACTTCCAGCGGCTATTGGGGTGGGGACAGTGACTTTTCATTTAGGCTACTGCCTGGCATTCTATTCTTATAGACACAGCATTGACCAACAGGAGCAAATTACTTCTGGAAGTGATGGCACTAGATCAGAATATACATGCCCATAGTCCCCTCTTTTATTTGCCAGTGCAGGGGGGTTACAATCACGTGACAGGGAAACATTATGTATAAAAAACAAAGTTAAAAAAACTGCTATTTATATCAAGAAGTTTAGTTATCACATACTGTATGATTGTGGTGGCCCATTCAGGGCATTAAGGTTATTCAGCCACTTTATTATTCCATGGTATTTAGGAAACATTCCTCTGAACTTCAATAAGCTGGTTGGACCATGCGGCTATAATTCTAACCCTCTACTCTCACCCTAAACCAATTAGGATATGTCACTGGCACTTTAATAACTACATTTGAGCCTACTAAACTTTGCCTACAACAGGCGCTTGACACTTATTTCTGGGAGAATCTGTACACAGTCCCTCACATCTATACAGTCTGGGAAGCACATAAATCTGTCAATAGGGACCTCTGCATTCATGAACCATGCACACTTAAGAAGAATAACTTGGTGCTCTGATGTGAACAAAATCACAGATTTATCCCATGCTGCAAAAAAAGTGTATCTTCCTATGCAATAGAAATAGCACTGCTACGCCATTAGCACGTGAAAGGACTTAGGGACAAAACCCAAAACAATATACCATACACTATGGGAAAAACAGGAGTGTGGCTGGAGAGTCCTCAATAGAATACGGCACCTCATCCCAATCATCAATAAAGAACAACAATTAGGGATAGAAGAGGGGATTATAGCGGTGCCAAGGAATTTAAGGATTTGTTACACAAAGATAGTTAAAAAGTATCATTTTATTAATATACATAATAAAAAGGCGTACAAAGTACAAGGGTGCAATGAGTAAAATCACTATACAAAAACACGCAAGGAATACAGCGGAGACCGGCTAGTGTGTAGAGAGGCAGGTCTTTAACAGGTAATTAATTCCTACATGTTTCGCCAACTTTGGCTTCCTCAGGGAAAGATGATTATACCTGTACAATTTTGTGATTCTAAAAAAAAGAAAGAGACATATAACAATATATGCTAATAATAGATGTAAAACGATATTGATTCATCAGTAATTCTATAAATAGATGAATGCTGGATATGGCTGGAGTAGCCCCCTCTTAAAAAGACCAGAGCCCATAACAATGACCCCCGATAGAAACATAGGTACCTACCTTGAACTCACAACAAGCACCAGAGGACATGCGGCACCCCAAGGGGGGTCAGCGGTCCTACACCGCAACTATACGTGGCTGCAGGGGGCAAACGGAGACCTAGCAAGAAAAGAGTGTGTTCAATGTATAAAATACTGTAAAGGAATCATTTGTAGGTTTAATAATCCAAAACAAAATAAGGGGGCTAACATAGCCTCAGAATACTTACAATATGTATATAGTAAAACCAAAACACAACACAAGGGCGCCCAGAATGCTGAGAAACTATAATTACTGAGGAAGATGAAAAAGTTCCACCAGGATGGATATTGTCTCAGATGTAGTGTTACTGAAACAGAGAAAATAGACAGGTACAAACAATATGTAAGTGTATAAATGTAATACCACTAAATGGCCTAAAGAAGTGAATGATTACAAAAAGGTAGTGTGAAAAACAAAGGTGAAGGCACTCACCGATAAGACCACGATGTGGCTAAGCATAGTGGGAGTGTGTTGATCCATTAGTATTGGGCTTTAATAGTGTCCAAAGCAGATCAGTGCTGCAAGAAGGGACACCTAAGGTTTGAATGAAAAGATTATAAAATATGGAGACATATGTCCATGAAGGAGGGTCAACCAATAGCGACCGATATCTATAAAAGGGACTTACCTAAAATACAGCAATAGCAAGTGTAGGCGCCCTTGAGAACCAGCAAAGAAAGGGCTGGAAGAGCTGGCATTATATACCCCCCACAAACGATCAGCATCTGATTTCACTGATCGTGTGAGCGGACAAAAAGGGCCATTGTGCATGCGCCTATCGCCGGCTCTGTGGGCCTACAAGCCCCACAGTGTCGTGCGGGGAGCCGTCCGCGTCACATGACCAGTGTCAAATTTGACGCGGATAGTCTGGGAAGGGGGATCTGTCCATCAAGTATTCTTGGCGTGATAGCACCACCAAACCCAGGATCATGGCATGGACAATGGCAAGGGGTGGGCTAGCACGGCAAGAAGCGGTGCCGCCCTTGGGTGTCCATACAGCCAGTAGCGCCACAAGGACCCCCGAAAATGGCAAGGGGGACCAAAGACCCCCACGATGCTCGTTGGAGTAGCAAGCACCGGTGGGGGGGTGATGATAGGGACCCCAGTAAGAGGGGGATCGGGGGCAGGGCACAGAGGAGGGCAATGGATCTGACATTTCAAAAAAAATTATTCGGTTACATCAGCATCAGGTGCTTGGTAGCTGGTGGTGATCCAAGACTGATTTATTTTTATGAAGGTCAATCGATCGACCGAGTCGGTGGACAGGCGCACCCTGTGATCGGTTACAAAAGCTCCAGCAGCACTGAATGTGCATTCCGAAAGAACGCTGGATGAAGGACAGGCCAATAGCTCAATTGCATACTGTGCAAGCTCTGGCCAGTGATCCATCCTCAAGACCCACTAACCCAGAGGATTTTCGGTGGGAAAGGTGTATAAGTCAGATCTTGCCCTTAGGTATTCCTGCACCATGTAAAACAGACGCTGGCAATGGTTGCTGGAACCGATCATACTGTACCTTGGGTCTGCGGACTAAAAAATTGTCTGAACGCATCGGTCAGAAGGCCACTTTCTCCACTGCTCCTTCTTTGACTGACCGAAGCCTCAGCAACACGTTGTCCAGGAACAGGAGTTTGTAACCTCCCAGTCTCTGGGAACGCGTTGCACAGACCTTTCTGCAAGGCCTCCCGAAGATGTTTCATCCTCTGCTCCCTCTGCGATGGCAAGATAAGGTCCGCAACCTTACCCTTGTAACGTGGATCAAGGAGGGTTGTCAGCCAGTATTGATCCCTCTCCTTGATACTACGAATACGAGGATCCTTCTCCAGGCTTTGCAGGATCAGGGAGGCCATGCAGCGTAGGTTTGCTGAGGCATTCGGTCCAGAGTCCTCTGGGTCACTAAGGATGACATGATCCGCAGCCACCTCCTCCCAGCCAAGTACAAGTCCATGGCTTTCTTGGGACTGTAAATGATTCCCTAAAGACTGCTGCTGATGCTGAGTGCCAGGCTCCACCTCCATGCTGACACAATCCTCCTCTTGCTCCTCCTCCTCCTCGTCCTCTTCCTGTGTGATTGGCGGGCACGCAGGAACACTGTCTGGATAAAGGGGGCCTTGAGAGCTAAGGAAGTCCTCCTCTTCCTGCCTCTGTTCTGCCTCAAGTGCCCTGTCCATTTTTCCATGCAGCGTGTGCTCAAACAGGTGGACAAGGGGGGCAGTGTCACTGATGCATGCACTGTCACTGCTCACCATCCTCGTGGCCTCCTCAAATGGTGACAGGACAGTGCATGCATCCCTGATTTCCCACTGGCGTGGGAAAAAAAACAAGCTCCCCTGACTCTGTCCTGGTGCCATAGTCGCACAGGTACTCATTGATGGCCCTCTGCTGTATGTGCAGCTGCTGCAGCATGGCCAACATCAAGTTCCACCTGGTGGGCATGTCACAGATTAGGCGGTTCTTGGGCAAGTTAAATTCCTTTTGGAGGTCAGCAAGCCGAGCACTGGCATTATATGACCTGCGGAAATGCACACAGACTTTCCTGGCCTGCCTCAGGACATCCTGTAAGCCCAGGTACCTGCCCAAGAACCGCTGCACCACCAAATTAAGGACGTGAGCCAAACAGGGTACATGGGTCAGTTGTCCCTGTCGGAGGGCAGAAAGGAGGTTGGTGCCATTGTCGCAAACCACCATACCTGCCTTAAGCTGGCGTGGCGTCAACCACCACTGAACCTGCAGAGCTGACAGAATCTGCCCCAGTGTGGCTCCTGTCTCCCAAGCACACCAGCTCAGGCACCGCATGGCATCTTTTGGCCTGCGTGCTTGCGTAGCCCCTTGAACGCTTACGGAGCACCGCTGGTTCCGAAGTCAAATCAGCACAGGAAGAGGCCATAGAGGAAGAAGAAGAGGAGGGGGTGGAGAAGAGAGGTGTGGCAGAATCACCACTAGTAGTATTTTGGAGGCGTGGTGGCAGAACAACCTCCAACACTACTGCACCCTGTCCTGCATCCTTCCCAGCTGCCAGAAGAGTCACCCAGTGCGCGGTAAAGGATAGGTAAGGTCCCTGTCCATGCCTGCTGGACCATGAGTCAGCGGTAATATGCACCTTACCGCTGACCGCCCTGTCCAGCAAGGCCAAGACATTGCCTTCCACATGCTGGTAGAGAGCCGGAATCACCTTCCATGAGAAAAAGTGGCGTTTAGGAACCTGCCACTGAGGAACCGCACATTTCTCAAACTCACGAAAGGGGGCAGAGTCTACCAACTAAAAAGGCAGCAGTTGAAGTGCTAGCAATTTAGGCATAGCATTCAACCGCTGGGCATGTGAATGGCTAGGAACGAACTTCTTTCGGCGATGCAGCAGCTGGGGCAGGGAAATTTGCCTGGTACAATCTGACGTCAGTGTACCGATAGCAGATTGCCCCCAAGTACTTGGCTGTGACACACCTAATTCTACACCTTCATTCCTCTCAGTGTAGGTCTCAGAGAGGACTGAAGGTATAGTGGGGTTGGAGATCTCAGCTGATGAGGAGCAAGGAGAGGTCCTCTTTGTTCTTTAGTGTGGGTCTTTTAGGTACGCTTGCCAACAAACTGTATGGCAGGTCAACATATGTCTGGTCAAGCATGTGGTGCCCAAGCGGGAGATGTTTTGGCCATGAGAGATACGCTTGAGACATATGTTGCAAATAGCAGCTGTGGGATCTGATGCACTCGTCTCAAAAAAGGCCCACACCAAAGAACTTTTGGAATAACGCGCAGAGACAGCAGCGCCCTGCACATGCGGAGCTCTGCAGTGTGATGCAGTCAGTGTGCTGCCCTTAAGCTGGCCCCTGGTGGGCATCCTTCCTCGTTGGTGATGTGCCTCCTCCTCCTCCTCTCTCCTATCAGGCACCCATGTGGAGTCAGTGACCTCATCATCCCCTCCCTCCTCACCACTGGAGCAAAGCTGGCAGTATGCTGCAGCTGGGGGAACATGACTGCCAGAATGCTGTCCTTCTTGGGCACCCCCTCTCTCTGGGCTCACGTTACTGCCTTCCTCTAGCTGGGTACCATCATCGGAGCCTTCAAAATGCTGGGCATCCTCCTGGAGCATGTACCCAACACTGTGGTCAAACAGTTTGGGGAACTCCTCAGGAGGACATGGTGGGGCTAAGGAAGGAGTGGCTGATGCCATTGAGCCAAGGGAAGAGGCCGCGTTGGCAGCTGCTTTGCCAGACAAAGTACCCTGAGCCTGGGTGAGAGAGGATGAGGAGGATGAGGACGGCTTGGTCATCCACTCTACCAAGTCTTCCACATGTTGCGGCTCAACACGGCCAGCTGCCGAAAAAAAGGACAAGCGTGTCCCACGGCCACGTGCTGATGAGGATGCACTGTCTCCATGACCAGCACTGTTACCTCTAGACACAGAGCCTGCTTGCCCTCTTTTATTGGCTGGTGACTGTCTGCCTCTCCTTGTTGGCCTTCCAGACATACTAATGGCCTGCAGTGAGATGTAGCTGCACAAAGCTGGGATGTATCAACTGCCTGCCTGCCTGCCTGCCTGTAGTATTATTAGTATGAGAACACCAGCAATTGTCTTCAGGTAGCTTTAGGTGCACACTGTGCAGAGGACGCACTACACTAACTGTAAATACTGTAGCTGCCTGCCTGTGGTATTAATAGGATCAGAAGAACACCACTAATTTTCTTCAGGTAGCTTTAGGTGCACACTGTGCAGAGGACACAGTGCACTAACTGTAAATACTGTAGCTACCTACCTGTGGTATTAATAGGAGCAGAACAACAGCAATTGTCTCCAGGTAGCTTTAGGTGCACATTGTACAGAGGACACACTACACTAACTGTAAATACTGTAGCTGCCTGCCTATGGTATTAATAGGATCAGAAGAACACCACTAATTTTCTTCAGGTAGCTTTAGGTGCACACTGTGCAGAGGACACAGTGCACTAACTGTAAATACTGTAGCTGCCTACCTGTGGTATTAATAGGAGCAGAACAACAGCAATTGTCTCCAGGTAGCTTTATGTGCACACTGTGCAGAGGACACAGTACACTAACTGTAAATACTGTAGCTGCCTGCCTGTGGTATTAATATAGGATCAGAAGAACACCACCAATTTTATTCAGTTAGCTTTAGGTGCACACTGTGCAGAGGACACAGTACACTAACTGTAAGTACTGTAGCTGCCTGCCTGTGGTAGTAATAAGAGCAGAACAACCGCAATTGTCTCCAGGTAGCTTTAGGTGCACACTGTGCAGAGGACCCACTACACTAACTGTAAATACTGTAGCTGACTGCCTGTGGTATTAATAGGATCAGAAGAACACCACCAATTTTATTCTGGTAGCTTTAGGTGCACACTGTGCAGAGGACACAGTACACTAACTGCAGTGAGATGTAGCTGCACTAAGCTGGGATATGTATATATATATATATATATATATATATATATATATATATATACTGATACTGCAGCTAGCAAAATCAACTGCCTGCCTGTAGTATGAGAACACCACCAATCTTCTACAGGTAGCTTTAGCTGAACACTGTGCAGAGGTCGCACTACACTAAAATGTAGCTTTAGCTGAATACTGTGCAGAGGACGCACTACACCAACGTTAAAATAATGTAGCTGCCTGTGGTAGTGATAGGATCGGGAAAACGCCACCAACCTTCTACAGGTAGCTTTAGCTGAACACTGTGCAGAGGTCGCACTTAACTAACGTGTAAATAATGTAGCTGCCTGCGGTAGTGATAGGATCAGGAAAAGACCACCAACTTTCTACAGGTAGCTTTAGCTGAACACTGTGCAGAGGTCGCACTACACTAACGTGTAAATAATTTAGCTGCCTGTGGTAGTGATAGGGTCGGGAAAACACCACCAACCTTCTACAGGTAGCTTTAGCTGAACACTGTGCAGAGGTCGCACTATACTAACTTGTAGCTTTAGCTGAACACTGTGCACTACATTAACTTGTAGCTTTAGCTGAACACTGTTCAGAGGACGCACTACACTAACTTGTAGATTTAGCTGAACACTGTGCAGAGGTCCCACTACACTAACTTGTAGCTTTAGCTGAACACTGTGAGGAGGACACACTACACTAACTTGTAGCTTTAGCTGAACACTGTGCAGAGGTCGCACTACATTAACTTGTAGCTTTAGCTGAACACTGTGCACTACACTAACTTGTACCTTTAGCTGAACACTGTTCAGAGGACGCACTACACTAACTTGTAGCTTTAGCTGAACATTGTGCAGAGGTCGCACTACACTAACTTGTAGCTTTAGCTGAACACTGTGAGGACACACTACACTAACTTGTAACTTTAGCTGAACACTGTTCAGAGGACGCACTACACTAAAACGTAGCTTTAGGTGAACACTGTGCAGAGGTCGCACTACACTAACTTGTAGCTTTAGCTGAACACTGTGCACTACACTAACTTATAGCTTTAGCTGAACACTGTTCAGAGGATGCACTACACTAACTTGTAGCTTTAGCTGAACACTGTGCACTACACTAACTTGTAGCTTTAGCTGAACGCTGTGCAGAGGTCGCACTACACTGACTTGTAGCTTTAGCTGAACACTGTGTACTACACTAACTTGTAGCTTTAGCTGAACACTGTACACTACAGTAATTTGTAGCTTTAGCTGAACACTGTTCGGAGGACGCACTACACTAACTTGTAGCTTTAGCTTAACACTGTGCAGAAGTCGCACTACACTAACTTGTAGCTTTAGCTGAACACTGTTCAGAGGTCACACTACACTAACTTGTAGCTTTAGCTGAACACTCTGAGGAGGACGCACTACACTAACTTGTTGCTTTAGCTGAACACTGTGCAGAGGTCGCACTACATTAACTTGTAGCTTTAGCTGAACACTGTGCACTACACTAACTTGTAGCTTTAGCTGAACACTGTTCAGAGGACGCACTACACTAACTTGTAGCTTTAGCTGAACATTGTGCAGAGGTCGCACTACACTAACTTGTAGCTTTAGCTGAACACTGTGAGGACACACTACACTAACTTGTAGCTTTAGCTGAACACTGTTCAGAGGACGCACTACACTAAAATGTAGCTTTAGGTGAACACTGTGCAGAGGACGCACTACACTAACTTGTAGCTTTAGCTGAACATTGTGCAGAGGTCGCACTACACTAACTTGTAGCTTTAGCTGAACACTGTGAGGACACACTACACTAACTTGTAGCTTTAGCTGAACACTGTTCAGAGGACGCACTACACTAAAATGTAGCTTTAGGTGAACACTGTGCAGAGGTCGCACTACACTAACTTGTAGCTTTAGCTGAACACTGTTCAGAGGACGCACTACACTAAAATGTAGCTTTAGCTTAACACTGTGCAGAAGTCGCACTACACTAACTTGTAGCTTTAGCTGAACACTGTTCAGAGGTCACACTACACTAACTTGTAGCTTTAGCTGAACACTCTGAGGAGGACGCACTACACTAACTTGTTGCTTTAGCTGAACACTGTGCAGAGGTCGCACTACATTAACTTGTAGCTTTAGCTGAACACTGTGCACTACACTAACTTGTAGCTTTAGCTGAACACTGTTCAGAGGACGCACTACACTAACTTGTAGCTTTAGCTGAACATTGTGCAGAGGTCGCACTACACTAACTTGTAGCTTTAGCTGAACACTGTGAGGATACACTACACTAACTTGTAGCTTTAGCTGAACACTGTTCAGAGGACGCACTACACTAAAATGTAGCTTTAGGTGAACACTGTGCAGAGGTCGCACTACACTAACTTGTAGCTTTAGCTGAACACTGTGCACTACACTAACTTGTAGCTTTAGCTGAACACTGTTCAGAGGATGCACTACACTAACTTGTAGCTTTAGCTGAACCCTGTGCAGAGGTCACACTACACTAACTTGTAGCATTAGCTGAACACTGTGCACTACACTAACTTGTAGCTTTAGCTGAACACTGTGCAGAGGTCGCACTACACTAACTTGTAGCTTTAGCTGAACACTCTGCACTACACTAACTTGTAGCTTTAGCTGAACACTGTTCAGAGGATGCACTACACTAACTTGTAGCATTAGCTGAACACTGTGCACTACACTAACTTGTAGCTTTAGCTGAACACTGTGCAGAGGTCGCACTACACTAACTTGTAGCTTTAGCTGAACACTCTGCACTACACTAACTTGTAGCTTTAGCTGAACACTGTTCAGAGGACGCACTACACTAAAATGTAGCTTTAGCTTAACACTGTGCAGAAGTCGCACTACACTAACTTGTAGCTTTAGCTGAACACTGTTCAGAGGTCACACTACACTAACTTGTAGCTTTAGCTGAACACTCTGAGGAGGACGCACTACACTAACTTGTTGCTTTAGCTGAACACTGTGCAGAGGTCGCACTACATTAACTTGTAGCTTTAGCTGAACACTGTGCACTACACTAACTTGTAGCTTTAGCTGAACACTGTTCAGAGGACGCACTACACTAACTTGTAGCTTTAGCTGAACATTGTGCAGAGGTCGCACTACACTAACTTGTAGCTTTAGCTGAACACTGTGAGGACACACTACACTAACTTGTAGCTTTAGCTGAACACTGTTCAGAGGACGCACTACACTAAAATGTAGCTTTAGCTGAACACTGTGCACTACACTAACTTGTAGCTTTAGCTGAACACTGTTCAGAGGATGCACTACACTAACTTGTAGCTTTAGCTGAACCCTGTGCAGAGGTCACACTACACTAACTTGTAGCATTAGCTGAACACTGTGCACTACACTAACTTGTAGCTTTAGCTGAACACTGTGCAGAGGTCGCACTACACTAACTTGTAGCTTTAGCTGAACACTCTGCACTACACTAACTTGTAGCTTTAGCTGAACACTGTTCAGAGGATGCACTACACTAACTTGTAGCTTTAGCTGAACACTGTGCAGAGGTCGCACTACACTAACTTGTAGCTTTAGCTGAAAACTGTGCACTACACTAACTTATAGATTTAGCTGAACACTGTTCAGAGGACGCACTACATTAACTTGTAGCTTTAGCTGAACACTGTGCAGAGGTCGCACTACACTAACTTGTAGCTTTAGCTGAACACTGTGAGGAGGACACACTACACTAACTTATAGCTTTAGCTGAACACTGTGCAGAGGTCGCACTACACTAACTTGTAGCTTTAGCTGAACACTGTGCACTACACTAACTTGTAGCATTAGCTGAACACTGTTCAGAGTACACACTACACTAACTTGTAGCTTTAGCGGAACACTGTGCAGAGGTCGCACTACACTAACTTGTAGCTTTAGCTGAACACTGTGCAGAGGTCGCACTACACTAACTTGTAGCTTTAGCTGAACACTGTGCATTACACTAACTTGTAGCTTTAGCTGAACACAGTTCAGAGGACACACTACACTAACTTGTAGCTTTAGCTGAACCCTGTGCAGAGGTTGCACTACACTAAGTTGTAGCTTTAGCTGAACACTGTGCACTACACTAACTTGTAACTTTATCTGAACACTGTTCAGAGGACGCACTACACCAACTTGTAGTTTTAGCTGAACACTGTGCACTACACTAACTTGTAGCTTTAGCTGAACACTGTGCAGAGGTCGCACTACACTAACTTGTAGCTTTAGCTGAACACTGTGCACTACACTAACTTGTAGCTTTAGCTGAACACTGTTCAGAGGACGCACTACACTAACTTGTAGCTTTAGCTGAACACTGTGCAGAGGTCGCACTACACTAACTTGTAGCTTTAGCTGAAAACTGTGCACTACACTAACTTATAGCTTTAGCTGAACACTGTTCAGAGGACGCACTACACTAACTTGTAGCTTTAGCTGAAAACTGTGCACTACACTAACTTATAGCTTTAGCTGAACACTGTTCAGAGGACGCACTACACTAACATGTAGCTTTAGCTGAACACTGTGCACTACACTAACTTTTAGCTTTAGCTGAACACTGTTCAGAGGACGCACTACACTAACTTGTAGCTTTAGCTGAACCCTGTGCAGAGGTCGCACTACACTAACTTGTAGCTTTAGCTGAACACTGTGCACTACACTAACTTTTAGCTTTAGCTGAACACTGTTCAGAGGACGCACTACACTAACTTGTAGCTTTAGCTGAACACTGTGCAGAGGTCGCACTACACTAACTTGTAGCTTTAGCTGAACACTGTGCACTACACTAACTTGTAACTTTAGCTGAACACTGTTCAGAGGACGCACTACACTAAATTGTAGCTTTAGCTGAACACTGTGCAAAGGTCACACTACACTAACTTGTAGCTTTAGCTGAACACTGTGCAGAGGTCACACTACACTAACTTGTAGCTTTAGCTGAACACTGGGCCCTACACTAACTTGTAGCTTTAGCTGAACACTGTTTAGAGGACGCACTACACTAACTTGTAGCTTTAGCTCAACACTGTGCAGAGGTCGCACTACACTAACTTGTAGCTTTAGCTGAACACTGTGCACTACACTAACTTGTAGCTTTAGCTGAACACTGTTCAGAGGACGCACTACACTAACTTATAGCTTTAGGTGAACACTGTGCAGAGGTCGCACGACACTAACTTGTAGCTTTAGCTGAACACTGTGCACTACACTAACTTGTAGCTTTAGCTGAACACTGTTCAGAGGATGCACTACACTAACTTGTAGCTTTAGCTGAACACTGTGCACTACACTAACTTGTAGCTTTAGCTGAACACTGTACACTACAGTAACTTGTAGCTTTAGCTGAACACTGTTCTGAGGACGCACTACACTAACTTGTAGCTTTAGCTTAACACTGTGCAGAAGTCGCACTACACTAACTTGTAGCTTTAGCTGAACACTGTTCAGAGGTCACACTACACTAACTTGTAGCTTTAGCTGAACACTCTGAGGAGGACGCACTACACTAACTTGTTGCTTTAGCTGAACACTGTGCAGAGGTCGCACTACATTAACTTGTAGCTTTAGCTGAACACTGTTCAGAGGACGCACTACACTAACTTGTAGCTTTAGCTGAACATTGTGCAGAGGTCGCACTACACTAACTTGTAGCTTTAGCTGAACACTGTGAGGACACACTACACTAACTTGTAGCTTTAGCTGAACACTGTTCAGAGGACGCACTACACTAAAATGTAGCTTTAGGTGAACACTGTGCAGAGGTCGCACTACACTAACTTGTAGCTTTAGCTGAACACTGTGCACTACACTAACTTGTAGCTTTAGCTGAACACTGTTCAGAGGATGCACTACACTAACTTGTAGCTTTAGCTGAACCCTGTGCAGAGGTCACACTACACTAACTTGTAGCATTAGCTGAACACTGTGCACTACACTAACTTGTAGCTTTAGCTGAACACTGTGCAGAGGTCGCCCTACACTAACTTGTAGCTTTAGCTGAACACTCTGCACTACACTAACTTGTAGCTTTAGATGAACACTGTTCAGAGGATGCACTACACTAACTTGTAGCTTTAGCTGAACACTGTGCAGAGGTCGCACTACACTAACTTGTAGCTTTAGCTGAAAACTGTGCACTACACTAACTTATAGATTTAGCTGAACACTGTTCAGAGGACGCACTACACTAACTTGTAGCTTTAGCTGAACACTGTGCAGAGGTCGCACTACACTAACTTGTAGCTTTAGCTGAACACTGTAAGGAGGACGCAGTACACTAACTTATAGCTTTAGCTGAACACTGTGCAGAGGTCGCACTACACTAACTTGTAGCTTTAGCTGAACACTGTGCACTACACTAACTTGTAGCATTAGCTGAACACTGTTTAGAGGACACACTACACTAACTTGTAGCTTTAGCGGAACACTGTGCAGAGGTCGCACTACACTAACTTGTAGCTTTAGCTGAACACTGTGCAGAGGTCGCACTACACTAACTTGTAGCTTTAGCTGAACACTGTGCATTACACTAACTTGTAGCTTTAGCTGAACACAGTTCAGAGGACACACTACACTAACTTGTAGCTTTAGCTGAACCCTGTGCAGAGGTCGCACTACACTAAGTTGTAGCTTTAGCTGAACACTGTGCACTACACTAACTTGTAGCTTTATCTGAACACTGTTCAGAGGACGCACTACACCAACTTGTAGTTTTAGCTGAACACTGTGCACTACACTAACTTGTAGCTTTAGCTGAACACTGTGCAGAGGTCGCACTACACTAACTTGTAGCTTTAGCTGAACACTGTGCACTACACTAACTTGTAGCTTTAGCTGAACACTGTTCAGAGGACGCACTACACTAACTTGTAGCTTTAGCTGAACACTGAGCAGAGGTCGCACTACACTAACTTGTAGCTTTAGCTGAAAACTGTGCACTACACTAACTTATAGCTTTAGCTGAACACTGTTCAGAGGACGCACTACACTAACTTGTAGCTTTAGCTGAAAACTGTGCACTACACTAACTTATAGCTTTAGCTGAACACTGTTCAGAGGACGCACTACACTAACTTGTAGCTTTAGCTGAACACTGTGCACTACACTAACTTGTAGCTTTAGCTGAACACTGTTCAGAGGACGCACTACACTAACTTGTAGCTTTAGCTGAACCCTGTGCAGAGGTCGCACTACACTAACTTGTAGCTTTAGCTGAACACTGTGCACTACACTAACTTTTAGCTTTAGCTGAACACTGTTCAGAGGACGCACTACACTAACTTGTAGCTTTAGCTGAACACTGTGCAGAGGTCGCACTACACTAACTTGTAGCTTTAGCTGAACACTGTGCACTACACTAACTTGTAACTTTAGCTGAACACTGTTCAGAGGACGCACTACACTAAATTGTAGCTTTAGCTGAACACTGTGCAGAGGTCACACTACACTAACTTGTAGCTTTAGCTGAACACTGTGCAGAAGTCACACTACACTAACTTGTAGCTTTAGCTGAACACTGTGCCCTACACTAACTTGTAGCTTTAGCTGAACACTGTTTAGAGGACGCACTACACTAACTTGTAGCTTTAGCTCAACACTGTGCAGAGGTCGCACTACACTAACTTGTAGCTTTAGCTGAACACTGTGCACTACACTAACTTGTAGCTTTAGCTGAACACTGTTCAGAGGACGCACTACACTAACTTGTAGCTTTAGCTGAACACTGTGCAGAGGTCACACTACACTAACTTGTAGCTTTAGCTGAACACTGTGCACTACACTAACTTTTAGCTTTAGCTGAACACTGTTCAGAGGACGCACTACACTAACTTATAGCTTTAGGTGAACACTGTGCAGAGGTCGCACGACACTAACTTGTAGCTTTAGCTGAACACTGTGCACTACACTAACTTGTAGCTTTAGCTGAACACTGTTCAGAGGATGCACTACACTAACTTGTAGCTTTAGCTGAACACTGTGCACTACACTAACTTGTAGCTTTAGCTGAACGCTGTGCAGAGGTCGCACTACACTGACTTGTAGCTTTAGCTGAACACTGTGCACTACACTAACTTGTAGCTTTAGCTGAACACTGTACACTACAGTAACTTGTAGCTTTAGCTGAACACTGTTCGGAGGACGCACTACACTAACTTGTAGCTTTAGCTTAACACTGTGCAGAAGTCGCACTACACTAACTTGTAGCTTTAGCTGAACACTGTTCAGAGGTCACACTACACTAACTTGTAGCTTTAGCTGAACACTCTGAGGAGGACGCACTACACTAACTTGTTGCTTTAGCTGAACACTGTTCAGAGGACGCACTACACCAACTTGTAGCTTTAGCTGAACACTGTGCACTACACTAACTTTTAGCTTTAGCTGAACACTGTGAGGCGGACGCACTACACTAACTTGTAGCTTTAGCTGAACACTGTGCAGAGGTCGCACTACACTATCTTGTAGCTTTAGCTGAACACTGTGCACTACACTAACTTGTAGCTTTAGCTGAACACTGTTCAGAGGACGCACTACACTAACTTGTAGCTTTAGCTGAACACTGTGCAGAGGTCACACTACACTAACTTGTAGCTTTAGCTGAACACTGTGCAGAGGTCACACTACACTAACTTGTAGCTTTAGCTGAACACTCTGAGGAGGACGCACTTCACTAACTTGTAGCTTTAGCTGAACACTGTGCAGAGGTCGCACTACACTAACTTGTAGCTTTAGCTGAACACTGTTCAGAGGACGCACTACACTAACTTGTAGCTTCAGCTGAACACTGTGCAGAGGTCGCACTACACTAACTTGTTGCTTTAGCTGAACACTGTGCACTACACTAACTTTTAGCTTTAGCTGAACACTGTTCAGAGGACGCAGTACACTAACTTGTAGCTTTAGCTGAACACTGTGCAGAGGTCGCACTACACTAACTTGTAGCTTTAGCTGAACACTGTTCAGAGGACGCACTACACTAACATCTAGCTTTAGCTGAACACTGTGCATAGGTCGCACTACACTAACTTGTAGCTTTAGCTGAACACTGTGCACTACACTAACTTGTAGCTTTAGCTGAACACTGTTCGGAGGACGCACTACACTAACTTTTAGCTTTAGCTGAACACTGTGCAGAGGTCGCACTACACTAACTTTTAGCTTTAGCTGAACACTGTGAGGCGGACGCACTACACTAACTTGTAGCTTTAGCTGAACACTGTGCAGAGGTCGCACTACACTAGGGGTGCAACGGATCGTCACCGATCCGCGATCCGAACGGGCCAACCTATTCGGATCGGCACACCCGCGATCCGCGGAGCGCTCCGCGGCCTCGGGTTTTAGGAAAGGCCGCGGCTTCGGCCTAGCTCCGGAGCCGCGCCCATCTTGGTACACCCGGCGGTGCTGAGCAGAGCATCGTGCTGACGTCATCACCCCGCCCCCAACTCGTGGGTTTGTCAGCTTCTCTAAAGCAAGCAAGGAAGGTATGACTAACAGGCACAGCAGCACTAATGTATACTGCTGGAGTGTGTGGATATTACAGTGAGGGACATGGACTGCCTGGCTATATTACATTGGGGAACATGTTTTGGATTGGCTATATTACAGTGGGGACATTGATTGGCTATATTACAGTGGGGGACATGGACTGGCTATATTACAGTGGGGGACATGGACTGGCTATATTACAGTGGGGGACATGTGGACTGGCTATATTACAGTGGGGGACATGTGGACTGGCTGTATTACAGTGGGGGACATGTGGACTGGCTATATTACAGTGGGGGACATGTGGCTATATTACGGTGGGGGACATGTGGCTATATTACGGTGCGGGACATGTGGCTATATTACGGTGCGGGACATGTGGCTATATTACGGTGCGGGACATGTGGCTATATTATGGTGGGGGACATGTGGCTATGTTACGGTGGGGGACATGTGGCTATATTACGGTGCGGGACATGTGGCTATATTACGGTGCGGGACATGTGGCTATATTACGGTGGGGGACATGTGGCTATATTACGGTGCGGGACATGTGGCTAGATTACGGTGGGGGACATGTGGCTATATTACGGTGCGGGACATGTGGCTATATTACGGTGCGGGACATGTGGCTATATTACGGTGGGGGACATGTGGCTATATTACGGTGGGGGACATGTGGCTATATTACGGTGGGGGACATGTGGCTATATTACGGTGGGGGACATGTGGCTATATTACGGTGGGGGACATGTGGCTATATTAAGGTGGGGGACATGTGGCTATATTACGGTGGGGGACATGTGGCTGTATTACAGTGGGGGACATGTGGCTAGATTACAGTGGGGGACATGTGGTTATATTACAGTGGGGGACATGTGGTTATATTACAGTGGGGGACATGTGGCTGTATTACAGTGGGGGACATGATGTGGATATATTACAGTGGGGGGAGATGACGTGGGTATTACAGTGGGGGAGATGATGTGGATATTACAGTGGGGAGATGACGTGGATATTACAACAGTGGGGGAGATGACGTGGATATTACAGCAGTGGGGGAGATGACGTGGATATTGCAGTGGGGGAGATTGTGGATAACTGGATTACAGTGGGGACTATATGGTGGTGGAATTTTCACAGGTTTTGCAAATTCAATTAATTGCATTTTGCACATTTATCCAAATTGACTTTTAGATTCATATATTTATCTAATTATTTTTCATATTTTTGGTGTTCTTGTCAATTCATGTGTTTACGTCGTTCACTATTGTAATATTACGTTTAGCGCAATCCTATTTTTTCTATATTTTTTTCCTTGTATTGGGGTTTTGCAGAAGGATTGCTGCTTCCACTGAGTCTTAGGCGATTTTCGGCCGCACAAGATCGCTTCTAGGTCTTAGCGCAGTTTCTTTCCTTTTTTCCAGGTGAGCTCCCCTGCCTTCCCTGACTGGCGAGTCGGGCAAACGACTGCCCGCTGTTTCGTCCTCCCCTGGAACGTCCTCCAGGCTACCGAAGTGCTTCCACATCCTGCCTCTACTTTGGGGAAGGAATCAGTCCACACACACAGTGTGGTCATGGCGAGCAGAGGAACGGAGGAGCTTGAACGCCCCACGTCATTGAAATCCTCTGTATGGGAGCATTTTGGCTTCAATGTCAAATATGATGATGAAGGAAAGAGGTTAGTGGATAAAACCGTGACGGCGTGTAGGCACTGTGGCACAAGAAAGCCATATGACACTGGAAACACATCAAGCATGGCTACACATTTGAAGCGACATCACCCCGGTGTTTCACTGACAGGAGTGAAACTGAAAACGAAAGCTACTCAACAACCGCTTATCACCGCAGCATTTACACAGCCACTTGTTGCACAATCAGACCGGGCTAAAGCCATCACAAAAGCCATCGGTGTGTTTATAGGTGCAGACATGAGGCCATTTTCGGTTGTCCAAAACGAGGGCTTTAAACACATGCTGAAAGTGCTTGAGCCACGTTACAACATCCCGTCGCGCACCCACTTCAGCGAAAAGATTGTGCCAGATCTTTATGAGCAGGAGAAGAAAAAAGTTGTGGATGAACTATCCCGAGCATCCTCTGTTGCGCTCACGACAGACGGGTTGACATCCAGGGGAGCACAGAGCTATGTGACGATAACCGCTGACTTCATCACAGCAGACTGGGAGATGAGAAGTCCGGTGCTGCAGACACGTCCCCTCTACGAGAGTCACACAAGCACTCATCTTGCGCAGATACTGACTCAAGCAGTGGAGGAATGGAAGTTGAAGAGGCCCAGTACTAATATCCCAGTCACAACTGATAATGCCAAAAATCAAATAAATGCAGTGAATGAGGCAGGACTGGGCCCACATATAGGGTGCTTTGCACATGTAGTGAATTTGGCATCACAGAAGGGAATCTCAATCAATAGGATGGACCGCCTCCTTGGGAGGATCAGGAAGGTGGTTTCCTACTTCCACCGAAGCACAACAGCTGCTCATGTGCTTAAGACAAAGCAAGAAAAGCTAAAGCTGCCTACTCATAAGCTCATACATGATGTCCCAACAAGGTGGAACTCTACTTATGATATGATGGAGCGTTATCTGGAGCAGCAGGCAGCTATATACTCTGCATTGACTGACAAGACCCTGAAGAAAAATGTCAAAGACATCATTACCCTGTCTGATGATGATGTGAGAGTGGCAGAGGAGGTCCTCCAGGTGCTTAAACCCCTCAAAACTGTTACATCTCTGCTGAGCACTGAAAGTTCACCATCTGTGTCAATGATCCTGCCGCTTAAAACAAGGATTCTACAATCCATGGCTCCAAGTGTGGAAGACAGCATCATCACTCGAGATGTCAAGACTGCCATTAGAGAGGACCTGCAGCACAGATACACTTCACCCCCTACTCTACAGGACTACCTTCACAGATCTACTGCCCTGGATCCGAGGTTCAAGTCCCTGTCTCACATGGACCCTGCCCTACGCCAGAGGACATACAGTGACCTCACCACTGAGATTGTGAGCAGTCTGGGCACTGAAGACTGTGATGAGGTAAAGAAAAAGAATATTATTTAAAAATCATAAATTTAAATCTAAATACATTTTTTATTTTCGTAATAATGGCTTTTTTTAAATGTTATTATTTTCATGTTTCATAGACATGAAAAATGTGGCAATAATATTGCCACATTTTTCATGTCTATGAAACATGAAAATAAATAATAGGTTTAATTAATCAACAATTTTTTTTTTCTGCAGGGTCAAGCTGCAGAACCAACAGGAGCAAACTTGGACTCATCATCTCCTCCACAAAAGAAGTCAGCGATGGCAGAGCTTTTTGGAGAGACCTTTGCCACTTCCAGCAAAGACAAGAAGACTCCTGCTGACATCATCAAAGAGGAGGTGGCATCCTACCTGGCAGCAAGCGGCATTACAGTGGATGGTGATCCGCTGACATGGTGGAAAAGCAATGAGTGTAGATACCCTCATATTGCCACGATGGCAAGATGCTATCTCGCTGTGCCAGGCTCTTCAGTTCCTTGCGAGAGAGTGTTCTCAACAGCAGGGGACATAGTGACTGCAACGAGGTCCACACTCTCCCCAGACAATGTAGACACCCTTGTCTTTTTGAAAAAGAATTTGCAATTATAAGCTCAGGAATGCTTTGCTTTCTTTCCTTTATTCTTCTTTGATGGTGTGGACATACTAGGCTTTCACAATCCATGTTTCAAGGAAGATGATGTGCCTTCTTATGTTGCACTTTAAGTTGTTTTTGGCTCGTTGCCCATCGGTCCATGTTTAAAGGAAGGAGATGTGCCATTTTTATGTTGCACTTTAAGTTGTTTTTGGCTCATAGCCCATCGGTCCATGTTTGAAGGAAGGAGATGTGCCTTTTTTTATGTTGCACTTTAAGTTTTTCATTATGTTACAAAGAAGAGATTATGCCTTGTGCACTTTAACTTGATTTTATATATTTTCAAGTAATGTAAAAGTGTTAATAAACAAAAAGACAAAACTTATGTTTATTTGTCTTGTCTTTTTTTTTTTTTTTGTTGATCCGAAAATGATCCGATCCGTGACTCTGATCCGAGGAACGATCCGAACCGTGAGTTTTTTGATCCGTTGCACCCCTACACTACACTATCTTGTAGCTTTAGCTGAACACTGTGCACTACACTAACTTTTAGCTTTAGCTGAACACTGTTCAGAGGATGCACTACACTAACTTGTAGCTTTAGCTGAACACTGTGCAGAGGTCGCACTACACTAACATGTAGCTTTAGCTGAACACTGTTCAGAGGACGCACTACACTAACTTGTGGCTTTAGCTGAACACTGTGCAGAGGTCGCACTACACTAACTTGTAGCTTTAGCTGAACACTGTTCAGAGGTCACACTACACTAACTTGTAGCTTTAGCTGAACACTTTGAGGAGGACGCACTACACTAACCTGTTGCTTTAGCTGAACACTGTGCAGAGGTCGCACTACATTAACTTGTAGCTTTAGCTGAACACTGTGCACTACACTAACTTGTAGCTTTAGCTGAACACTGTTCAGAGGATGCACTACACCAACTTGTAGCTTTAGCTGAACACTGTGCACTACACTAACTTTTAGCTTTAGCTGAACACTGTGAGGCGGACGCACTACACTAACTTGTAGCTTTAGCTGAACACTGTGCAGAGGTCGCACTACACTATCTTGTAGCTTTAGCTGAACACTGTGCACTACACTAACTTGTAGCTTTAGCTGAACACTGTTCAGAGGACGCACTACACTAACTTGTAGCTTTAGCTGAACACTGTGCAGAGGTCACACTACACTAACTTGTAGCTTTAGCTGAACACTGTGCAGAGGTCACACTACACTAACTTGTAGCTTTAGCTGAACACTCTGAGGAGGACGCACTACACTAACTTGTAGCTTTAGCTGAACACTGTGCAGAGGTCGCACTACACTAACTTGTAGCTTTAGCTGAACACTGTTCAGAGGACGCACTACACTAACTTGTAGCTTTAGCTGAACACTGTGCAGAGGTCGAACTACACTAACTTGTAGCTTTAGCTGAACACTGTGCACTACACTAACTTGTAGCTTTAGCTGAACACTGTTCAGAGGACACACTACACTAACTTGTAGCTTTAGCTGAACACTGTGCAGAGGTCGAACTACACTAACTTGTAGCTTTAGCTGAACACTGTGAGGAGGACGCACTACACTAACTTGTAGCTTTAGCTGAACACTGTGCAGAGGTCGCACTACACTAACTTGTAGCTTTAGCTGAACACTGTGCAGAGGTCGCACTACAGTAACTTGCAGCTTTAGCGTTATACTGTGCACTACACTAACTTGTAGCTTTAGCTGAACACTGTTCAGGGGACGCACTACACTAACTTATAGCTTTAGGTGAACACTGTGCAGAGGTCGCACTACACTAACTTGTAGCTTTAGCTGAATACTGTGCACTACACTAACTTGTAGCTTTAGCTGAACACTGTTCAGAGGATGCACTACACTAACTTGTAGCTTTAGCTGAACACTGTGCACTACACTAACTTGTAGCTTTAGCTGAACACTGTGCAGAGGTCGCACTACACTAACTTGTAGCTTTAGCTGAACACTGTGCACTCCACTAACTTGTAGCTTTAGCTGAACACTGTGCAGAGGTCGCACTACACTAACTTGTAGCTTTAGCTTAACACTGTGCAGAAGTCGCACTACACTAACTTGTAGCTTTAGCTAAACACTGTTTAGAGGTCGCACTACACTAACTTGTAGCTTTAGCTGAACACTGTGCAGAGGTCACACTACACTATCTTATAGGTTTAGCTGAACACTGTGCACTACACTAACTTGTAGCTTTAGCTGAACACTGTGCAGAGGTCACACTACACTAACTTGTAGCTTTAGCTGAACACTCTGAGGAGGAGGCACTACACTAACTTGTTGCTTTAGCTGAACACTGTGCAGAGGTCGCATTACATTAACTTGTAGCTTTAGCTGAACACTGTGCACTCCACTAACTTGTAGCTTTAGCTGAATACTGTGCAGAGGTCGCACTACACTAACTTGTAGCTTTAGCTGAACACTGTGCACTACACTAACTTGTACCATTAGCTGAACACTGTTCAGAGGACGCACTGCACTAACTTGTAGCTTTAGCTGAACACTGTGCAGAGGTCGCACTACACTAACTTGTAGCTTTAGCTGAACACTGTTCAGAAGACCCACTACACTAACTTGTAGCTTTAGCTGAACACTGTGCAGAGGTCGCACTACACTAACTTGTAGCTTTAGCTGAAAACTGTGCACTACACTAACTTGTAGCTTTAGCTGAACACTGTTCAGAGGACGCACTACACAAACTTGTAGCTTTTGCTGAACACTGTGCAGAGGTCGCACTACACTAACTTGTAGCTTTCTTTGAACACTGTGAGGCGGACGCACTACACTAACTTGTAGCTTTAGCTGAACACTGTGCAGCGGTCGCACTACACTATCTTGTAGCTTTAGCTGAACACTGTGCACTACACTAACTTGTAGCTTTAGCTGAACACTGTTCAGAGGACGCACTACACTAACTTGTAGCTTTAGCTGAACACTGTGCAGAGGTCACACTACACTAACTTGTAGCTTTAGCTGAACACTCTGAGGAGGACGCACTACACTAACTTGTAGCTTTAGCTGAACACTGTGCACTACACTAACTTGTAGCTTTAGCTGAACACTGTGCACTACACTAACTTGTAGCTTTAGCTTAACACTGTGCAGAGATTGCACTACACTAACTTGTAGCTTTAGCTGAACACTGTGCACTACACTAACTTGTAGCTTTAGCTGAACACTGTTTAGAGGACGCACTACACTAACTTGTAGCTTTAGCTGAACACTGTGCAGAGGTCACACTACACTAACTTGTAGGTTTAGCTGAACACTGTGCAGAGGTCGCACTACACTAACTTGTAGCTTTAGCTGAACACTGTGAAGAGGACGCACTACACTAATTTGTAGCTTCAGCTGAACACTGTGCAGAGGTCGCACTACACTAACTTGTAGCTTTAGCTGAACACTGTGCACTACACTAACTTGTAGCTTTAGCTGAACACTGTTCAGAGGATGCACTACACTAACTTATAGCTTTAGCTGAACACTGTTCAGAGGACTCACTACACTAACTTGTGGCTTTAGCTGAACACTGTGCAGAGGTCGCACTACACTAACTTGTAGCTTTAGCTGAACACTGTGCACTACACTAACTTGTAGCTTTAGCTGAACACTGTTCAGAGGACGCACTACACTAACTTGTAGCTTTAGCTGAACACTGTGCAGAGGTCACACTACACTAACTTGTAGCTTTAGCTGAACACTGTGCAGAGGTCACACTACACTATCTTGTAGCTTTAGCTGAACACTGTGCAGAGGTCACACTACACTAACTTGTAGCTTTAGCTGAACACTCTGAGGAGGACGCACTACACTATCTTGTAGCTTTAGCTGAACACTGTGCAGAGGTCGCACTACACTAACTTGTAGCTTTAGCTGAACACTGTGCACTACACTAACTTGCAGCTTTAGCTGAACACAGTGCAGAGGTTGCAATACACTAACTTGTAGCTTTAGCTGAACACTGTGCACTACACTAACTTGTAACTTTAGCTGAACACTGTTCAGAGGACGCACTACACTAACTTGTAGCTTTAGCTGAACACTGTGCACTACACTAACTTGTAGCTTTAGCTGAACACTGTGCAGAGGTCGCACTACACTAACTTGTAGCTTTAGCTGAACACACTGCACTACACTAACTTGTAGCTTTAGCTGAACACTGTTCAGAGGACGCACTACACTAACTTGTAGCTTTAGCTGAACACTGTGCAGAGGTCGCACTACACTAACTTGTAGCTTTAGCTGAACACTGTGCACTACTCTAACTTGTAACTTTAGCTGAACACTGTTCAGAGGACACACTACACTAACTTGTAGCTTTAGCTGAACACTGTGCAGAGGTCACACTACACTAACTTGTAGCTTTAGCTGAACACTGTTCAGAGGACACACTACACTAACTTGTAGCTTTAGCTGAACACTGTGCAGAGGTCACACTACACTAACTTGTAGCTTTAGCTGAACACTGTGCACTACACTAACGTGTGGCTTTAGCTGAACACTGTTCAGAGGACGCACTACACTAACTTGTAGCTTTAGCTCAACACTGTGCAGAGGTCGAACTACACTAACTTGTAGCTTTAGCTGAACACTGTGAGGAGGACGCACTACACTAACTTGTAGCTTTACGTGAACACTGTGCAGAGGTCGCACTACACTAACTTGTAGCTTTAGCTGAACACTGTGCACTACACTAACTTGTAGCATTAGCTGAACACTGTTCAGAGGACGCACTGCACTAACTTGTAGCTTTAGCTGAACATTGTGCAGAGGTCGCACTACACTAACTTGTAGCTTTAGCTGAACACTGTTCAGAGGACGCACTACACTAACTTGTAGCTTTAGCTGAACACTGTGCAGAGGTCGCACTACACTAACTTGTAGCTTTAGCTGAAAACTGTGCACTACACTAACTTGTAGCTTTAGCTGAATACTGTTCAGAGGACGCACTACACAAACTTGTAGCTTTTGCTGAACACTGTGAAGAGGTCACACTACAGTAACTTGTAGCTTTCGTTGAACACTGTGAGGCGGACGCACTACACTAACTTGTAGCTTTAGCTGAACACTGTGCAGAGGTCGCACTACACTATCTTGTAGCTTTAGCTGAACACTGTGCACTACACTAACTTGTAGCTTTAGCTGAACACTGTTCAGAGGACGCACTACACTAACTTGTAGCTTTAGCTGAACACTGTGCAGAGGTCACACTACACTAACTTGTAGCTTTAGCTGAACACTCTGAGGAGGACGCATTACACTAACTTGTAGCTTTAGCTGAACACTGTGCACTACACTACCTTGTAGCTTTAGCTTAACACTGTGCAGAGATCGCACTACACTAACTTGTAGCTTTAGCTGAACACTGTGCACTACACTAACTTGTAGCTTTAGCTGAACACTGTTTAGAGGACGCACTACACTAACTTGTAGCTTTAGCTGAACACTGTGCAGAGGTCACACTACACTAACTTGTAGGTTTAGCTGAACACTGTGAGGAGGACGCACTACACTAATTTGTAGCTTTAGCTGAACACTGTGCAGAGGTCGCACTACACTAACTTGTAGCTTTAGCTGAACACTGTGAAGAGGACGCACTACACTAATTTGTAGCTTCAGCTGAACACTGTGCAGAGGTCGCACTACACTAACTTGTAGCTTTAGCTGAACACTGTGCACTACACTAACTTGTAGCTTTAGCTGAACACTGTTCAGAGGACGCACTACACTAACTTGTAGCTTTAGGTGAACACTGTGCAGAGGTCGCACTCCACTAACTTGTAGCTTTAGCTGAACACTGTGCACTACACTAACTTGTAGCTTTAGCTGAACACTGTTCAGAAGACGCACTACACCAACTTGTAGCTTTAGCTGAACACTGTGCGCTACACTAACTTGTAGCTTTAGCTGAATACTGTGCAGAGGTCGCACTACACTAACGTGTAGCTTTAGCTGAACACTGTGCACTACACTAACTTGTAGCTTTAGCTGAAAACTGTTCAGAGGACGCACTACACCAACTTGTAGCTTTAGCTGAACACTGTGCAGAGGTCACACTACACTAACTTGTAGCTTTAGCTGAACACTGTTCAGAGGACGCACTACACTAACTTGTAGCTTTAGCTGAGCACTGTGCAGAGGTCGCACTACACTAACTTGTAGCTTTAGCTGAACACTGCACTGCACTAACTTGTAGCTTTAGCTGAACACTGTTCAGAGGACGCACTACACTAACTTGAAGCTTTAGCTGAACACTGTGCAGAGGTCGCACTACACTAACTTGTAGCTTTAGCTGAACACTGCACTACACTAACCTGTAGCATTAGCTGAACACTGTTCAGAGGACGCACTACACTAACTTGTAGCTTTAGCTGAACACTGTGCACTACACTAACTTGTAGCTTTAGCTGAACACTGTTCAGAAGACGCACTACACCAACTTGTAGCTTTAGCTGAACACTGTGCGCTACACTAACTTGTAGCTTTAGCTGAATACTGTGCAGAGGTCGCACTACACTAACGTGTAGCTTTAGCTGAACACTGTGCACTACACTAACTTGTAGCTTTAGCTGAAAACTGTTCAGAGGACGCACTACACCAACTTGTAGCTTTAGCTGAACACTGTGCAGAGGTCACACTACACTAACTTGTAGCTTTAGCTGAACACTGTTCAGAGGACGCACTACACTAACTTGTAGCTTTAGCTGAGCACTGTGCAGAGGTCGCACTACACTAACTTGTAGCTTTAGCTGAACACTGCACTGCACTAACTTGTAGCTTTAGCTGAACACTGTTCAGAGGACGCACTACACTAACTTGTAGCTTTAGCTGAACACTGTGCAGAGGTCGCACTACACTAACTTGTAGCTTTAGCTGAACACTGCACTACACTAACCTGTAGCATTAGCTGAACACTGTTCAGAGGACGCACTACACTAACTTGTAGCTTTAGCTGAACACTGTGAGGAGGACGCACTACACTAACTTGTAGCTTTAGCTGAACACTGTGCAGAGGTCGCACTACACTAACTAGCTTTAGCTGAACACTGTGCACTACACTAACTTATAGCTTTAGCTGAACACTGTTCAGAGGACGCACTACACTAACTTGTAGCTTTAGCTGAACACTGCGAGGAGGACGCACTACACTAACTTGTAGCATTAGCTGAACACTGTGCAGAGGTCGCACTACACTACCTTGTAGCTTTAGCTGAACACTGTGCACTACACTAACTTGTAGCTTTAGCTGAACACTGTGAGGCAGACGCACTACACTAACTTGTAGCTTTAGCTGAACACTGTGCAGAGGTCGCATTACACTATATTGTAGCTTTAGCTGAACACTGTGTACTACACTAACTTGTCTGAACAGTGTTCAGAGGACACATTACACTAACTTGTAGCTTTAGCTGAACACTGTGCAGAGGTCACACTACACTAACTTGTAGCTTTAGCTGAACACTGTTCAGAGAACGCACTACACTAACTTGTAGCTTTAGCTGAACACTGTGCACTACACTAACTTGTAGCTTTAGCTGAACACTGTGCACTACACTAACTTGTAGCTTTAGCTGAACACTGTTCAGAGGACGCACTTCACTAACTTGTAGCTTTAGCTGAACACTGTGCAGAGGTCACACTACACTAACTTGTAGCTTTAGCTGAACACTGTGCAGAGGTCGCACTACACTAACGCACTACACTACACTAGCTCTCTCTAAATATGGTGCTGTGATTGCGATGCCGCAGTGAATTATGGGCCATGACGCGCCACGCGAATTTGACGCGAACGGCCCATATCGTTCGCAATTCGGCGAACAGACGATGTTCAAGTCGAACATGGGGTCAACTCGAACATGAAGCTCATCCCTATGTGCAATTAGTAAAGAGATATGGAATTAGTGGGCACTATGAAATAAATAACTATTATACTTAACTACTTACTGACCAGCCGCCGTCATTATAATGCGACAAGTTGGCACAGCTCCACAAACCGTCGTAGGTGTACATCAGCCGATTTAAGAGCTAAAGGGGCCGCGTGCGATCCACTGGAGGTGCTCACGCCCATGGCGCAACGCCAGAGCCGATGCAGTGATGTCCGCTGGCAACCCGCGATCGCTCCTCAGAGAGCAAGAATGGGGATCTGTCAATGTAAACAGACAGATCCCTGGTCTGTCAGGGAAGTAGAGAGAGATCTGCTGTTCCTAGTAATTAGGAACAGCAATCTCTCTCTCCTCCCTGTCAATCCACTCCCCCCACAGTCAGAAACACCTCCCTAGGGAACACCTAACCCCTTGATCGCCCCTAATGTCAACCCCTTCCCTGCCAGTAACATTTATATATATATATATTTATAGCACTGATCGCTGTATAGATATCAATGGTCCCAAAAAAGTGTCAAAAGTGTCTGATCTGTCCTCAGTCACGCTAAAAATTGCTGATCACCGCCATTACTAGTAAAAAAAAAAATTTTAATAATAAAAATGCCATAAATATATCCCCTATTATGTAGACGCTATAACTTTTGCGCAAACCAATCAATATATGCTTATTGCAATTTTTTACCAAAAATATGTAGACTACATATTGGCCTAAACTGATGAAGAAATTCGTTTTTTTTACATTTTTGTGTTATATTTATTATAGTAAAAAGTAAAAAAATTTTTTTTTTCAAAATTGCCGCTCTTTTTTTGTTTATAGCGCAAAAAATAAAAACGCAGAGGTGATCAAATACCACCAAAAGAAAGCGCTATTTGTGGGAAAAAGGGCATACATTTTGTTTGTGTAAAATGTGGCATGACCGCACAATTCTCAGTTAAAACGACGCAGTGCCGTATCGCAAAAAATGGTCTAGTCATGAAGTGGGTAAATCCTTCCAGGGCTGAAGTAGTTAATAGCATTTACTACAGGTAAAGGTGAGTTTGTCAAATATAGTAGGTTGTTAATAATATCTAATGGTATAAATGGCGCCTGCCAGTAAATATCTGAACTCCAATGAAAATATATATTAAATTTAAAGCTAAAAAAATAGACATTCTCACTAATCTAAATTTCAACACAACCTTTAAACCGACATCCATCTGTCTGCTATCAAAAGCTTTCTGTGATTAGAGAAATTTCATATGCAAGTTCCGTAGTGCAGTAACCTAAAAGTAAAAATAAATCTTAGTTTAAACAATTAAATAGTTTTTCTAGGAAAAACAAATTATACATTTTATGAATCCTTTTTTAAAATTAGATGCTTAATTATGAAGGTGAAAAGTTGAATAATTAAGTCAAGATGCAATACGGATATCTCCCTAGAGCGCTAATGCAGTCTGTGAAGTTACCATGGTAACCTCACATTCTAGACAGTCAAGAAACAATTATTTTTTATTTCATATAAAAAAATATAAAAGAAAATAGCAGGCTGAAAATGGATTTTATTGCTTTTTTTGTGTGTAAACCACAATTTCTAAATATACAATTTTAAATTTAAACAAACGAAAAACTGTATATAAGATTACCACAATTGAATTCTTGCCCAATATTGTTAGGTCTCTATGTTCTTACGTGTTCGGTTATCATTTCAAGCAAGACCTTTGGAATTTTTATACTACATTCCACCACACTGCCACCTTTCTTTCCTGTGCTCTCATTTACCTATTCCTAAACAGTTTTGAGCAACTGTATTCATGTGTTGCTTGTATGCGTAAGTGGAATGTGAAAACAATGAAAATTATTTTTTTTGTTTGTTATCCAAAGAGCCCAGGAAAATAGGTAAAAAAGCAACACACTCTGTGGATTTATTTTTATCTAGATATTGTGGAGGTGGGTTTATTAAAAGATACATGGAAGATACCTTGAATAGGAATTAACTGGGGAAAATATGTAAGTAAGGCAAATAGATGAAAAAACTAGGTTAGGAAAATTAGAGAAAGTAGTTGACAGGGGGTGAGATATTGTAAGGGTTGGGAGTTCATGGATAATACAGGAATGCTAGATAGATACATCCAAATAACATATGGACATCAATCCTGTGACAAAGCAGAGGTGAAGCACGATAAATAAAAACATAGAATAGTTAAAAATAACACTAAAGCAATAGAATGCACAAACCAAGTATATAGGAGTTACTGTAAAATCAACACAAGACAAGACTAGAAATTATCTTCCTTGATCTCATATATCTGTGATTTTGGACTGATTTTTATATTTTTACATTTTTATGGTTTTGTATATTTACAGATTTGGACTTTATTTACATCACATTATATGGTAGTTCTATGCTATATGAATAGTATAGCACACCATTGGCACAGATATTTCCACTTTTTACACATGGTGAATTAAATTGTGTATGGTTATAGATTGGGTGTGCAAGCACTGTGTATATGAATAGGCTCACGTGTTTATATATATACTAGATTTCAGTCTATTATATTTAGTTTAATTATAGTTTACTTATTTTACATCACTTGCGGGGTGTGAGCGCCTCATATTTTTCTTTTATATCTGGAAGAAGGATCATATGGGTGAACAGATATATGAGATCAAATAATATTCATTTGTAATTATTTTAAAGGGGCAGCTCTCTCATAGTATTTAGGTGATTATTCACTTAATCACATTGGTATTTAGTTACACTTCATTTAGTGGCGCAGTGGAGGTATTTTTGAATAAAGGGCGGTTTAGTATTCAGAATACCCATAGTTATACAAATTATCTTCCTTGTCTCAAAGCAATTGGCAAGCACTAGATAGCTCTTCAACCACTGCTGCCTGCTACATTTATTTTTGGCATAAGCCTAGTTAAAGGAGTCTTCTATGTGAAAGAGAAGCATCATCATTCAAACGCCTATGCTTAGATTGCTGGTGAATATCATATAACACATTACCACGGAAACATGTGAGGCACAGTTGGGGCTAGAAAAGCTGGCAACTGGAAGTTGAGGCTACAAAGGGGTGATCACAAACAAACATATAAAGTGCCTTGCAAAAGTATTTATACCCCTTGAAACTCTCCACATTTTGTCATGTTACAACCAAAAACGTAAATGTATTTTATTGGGATTTTATGTGATATAAAGTGGCACATAATTGTGAAGTGGAAGGAAAATGATAAATGGTTTTCAATTTTTTTTTACAAACAAATATGTGAAAAGTGTGGCTTACAATTGTATTCAGCCCCCCCGAGTCAATACTTTGTAGAACCAGTAACACAGCAAAGACGATGTACTTCCCAACATGTTTCGCCCATCTGTCGGGCTTCCTCAGGGGATGCTGGTCACATGCAGAATACACTGCCTTCTAGCGAAAAACATATAACAATAGTTGTATGTTAGATCAGAACATGAGTACAGAAAATATGGATTCATCTATTGAAATTACATGCATGTGCATCTTGGCTATCACAGTGTGATTGCCTACCTGTATCTCCTAGAGGATGGGGGGGGGGAAAGGGGAGAACGGGGTAGGTCTGCCAGGATAAATGCTGCCGCCTTACCGAGGGAGCCCCACGCTGAAGGTGAGCGTAGATGGTACAAAAAGACCAGCTAAAGTATAGAAAAAAATGATAGTGTCTTATAATGTGTGAGGGTAAGCTGGAAATAGCCTTCACATCATCATGGCACACAATAAATAGTAGGGGTTAACACTCACAGAGGCAGATACGGCAGCTGGCTTAATGCCAGGGACCACACACCTCCCAGGATACAAATCACTTTAAAGGAATACCTAATGAAACACAAAATATACTATGTAGTATCTGCTGCTGAAAGTCAACAGTAAAGAGGATCAAGTCCTTCAGTATAGGCATCAGAGCAGCACAGAACAGTCACAAGCATGATAGATTTAATACAAATAAGCTAATTAGGTAAGTACCTGAGTGGAGAGTTTGATGTACATGGGTCCCTTGGTTTCTGCAGCATAAACTGGCTGCTAACAGCGGCTTTAAATACCATCCATCCGGTACTAATACCGGAAGCGGACCATGGACTGGGCTGCACAGGTGTAAGCATCGTAATGGCTGCTTACTCCCCTGTCTGCCGCCGGGTCCTAAGGCCCGGGAAGCAGGACAAGACGGGGAGCTCCCTCTGGTGGTGAACGGGAGAAATCTCAGGTCTTAAAGGACAGTGTAGAACGGAGGATGGTGACAGGGACATTATAGAAGGAGACAATCCGTCCGCATCCCTATATTCATATACAATCGAAAGTTTTTCCTCTTAAGTGGGATTTTGGAGGGCAGAAGTCTCAAATAATATATCAAAAAGTATAAAAAATATTTGTTTTATTATATCAAAAGATTAAAAGTATGACACATAAAAAACAACAACAATAGGGACAGAATGGATGCCACAATTTACAATAGATGATAAAAAGATATACAACACAAATCAGGAGAGCTGCACTTAACCCACAAAACGCTGTTTCAGCAAGCAGTTAATTGGAATTGGAGGTCCGACGTGTTTCGAGGTTTTTATAATGATTATGACCTCTTCTTCAGGGGCTGGAGATGAGATATATATCTTTCATGAAAAAGCAACATCACATGGCATCCGATTCAGGAAGGGGAGGGGAGGAAACTGTCTGCCACCGGGGTCCAGACCCGAATATCAGTGCCGCCACCACGGGACCAAAACCATCAGCAGAACACGACCGGACACAAAGGGCGTCACGTCCATCAGCTGAATAATGAATGATCCATTAGGTGCATGAAGGCTGAAAAAGTCCCTATTCCATTTGGAGGAATAATTGTCCGTCAGCTAACGCCATGCCAGGTATATATGGTAGATGAGAGATGTTATGGACTTGGAAGATCCTGGCAGCTGCACGCTCGGTCCGGTGTCTCCACCAGTGTGTGAAGGACACAGTGAGATAAAGAAGCCAGGATAGCAGACACATGTCAGCACAGTGAGACGGGTGCCTTGCTGAGGGAACAGAGACACCCTGGGTGTCCATACGGTCACCCAATGATGCGCAGGAGAGCCCCGATGGGCGAAAACATCCCCCCCATGAAAAAGGATGACATGGCGAACCGATAATAGGATGTAATGACCAATTTGTTTATTTTAAGCCAAAAAATGACAGGAGGGGATGGATGGTAGGGGGAGGATTAATGATGACCATAGGAATGATGAAGACTGGGAGATGGGGGGAGGGGGAGGGGGAAGAAAGAGGGAAGAAGGGGGGGAAGGGGGAAGGAGGGGAAAAGGAAAGAAGGAACAGTAGGAGCAAGAAGCAAAAGGCAGATACTGAGAATACTACAAAAAGGGTTTGTAGCTGAGCATTTCATTCAACCCTGGATAGGTTGTAGCTTTCAGCAAATATATCCAGCGTGACTCTAGTTGTAAGAGTTTTTGATCATTGCTCCCCCCTTTACCATCAGGGGGATATGTTCAAGGGCCACAAACTTAATTGTGTCTAGACTAAATCCATGAAATAGTCCAACATGGCGGCTTATTGGCGTTTCCATCCTACGTTTTTTAATAAGAGATATGGTCGTTAATTCTCTTATGGAATGGGCGTTTTGTTTTCCCAATGTAAAAACAGTTGCATGTACATTGCATGAGATAGATAACACCTACAGTCTGGCATGTTACTCTATATTTGATTGAATGAACTCGTCCATCAGGCAGTTTCACAGTGTTGTTGTTGGGAAGAAACCAACATTTATCGCATTTGCCGCAGGAAAACGTGCATGGGGAACAGTTCAATGGCAAAGAGTGGTGATAGTGACTATGAGTGAGACGGTCCTTGAGGGATTTGGCACGTCTATATGTTATTTGGGGTTGTTTTTCAATATACTTAGGGTATAATACTAATCGGATCTGCCAGTAAGAGTGGCCAATATTTGTCAAAGATCCGTCTCACTTGTTCGTGTTGCTTAGTGTATGAAGTGATAATTCTAACAGTTTAAGAATTATCCAGTCTTTTTCTTATGAATCAAGGAATTCCTATCTTGGATTTTCCTCCTGTTGAACGCTTTCTTTAGAGTACTATGGGTATAACCTCTCTCCCGCAAGCGGTCGTATAGGAGATTGGCCTTATACAGAAAATCACTATCCCTGCTGCAATTACATCGCAGTCTCAGGTATTGGCTATATGGAATGCTTTTATTCAAAGGTTGAGGATGGGAGCTGGATGCATGCAGAATTGCATTACTTGCTGATGGCTTTCTGAATAGAGTAGCACCCAGAGAGCCATCAGATTCTACAAAAATCTTGATGTCAAAAAAGTTGACAGATTTTTTATCACACATCATTGTAAATTTAATATTACGGGTGTTGTTACCAATAATTGTCATAAATTCCATCAACTCATGGTGAGGGCCTGTCCATATTAGCAATATATCGTCTATGTAATGATGGAAAATCATAATGCAGTCCAAGTATTGTTTTATATCCTCTCTAGCAAATAGATCCCTCTCCCACCCCCCCAGGTACAGGTTGGCATACGATGGTGCACAACGAGTCCCCATCGCAACCCCCTGCACCTGGAGGTAGTGGGAGGAGCCAAAGACAAACACATTTCTAGTGACAAATGAATTTTAGGAGATCAAGTATGAAAGCATTGTATTTATCAGCAGTGTGGCCGCGTTCCCGCAGGTGTTCAGCCACAACCCTGAGTCCACGTTCGTGTGGAATTGCATTATATAGACTCTCCATGTCTATGGTTACAAGCCAAGCATCTTGAGGGACCACAATGCCTTCAATCAATTTGATAAGGTCGATTGTGTCCTGAACAAATGAAAATAGAGACCTAACATGAGGGTTCAGATAGGTAGCTATTAGGCAGCTAGTGTTTTCCATCAGGCAGCCACACCCCGAGAGAATGGGCCGACCGGGGGGGTTGGTTAAGGATTTGTGGACTTTCGGTAAGGCATAAAAAGTTGGGACTATTGGTTCATGGATGTTCAAATATGACCAAGTCTGTTTGTCAATTAAACCATTAGACAACGCACAAGTAATAATGTTCCTGAACTCTCTATAATAAGATTCTATAACTGTTTGAGAGATGGGTCTGTACCATTCCTGATTTTTAAGGATACGCAAGCACATTAACTCGTATTTGGTACGATCCATTACCACAAGGTTGCCTCCCTTGTCGGCAGGCTTAATTATCAGTTTACTATTTTTTTGCAATGATGTCAACGCTTGTCTGAGTCGTGGAGATAAATTGTCAGTAAAAAAATTCTGACACTTCATCTCCTCCACTTCCTGGGTTACCTGCTGTACGAAGGCCCAAATGTTTGGATTGCTCCCCAAAGAGGGGAAATTCCTAGATTTGGGTCTAAATAGCTGTGGGGGGGAAAGTCTAGTCTCTGAAGTTTTATGGGTCAATACTGGGGGGCAATTGGCGAGTCAACCGAGTCGCCATTTTCCTCCCAGAGGTCCCTAAGATTTTGTATAGCTTGGACTTCTCTAATAGTGAGATTTTTTTCCCCTGTAGAGGAGGTAAGATGTGCAATCTCTGCAGGTTTGTGGTAAATAGTTTTGAATAATAGGCGTCGGGCGAAAAGGTGTATGTCCTTAATTAGTTCAAAACGGTCAAGGTTGGCATCAGGGCAGAAAGTGAGGCCCAATTGCAGGGTCTCAACTTCATCTGCCATGAGGCAATGAGATGAGAGGTTCAGAATGGTAAATTGATTACCTTGTTTTGGGACCTTGTCACCAAGATCTACAAGCTTACCGGATTTGGATGTTCTGGTGTGCTTAGGGTTAAAAAAATAGAAGCTACTTTAAGATCACTTTTCGCATTTGTGGGAGCGGTAAGGTCACTTACCTTTGATGTAGTAATAATAGGTGCTATGACCGAAGAAGAAGAAATAGGGATAGACAAAGAGCCCGTTGTACCACTGGTTTTACAACCCTTGGTGCCACGTAAATTTTTTAGAGTAGGGTGAGTGGTGTTTAGACGTTGTTGTGAATTTTTAGGACGAACCACGGGTGATATGTGATCGGGCGCAGGTGCAGCTGTAGATTTTGGGTTGTCTGAAAATGAGATATTGAAATCTCCCTTTCGTTTTTTGATGATCTCTCGTTCGCAATGTCTTGATAGATCTTAGACTGACTAGAAGAGGAGGGAGAAACAGTACTGTTTCTCCCTCCTACTGTTTCTCTCTCCCTTTCCATTTTTGGATGATGGATTGAACAGCGCTCTGTGAGATGTTCAAACCTTGGGATATTTAACTATACTTTAAACTTCTCCACAACTTTAACCCTGACCTGTCTGGTGTGTTCCTTGGACTTCATGATGCTGTTTGTTTACTACGGTTCTCTAACAAACCTCTGAGGGCTTCACAGAACAGCTGTATTTATACTGAGATTAAATTACACACAGGTGGACTCTGAAGGCAATCGGTTCTACTAGATTTTAGTTAGGGTTATCAAAGTAAAGGGTGCTGCATACAAATGCACGCCACACTTTTCAGATAGTTATTTGTAAAAAATTTTGAAAACCATTTATCATTTTCCTTCCACTTTACAATTATGTTCCACTTTGTGTTGGTCTATCACATAAAATCCCAATAAAATACATTTATGTTTTTGGTTGTAACATGACAAAAAGTGGGAAATTTCAAAGGGTATGAATATTTTTTCAAGGCACTGTATCTCATCTATCATCAGCTGTTGACATTGTGATAGATGTACTGTCCATCACAACTCTTTACCTCATGAGCAATTACATCTCAGTGGAGAGATTTCTGGTGTATAAAAAAATTAGGATATACTTTTAGTAATGATGGAAAACATCCAAAATATTTGACAAGAAAGTAGTTAACAAGTACTTCTGATATTTATATTTTACCCATACATGATAAAGTGTATGTATAGCCAAAACTTTTTTTGTTTAGAATAGAGTAAGGAAGTTTTTGAAACACAACAAGAAGTTTGAGGAAATTTCTTTCTTAGACAGCTGTCCCGGTTGTGCCTCCATGAGAAGATTTCCCCGTACCTCTTGTTCTGAGGACAACTCTAAAATTTGGGATTTCCCCTTTCTTTCTATGTAACAACTCTTACAAATGGAGGATTTAATCTTCCAGTGAGGACGCAGAAATCAGAAAAAAACTTGACAGATAATATATGGATTTGTAAATGTTGTATAATAATTGTAAAAAGCTATGATAAATAAAGATTATAAAAAAAACAAACTTTACAGATGATCTTGCCCTTCCCCACTCTCTGTAAAAAAGTTAAGTAAAAACATTAAGTTATCATTTATTATAACAATGCTAATAACAACTGGTTGCCTTGCTTAGAGGAATTGCGCCATCTAGGCTACTATTACTTTTAATATCTCACAAGAGAGATATGGTTAAATTGCAAAGGACAACAAACCTGTAGAATTCCTTTATAATATGTTGCATATATACTATATGGTAAATATCCAGGGTAGACATAATATGAAGAAAAGGCATATGCAATTAATATATTTATACAAAAAAAGGCAGCAGAACATGCTGGGGAACATAGGCAAAGTGCTACAGAAAGATATGTCATCTCTGGAGTCTGTATGTACATTATCTTTGGCACCCAAATGAACACTCTTCTGATAGCATTAGATCTTTTACAGAAAACTTACATAGTTTCTTGTTTTACATCCTTACAGAGGAATTCTAGGAATCTTGGCAAAGGAGGCTGTGAGAACTTTGGATGTGACCAACAAGCAAAATTTGGGATAATATAATAATATCTACCAACATTATTACTGCCACCAAAAACATAATAATGTTATATCACCCAAAACTTGAAGCATCATAAATACCCGTAGTGTAATCATAATACAAAAATATTTGCCCCTAGAATGGTAACACTGTTGTCTCCCAATCTAAAGAGACACTCCCATACACACATCAGTCACACTCTGAGATACCGGCGGTATCTATAGGAATGCTATTAAAACCTGCTAAGAAGCACAAGGTATGCAATTAGGCAGGGCCTAATCAGTGTTTGTACAGGAACAATAAAACATATGTGTATAAGCGTCCTTGGTGCTCATTTGTGTTTATGGGCACTGCATTTACTATATTCTCTCTTGCAAATGTATGTGCACCAATTATATTATTTTTTTTCCTGTTTGTCTGCTCACTCTGATTAGGGCATTATGGTATTTACTCTGAGTACGGTTTAAACATTTTTCTTAATTACATGCTACAATTATTGCTGATAGCTGGGAACTGGGTGGTTGTTAACCTTTAAAAATAAGTCTGTGTGTGTACTAGGGTAATAGCAAAGTGCTTAAAATCAGAGAATAAACATGTTACAGCAGATGGAATCATTTCCAGTATATCAGTATATACAGACGCTATAAAGAAGGCAGAAGAGTTTATAACATGTTGGGTTTGAAATTATGGGAGGGTCATGATCCAACCAAGAGTGAGTAGGCCAGATCATATTTTCATAAACTTATTGAAAGTTCTATTACAAGTCTGCCATGATTTTAGCATTATACTGTCGTGAAGAGGACAACTGTTTAATTTGTGCGCTTGCACAACAAGAATCCTTTTATTCCATAAACGTGTGTTCTTACTGGACTCTCCAGTTGATATGTCTGCATCCCAACTTAGCACAGACTAGTAATGTAAAATGTAATAACTCTCATCCTGTGCAGTGCACAATCATAAAATGTTCAGCAAAAGCCTGTTTGTGCAGGGAGAAGACTTCAAAAGGGCCAGTCTTATGGTACCCTATAGAGTTTATTATTATTTAGGTCTTATTATGCTGGTACTGATTTTGCTAGGCATAAAGTGTCTGTAGTTGGTGTCTATGCATAGTAGAACAGTGAAAGTTATTACTCTAGATTCATTGTTCATAACAATTGTGAATGTTTAAACATTTTAATAACTAAAATCCTACTTTTGCTATTTGGGTAAGATGCAACAGCCAGCCTTCTCCATCCCACTGGATAGTCCAATTGGGTGCATCTCACTTATTCTAAGGCATAAAAATGAAGATCTGCACTTAAAACTGGTTATATCTGAGGGGTCCCATCTATGTTAGAGGTATGATCTATGTATTGGATCCAACCCCGGAAGCAGGAGAACTATTTTGTCCTGTAAGATTTATCCTTTTTTTTTTTCAATACTGTTTGCGTATAAATGTCTTACTTTTTAACCTTTTGTTTTAACTTTTGTCCAGTTTTACAGCCAAATGGATATAACAGCTACCTTCTAGTTGTTACATGTTCCCATTCATATAGCATACCTTAACTACTTGCCTACCGGGCCAATTCTGACACTTCTCTTCTACATGTAAAAATCATATTTTTTTTGCTAGAAAATTAATCAGAACCTCCAAACATGATATATATTTTTTTAGCAGAGATCCTAGGGAATACAATGGTGGTCATTGCAACTTTTTATCTCACACGGTATTTGCACAGCAATTTTTCAAACTCGTTTTTTTTTTTGGAAAAAAATGCAATTTAAAAAAAAACAAAAAAACAGTAAAGTTAGCCCAATTTTTTTTACATAATGTGAAAGATGATGTGATGATGTTAGCAGATAGATTCCTAACATGTCATGCTTTAAAATTGCGCACATTCGTGGAATGGCGCAAACTTTAGTACTTAAAAATCCCTATAGGCGACGCTTTAAAATTTTTTGCAGGTTACCTGTTTAGAGTTACAGAGGTGGTCTTGCACTAGAATTATTGCTCTCGCTCTAACATTCGTGGCGATACTTCATGTGTGGTTTGAACGCCGTTTACATATGTGGGCGCAACCTACGTATGCATTTGCCTCTGCGAACAAGCATGCGGGGCTTGTATTTTTTTTTTTTATTGTTCATTTTACTTTTATTTTTCTATTTTGACACTTTCTTCTTACATTTTTTTTCATCACTTTTATTCCTACCCTTGTAATACGAATAGGGTATAACAGGTCTTCTTTACAGCAAGATCTGGTGTCTATAAGTCCCATTGTCTCGCCTCTAGGCTGGAAAACCTGAAATAAAAAAAAAAAAATGATCTTGGCTTTCCAGCCAAAGCGACTGCATTTTTTCAAATGCAGAGGCTGAGCGTGACATCATGACATCGCGCCTGGTCTCCGAAAGGCCATAGAGACTTCTGGGGGGCCATGTGGCCCGACAGATTCTCTATGGTGGACTTCTGCCACTGCTCGATTAATTCTCTGGCTCGCCGATTGCACGGGCGAGCCGGTAGAAGCACTGGAGGGCGGTGGGAGTCCCCTCCCGCCACCTGTAAGAACGATCAAGCTGCTGAACAGCCGCTATGATCGTTCTTACTGTGATGGGAATCGCTGGCTGAGAAAAATAATATCTGAATGATGCCTGTAACTGCAGTCATCATTCAGATATCACCACTCAAATTCTGCGACATCGTATGACGGCGTGCGAGCGGGCAGTGGTTAAAGAAAATATAAACACATGCGGGTTACCTTTTTAAGTTTAAACCAGCTACCTAGCAGTCCTGTTTATAATCCTGCTTCAAACAAACAACTAGGAAGTTAATATTTTTATAAAATAATTTCTGTGTATGCTGTCTAAATGGGAACACATAACACACGTATAGTGGGGTTTTTCAAATTTTACTGCAAAAGTGGAAATTCACTTTAAGGAAGAACTAAATTAAAATGTTCTTTACTTCACCTAATAATAGAAAGTGTACTAGAAATAATTCTAAAACCACAACAAATTATTGTGCTATCCAAACAAACTCTTGTACATAAAACAAACAAATAAATATGTTGCTGCTTGTCACTGTTGTGCGTTCCCACACCGGTGAATCAGAGACTGTAAGTCGACGTTCCTCTTCATATATCCTGTGCTCTCTCTCAGTAGTATCTAATGCATTCATAGCATGCGTGCATGCTCCACAGAGAAATATATGTGCTCCACCAACGTGTACCACCACCTCTCAATGCAGCTGCTTACCTCTATAATTTACCCACACTCATGTAAGGTCAACATACGATTTCCCAATAACCTGGGTCAGTTAACTGCATCAATTCTTCAGGTAGATCTGTAACTGGTCTACAATCCTCTATGGAGCACAATCCAGGTCCCAGCCCATTCAACAGGAAAGAGAAAATAAAGCTCTCATGGTGTAGTACTGAGAACTCCAGTGCACAAGACAAAATCTCCTTTTTAAATGCCATCATATTGCCCCTTAAGGATAAACATCAGTAGTTTTGATATGTAAGATAACCTGTTCCCGGCTTCTGGGCATGATGACATCACATGGCTCCACCTCTAATGCAGAGATATACAGGAAAATACTTATCCATCATGCCATACCGTCAGGGAGGTGTGTGATTGGCCCCAAATGTATTCTGCAGTAGGACAACGACCCCAAACATGCAGCCAATGTCATTAAGAACTATCTTCAGTGTAAAGAAGAACAAGGAGTCTTGGAAGTGATGGCTTGGCCACTACAGAGCCCAATCTCAACATCGGGTCTGTCTGGGATAACATGAAGAGACAGAAGGATCTTAAGCAGCCTACATCCACCGAAGATCTGCGATGAGTTCTCCAAGCTGTTTGGAACAAGCTACCTTCAAAAACGGTGTGCAAGTGTACCTAGAAGAATTGATGCTGGTTTGAGGCCAAAGGGTGAACACACCAAATATTGATTTAATTTCCTTTTTTTTTCTGTTCACTCACTTTGCATTTTGTAAATTGATAAAAATAAACAATTAAAATATATATTTTAGAAAGCATTCTTTTGCCGCGTACACACGGTCGGAAATTCCGCCAGCAAAAGTCCGATGTGAGCTTTTGGTCGGAAATTCCGACCGTGTGTATGCTCCATCAGACTTTTGCTGGTGGATTTCCCGCCAGCAAAAGATTGAGAGCAGGTTTTCTATTTTCCCTTCAGAAAAAGTATCTATCGGAAATTCCGTTCGTCTGTATGCAATTTCGACGCGCAAAAAAACACGCATGCTCAAAATCAAGTACGAGACAGAAGCACTGGGTCTGGTAAAACTAGCGTTCCTAATGGAGATAGCACATTCGTCACGCTGTAAATTTTTGGATCTTTTAATGCAGCGCATTCTTTTGTTCTTTATAATGCTAGAAGAATGAAGTTGTTTTGCTGCTGATATTCACACAGAGTTCTTACAAACTTACTTCTTTATTATTTCTTGTGATCTCCTTAATAATATTTTTAATTTTCAAAGCCAGATCTCCATAATAATGTTTAGAATTATTTTATAGTGATTTTTTTCTTTTTTTTATTTAAATCAAGATCTCCTTTTTTTTGATTATTTCAAAATTATTTTCTAGTGATCTCCATCATTTTTTTTATTTTTTTGTGTGTCAAGTTACCACAACAACATTATTATCTTGTATTTTTTAACCTCAAGGAGGTTGGTGTCCCTTGTTAATTTGACATTGTATTTTTGAAATGTACCTGCTTACTCACAAACTGTCCTTTTTAATAAAAACACATAGGCAAGTATTTGTTGAAAACAAAATTACCATTTATTCTTGGTCATAACAAAAGAAAGAGGGAAGGCAACTCTGGAGAAACTGCAGAAATTTGTGAAGCCTTTGTACCCTAGGGCACACATCAACTATTTGAAAAAAGAAAATTGGAAGTCTATACAATAGGGAGCACAATCTGGTCCTGGACTCAGAGAGATCAGGAACAGCAGCAGATCACATATATGTCCCTAGGCTGTGGTACTACCACAGCCTGCGTCTTCTGTCAGACCAGACTGAACCCAGGCCATCACTCTCTTGTCTTCCTTCCACGCTTCCCTGCACGCTGTGGCTTTTTTCATCGAGTTGTGGCAGGAGGTGGAGGAGGTGTAGGAGGAGGAGGCGGAGGGGGAGGTGGAGGAGGAGGAGGACCAGGATGGGAGAATTCAGAAAGGTGTGTATTTTCTGTCATTTGGCCACTAAACCCCTTATTTAGGGTCTGTAAAATGATGTTCTCACATAAGAGGCGTTTGCCCTCCTCCATTTCCTGCATTATTGCTGCTACTATGCATCCATAGCTCTCTTGAACGCTGGGAGGGGTCTCTCAGGGTCGCATGAGCATCCCGAATGAGAGCAAGTGCTGCCTCCTCCATGTTTCTCCCCTTCCTGGGCCTTTTGGGTGGAAGGCGGAGGGGAGGGACCTGGGATTGGGTCAGTCCACTGGGCCCAGCCACCTCCTGGCTGCCACTTCCCCCTGCTACCTCCTGGCTGCCACTTCCCCCTGCCATCTTCTGGCTGCCACATTCCAGACCCTCATCCTGACTGAGGCTTTCCTGTGTATAAAAAAGGGACATAGTTTTAGTTTTTGCTTCATCAATCACACACAATTTTCAGCTCATGACTGTTGCAAATTGAATGTTAATAAATAGAAAAGACTATCATTCTGACCCCAGCATTTTTCATTCTTGGCCCAATCATTTTTGGCCACTACTGTCTATTGATATGTAAAGACTTTTTGTTCAATCATTAATTTCTTATCAATAATAATATCTAGTTAACGTCATTAATTTTAGGACAAAAAATATGTAGAAAAATACTATACCTGCCTCAAGCTGGGCTCCTCCACTTCTTCCTGGATGGAAGGCCCAGGTTGGTCCTCGGAAGCCTCAGCTGGGGGGGAAGGAAGTGTGGAAAGTGATGACCTCACTTCACTCTGGTCTTCCAGGAAACGCATTTTGTTGTAGTACCACAGACTGGGTACATAGACGTCCTCTGCTGCTGCTCCTGACCTCTGGGATGCCAGAACCTTATTACGCTCCTTCTTGTATGTGCTCCTCAAGCTACCAATTTTCCTGTCCAAAAAATCGCTGTCTGCATTGAGGACTTCCATCTTTACAATTTCCAGCAGTTTCTCCAGCGCTGCCTTCGCAGCTGGTCTGTTATGGTATAAATTATTTTTGACTTGCTACAAACTGGACAGCTCCCTGTACCTATCGATAAACTGGCTCATAAACTCTGGCTTTTTGAACGGATTCATTATTTCTGCAAGACAAAAAACAAGAGAAAAACCCTACTGTCAGGCTAAACTCTCATAATCTTATCACAATATAGGCCTCGATCTAGAAGCAGTATAGGCCACCGATGCCCCAAGTTAAAACGTTACCTTCGTTCTCACGATCGGCACTTCCTCCACTCATAGATCGTACGTCCGACGCATGCGCGTTACGCTTTATATACATTACGCATGCGTGAATCTCCGCACGCGTCTTCCGCCCCTGACGTTCTTTTTAGAATATTCCCTGCCCCTTTTCTTTTGGCGCAGTGGGAGTGGACATGGAGACACAGCAGGTGCATAATTCCAGTAACGACGAGGAAAGCCCGGAGCCAGAAACGTCACGATCCCGGAGGAAATTTAAGGTCTCAAATATGGCCTTTGTAGAGATGGTGGACATCTTGAAGAGGGCCGACTATGATGGGAAGTATGGACCTTACCTAAACCCAAATATGAGAAAGGCCAAGATCATGTCTAAAGTTGTGAGAAGTCTGCACAGGAATTTTGGGGTACGGCGACCCAAGGAGCAATTGAGGAAACGCTGGTCAGACCTGAAATTGAGGGAGCAGGATCAGTACAGAAGGATCAAGAAACTGCTTCTAAAAAGTAAGTATCTGTCCTGTGTTCCTATTGTTATTATTATTACTTGCATGCTGCTCCATGTGCTTTTCTTTACTGTTGTACAGTTTAAAATGGCAACTTTCAGGCTCGTGGGCACAGTAATCAGTCGTAGTAAACATCGTTTGTTTGCCCACTAATAATACAATGTTTTTTGCAGATACAGGGTTAACTACATTTGGTCATGCCTATTTGTATTAAAATCAGTTTAGTACATTGTTGTCTAGATGTGTTTGTAACTAGATTGAAATGCAAACTTGATTCAGTGTAATGTAAGGAGAGGACACTCAGCAGCTGTTTACACATCTGGACGCAGGAGCACTAGTGTGAGACACCAGAACAAACTTTTTAGGGTGTCCCACACAGGTGCTCCAGGGGACACTAGGGGTGTCTTCATGTGTGAATATTGTCCAAAAAAGGTAAGTCTTCCAGCTTTGGTAAGGGAAACAATCATGTATTCAGCTTGGAACTCCGCCAAAACAGACAATTGTACCACACTTCCAAACAATGTTTCATATTAATATTTCTGGTCTCAAATATCTGTGTGCTAAGTATACCTTTTGTTTAATTCTCATAGGGGAGAAAAGACTCGGGACATCTGAGGACACCAGGGACCGCCCACCTCCTAAAGAAGGGGAACTCAGCACACCACAACTTGAGGATGTGGAGGAAGGAAAGGTGGATGATGTGGTTGAAATAGTGACCATGACAGGTGAGTGTCTGAGACCACAGCTTCAGGTAATAGATGTATGCCTGCATATTTATAATACATGGTGTGTTTTTTGATTTTAGGTGATGTGCATATTGTGGAAGAACAATCTCCTCATTTCACCAGTGAAAGTGCACAAATGCTAATCCAGGACATAATGGTGTGTAGTCAAGATTTAGACATCATAAAGCAAAAAACGAATTATGATGTTGAACAAAAATTGAAGAACATGATTGATGTATTAGGGAGCATCTAAATAACAACAAAATGACACCATTTTATAATTTTTTGGAGAAATTTCCTAAAGTTTTAATACATTTTAAAAGCCAAATTTTGAAGATGCACACAGTGTGTCAACATGTGCTATCTGCCATCATGGGATATCAATGTACGCGTTTTGTGGGTGCAACCTCTTCCTTGCAACTCAAGTAGGTGAGAGGAAGGGTTTGCACCCCCAAAACACGTCCTTTGATCCCCCATGATGGGAGCCAGCACATGTTGACATTAGGCGGGGGGCGTGGTTTCGGTATGCAGCGGTGAAGACGTGTTTTCCCTGAGCTCCGGCGGCGGCACCGCATATAACTGCTTCAACCCAGGTACTCACCCTGCATCAACCCAACACAATATGGGGAAAAGGACAGGCAAATCCCTGCCTCAAAAAGGAACCCCTTCGGGTTCCATAAAGCGGTACCTAGCCGTGGAAACAGAGGACACTCTTAGCATGGATGGACTAGGCCGTTCACCACGCGGCTCGAGCTCCTCCTCCCGCCATAGACCTGCCACTAGGAGACACTCTCCGGCGATCTCGGCCTGCTCGGAAGGGGAAGAAAGTACCTCCAGAAATTCGGAGGTCGCAGCACTGGTTAGTGATCTTCCTACTAAAACGGAGCTAGCCACCTTGTTTTCTAGCCTGGAACGCTCTATTAAGAAAGAGCTTTCAGCTGTCCGGTCAGATCTAGCACACGTGTTGGAACGTGTAGAGGAATCGGAGCTGCGCCTTGATCGCCACGCGGCCGCAATAAGGTCTTTGCAGACTACTACCCGCAACCTCTCCATCTCGCATAGAATGGCTCTTTATAAGATCGAGGACCAAGAGAACCGCAATCGGCGGAACAATATACGGATAAGAGGCCTGCCGGAGGCCACAGGTGATGATGATCTTCTGCCTTCCCTCCGTGGTATATTTAATGGCCTGCTAGGCCAACCAGTAGACTTTCCCCTGAAAATTGATAGAGCACACAGAGCTCTAAGGCCTCACAATCTGTCCTCTGATGTCCCCCGAGACGTAATCTGCAGGCTGCATTATTATCATGAAAAGGAGAGAATTATGAAGAAAGCCCGGGAAAAAATATCACTGGACTTGATGGCGCATCCCTTCTGTTCTTCCCTGACCTCGCTAGAGAAACATTGGAGCGACGCAGGGCCCTGCGTCCGCTTACTGAACAGCTGCGTACAGCCTCCATTAATTACCGATGGGGCTTTCCATCAGCCCTTATTGCCCACAAAGATGGCAAGACAGCAACCCTCCGCTTCCCTGAGGATCTGGAAAAATTTTTCTCGGAGCTTAACATCTCTCCACCGGATCTTCCAGGATGGCAAGAATCCATACCTTCACTCAATGTCCCTTCGGAACCACGCTGGCAAAAAGTCCAGCACAAACGCAGATCTGGCTCCCCTGGATCCTCTTCCCAACTTGGGTGACTTCTGTTCTAAATCCACTTTCTCTACCCAGGAGACTTCTCATATTCATAGCATCTGCAAGTATACTGTTATAGATTATGTTGTGTCTGTACACTCTTTCCACAACTGTGGAACAAATGTTGTTTTACTTTAAACTTACAGTTTGTCTTATTGAGGTGCTAAAATACTGAAGGCGTTCTCCTATTCTATATGATGGGATCACCCCTACTCAGTTTTTTGTTTTAAGATTATTCCTTTCTTTAAAGTGGGGGGAGAGAGTGAAAGAGGAGGAGGAGGATAGATAGGAGAAGAAGAGAGGAGAGAGGTCTCCTGGCTTGCTTATCTGTTTTTTTTAAATTTTTTTTTCCTTTTTTTTTTCTGGTTCTCTTTTTTGCTGGGTTTTACGTAACGTATTTTGTAAGATAAGGTGCCGTACCCGGGGCGATGGGATAACACATGGGCAGTTATGTTCGCGCCCTGTCGGTCGCCCCTGGTGGCGAGACCACCCCCCTGGGGGGGGTCGGGGGGCCCGTCGCCCTCAGGCGCCTGCTCTTTTTGGGGCTGGGCGTGGGGGGGTGGCGGGTCCACGGCTCCTCCCAACTATGCACAACAGACTTTTGTGTGCCCTTGCCCACCTTTTAATATGGTGGCTTTTGATTGTGCTGAAAATGATTATTAACATATTCTTTTTTCCCCTCTGTCATTCACTTTTGTTTTCTCCCTCTTCTTCCTTCCCCTGTCCCCCCCTGCTGTTTGCCTCGGATTGGTTGGATGTGGAGAGTACACTGAACGAGCGCCCCCTGTCGCTGTCAATGGCTAAGCTCAATTTGATATCGCTTAATGTTCGTGGTCTCTATGCACCAGGTAAGAGACATAATTTATTCAGAGAGCTGGATCGTCTGCGAGCGGACATTGTCTTCTTGCAGGAGACTCACCTCACACATACAACTTCGGTCAAACTCTTCTCTCCAAATTACCCAACATGGTTCTACAGCTTGACTGATATACATAAATCGAAGGGTGTGACCATTGGACTCCGCAGAGATACTCTGTTCAAGTTTGATTCCATGGTTAGTGATCCTTTGGGACACTTTTTATTTATAAGAGGCAACCTGGGCAGTATGCCGTGCACCTTTGCTACGCTATATGCCCCCAATCGAGATCAGGCTAATTTCCTGGCTAGCACTCTTAAGAAACTAATGGAGTTTGCTCAGGGATGTGTCCTCCTCTCGGGAGACTTTAATGTTCCCCTCGAACCTTTATTGGACACGTCTCTTGGCAAACCCTGCATCTCACATACGCGTTTAATGTTTATACGTAAACGCTTGCATGAAGCTCAGCTGATGGATGTGTGGAGAATCTTACACCCTCAGATGAGAGACTACACACATTTTTCACACTTACATCACTCCTATTCGCGTATCGATTATTTTTTTGTAAGTCACCAACACCTTCCCTTGATAGTAGATTCGTATATTGAAACAACTACTCTTTCTGACCATGCGCCGATCGTACTTAAATTACACGTCCCATCTATTCCACACAAAAGAATAAACTAGAAGTTAAATGATAATTTACTAACAGACGAAATCGACAAAAACATGCTCGAAAAGGAACTGAAATTTTACTTTCAGGAGAATGCTAGCCCAGATATCTCACCGGGCACGGTGTGGGAGGCCCATAAAGCCTTTGTCCGTGGGAAATTTATTAAATTAGGTACTAGGAAAAAAAAAGAGCGAACGATTCAACAATTAGAACTTATCCGGGATATAAACGCCCTTGAGCGACAACACAAATTAAGCCTCTCACAGTCTGTGTCAGTGGAATTGACCAGAAAGAGGGAAGATTTAAAGAATCTTTTCCATGTTGCACAAAAACAACAATTTCACATAATAGCTCAACGTACATATGAATGGGGCAATAAACCCGGCAGATTGTTGGCTCATTCCCTTCAACAAAAAAAAGCTGCGAGTTTTATACCCAAAATTAAGACCAAAACAGCTGAGATAGTTCACCATGCCCCTGCCATAGCCGCAGAATTTAGAACGTTCTATCAGCATTTATATAATGTCCACCATCATATCCCTGACCAAGAGTCCCGTAACCGCCTTATACAAGATTACCTACAGTAAGCCGATCTTCCTAAGTTGCCGGAAGATATTTTAGCTACCCTAGATGGGGAATTTACCACTGAAGAGCTTCGTAGAGCTCTTAAGACCATGGCCAATGGCAAGGCACCAGGCCCAGATGGCTTAACAGTCACATACTACCGCTCTTTCGCTGACATTTTACTTCCGAGCCTAGCCAAATATGCTAACTCGATTCCCTCAGGGGACTCCTTTAGGTCAGAAACCCTTCATGCTCACATCACCGTTATCCCGAAGGTAGGGAAAGATCCAAGCGCTTGTGGTAGCTATCGCCCCATTTCCCTTTTGAATTTGGACGCTAAACTCTATGCAAAACTTATAGCGAATAGACTCCTCCCCTTAATACCTAAATGGGTCTCTACAGAACAAACAGGCTTTATCCCCGGTAGGGAAGCTTGAGACAACTCCTTACGTACCCTCTCATTGATTGCACATGTTCGCGGTACCCCCTAGCCCACCCTGTTGTTATCAATAGATGCTGAGAAAGCGTTTGACAGGGTGGACTGGGGGTTCTTACTAGCGACCCTAGCCCATTTGGGTATCAGCCCCTCTCTTTTAAGTCAGATATCGGCCCTATATAACTACCCCTTGGCACAATTGAGAAAAAATGGTACTTTAAGTGAACCATTTACTCTACACAACGTTACACGTCAGGGCTGCCCTCTTTCACCTATTTTATTCGCCCTCTCACTCGAACCTTTCTTATCGACAATTCGGCACAATCCAAACATTCACGGCATCACGATAGGCAATTTTGAACATAAATACGCCGCTTATGCGGACGACATTTTATTCTACGTTCAACAACCCATAATTACCCTACCCAATCTGATGCAAGCCTTTTCCACATATAACCAAGTCTCAAATTTCCAGATCAATATGTCCAAATCCGAAATTTTAAATATTTCAGTTCCCCAAGAGACGGCTAGCATTCTCCAGAAATCTTTCCCACTCAGTTGGCAGAGAAAGGGAATGAAATATTTAGGTATATTTATTACCCCTAATCTATCATCCCTATTTCGTGCTAATTTTATGCCACTACTAAATACTCTTAAAACGGATCTACGAAAATGGTCGCATCTCGCACATTCTTGGCTAGGGAAGATCAGTGTGATCAAAATGAACATACTGCCCAGGTTGCTATTTTTGTTCCAAATGATACCTTTCCAAATTCCAACCGTTTTTTTTAAGTGTGTAACGAATATTATAAGCAGATATATATGGAACAGACGTAATCCAAGAATTGCCAGATCAGTCCTGTTTAGACCTAAAAATTTAGGAGGTTTAGCTTTACCGGACATTAAGCGGTACTATTTGGCAACAACTCTATCTAGGATTTCAGATTGGAAATACCACAAGGAATCAAAACTCTGGGTGTCACTCGGGGGTACTGACCTTTACAAGCTAGTCTGGATTCCAAGGAAATTTAGATCCCTACCTTCTACTACATCCCCACTCACTCGATCTACTTTAGCATGTTGGGACTTGTTACACAGAGCTCAGAAGTGGCAATATAACTCCCCCCTTATGCCTCTGGCCACAACTACTTCCCACCGGGGGAATATTGATCCCAAACTTCACTCGTGGAACCTTGGGAATAATGTTCAATTACACCAGGTTGTCGAGGCCTCAAATATTGTGCCACTATCTTTGCTCACCTCAACACCGTCCTCGTCGCTAATGGATCAATGGAGATATCTTCAATTAATGGATTTTATTCAGTCCCTTCCAAAACCTCTACGCACTACATCTAGCTTAACACCGATTGAATCAGCATTTGTGGGGGATCTTCTGGTGGAAAGGCCTCTTTCTTATTTTTATCAAGCACTGGGATCACTCACATCTGCTAGCTACCCCACATTTCTTCATAACTGGGAGAGGGACTTGAAAAAGAATCTGACAGACCAGCAGAAGCCTTCTATCCTCTTATTGTCTCACTCATCCTCGATAGCCTCTAAAATTGCAGAGGTCAATTACAAACTGTTGACCAGATGGCATTACACGCCTGCAACTCTACACAAACTCTTCCCTCAAAAGTCACCACTATGCTGGCGTGGCTGTGGAGAAATTGCATCGCATGCCCACATTTGGTGGTATTGTCCCCGGATAAGACCTTATTGGCTCACTATTTTATATTGGATTAAGGAGATTCAGGGCTCTGAAGTTCCCAATGACCCTTGGTATGTCCTCCTACACTGTACAGGCGAGTCAACAGGATCATATAAAAAGTCGATTACCCCGCATCTATTAAATGCTGCTAAAGCTCTCATCCCTAGGTTTTGGAAAACTCCCAAGATACCTTCCTTACGCCAATGGCTGAGGGAAGTGGATCACTTATATTATATGGAAGATCTAACTTACTCCAGTAAAAAAAACTCTGAACTGAAGAAGAAAATGTGGTCCTGTTGGTTCGCCTTTAAATACACAGCCGCTTATGCGGACATTATGGATTCAAACTCATAAACTCTATACGTTAAGCTTTAACATAACTTGGACCCGCCTGAGGCAGACAGCAGCCCCTTCCCACCCCCCCCCTTAACCCGATCTAATGCTTTTTTCTTTCTCTATTATTTTCTCTCTTTTTTCTTTTATCTGTTCTTTATATCAATAATGTGACAGGATTTGGTGTTCTTAATCAGGGCCATTACTTTACCAGACAATATAGATCTCATGATGAGGTACTCAGTTTATTCAGATGACCCTCTTCTTGGATAGTACTTTTGTTAATGTTGGAAATATCTGCATACAGTATGATGTCTCCATGTATTGTTTTGAACATCCTGTTTTTCAATAAAAATTTATTAAAAAAAAAAAAAAAAAAAAAAATGTTGACATTAGGCACGGAATCAGGAGGGAAATTTTGAATCCCAATTTTTGTGCATCTTCAAAATTTGGCTTTTGCAGGGGTGACATCACCCCATCTGATGAAGGCACTATCAACACAGTTTTGACATACTAATGTCTGATATTGCCTTCCCTTTTTGTACGTTGAACTTTGCAAGTTCCAGAGTTGTGTATGTTATGGTTTGAAACATGCCTGTTAAAGTAAAATATAAAACTAAAAATGTCATACTTAATTAAACAAAGATGTATTTTTGGTGGAAAAATGTTTTACAACGCACACGTGAATGTGCACGGAGTAAAAGTTTTTATACTCAACAATGTGTGGCTTCTTCTTTCAATGCTGAATAACGGTTTTTGTATTAAGTTTACAGTGACAATGTGGGTTATTTAATAAAGCAAAATCCACTTGACACTACAAGTGCACTAGGAGAACCTAGGAGACAGCTAAAAGAAACACAAGCAGTAATTCAAATTCAAGATGATTTCAGATCAAAATCATTTTTTATTTTATAAAAGAATCAAAAATTTGCTGGCATAGCAATGGCCCCCCTACCCGTAAAATAGTCCAGATGCTTTTGCCGCACATCACGGGCGCTTTGGGGGGGCAAGCCAGGATGGCCAACTTCCAGGGCTGTCATTGTATTTATGTCCTGAATTTTGCCCAACTGAGGCCACATAATTTGGAGCATTTCTCCTTAAATAATTATGTAGAATACAGCATGCTAGCACTATGTGATTTAGTTTATACTCTGCCATGTTGATTGCTGTAAGGAATAGGCGGAACTGGCTGGCCATTATACCAAACGCATTCTCCACCACTCTTCTGGCTCTGGCCAGCCGGTAATTAAAAACGCTCTTCTCAGGTTGAAGGTCCTCTGGGGGAATGCCTCAGCCTCATCAGCTGTTCACTTAGACCAAATGCTTTATCTGCAACAAACACAAATGGGAGTCCTTCCATGTTCTCTTCAGCAGGTGGCAATCCCAAGCCACCACTCTGGAGACGTCGGTAGAACTCCGTCTGGGCAAAGACTCCACCATACGACATCTGGCCATTCTTCCCCACGTCCACATATAAAAACTCATATGTCGCTGACACCACCGCTATCAACACGATACTATGAAACCCCTTATAGTTAAAATAGTATGACCCCGAGTGGGGTGGTGGGACGATGCGGACATGTTTCCCATCGATTGCCCCTCCGCAGTTGGGAAAGTCCCAACGCTCTGCAAACTAGGAGGCCACAGTCTGCAATTCCTTTGGCGCTGAAGGAAACTGTGGAGTCATACCAGAAAAAAAATGTCTACTTTTGCACATAACATTGCAAGCAGATTAGACACAAACATTCTTGGCCAATATCAGTATAACATTTATTTTAAGGAGTATTGAAAGACAAAAAGATAAGGTACACTTATCAGATTCCTCACCCCCTCTGATGGCCCATTGTAAAAAATTTTAGGGGGGTTCTAGATGAGTTTGGGACCCCAAAAAAAAGCCTCTGGCACTCTGTCTGAATTTAAGGACAACAATAACATTTGTACACATTTTAGGGGGTGTTTAGGGTAAAGCATACTATGGAGCTAACAAAATACATTGTTAAGTGACTAGGCTAGATGTATATGGGCCCAGGATAGCATGATGGGGAGGTTAGTGAAGGCAAATATGCATTAAGGAAAAAAAAGGAGCATTAAAAACTTCCAGTATGCATGAAGACAAAGGGGACATTCACAGCATATTACAATCATGGTAATTAGGGAATGATGAAAGAAATACAATACATCAGCAAACATTAAATACATAGAATGTGATGTTAAAGGAGAAAACTTAACCTTAATATAGTCCATCTGCAGGACCTGTATGATGGCAGAACAGGTCTCTGGAATAATGATCCCCAGAGCCTGGGGGGAGATGCCTGTTGAGAACTTGAGGTCCTGCAGACTCGTCTGCTCAGGAGTGATGGTTTGCCGCATGCAGGTGTCCTCCTTCGTAATATCAGGGGACAGCAAAGCCAACTGACGGTGAAAAACGGGGTCCGTCATCTGGAGAAAATTCCTGAAATCATCAGGATTATTCTCCTGGATCTCCCGCAACAAAGGCATATGACAGAATTGGTCAGGCTGGAGCAACCAATTCTTGGTCCATGAACTCCTCCCCACCCTGTTCATGGACTGGGCTTGGGTCAAAGCAAGAACCCCAAAACCAAGCCCCCGCACAGCACAAACTCTATGACGAGTACGTAACTGAAACATGGCTTCAAAACGGTCGGCTGGCCAGAACGAACTAACAGAAAGCACTGAAAAACAGAAACCTGAGAAGAGCGAGCTGAAAATCAGAAACGAGCGGACAAGACGGCACTGAAAAACAAATACATACTATAATAATAATAATACGCACTAAAACCCAGATACAAACTGACTACACGCACTGAAGAACAGATACAAACCCACAAGCACAAACTAAAGAGCAGTAACGATCTGAAAAGCACGAGGCTGAAAAGCGCAAATCGTCTCTCACCAAACTTCTACTAACATGAGATAAACACAAGATTAGCAGGAGCCCAAAGGGTGGCGTGCTTCATATGGAACTTCCCTTTTCTAGTGCCGTCGTACGTGTTGTACGTTACCGCGTTCTTGATGGTCGAAAGTTCAGAGAACTTTTGTGTGACCACGTGTATGCAAGCCAAGCTTGAGCGGAATTCCGTCGGAAAAACCATCCAAGGTTTTTCCAACATAAATTCCGATCGTGTGTACGCAGCATTACTTTACAGCATTTCTTCGTATCTGCCTAAAACTTTTACACAGTGCTGTATATAGTTTTTCCTATTATATATAGTATTATTTTTATTCAATAATACAAACCTATTCCGACTCAAGGAACCACCCAGGTTTGGAGATAACTGGTATGCATTTAAAGTATATATATATTTATATGCCTTTTCTATGTGCAGCAGGAGGTGGGCTCCTTAACCCCTCCACACCAAGCACTGGTGTCCCTGTACACCTGGGGGGTGGGAAGGATTTGCAATCATGTGACCGCTGTGGCCACTGTTTGTTAGTGGGACCGAGAGTTGTCTTTGACAACACAGTCTCTGTGCTGGAAGCACGCAGCAAGCATGTTCCCAGCACAGAAACAGCAGCCGGCAAGCTACTATATGTACAGCGTGTGGGCATTAAAGCTCAACCATTCGCCATTGCACATATGTGTTATGCCGGCGGCAACAGGTTAAGTGAGGCAGCATGGGTTAATGAAGCAGAGGGCTGATAAGGGAGCACGAGAGAGAGTTTATGGCAGGCATGTCCAAAGTTCTGGTTTCAAACGGCCCCACTGGTAATTTGGATATATATATCTTTTGTGGCCCCCAACGAGTCCCTGAGCACCACGAGGGTCCAGAAACGATATATAGTCATATTTATCAGTGCCTCTGAGGGGACAGAGAAGGGGCAAGACAAGTGCCGACAGATTACATACAGGAGAATCTCCGGCTTACTCTGCGGCCTCTAATAGGAAATCCCGCCTCCTGGGCTGCAATTGGAAGACTTTTCTGTCTATCATAGGAGGTGGGACTTTGTATTAAAGAGGCCGCTGAGTAAACAGGAGATTCTCCTGTATGTAATCTGTCGGCGCTCGTCCTGCCCCCTCCCTGTCCCTTCTGAGGCTGCAGATGGGCATCGATCAGGCTGCACTGATGGCAATGGTGAGGCTGCATTTATGGCAATGGTGAGGCTGAATTCATGGCACTGGTGAGGCTGCATTCATGGCACTGGTGAGGCTGCATTCATGGCACTGGTGAGGCTGCATTCATGGCAATGGTGAGGCTGCAGATGGGCACTGATTATGCTGCATTGATGGGGATTGACCCTTATTTTACTACACAGTTCTCTTTTTATTTAAGTTTTTTCCTGAAACTTCCCTCTTAAAGTGAAGGTGCGTGTTATACGCCGATAAATAATGTATATGCAAATAACACGCCCAAGATCATCCTTAGTCCTGAGCGGACTAAGATATATATATATATATATATATATATATATATATATATATATATATATATATATATATATATATATATATGTCCAAATAACACGCCTGAGCTCATCCACACACAGCCACAAAGGCAAGAGAATTCTTGTTGGGCAGTGTATTAGTGCTCAGACAAACACACTTAGACCGAATGGTTCAAACAATGTCAGGAAAAATGGTCAGCCCTCACGCATGTTCACTTCATCAAATCTGGCCCTCTTTGAAAAAAGTTTGGACACCCTGGTTTATGGGGAGTGTTGGGAAGTCTGCTGACAGCTGCACCTAGGAGAGCTTTGGAGACACAGGGTAGAAACCTTTACTGTTGGATGGTCTCTGTTATTCAAAATTTACCAAGCTGATGTAAGCATTTTTCTTTTATGTTAATGAGACTGTGTTATTCTGTGTTATTCTTTTTGCCATTATGGAATTTGTTTGTTGCATGCAAGCCTACTTTGAGTTGAGTAAACAATACCCTATTTCAAGAAGCCTGTGTCCTGGGATCTCGCTGACCCCCAAACTTTACAATGCATATGAGAAAGCATTTCTTTACTTATATTAAAAACAATTACAGTGTTTGTCTTCCTTGCAAGCTACACTATGGCCATGATCCTCATATAACCCTAATACATATAGAGATAAGACAGGCATCTGTGGACAAAAGCTTTATGTAGAGCAAACTATGTCAACAGTCTTCTCAAAAATCAAAAATAAATTGTAGTGCAATCTCTATATTCACGTTAATGAACTTTGCTTCATCACTATCCATTTCTTAGGCTCTACTGTTTGATCTCACTTGAAATAGAGCTCTCAATTGGCCATATTAACAATTATTGCCTTTTATATTGGCATGTGTTGTTCAGTAGTAAATATTCAGTGATACCGTTTGACTTGAATTGGTAAGCAATTATGTAGTCACCACCCTCTTCATTTGTTGTAACCATACTTACCATCACTATTTATTAATCATGCATCATCAGTTGATTGTTATTATGCTCTGTTACAGATAGTATTTGATTTGCTCCCCCTGAAGAAGTAGAATTATCCGTGAAAGTTGTAGAGGATTCACCGCAAATTGCACATGTAGTTCTATTCATCTTAAGGGTGTCACAATATCAGTGATTCATGTTTTTATATGGTTCAAATCACATTCTGTCAATTATGTGATAGATGTTATTTTATTTATGTGTTTGATTAAATTAATTTTTAGATTCTGTACTAATCAAAACAATTTTTACCACTTCAGTTGTGCAGTCCTTGGGTACCTAAATAGTCCATTCTTTAGTTTTTTACCTTGCAGTCTTCTCAAAAATCCATATAAATTGTAATGCAATCTCTATATCCATAACCATATCCATTTCTTAGGCACTACTGTTTGATATCACTTGAACTAGAGCTCTCAATTCGCCATATAAGCAATTATAGCCTTTTTTTATTGGCATGTTTTGTGCAGTAGTAAATATTCAGTGTGCTTTCAGGTACTAAATCTGCAAGATGATACATATCAGGCACCATACAACATGTGTCCAGCCAGATCTAGGGGGGTGATTGGGTGGGCCGTGCCCCACAGATTTTAGTTGCGCCCCCTTAGTTTTTAAGAGTGCATCCGTTGATTTATGAGCCAGTCTGATGGGGGCAATTGATGTAAGGCAGAACTCTCATGCAGACAGTGGATGTAAGGCGACACTCTGATGAGCACAACTAATGTAAGGAGGCAATCTAATGGGGAAAATCCATATAATGGGGCACCAAATGTAAGAGGAGACTCTGATGGGGACACCTGATGCAAGGGGGGACTCTGATGAGGACTCCTGATGTAGAGGGGGACTATGATAGGGACACCTGATATAGGGGGGCTCAGATTCTGTTTAATCATCCTAATCCAATGACAGCCTAATACATACTAGTGTTTCCAGGGTCATAACTTGTGCTACAAAAGAGTGCCGAGTGAACAGTGAACAGTGTAACTCATACAGTGTTGACATTTGCTTACTTTTGTTCACTATACCCACAGATCAGACCCCCAGATCCGGCCCTGTGTTCAGCTGAATGGTATCAAAGTTCAAATGGCAAGGTAATGTCCCTAATACAAGGCCTGAAAGTTATTCAGTATTGTATCTTGTCTGTGCTATGAAATACAGCTACCACTGGAAGGATTGGCCAACCCACTTATAACTGCATCCACAATGGTAATTACAGACCCCGGGTTATGAGCTTGTACATTCAGGTGATTGGACACTGGCAAAGATATGCACGTCCCCTAAAACCCTACCCCACTCCGTGAGTCCTCATTTTTGTGACAAGCAACCCAGGATTAACAAAGGAATTGTTAGGGCTGGGCACAGCCCTTCCTTCTCTGAGCTGGCCGCTCAGCTGTCAGCCAATTGCCACCTCCCATCTCTCTCCAGAGTTACACAGCTGTTGATGATCCTGCTTGTCAGTCCTACCTACTTAAGCCGTCCAGTCCAGAGGAGCTCTGCCTTCGCCTTGGTCACATCACAAGAAACTATCTCCTGTGTGCCTGTTTAAACACTGGCTTTGCTGACATCCCTTCTGGCTACAGATCCTGCTTGCTGTTCTACTACTTTGATCCCTAGCTTCTGGCTTGGCTGACTATCCGTTCCGGTTACTGAACTCTGGCTATGTTTTGACTACGTTTGTTCTTTTTACTTTTATTATTAAACAAGTGTGATTTAACTGTACTTCTGTCTCGGTCTGATTTCATGGTTTCTGAGAGGAATGAATTGTGCCTTGTACTGCAATCCTAGATATGGAATTTATAGGTAAGTCAAAATTCCTCTAATCTTGTACATTACAGGACACAGGCAATTTCACAGACCCTTTAACATCCCCAAGCAATGAATGAGAAGGGTTGCAAACAGCTAGGCAAACAGAAGCTTCACACCACTGCTAAGAGTGGCTGGCTGCCAAACCAGCTGCTAACAAGGCCTGTGCTTGCAATTACACTAGAAAAAAATAACAATATAGGTCCAGTTTACTTCTAGTCTATTCACATTATTGCCAATTAAGCCCTGATGAAGGAGGCACTCTTGGACCCCCGAAACATGTTAAATAATTTCTGGATTTTCCCCTCGCCTTTTTGGAAAAAGTTGTATCTGGACTTTCAATATTCTTTTTTGTTATATTACTCCACAGAAGATTGGACGTCCACCTGGTAGGACTTCAAAAAGTTGTGAACAGGGGGTGGTCTTACAAAGCTGGGCTACCAAGGCCTAGTGCTGGAAAGCCCAGGAATTGCCCACTAATATGATGGAATGGGTGTGTAAAGTGCAGGAGGAGATTTGGCCTTCAAAGTGAAAGCTCTAGCGATTAGTCCAATCACCTTAAGGTACAAGCCTATAGCCCAGCTTTGCCTGTGTTCTGTACTATACTTTTATGATATTTAATATTAATGTTAAAAGAAAAAAAGAGTGGCAGAAAAATAATAGCGGATAATAGGAGGGAGGACTAGTTGGGCTAACCAGGGCTTATTAAGTGGTTAAATATGAATACATTTTATGTAAAAATGGAAAAAAACAACTTGTTTTTTAATTGATTTAATATGCAGATGAAAGTTCACACCTTTGATATACATATGAATAAAATAGCAATTAGAAGAAATGTATTGATTTATTGCAGAGATGCACCGAAATTGCGACTGAAACATATCGGCCGAAAATTGTGTTATCTGCATTTTGCCGATAAGAGAAAAAAGTACCGATAATGGCACAGAAAACGCACATGATGTTGCAATGAATTTACAAAGATTTTGCTATGCTTATGGTGTTTTTCATAGGTCATGTGATTCAAAAACTACATCTAAAACGTAACACAGGTGCGCTTTATTAATGCGTTCTTGCTGCATTTTCAATGCATTTTTCAGCGGGGAGTTGCATTTTTTTTAACTGGCCAAAAATGCAGCAAGCAGGATTTTTAACACAACGGACCAGTGTGAAGACATACAGTTGTGCACAGAAGTTTACATACCATGGCAGAATTTATGATTTATTGGCCATTTTTCAGAGAATATGAATGATAACACAAAAACTTTTCTTTCACTCATTGTTATTGTTTGGCTGAAGCCATTTCTTATCAATCAACTGTGTTTACTCTTTTTAAATCATAATCACAACAGAAACTACCCAAATGACCCTGATCAAAAGTTTACATACCCCAGTTCTTAATACCGTGTATTGCCACCTTTATCATCAATGACAGCTTGAAGTCTTTTGTGGTATTTGTGGATGAGGCTCTTTATCTCCACAGATGGTAAAGCTGCCCATTCCTCTTGGCAAAAAGCCTCCAGTTCCTGTAAATTCTTGGGCTGTCTTGCATGAACTACACGTTTGAGATCTCCCCAGAGTGGCTCAATGTTATTGAGGTCAGGAGACTGAGATGGCCACTCCAGAACTTTCACTTTATTCTGCTGCAGCCAATGACAAGTCAACTTGGTCTTGTGTTTTGGATCATTGTCATGTTGGAATGTCCAAGTACGTTCCATGTGCAGCTTCCTGCCTGATGAATGCAAATGTTCCTCCAGTATTTTTTGATAACATACTGCATTCATCTTGCCATCAATTTTGACCACATTTCCTGTGCCTTTGTAGCTCACACATCCCCAAAACATCAGTGATCCACCTCTGTGTTTCACAGTAGGAATGGTGTACCTTTCATCATAGGCCTTGTTGACTCCTCTCCAAATGTAGTGTTTATGGTTGTGGCCAAAAAGCTAAATTTTGGTCTCATCACTCCAAATAAATTTGTACCAGAAGGTTTGAGGCTTGTCTCTGTGCTGTTTGGTGTATTGTAAGCAGGATACTTTGTGGCATTTGTGTAGTAATGGCTTTCTTCTGGCGACTCGACCATGCAGCCCATCTTTCTTCAAGAGCCTCCGTTTTGTGCATCTTGAAACAGCCACACCACATGTTTTCGGAGAGTCCTGTATTTCACCTGAAGTTATTTGTGGGTATTTCTGCATCCCGAACAATCTTCCTGGCAGTTATGGCTAAAACTTTAGTTGGTCTCCCTGACCGTGGTTTTGGTTTCAAAAGAACCCCTCATTTTCCACTTCTTGATTAGAGTTTGAACACTGCTGATTGGCATTCTCAATTCCTTGGCTATCTTTTTATATCCTTTTCCTGTTTTATACAGTTCACTACCTTTCCCAGCAGATCCTTTGACAATTCTTTTGCTTTCCCCATGATTCAGAATCCAGAAACATCGGTGGAGCACTGGATAAAAGATGGAAGGGTCTGTCAGGAGTCCAGAAACTCATTGACCTTTTATACACACACACTAATTACAAGCAAACAGATCACAGGTCTTTCCAAGGGTTGTGCTACCAAATATTAAAGTGAAGGTGCCAGTAATTTTATCCAGTCAATTTTTGGAGTTTTTTGTTTCTCCGCTTTTTTGTGTCCTACCAATACAAACAAAAGAAATAAGCATGAGAATGCCGAAGCATTTGTAATTGCAACAATTTTCTGTCTGAATTGTGCATTATCTGACAGAAAAGCAGGGGTGCCAATATTTTTGGCCTGTAGTAAATGTTTTAGCTGAAAAAGTATACAGTTTATACTATGTTAACCAATCTGTAAAAGTGTAATTCTAGAATACAGTTTATCATTATGGGCACTATACATAAAAATCCTAAGTTAAGCTCAAAATGTAATCATGATAAAAAAAAAAAAACAATCTCCTAAAAAATACTAAACCTCAGACTATCATTCAACATGCAGTAAATGCATTGTTCTGAAAAAAAAGGCTATTTATTTAATCGAACCATTAAGTTTTATTTTATTTTTTTTTTACTTTGTGATATACAGAAGGCCATGCAAGCAGTGTGCAGAATGAAATATCAAAATGATAAGAAAGGTAATGTTAAAAAATATATAAGGGATATGTGAACTGGTATTCCTGCCTCCTATGGGAAGAACCAAAGTTTCTTTTACTTTGATGCTATTTGAGAAGGACAGCAGTTTTGCACCTACTGCATCACACATCTCATGGCCACTGGCCATTTTGCATGTATGCAGATGTGGGTGTGAGAGGCATATCATGTCATTCACATATGTGTGTTGGCAGGAACCCAGTATATTAAAATAGGAACTTTTATATGCCAGGACCAATATAATTTCCAAAATCATTTTTTTTAAAGACCAGAACATCAAAAAAAAAAAATTGCTGTTAACCGGCCATCTTAATTCTAAGGGCATGTCATGGCTGGTTGGACAGATTAAAACAAGATATAAGGAAAATAAAACAGCAACAAAATAGATCATGAACTGTATCAAAGAGAGCCCATGGTGGCAAGATCAGCGTGTAATTCTTTAATACCATTATGTGTTGAAACTGGATTATTCTATAAAAATCTAACCAGCACACACCCTTACCACCAAAAGCAATTTTTATAAATGAGAAGCTTTTGTGCAGAGAAGAGGCCAAGTTACTCTTTTGATCTATGTCAACACATCTGGAAGGCAAGAGGCCAGACTTCTGATGTCTTTCTGATGAATTCTAATGGGAGCGAGAGAGATCTACAAATCTCTATATTAAAAATAAAAAATATTGGAATAGCAATCTTGTACTTTACATTAAATATGAACTTAAAATATGCAGCCACAGAAAATGCATTATACTAAATAACATAAAGCCCTTTACCTTTCAGAAGAAATAATATACAGATGACTAGCTTCATATTTGAGGCCTGGTTCAATAAAAATGATGGATTAGCTGTTTGGGTTAATTTAGAGCCTGGACCGTCCGTGTCGCCAGCCAACAGCGGACTTTAGCCCACTGTCGGCTGAATCTGGGTCACAGGAGTGCAGATCAAAGTGCACTCCTGTGACCCGAAGGAGAAGTATGACCAAAAGAGCTTTGGCCATACTTCTCCTTTATGCATGAGCAAAAAATATATTTCACAATGAATTAATGCATTACTAATTCTAGCAGGATTAAAGTTTAATTTCCCAAAAAACTCTAAGTCACAATTTTAGCTCTTGGTTTGTAGCATCACATCTACTTCTGAGCAAGATTACTACCATATGATTATTCAGTGGGTGATAGCAACAAAGGGTGGCCCTAATAAGACATATTTGTCATTCAACCAAGAGAAATCTGCTACCGTGGCGGTAACACCTGGAAAGCTATATATGCATATATCTTTGAACAATGCTGTATGAAAGAAACAGGACCAGCATGTTCACCTTCTACAGATAACGAATGAAGCAACAAGAAGTTCAAGTGAACAAGATTATTGAGGATAATAGGTTTAGCTGAAGAAACATTCAGAATCTGGGAACATTTTTACCATAATGTGGGCTTTGGCTGATGACACGGGACTCTTACATTGCTCTAGCTTGATATTTAAGCAATACTGAAAAATGGGTTTTGGCTCTTTTGATCAAGCAGTAGCTTTCTAAACCCACAATAATGTTGAAGCAGTACTCCACCAAATTTTTAATTTACTTTCGGCAGAATGCTTAAACACTTAGATAACAAAATAACAAGCATCCCAAAAAAAGAGGTAAAAGGAACAAAGTCTAAGTCCATGAGCATCAATTATGAACATGAAAAACATGACAATCTAGATTTATTTTTTTGAAATGTTAGAAGCAGCTGAGAGTCTAAAAGCTAGACTGTGCTGGTTAGAAAGATATGAAATTCTCCATCTTAAAAGCATTCTTGATTTTGACAGAAACCAGCAGTGTGCGGGATAGAGTCAACACTGGATAACGTACTTACTTAAGCTCTACTTCATGTAAGCTATGTGAGCAGAAAAAGGAAAGCTTTTTGATCTTGGACGTGGGCCGGTGCTTTCATTAAGCAAGATTCACAGTAAAAGTGAAAGCAGAGATCCAGTTTCTAGTTGTCGATGATAAATAGTTTTTGAATTCAAGCATATATGAATTGTAAGTCTACATTAACTTCAGATAGATGAGTAAAGTATCAGTAAAAGCCTTTCTATTCTATATACAATGTTCATATACATGTACTAATTGCACAATTATGGGGGCCATACAATATTGTGCTGAAAGCACCGATTAAAAGTACAAGTGCAAACAACTACAGAAATGTTCTGCAGTATGTTTGCTTGTATACTGGAAATGACTACAAGCAAAAGTTTTACAATAGTTTGCTTGTGTGGTCAGATCACACAGTTCACAAAAAGTTTAAGGTAACTGAATTAAAACAATAACAGTATTAAAACACTTGCAGTACAGTGGTTTATGAGCTTATGTAAACCAGTTATATAGTATGAAATATTGTGTTTGAGGATGTTCTGTACTTGTAAGAGCCTATCCAGGTTTCATAATCACAAATAATGCTGCTGAACTGAGCTCTTTTCTGTTTTAGAAAAATAGACATGTGACGCCATTAAAAGACCTGGTAGTGCATTAAGCTTGCCCTTATATCTTGCATTTGGGGGTGTGCTGCTTTTACGTTTATGCCAAACAGGTTTAAAATATTTTTAAATATTTTGTTAATCTATTCAGAATAATAAGAATATTGTAGCTATGATATAATGAAACTCTGTAAACAGTACAATAATATTTTGTGGACTCCAATATTGACTTTATTCAGTAAAGAATGCTAACTCTTAAAAGCACTAATCCATAGCAATCAATTAAATTAGAACTAACAGTCCATCATGTGATCATTCTGACACTAAAGAATTAACATCTGTTTTCAGCAAGATTTTGCTATACTGGTAGAAGTGATTAGCAGTCATAATAGGTTTTACTGTAAAGGAAATATATAGTGGTTTGTACATATGTATTTATTTTAGGTAGATATAAAATATTACTTAGTCACAGAAGTGACTCATGATAGTGACTGCTCCCTTATCTGACATTTCAGTCCAAAATTTCAATCAGACAGACCAGCCTAAAAATGTGCCAGTTTTTGCTGCTCTGTCTTGTTTGCTAAGGCGTAGAGCTCTGAGAATCCTTTTTTACATATTAAACATGTATTAAAAACTCATCAACTTCGAACAAATAAAATCATTATAGTTCCCCTTTAAAGTCCAGCCTACTCAAAAATAATATCTCACTCATTGCTGGGTCTGTTGGGTAGAGTCACCTGTTAATGTCTTCCATCCTTGGAGGATTTCAGCAGGAAAATCTTCCTACCATAGTAGTCCCAGACAGAAACAAGTTTGTTTTTTTAATGCACTCTGTGAAATTGCATGGTAAAAATAGTGCATACATTTTACTTGCAAAACTATATAACTTATGGATTTCTCAACAGGGTGGCCAGATACTGTGGAGGCTTAGACAGGTCCCTGATTTCCCATGACCTCTTGGCTTAATATCAGCTGGCTGCAAAGCTCAGAGGTCAAAGGCTTTCCAGATCGTTCTCCAAATGTTATTATACTCCTATAGTTGCATAAGAAGCAGTATATTACTGCATAAAATATGGCCCCTGGCAAAGAATGAAAGTATTTCCTACAGAGAACTTCTTATAAAAGGTAAATTACATCACTTCCCTCTAATGGTGACACCACCATAAAATATGGATAAAGCAAAAACGAATACATTTTGAGATACTATGCATGCATGCACTATTGTGGACTTGCAATTTCAAAGTGTTTGCGTTAAAAAATACTTTAGATTTGATTTAAGTGTGTCACTGTGTATGTTATGGTTACACAATTCTGCCAGCCAATTTTTAATATTTTTTTTTAATTCAATTTTTTTTTTCTTAGTTTCACAATGCATATTTATCCTTTTTAGTTACATTATGCTATAATCATTATTATTGTGCCCTGAATTTTAGAAGATATAAATTCTGCAACTAGATGCCCAATACAGTTATTTATAAATGAATAAAGAAAAACAAGACTGACAAACTTTTCTTTTCTTTAATACTGTATAGAGCTGTGCCCATCATACATTTAATACTGTATACCTAAACATGCATATACAAGCTGTATATCATCTGTAACTGTGACACAAATCTTTACCAGGTATTGACCATGTGAATCCTTTGCATTGGGAGTCCACATGTTTAACAGACAGTTCACGCGTAGTCATAAGCTATAATGATCAGAAAACATTGCAACAAACACAAGTACTTAAAACAGCAAGTCAGAGTTCAGATAATACACAATGGGGAGAACAAGCTGCAAATACACCTAAAAAATGTGTTTTTCAGATTTTTTTCTTTTCTGTGACTAGCACCATCTGTACACAAGAAAATATGAACATAAATGTTTGGATATTAAAGATTTAAAAGGCACTTAGTCTCACTGGATTCTTCTCCTTTGTACAGTACTTCTGAAGGTCCTTCTTTCTTCACACTTCACTGCTCAGAGGAAAAGTTTAGTTCTGCTACCAGTCCTTATATACAAAAATTAACCTTTAAAGTTTCTCAAAGTGCTCTCTTCAATGTTCAACTTGTCCTTAACTTTTTATAAAAAAAAAAATTGTTTGCGAATGTGCTCAGCCTCACCAAAAACTCCTTCTTGACCCCTCTTTACACATTCTCCGTCAAATTTCAACATGACATTGTCCACCTGAAGTCTTGTATTCCAAAGTCTTTGGGTGTTTTGGAAGGGTGAAAATAATTATGAGACAAGTTTCTTTAATTGCATTTATTTTTTTAACTTCAGTTCTACCATCCAGTTTTACCGGCGTCTTGAAGTAATATCAAAACAGGTGATCATCATGAGATGAGCCTTGCAGAAGTTGACTCTGTTTTCCAAACGTTCTGTCACACATTCCAGTGCCTCTAAATATTCTATGGAGTCCACTTCATAGGTTTGTTCCAAATCAACTGAACAAAAAAAAGTGTGTGTTAAAACAACATCAAACATGTTCTTGATTTGTTTACTTCTAAAAATATATTTTATAGAGGAAACTTATTTTTGATCAATCATTGAAAAAAAAAAGACCACAAAAGGTCCAAGGCAAGAATGGCTATCAGGCCAGAGGTATCAGTATTGATTTACCCACATGTAGGTATCTACATCTAATAATACATTTTTAGTCCTCCTCATTAGTATATGTCAATCTGAATGATGAAGGCTAAAAAGATATTTATTTTTATTTTACCACCAGTGTGATACAAGAGTGCATTACATAATTTTAAAGTGTATCTATAGGCAAAACTTTTTTAGTTTTATATAAAGAAGAAAAAAATAAATCCCATGTTATTTTATATCTGTATTGCCAACTGGGGGGATTCACACTCTGTTTTTGTGGTCTGGTGACCATTGTTGGCTAGAAAGAGAGTTAGAAAATCCAAAATGTCACTAGTGCAAGAGGGGAGGTGACATCTTCTTATTGGGACACCTGTTCTTGTGACAACTTTTGAAGAGGGGAATTCGCCTCACTTTTACATTTTTCCTTTCACTTTCTGCTGCATCTCTGGGACAGGAAGTGAAGAGAAATATCCTCAAAACGACAGACAACAAAAAATTTAATTACAGGGGTTTTATTCTTTCCTTACTCTATCCAAAGCAAAAAAATAGTTTGGGCTATACATACACTGCTATGTTTTGCTTTGCTAAAGGGTTGTTTGCACTTCACAACTAAAAAAAATCTGTTCTACAGCCTGATCATCCCATCAAATGAATGAACCATTGGCTTTTGATCCCATCTGCCTAATGCAAAGTAAATATTTATTACCTACACTTCACCACTTGTGCAACAGCAGAATATCACAAAAAATGTACATGCAAATATTTGTTTCTATGTTGAATTATGAGGAATACAGTCTATAGTTATAAATGAGAGCTATTAAGTACTTAACGATTCCCTGAAAATCTGGAAGCTTTGCCTTGTTTTGTTCTTAATTGCTTCACCTGGAGGCGCTCTTTGAGCTTCTAATGCCAATCATGTTGTTTTCATGTTCTCCATAAATATCTCTATCTAGCCATACTGCTAGAGTCATAGTTAATGAAATAATTATATAAAAATAAAATGTTCTTACATTCACTGAGCCATTTATTTGGATCCAGCATCAGGTATTGTTTTGTGGTCTCCAGTTCCTTCATAAGCCACTCGTATTTGGCCTTGACCTCTGCGATTCTCTGTTGGCGGTGTTCTAAGATCTTGAGCTTTGAACTAAATCTTGCAACCATCTAACAGGAAAAGAAAAATATTTTATTTTTGTACGTACCAAAAAATCCTTTTCTTAGAAGTTTATTAGGGGACACAGGATTCAGAGACAACTGAGTTTTACTGCCAAATACAGGAGGATTTTGACACTGGGGAACAAAAAAGTGACCAGCCTGGTATAACTCCTTCCATTCCTAGCATGCCTCCGTTTTCTAACAAGCAATGATGAGACCAAGAACATAAACACAGAGGTTTAGGGCCTGTCTCTCAATAAACTTTCAAGAAAAGGGTTTTACAGCGAGTACAAAAATCCAACATTTTTTCTTATTGTTTGAGAACAGGTTTCAGAGACAAATGGAACATTCAAAAATGTCCACCTGAGGGGTGGGTAACAGCAAAAAATTGTTAATGGGTACAACTACAATAAGAAAAAACTGGGGACTGCCTGTAGCTTAAACATCTGCCTGAGGGACCCAAAACTGATATCACATAAGGCCTCAACATCCACTTTGTGTTCTCTTCATACATTCTTCAGGTTTTACAAAGTGGTAACCTTGCAAAGCTGGGAACAATTGCCTGAAGCAGAGAAGCTCCAGAAGAACTCGCAGATCAAGTAGAGTGTTCTTTGAATAAAAAAAGAATGTAACCTGATCCTTAAGACAATAGGCTTAAAAAATGTTTTTTCTGAGCCACCAAAATGGTGAAATGAAAAGCTGGTTCCCCTTTAGCATCAGTCTTCCTAATAGAAGCAGTGGCTGCAAGGTAAACACACAGGGCTCAAACTACATCAAGACATTGACGTTGAATCTGCTTCTGATGTCCCAAGGCCAGACAGAGGGACAGAAATACAAAGTCCTGGCTGAGGTGAAAGGCCAAGACAACCCTGGGAAAGAAGTAGACTCTAGGCCTGAATACCACTTTGTCCTTGTGTAAGATGAGAAAAGATTCTTTACAGGACAAAGCCACCGATTCAGACACATACTTTACAGAAGTGATGGTGACAAGGAATGCAACCTTGTAAGCGTGGAAAGGGGAATATACCTGATAGGTTCAAAGAGTGGTTTCTAAAGTCCAGAGAAGCAAATTCAATTCACACAGGGACACATCAAACATTGGGAGGCTAGCAGTCTCTGGAACAAGACTGCAAGCACTGCAATCTGACTCTTGATTTTTCTCTGTTAACTCTGGCCAACTGTTGATTCAGGCCTGTTTGCAAAAAGGTCAACATTCGTACCATGGAGTATTTTCTGGGATGAAAGGTTATTACCTCACACTAGGCAAATATGCCTTTCCTATATGACAGTAAACTTTGTAGGAAGTAGACTTAATGGCTTTTAATATTGTGGGAATCACCAAGTTGGACAGGCCCCTGTCCCTCAGGATTTGGGTTTTAACAGCCATGCTGTTAAAGAAAATGACCATGGTGCAGGATGGTAAACTGGTCCTAGGATATGAAGATGCGGTCAGTCTGGAAGAGTCCATGAGGCATCTGCCAGGAGTCTGATCAGGTGCAATTACCACATCCATTTGGGCCAGTCTGGAGCAATAAGATTCACTGGAATGCCCTCCATCTTCATCTTATGGAGCAGACGAGGAAGGCGCTTCACAGGGGGGAAGGGCATAGATTAGATTGTACTGAACCCATGGAACCACCAGAGCACCCACTGCTTTCTCCAGAGGATCTCTGCACCTGGAGACAAACCTTTGCAGTTTGATGCTGAATCTGGAGCCCAGGATGTCCACATCTGGCTTCCCCCACCTCTGACACAGGTTCAAGTGCTATTAGCGGAAGTAGTCTGCCTGCCAATTTTTCAATGCCTGCAATGTGAATGGAGGACAAGGCTAGAACGTGATGTTCTGCCCAGGACAAAAACTTTTCTATTTTTCTTGCTGTCGCAAGACTTCTGGTTCACCCTGATGGTTGATAGACACCACTGCTGTGGCATTGTCCAACTGGATTCTGCTAAGACCCTCCTTTTGAGATGTGCTGGATAACAAAGACAACCAAACTGCTTAAAACTCCAGCATGTTGATTGGGATTTGGGATTCCTTAAGTCTCTTGCACCAACACGGTGTCTAGGACTTCTCCCCAGCCTATCAAGCTGGTGTGCATTTGATGATCTTCCAAGAGATCAGAGGGAAGAATTTCCCTAGCGCAAGAGCTGGCTTACTGAGCCACCAGCCACCAGGCCTGGTCATTGGTGTCAGGTGAATTAGATTGTCCAGAGGCTGAACCAATTTGTCAATCAATGAAAAAATGTTAAGATGCAGGGGCTTGGAGTATAACAGGGCCAGGGACTGCCTACCAACACAAGCACAGGGGCTAGAGCTTTACTGACTACGTGGGGTGCGGATAACAAAATTAATGGCAGAGTCACTGATTTGCTGGAAACCAGGGGCATTCAAGTTTACTCCCTTAAGTTCTACAGAGGCCATAATGTCTCCTTGATGGAGTATGGCTATGACAGACCAAGTGGATTGCAAGCAGAATTTGTAGGACCAAATGATGGCCTTGACATCCAAGATGGGACAGTTGATTATTTTGGTTTTGGAACTGTGAAAACGGTGGATAAAACCCCTGAAACCTTTCTGATAACCCTTTGCTAAAGAAAACCCACTAGCAAAACACTAGTTTGTACCCCACTGAAACCACCTCCTTTACTCCTGCATCTGAGATGCTGTCTGCCCAAGTGCGCACAAAGGCTAATAGACATCCACCAACTTTGGAAAGTGGGGGCATTCCTTCATGTTGAAGTGATGTTGTCCGTAGGTTTGGGGGATTTAGGGTCCCAGGGCTTGGGGTGAAAATAGGCTCTGGCCTTGACCTGGGGGCTGGGGTGGGTAGGGGGGCTGTTCTGCAGATCATAACTGACAGGAGACTCATACAGGAAACAAGAAGGAAGACATACACTAGCCCATTTACACAGCATGGCAAGGCTGTTGGCATGAACTCTTAAATACTCTACACATAGAAGATCAGTGTGGAGAAAAGCTGGATCTCTTCTAATGAATTTAATTCATTCTCTTAAAGCATGATAGACTATCTTCATGGGCATGGAAGATGGCAGTGCAGGGCCTTACAGGGAGAATAAGATTTTGGAGAGAGTGTAATACAGGAATTTTCAATGCTTTATTAAGATGGGCTACTCCTGGATAACTTTTGGGAACAGCCCATTTCTTGATAAAGGTCTCCTATTGATATTGGACTGCAAATGTTAGGGTGGTGTAAACAGCTTTTCAGGAGTTTCTCAGTCAGTCTCCTAGAAATAGTATGTGCACAAGAAAGGTTTTAGGAGCCTATGGGTAGCAGCACTAGAGAAAGCTACATGCTGCTCTTCCATTGTTAATTTGGTACACACTGCATTAATAAGAGTCAACTTTTTAGACTCTTCATCAGATAGACCCTACACATCAAAAGCTGTTAAGGTTGCAGGCAGGTAAGATAATGATTCTGCAGAGTAAGGTAATGATTCTGCAGAGTAAGGTATGCTTATGACCTTATTAATCAGTCAGTAAAAAAGTTGCCTTTTGGTAAAATTCTCCTGGGTTAAAACCAAGGAGGGACCACACTTGAGGGAGATAAGGAGGACTTAGAGGAATGCAAGAACTCAAACATGGGACAATGTTCAAGGCTTTCAGTGTCAGGTTCTTAATAGAGAATGCAAAAGATAAACCAAGGGCTTAAATAGAAGCTTCAGATGGAATACATTGCGGTATGAGTACAAAAAAACTTTAATTGATGCAAAAAAGCACATAGAAACATTACAGCTGGATAGTGAGCCACAATGATAGAGAATACTGCAGGCAGGTGTGGAACTATTAGTGGATCATTTGCTGGAGGGACCCAAAACAATGGCACGGCTCCTTTAGTGTTTGAGATTGGACATGTTGCACCTGAAGCCTGGACAAGCCTCTTACAAGATAAAACTCTGAGCACTAATGAACTGACTTCTGGAAGCAGACGAAGCTCAAATGGCCAGAAGTCGGCAGCAGGGACTAACCGAAAGTGAGACCGCATGTCTCTTGTGACAAGGTGCAGTTGTAGGAAGATGCTACCTAATGCTTAATGGTGGTAAAAAAGCTCAGCGTATGACTGTGACACTCCACCTAGTGATGCAGTACCTAATCCCTTAATTTTTTTAACCCCTTCTGAAGAAACCAACAGAAAAAGGAATAATAATGTTGCCCAACAGTCCTAATAAACAACTGTAGCTCCGGTGGAGGTCTGGAAAATGTTGCAAGCTTAATCCAGAGCCTGAAGGTCCCTTTCAAGGTAGGCCTTGCAATAGTCCATTCTAGCGGGGTCTGGGTATGGCCTCCAAAGCTACTGTTGAGTATGCACTGATCTGGATATCTGCATAAAGAGACCAGCTCAAGCTACATGTATCTGAATCTTGATTAAAGAAATCAATAATCTTGAAAAAAGAAAAAAAAAAGCCTAGTAAAATGTTAAACTTTTCTCAGTAGAGCAAGACATTCAAAATAATAATAAATTATTTTCCTAGGATTCTATGGTGACGCCATCCACCAATTCACTACAGCATACTGCATAAGCTGTGGGCAAACCTGTAAGGTGTGCAACTGATACAACACAATTCCTCAGTAAAGAAAAGACATTCATCCTCCTAGGACACTAGCAAAACACTGCACTGCTGGGGGTGGTTCTACCAGTCTGGTCACTGTTTTTTGTTTGCCAATGTCCAAATCCTCCTATAGGCGGCAGTATAACCCAATTGTCTCTGAATCCTGTGTCCCTAAATGAACGAGAAAGTATATTATGGAAAATATACAGGTATAAAATAAGTACCCTCATTTCCACAAAGAAGAGACACTTTAACAATGTGCCCAACATAATCATATTAAAAATCCTAGATTAGAGAGGAAGATAGAAGTTAAATCATATATACAGGAAGATACATCTATCACTTTTGTTCATCGTAATAGCATTCTAGTGTGTGGTTGCAACACTATATATTCTGCCTAGGGTACAAATAGTGAAAAAAAAACCTCTTGTTAATAATTGCCCTAGCAATGTTGTCAATAAGAAATTAAATAATATATAATCCCAACATTTCAGATTTCTGATATGTGTCTACTGTACCATGAACTTGTATGAGGATCTATAAACTATGCTGTTCTCTTTGTATTGCTTCCTTTGTGAGAAATACCTGTGTTCCTGACAGTCTCTTTGCTTTCCTATTAAAAACTAACTACACTAGGCATGAGAGCAACGTCTGGTCATTTCTCTAGCTGTGCTAGAAAGTCAGCATACTCTCCTCCAATGATCAGACTTCTGCTCACATGCCCCCACTGCACAGCTATTCAATGGGAAGATCAGTGTACTGCTGCTTCTCCCCCACCTGTACTCTGAACTCCTTATGCAGCTGAGACCAGAGGGTATGTGATCACTTATAAAAAAGGGGAAAAAAGGTATTTATAATGTTTTTTTATATGTATACACAAATGTTTCTCCTTTCATTTCTTTTTTAAACTGAATGGGTTACTTTACAGAGTGAGGGTTTACAAAAACTGTAATCTAATGCTACTAGGTATTTGAAAATCTTACATTTACTTTAGCCTTAGCACACAAATATGCATCAAATTTTTCATAACTTCATAGCAAGAGACTCAATGCCAAAATTATTAAAAATGGAGCAATAATTACTTGTTGCAATTATTATGTTTTTAAATTAATAAAACATAATTTAACCCCTTTTCATGCCTGAGTGATTTGAAGTACCTTTCTAGAAGCTTGGCAATGCTGAAAAACATATAAACATGTTACTATATTGTGCCCAGTCTCATCTGAGCGATGTGATGTCGCTTAACGCTCAGAAAAAGAAGAGGAGCTGCTTTGGGGAGTGATCACGTTTTTGGCCCCAATATACCTTACTTGAAAATTGCGCGTAACACACATTTTTCACACTTTCCTAGTAAGCAGCTATTTGCTAAAATGCTTCAGCCTAAAATGCATGATCATGTGTAAATGCAGACTTACAGCCCAGCCATTTAAAAGTGAACTGTATTCAAAAAAGTGAAGATTTGCTAATACAGCCACCACATCTATGGACTTTAGTATATTACATTTTTATTTTTGTGTTTAGATACGCTTTAAAGAAAATCTGTCCTCAAGTAAAGGGGGCTTGAATAAACAGAAGTTCACTAATAACATAAAATAACATGTTTCTCCTATTTCTGTTGGCATTCTCATAACTGGTAAATCGTAAGACTGTACTCACCCTGGACATCACTATATTAAATAATTATCTGCAAAGTTCTGGCACAGAACAGCACCAACAAAAATGATTTACTTTTAGAGCAAATATTGTATCTTTACACATACCAGTGTATTGCTGACAAGAAAGCACTTGTAGCCTAATGACATACTACAAGCAGAAGGTGGTGAAATTGTTTCTGTTATTTAGTCACTGTTACTAGTCTTTCATTCATGCTTGTGTGACAAAACAGTAACTGCTGCATAGAAGAATAATATTGCTGGAAAATTCCCATTATGGATGGTACAACTACCATCAGTAGTTGTACAACAATATTGATTATCAGCTTTATCTCCCTAGAGGCTTCCCTTGTTTTTAGCATTATGAAATGTATTTAGGTAGTGTTTAGGGAGGGAAGTGTTAATCTAACACACAACTATGTTCTTGAGCGTACAATATTCCATTCTGAAAGTGTTACATGTACAGTAGTTCCAGCCGTTCCCATTCTTACCGTTTAGTAACATTCCTCCTGATAGGAAAATCTAATACATGTAAAATGACGGAAAGGATGTTGAAAGTTGGGGATTTCACCAAAAGATATTTCAAACAGTATACTGAAGTATTGGGAGCATAAACATACCCTGATTTGTATGTATCACCATCCAATGAATACATTTCCCCAGGTTCTTCTTTAATTGAAAAAAAAATTTACCTTGCAGTCTTCACCACGACGCCGCTGGAGCCTCTCTACATCATCTATTTCGTACACCTTTATTTCAAATGGTTCTCCCAGGCCCCGCTGACCATTACATAACGGACCATCTACCCAGCGCACTCCAGGGCTGTTGGCTGGTTTTCTAACCGGAGAGGTGGCATCAAGTGATAATGCTGGAATAAGTCGACGCCTCTGAGATCCTATTACGGAGGAAAATAATCGATTACTATTTTTTCAATGGATTGCTTGCATCATCTGCAGACATTTTTACTAAATTTAGTAATTTACTAATTTTGCTAAACTAATAACCTAGGAAAAAAGTTTTATATTTAGATTGAGAGCCTGGCAGCAAAGTGGTTAGCACTGGCAGCAGAATGGTTGAAGGATAACAAAGTCCAAGAACAAAAACTGAATATATTGCTGCCTACCAGTCCTTGTGGTGGCTGCATTAATTTTCTTTTTCAGGCGAAGAATATTTTCAGGAGATACCTGTTGGTCCTGCTAGAAAAACAGTATTCATGTCACTTCCTGTGAGCTGAACTAGTAGTGTTATTTTCCTTTTGTGAACTAATCATTTGTCTATCCCCATAACACAGTTGAATACTGTCTGCTATACTTTTTTATCTGCGCTGACAGATCATTTTTCTATGACAAGCTTTCGGAGGTCTACCCCTTCCTCTGGGTCCAAGTAGAAGGCGAACATAAAGCTTCACCTTTTTTAATAAGCTCAGTGAAGATTCACTTTGCTAAGTGAACAGTCTCATAACTCTATGTTGAAGCGGGTTGCAGTGCGTTGCATAAAAATGCAAGCATGCTGTATTTTTACACAATGCACTACATCTCACTGCATGCCATAGAGTTAGATGAAGTGTCATTTTGTGATACTTTAATATATTTGAAAAAAAAGAGGGAATAAAAGTAAACACATTGTACTGCCCCTACACAAAATACAAAGGTGTGGACACATTCTGGCATACAGGCTGGTGTAAATAGGCCTTTAGTAAATCAACCCCACTGCATGCTCAAGCCGCATGTAAATTTACAACAGCCCTCAAAATTTCCACTTGCCTGTCCGCATTAGGCGAGTGGAAATAAGCTGAAGGTGAGTGTGGAGCCGAATCGGAGGGGGGGGGGGGGGCATCATCGTCAAATAGGGTTGCATGGGAGTGGATTTTCCTCCCAGCTTCCACCCACTGTCACTCTCTTAGCAGGGCCTGGCATACAGGGGGAGTCGGCAAAGAACTAGATGAGGTGGGGGCGGGGAGGGTGGTTAGGCGGGCACTGCCAAAGTTTACTTTTCCTAGTAACAATTTGGCTAATTGGTTGCTCTTACCACCTAGCAACCAATATCCAGCTTGTTAATAGGAAAAGTTAACTTTGGCAGCTCCCGCTCCCCTGTCCAGTGCTGTGCTCCGCTGTAAGTCTCTCTGCATCCTAAATCAGTGAAAATGTCATTCATCGGTTTTAATTTTTTTAATGCTATATTTAATATAGCATTAAAATATTTATTTAACAAGGCAGTAATGATGTGTACAGTGCCTATATAGCCAATTATACTTTATCCTTTTTGTATCACTGTCAGATCAATAAAATATGTTTCATGTTAATATTGTTAAAGTTGTTGTTGTTAATATTTATTTTTGTAACCTAATTCTGCATAAAACATTTAACAGTGTAATTTCATGAGATGATTTACAAGGGCGTGTATAGGGGCGGGGCAGGGTAGAGGTTGGGTGGGGCAACTGGTGGTGAGTAACTCTTAAGGCCTGGCTAGTAGCTCAGGACTTGAAATTGTGAGCCCTATTTACAATGTATGTTCTTATTTAAAGAGGAGTTCCACTCTCAAAAAAGTTTTTTTTAAAATGTCATCAGCTACAGTGTAGCTGTTGACTTTTAATAAGGACACATACCTGTCCAGGGAGCCCACAATGTCAGCCCCCGAGGCCGATCTGTCCATCAGATCGGATCGGTGCAGGTGTCGCCATTGTAAGGCCTTGTAACGCCTTAAGGCTTCACAGCAGGTTTCCTACTGTGCATACGCGAGTTGCGTGGCGCTTTTTCAATGGCCCTGTTATCTTCTGGGACACACACTGGTCCCAGAAGGCAGCGGGGGAGAAGGAGGAGGGCTCGCTGCAGAAAAGGACATGACGTACTGCACCGCTGCCGGGCTAGGACGGAAGTACACTATGTACTTCTAAAAAGTTTAGAAAGAAAAAAAAAATAGATATCCAAAAATGAGGGATGGAGGGGTGGTCTTTAGTTTAAGACCACCTTGTAAAAGTGGGTGGAACTCCGCTTTAAGAAAGATTTGTTTACACATGGATTGAGAACTATCAAATATTTCTTCTCAAAACCCACCAACACAATTTAAATGTAGATCACATATCTCATATCAATGCAAATAGCTTCCATTAATTTAATGCTCATTACATTAAATTTACATTTTTACTTATTAAAGTCAGAATGCTTTTCTTTCACTTCTGCAGGAACATTGCAATCTGCAGGCTATAGTACAATCAATATTACCCTTATTTATTTACAAATGAACAACTATTTCATTCATTGCATTTTTAAATTGGATCAATCAATGGTAATGAACCAATTAAGCTTGTATTATTAGTTTACTTTGTTGCCTTTTGTAACTTTACTTATGGCAGTGCTTGCATGCTATGTTTGCTAAACTAGTCTAAACTCTTGGAACAGAATATCCTATGCTAGATATTGACATACATTTAAAAAAATATATACTTTATTCTATTCTTTTTTTTTCTTTAAAATACTGATTGGGCATTAAATAAACTGTGCAGAAAAATACTAACCATATTTCTGAGCCCAAGCACTCAACAAAGCAAGAAGTGACAAGACCTAGAGCACAAGGAAACAAGAGCTCCCCACTTCTTGTGGTTTTACTAAGTGGAAAAACGCTTAAAGTATATTTTTATGACACTGTGACTGACATGATCAGCATTACTTAGCTGAAAGATTGAATCAGTTCCCTATTTGTGAATTCCTTTTGGATTCCTCTCATCACTCCCTCATGTTTGTGGTTTACATGACAAACAATTGATAAGCTTAGCTAGAGAGACACAGGTAACAATGAAACAGTGTTTGGTATAATGCCACATAACAAGACAGAACTTGTCTCCTCGCAGAGAAGAAACATGAGCCACCACTGACTGTTACACGTGGGGGGCCAATATAAATTACTGGCTGCATTTTAAAGTGCTTGAAAAGTGATATTATTCAAACAGATGCAATACCAACTGAACACATGCAGAGCCATAAAATAGAAAGGCAACAGTGACAGTGAGAAAAATGTTTACCTCAATAGATTAAACTGGACAATGCATGGCTCACAAAGGTCTAACATTTATGAAATCTTGAACATCCGATTACTAGAATAAAATAACTACAGGAGTCAGTTCTGAGAATATTACAGGCTACAAGGATGTTCCACAACCACAGGAAAGCGTAGAACTTCTCATTTCTACTGTACAGCACAGGGTGCATTATCCCTTATAATACACCTATATATGTATAATACACCTTTACCTGTATGTCTGAAGCCAAACTTCAGACATACAGCTAAATACACATGATGGAGCCGGATGTTATGTACTTTAATCCTAAAAAGAAGGTACCTTCAGCAAGAACTGAGGGTGTTATAACTGCTGACAACCCAGAAGGACACAGAACCCTCCAGAAATGATTTATGTCTGCCATGCAGCAGATAAAACGCACTTAAGTGTGAAAAAATCTCCTTTGGTGCAGAGGCCACCAAACTAAAGAGATCCAGATGCCAATGCATGGTCTCTGGGGGGAGGCAGTGCACATCTAACTCAAAATTACTCAACATGAGATCCCTTGGTGAGGCAACCAGACTGAGGCCCTGGGTATGAGAACACCTCAGCAAGTGGGGTCCCTCTGGGATGATGGTAAAAAAAGACCACCCCACGCATCTGAAAACAGTGATGAGTTATGCCAGGGACTTCCTGGTTCATAGAAACCATCTGGATGTCTTGCCCTGAGCCCAGGCCTGCAGCAATAAAGGCTGAGGCTGAAAAAGGCTGAGATGTTTGAAGCCCTATAGACCCCTAATAGAAACGATGGAATGTAGAGTCTAAATACACATAGGTATAGACATTTTTAGAGCAGAACAGCCAACTGGTGATCGATACAGTTCATCCGGAAAGTATTCACAGAGCTTCACTTTTTCCACATTTTGTTATGTTACAGCCTTATTCCAAAATGGCTTAAATTCATTATTTTCCTCAAAATTCTACAAACAATACCCCATAATGACAATGTGAAAGAAGTTTGTTTGAAATCTTTGCAAATTTATTAAAAAATAAACGAAAAAATCACACCCCTCACATTTTTGTAAATATTTTATTTTATCTTTTCATGTGACAACACTGAAGAAATGACACAATTTTGAGGGGACATTTGCTGTCCCCTCAAAATAACTCAACACACACGAGTCACATGACACCGGGGAGGAAAAATGGCTAATTGGGCCCAATTTGGACATTTTCACTTTGGTGTACTGTGTACTCACTTTTGTTGCCAGCAGTTTAGACATTAATGGCTGTGTGTTGAGTTATTTTGAGGGGACAGCAAATTTACACTGTTATACAAGCTGTACACTCACTACTTTACATTGTAGCAAAGTGTAATTTCTTCAGTATTGTCACATTAAAACATATAATAAAATATTTACAAAAATGTGAGGGGTGTACTCACTTTTGTGAGATACTGTAAGTATTCATAGCCTTTTCCATGACACTCAAAATTGAGCTCAGTTGCATCCAATTTCCACTGATCATCCTTGAGATGTTTCTACAACTTGATATTCGACATTTGGTAAATCCAGTTGATTGGACATGATTTGGAAAGGCACACACTTGTCTAAATAAGGTCTCACAGTTAACAGTGCATGTCAGAGCACAAACCAAGCCATGAAGTCCAAGGAATTGTCTGTAGACCTCTGAGACAGGATTGTATCGAGGTACAGATCTGGGAAAGGGTGCAGAAAATTGTTTGCATCATTGAAGGTTCCAATGAGCACAGTGGCCTCCATCATCCATAAATGGAAGTAGTATGGAACCACCGAACCGCCCAGCCAAACTGAGCAATCGGGGGAGAAGGGCCTTAGTCAGGGAGGTGACCAAGAACCTGTTGGTCACTCTGACAGAGCTCCAGCATAGAGCAAGGGAGGGCCATAACCCCTGTCAGAATTTTTTTCGCCAGCTGTGTTCCATTGCAGAGATTTCCCTTCACTTCCTGTCCCATAGCCAAACAGGAAGTGAGAGGAGATCACTGCATATTAAGGGAATTCCTTGGGGACCCCCAGGTCATCAGAACTAGTGTCCCCATTGGAAGATTTCCCCTCTATTACTCTTCTGGGGACAACCAAAAATGTGGGGTTTTCTTTTACTTTCACTGAGAATGGTAAACAGGGTAAATAGAGAGGGGGAATCTCATTAATGGGGGTACAGACAGCAATAAAAACTGACAGGTGTTTTAATCCTTCTCCACTCTATCCAAAACACCCCATAAATGTTGCCTTTACAACTAAGTCGCAAGTATGCTGAAAGTATGCTGAAAATCTGTATCAGGATGTCTTCTAATGCCTGAATACAGCTTACAAAATAAGTCAAAACCATTTTTCAGTTTTCTGAAGGGAGTATACTGAGATCAGATTGGTGTCTATTGATTAGGGAGCATAGCAACATTTTATTGATTCTTGCAAGCCTGTAGGTTTAATAAGTTACTTTAGATGAAGTTAAGCCTGGATAGGACACTGACAAAAAGTCCATAATCTTTCATTATGTGCATCAGCTCAGCAAAGCTTGCGCAGGATAAGCTGTCATCACATCCATCAGTTCCATGTAGACAGTTAACACTGCTATGCAAAACATAAATGAACAGAAGAAGAGTGCAGGAAACGTGAGAGCATTCCAAGCACGGGCTCAAACATAAAGAAACAATTAGATCTTTCAATAGCTGTGTCATCCTGCCGCTAGCACACTGTCAACTTATGTGGGATAAAGGAAACAGCTCATGGGGAGACCAGAGTGATCTTATAGATAATGAAAATGTCCTATTCCTTCTCTTAAATTGATTGGATGATCTTTTCCAAACCAAAGATTGATGATCATCATCTGCAATAAAATAAAATTCCCTGCGGATGTTGTTGTGGTAGGTCAAGCATGCACACTCTACACGTCTGCACTCGGGCTGACCTCACCCGTTTTATTGAAATGGCTCTATCAATAAGTGTAGAGCATCAACATTTCATTTATTTCACCAATTCAATTAGGGGAGCTGTTAATGACAGATATAAGCATTCACACAAGAGATGCACCTAAAGTATGACCTTAAATCCAGAGCGTAGACATGTCGTCAGTCAGATTTTTATCAGACTAATATATTCTAGAGTGATGTCACTGAGCTCCTTTACTTTACATGACAGTTACACAAAAACACAGAAAAATTAGAAGATGGGATACATACTGTATATGGCTGGGGTTTACACCAGAATAAGGGTGGTAATACATATACAATCTAGATTTGGATCAAATATTAAATCATTTTTAAAGGTTACCTCTAGGAGGCATGTGTCAGTTAGTAAATATACTGCTTAAATTACTGAAAATGTACTATTGTAGTTTGAAATACACCTGCTATAGTAATATAATAGAACAGCCCTGTAACTTTAAGGTCCAAAGTAAAGTTAAGCCAACCTGTTAAATTAGATTATATATACTTACGTTTCCAGTTAGCCTATTACTTAAAACTCTGCCGCATTGCACATTTCCAACCACTGCAAGTATCAGCACTTCTGTGTGTTAAATACCTGCTCCCCCACCATGTGTTGTAGTTTTGTAATTACATAGGAGGTGGTGGGAGGAACCACAGCACATGGCAGGAGGAGTATAATGAGTATTATTATTTGAATACATTAAATACAGTTATTATCACATACAGTTATCAAAATAAAATGTTTTTTCACAACAGTGGTCCTTTATATGTCAGTTGATTTATCAGACAATTCCAAGAGCATTATTAGCATTTTTTACCACATAGAGTCAATCTGGCTAGGACTCCACAGGCAGTTTTTAATCTCAGAGACTGAAAAAGTCTGGCACAGAAATCAATCTCTGCAGGAGACTGTTGAACCATTGCTAGGATATTCTCATGAGATTAATCTCATAGGGTATAGCTGAATGGGAAAAAAAATCGCCCAAGAATCTCCTAAATGAAAGATCATTCAGTGATTAATCTCCCACTCCCATTCCGGTCTGTGGAGGAGCAGGGATAAGATTAATCATGAATAGTTTCGGCTATGCAAATAAATTGACACTATGTAATAGTGGGAGATTAATAGCTGAATCACGCTCTTAAAAATAATATTACGGCTAATATTAAATGTAATGCGACACAAACAAAAAGATCAATCCCATGATATTTAAGTAATAAAATGAAGCTACCAAATATTACCTATGTAGCACTGGCTTCAAGCTGGAGCACATAGGACAAATTTGCCCCATCACTATGGAGCATTTAGGCTCAGTTTCGCAGCGGAGCAGATGCATGTTTTGACATTCCTGCCAAATGGAGACAAGGTCAACAATTCCAGATCATGCCTTAGACTATATACTAGCTTTTATATATCTGCCTCATTGTTTCTATGCTTGCGGAGGTATAATATTGTTATTGATGCAGCCCATCATAGTGCTAGTTTATTACAAATGTTTCACTGTATTTCTAACAAAGCAGGAGCACTTAAAGCTGCCAATGCACCTTTGGGGGCCTGCTCTTCATACATCTTGTCAGCTTGATTTTACTTAAAGTGACAAAATCATAACTCTGGAACTTGCATATGTCTGAAAGTATCACAGGGGGTCTTAGCTGAGCTGTTGCACTTAATACAACCCATTATGTGTGTTAAAAAAGGGCTAATTTTCAGCTGTTTTCTTCTTGACGCTTACAAACCGCTATCATCAGTGATATTATCATTGATTTGTGCTTGCACATGATTGAATAATTGTCAGCACAATTTTACTTCATTCATTAAGACATGTAAAAAAAATCACTTAATCATATCATCATAAAGCGATCATAAAGTGATTTTTCACTTAACGTATTGAATAGTGAAATTGTGCTTGACTTTCATCATCCAATCATGGGAGCAAAAATGCATTTTTTTTAAAGTTACTTGCGCAGAGTTGGGTGTTCTTTGCACAGTGAATTTTCACTTAGCTTTGCCTTATTGACTAAGCTATGTGAACATTCGCCTTGTGAAGTGAAACTTACATTCCAAAATTAACTTGCTCTACTCTTTGGCATATCACCTGTCCCTGAGGTTTAGCAACAGGTGATTTAACATACAATTCAACAAGTATGGCACAATTACGATAGCACTCACTGATTTAGACAAAAATACTGTGTGGGGCAAAACCAAACATGAGCAAGCTAGGGGATCATATGCAAAACCATAGCATTTAAAATAGAAAGGCTTGACACTCAATGAGAAAAAGTGAAAATTCAAAAGTAATAAAAAAGGTTTTCATGGGTTAGTTCCTGTAAGAAAAACAAATTGGTCCAGATGATAGAAAAATCATATAGATATAGATTTTTTTTTAATAGATATTTTTAATGCTAGAAACTAGGGTTGTCCCGATACCACTTTTTCAGGACCGAGTACAAGTACCGATACTTTTTTTCAAGTACTCGCCGATACCGAATACCGATACTTTTTTTTAATGTCACGTGACAGTGTTTTTTTTAATTTTTTTTTTTAACAGTGCTTTTTTTTTTTTTTTTTTTTGGGGGGGGGGGGGGGGGGGGACGGTGTATGTGTGTGTGTGTGTTTTGTTTTTTTTTTTTAATTTACAATTTTTATTTTTTACAATAATTTTTTTTTATTCTCTATTGCAATATGTGTTTTTTTTGTTTTTGTTTTTAATCAGCCCTGTTGGGGGGCTTTGGTGAGATATCAGGGGTCTTAACAGACCTCTGATATCTCCCCCTTGAGACAGAGAAAGAGACAGAGGATAGAGATTCCCCAGTCCCTTTCTCTGCAGCCTCAGCTGCACTGAGAATGAATGGAGAGAAGACAGCGGCTCCTCTCCATTCATAAACTGACACATCGTAATCACAAAAGATTACGTTTCAGTTATGTGAAAGGACAGAGTCAGCTGACTCTGTCTATTCACAAAGGAAGGAGGAGGGGGAGAGAGAAGGAGGGGGGAACGGAGGGGACAGCGGAGAGGCACAGAGGAGGAAAGAGGAACGGAGGGGGAGAACGGAGGGGGACAGAGAAGGAGGGGGGAACGGAGGGGACAGCGGAGAGGCACAGAGGAGGAAAGAGGAACGGAGGGGACAGCGGAGGGGGACAGAAAAAAGGAAAAGAACGGAGGGGGACAGCGGAGAGGCACAGAGGGGGCATGGAGGATAATGCAGTGACAGTCAGCGGTGAGCGATCACCGCTGTGTCACTAAAGCAGCTGAAAGCCGCTGGGGGAGAATCTTGTATCTCCCCCACGCGCCGATCACAGCTGACTTTTAGGTATCGGGTGAAGCATCGGGAGCATTTGCCCGAGTACAAGTACTTGGGCAAATGCTCGGTATCGGTGCCGATACCGATACTAGTATTGGTATCGGGACAACCCTACTAGAAACCATATTGAAGTGTGTCATTTTCCTGAGTTAATACAATACCGGTGCTAAAGTTATTCCAGACATGAGTGTGAGTGAGCTTGTATGACAATTAACTCTTAAGACAGTTCCATGGGGGGGTCATTGAACAACATGAATGTAATGAACTAAAGAGTTGACTTGATTGTGCTGTGATTTATTTTGATCCAGCTGAACCAACCCACATTATTGTCCTTGTGGGTTTTGGTGACATCTTAGTTCAGAAACAATATGCTGGGGATTATTACAGACCTATTTAATAATCTTTATTTTAGTTATCAAAGGAAAAAAAACAGAGAACAAGACATGTCCAACAGGTTACAATATAGTGAGATCAATGACCCACCGGGGTCTGGCATGTTCAGTTGGATCATTGAACAAAGATAATAAGAAAAACAAAAATAATAAGAAAAACAAAAACAAAAAGAGACACCATAGAAAATAGAACACGTCTAGCGGTTTTTAAGTGGGATTGACTGAGACAAACTCCCTTCAGCTAGTTGATTACTAACAGCAATCAGGTAGCAATAGTATGGTTGCATTTATTGGATGGGTGGGGGATACGGCACGTTTAATCCCCCCAAAGAGCAGTTCCCCTCTCTGGGACGACCCAGAGAGGGTCACCTATAGTAACATATTAAAGGTTAGGTCCCCATCCTGCGGCTGGGTCGGAGAGAGGGGGGCCGTGAAGCCTCCTACTAACCTCACTCCTCCCCCACACATTCTGGGGTACCCAAGAGCCACCCCAACCCATCCAAGCGAGCCTGTAAGTAACTCCCTGAAAATTGGAGACTTATCCCATGATTGCTGTATCTTTAAGTATATACGACCGTCAATCTCGCACCAGCTTATCAATTAAACTGTATGTCATTTGAAGTATAGCATATAAGGTAATTACAGTTGCCATATAATAAACATTGAAACATTAGGGGACAGTGAAGAGAGAAGAGAAAGGAAAGGAGGTAGAGGGGGAACAGGGGAGGGGAGCAATCCAGACGCACCTGTTTTCAGATAGTTGTTGTAGTCCTTTCGCCTCCGAGCACACAGCTCCCGGCAAGACAAGAGAAGCTATATGTTTAGCGGGGTGAACCCCCTTCGTCTAGGGTCCAGACTGCCTACGAGCACGGAGGGTTGGGTCTGCTAATTCCAATAATGCAGTATCTAGACTGGAGGGTATGTCTCTAGAGTCTGTGGTGTATTCAGACCAAGGTGCCCAAATGCCGAGAAACCGTTCTCGGGACCCTCTACATGTCGCTAACCACTCCTCTGCCTCTCGGACTGCACTCACCCCTTTGATCCAGTCCTCTCTTGTGGGGACTTTGGATTGCTTCCAATAAATTGGGAGCAGCCGCCTTGCTACATTCAAAAGGTGAGGCAGTATATGTTTTTTATATTGGTTAAGTGAGATCGGGGGAATATGTAAGAGGAAGTGCATCGGAGAGAGAGGAACCTCTATTCCTGTTATTACTTTTATCTGGTCTTTTATATCAGCCCAGAAGGATACTATTTTAGGACAGTTCCACCATATGTGGGTGAGCGTGCCTTTATATCCGCAGCCTCGCCAGCAGAGATCCGACCTGGTTGGATAAATGCGGGCTAGATCTTCTGGTACCCGGTACCAGCGGGACATTATCTTAAAGTTTGTTTCTTGTACTTTGGAGTCTATGGAGGACGAATGTGTAAGGTAGTATAGATGGGACAGTTGTTCGTCAGTGAATTCGGTCCCCAAGTCTCGTTCCCATTTTCTAATGTAAATAGGTTTGGGCAAGTGGGCGGCCGAGCCTAGTAGCTTGTATAGTTCTGACACCATATGGGTGATGGGTTCTTCCTGCACAAAAAGTTGCTCAAACGGAGTCAGGGATAGAGGATCTCTAATTGTGTGACCGTGTCTCTCAAAAAAATGATGTAATTGTCTGTACCTCCAAAAATTCATTGGTGAGCCTCGATTTTTAGCTTGTAAGGCTTCGAAGCTCAAAAGTTTACCTTCTTTCATAAATTTGCCACAACTGGCGTCTCCATCCGCCACCAAGTGCTCAAAAAAGGCCATTTGCTCACCCGGGGGGAACCATAGGAATCCACCCAAAGGAGCAAGTGGGGACACAGGAGGTGCAAGTTTAAGGAGTGGATTAATCCGATCCCATACTGAGAGCACCTGTGCTGTCAACGGGGAAGTTGTTTCAGACAGCCCTCTGTGTTCCTTCGGCAACCATGGGGCAAAGGATAAATTCCTGCCTGCCAGGCATTTTTCAAGGGAAATCCATAGCTTTGAGTGGGTGTGGAAACGCCAGTTGAGTATCCTCTGGAGGACAATTGCTCTGTAATACTGTCTTATGTCGGGAAGCCCTAAACCGCCTTCAGATTTTGGGCGTCTAAGTATCCTTAGGGCCAATCTAGGTTTCCGTGCATGCCATATGAACTCAGATAACATGCTGGTCACCTTGTCAAAAAAAAGTCTAGGTAGGGGTATCGGTAGCATCTGCAGAAAAAAAAGTATACGGGGTAGTACGTTCATTTTTATTATATTCACTCGTCCCAACCACGTAAAGGCAGTTCGTGTCCAGTGTGATAGGTCTTTCTTAATCGCCATGAGCAGCGGGGGGAAGTTAGTCGCATATAGGGTATCGAATCTATTTGTCAGTTGTATCCCTAAGTAACGCAGAGATGAGTCTGTCCAGGTAAAGGGGAATGCAGCTCGCAGAGATGTGGATAGGTGAGAAGGCAAATGAATGGGCAGGATTTCTGATTTTGAGTAATTTATCTTAAAGTTGGAGATAGATCCGAAATGTTTAAGTTCCTTCATCAGGTTAGGCAGTGAAATCAGGGGGTCCGAGAGGTGGAATAAAACATCATCGGCATAAGCCGAGGGCTTATGTTCAGTGTTACCTACCTGCAAGCCTTTAATGTCTCTGCTATTTCGCACAGTGCGAAGCAACGGCTCCAGCACCAGGGCGAACAGCAGGGGCGAGAGGGGGCACCCCTGTCTCGTGCCATTCCTGATTGGGAAGCTAGGTGAGAGTGTTCCGTTTACCTTTACCTGTGCACAAGGTGTAGAATATAAAACCATGATCGAGGATGTCATCCTCGGCCCAACCCCTAGGGACCTGATTACCGCCTCTAGATATGACCAGTCAACACGATCAAACGCTTTTTCCGCATCTGTCGATAGTATGATATAGGGTTGGGGGTCTGAGCGGGTACGGGCCCAGTGTATTAGCTGAATTGCCCTGAGGGAGTTATCCCGCGCCTCTCTACCTACGATGAAGCCTGTTTGGTCGGGGTGGATGATTCCAGGCAGAAGGTGTTTAAGTCTGTTGGCTAGAATCTTTGCCAGAATTTTAATGTCCAAATTGAGAAGGGAGATGGGGCGGTAACTTTGGGGGACAGTGGGGTCCTTGCCCTCCTTCGGGATCACAGTAATATGAGCCAACAGGGCCCCCAATGGGATGGCCCTGCCTCCTGCTATGGAGTTGAAGTACTTGCACATGGGAGCCACTAGCTGTGGGAAGAAGGTTTTGTAGTAGGCCTTAGTGAAACCATCTGGGCCAGGGCTTTTCCCATTGGGCAAGGACTCCACTGTCGCTCCCAGCTCAATCGGGGTGATCGGCGATTCTAAATCGGAGCATTGTTCCTCCGTAAGGGACGGGACACCCGCCGATGCTAGGTAGTCCCGTATTGCTTTCCTTTTAGTGTCACGGGAGTCAATTGGAAGCTCAGGGTTTATATTATACAAATTAGCATAGTAATCTCTGAAGCTCGCGGCAATCTTAGAAGACTGCACCAGCAAGTCTCCTGTGGTTGAGTGTAACTTCGGTATGTATGTCTGTGCTTGTTTTTTTCTGAGTGCTCTAGCGAGCATGCGACCACACTTGTTCCCTTGTTCATAAAATTTGTGGGACATGTATCTAAATTGTTTACGGGATTGGTGATCTAAGAGACGTAAGAACAACTCCCTCAGCTCAGTAAGTTTCCTCAATGCCTCAGCACCCCTGAAGCCTTATGTTGGAGTTCAGCCTTCTGCAGAGCGGAATGTACTCTCTGGAAGTCTGCTCGAAGCATTTTCTTAAGTTTAGCCCCTTTAGAAATCAGTTCCCCTCTGACCACTGCCTTATGGGCTTCCCAAACCACTCCTTCTCCAGTGTCGTCTGCGAGATTGTCTCTAAAGTAATGGGATAATGTGTTAGAGATCTCTTTCACTACTACTTCGTCGTCTAGTAAATTTTCGTTTAGTCTCCATGTCCAAGCCCTCTGAGAACCAGAGGGTAGTGTAATGCCAATTGTGATTGGTGCGTGGTCAGAGATGGTAATATTGCCAATGGACGCTGTTTGCAAAAGTTCTAGAGCGTTTGGGCCTACATAAATATAATCTATTCGTGTATATACATCGTGAACCTTGGAGTAGTAGCTAAAGTCTCTTTCTGTTGGGTGCAACGTTCTCCAGCTATCCATCAGTCGATGAGATTGGAGTGTCTTACGGAAGTGCTTGAGAAAAGTATATGAGTGTGGGGGTCTCGCGTGGGATGTGTCAATCAAGGGGTCTGGGCTGATGTGTTAAAGTCCCCTCCTACGATGAGGAGGCCATCTTTAAATTCAGTCAATTGTTCCAGGGTCGTGTCAATAAAAGTGAGCTGGTTGGCATTGAGGGCGTAGATTGTCGCAAACGTGTAGGTGAGATCTGCAATTTTGTGTTTCAAAAATACGTATCTACCCAAAGGATCGGTTTTATAGTCGATGGGCTGAAAGGGGCATGATTTGTGTATGGCAATGGCTGTACCTCTGGACTTGGACACTAGGGAGTTGCTAAGGAACCACTGATTAAATAGGTGAGTAGGTAATTTGGGGAGCGACTGGGGTGTGAAGTGGGTCTCTTGTAGAAGGATCACCTGAGTCTTCAATCTTTTTAACTCCCTCCATAGTTTGTTGCGTTTGAACGGGGAGCAAAGACCCCGGACATTATATGAGCTTACCTGTAGAGCAGCCATATGTAGGTCTGAGAATGGTCATACCAGTCCGGGAGGCGGTGTGCCCGGTGCGAAAGTCGGTGCGACGGATCACTCCTGGGAAGGGAGGAAAGGGGGGGAGAAGTAGAGAAGAAAGACAAAGATATGAGAAACCAAAGATAAACACATAACGAACAACATATCCAAAGCCACTTGGACTTGTATAACATCTAAGGGTTATGCTCTTAATCCCGTCCCCTATAGGGGGGGGGATCAGACCACTTACCCTGGGTCCCAAAAGGGGGATAGAACCTAAGGAGAAAAAAAAAACTACAAAGGTTGGCCTATGTGGGGGGTCGTGAGCCAACAAGGGGGAAGGCGAGAGGGCATCACCACGTCCGTATACCGCACCTAATAATGTGCAATATAGGGAGGAGATTCAGATGAATTAAGTTGGATAATGTCTCCAGTTAAGTGAGCTTAAGTAATGTCCAGGGCAAATAGTGAACATGCTTCCAGCATGTATCGGTTATGTCCAGCTAGGTAGTTGTATCTAACCGGAGTTAAAGATTTAAAAGTGATAGGGCGGGACTAGGTCAAAAGCATCTCAACTACCCAAGTAGTATCGAGTTTGGGATGCAAGAAGGTATTTCAGGGGAGAGTGAAAAAAGAGGGCCTACATGGTGGGGCAGGCCAAGGCAGGCCATCAGTCTCTCCGAGTTGCTGGGCCTGGTGAGGAGTCAGGTGTTTGACGTCGCCGGTCTCTTCTGCGGTTCCTGCGGGGGGCCGGAATCCATGGTTGGGAAAGTGGAAGTTTGAGTGCCGGAAAGTCCGAGGCACCACGCCAGTCTGGAAAGTCCACAGGATCCAATCCCAGTGAGGACAGAAAGTACGGCAAGTCGTCTTTGTTGCGTAAGGTAACAGTTTTGCCTTCCTTGGTTACCTGGAGGAAGAACGGGAAGCCCCAACGGTATGAGAGGCCTGCATCTTGTATGGCTTCTAGCAGTGGACGAAGTGCCCTGCGCTGCATAAGAGTGCGTCTGGAAATGTCCTGGTAGAATGCAAGCTGGGCACCATCAAAGTCAAAATAGGGCTTGCCTCGCATTTTTTGCATTATGCGATCCTTTAATGTGTATTTGTGTAACTTACATATGACATCTCTGGGGTTATTCATGTCTTGAGATGGGGGCCTAAGGGCCCTATGCGCCCGGTCTATCTCGATAGCAACTGTGTTTGGGAGCCCCAGTATTTCTCTGAAGATACCCTCCAGGGTTGGTACAATATCTTTGGCTCCGGTCGCCTCAGGCAGGCCTCTGATCCTGATGTTAGCCCTGCGGTTGCGATTTTCCATATCATCTAATTGACAGAGCAAGGCCTCAATCTGATGATCTTGTGTGGTGCATTTATCTTGCAGCATGGTAATAACAAGGAGAGTGTCATCAAATCTTTGTTCCAACGTTTCTATTCTGCCCCCCAGGTGAGAGGTGTTTGCCTTCAGTTGTGCTATGTCCTCCTTGAGGGCCTTCTCTACCCTGTCAGCAAACCTTTCTAGGTCATCCTTAGTGGGGAGAGACCAAATATGGCGTCTGATATCCATGTCCTCCAGGGGGTCTGGGGCTTCAGGGCCTCTGTCCATAGAAGCGGAAGAGCCTGGGGAAGGAGGGGGGAGCGAATCACTCACCGAACCCGGAGAAGGTATAGGGGATCCGGTGGTCTGTTGTGGCTGAGCAGCAGCAGTCTGCGCCTTGCTGGATATCAGGGCCTTCCCGGTCGGCGCCATCTTTGCGGCCTCGCGGCTCTGTACCCGGGTCCCGGACAGGAATGAATCCAGTTGCCCCTGCCTGGATCGGTCACTCCGCTGTGGGTATGAGGATGTCCGGTGCCTCTGGGACATGTCAGGAGTCGGCTGGCTGTATTATTTCCCGAGATGGCTGTGATCAGGTTCGGCGGCGGGACGGAGCTGCAGCAATGCACGTCCTCACTCTTCCATTGCCAGGACACGCCCCCATTACAGACCTATTTAATATGCAAGTAGGGCACTGATGCAGGTAGATAATACTCCCAGAGTAAAAAAAAGGAGCTTTAGCACACATATTTAGGCACATTATAGAGTTGAGTTTACAATGAAGACACAATCCAGGAGGAGGAGGTAATATACTCTCCTTATTCTAAACCTTCTGCCAAAATTGGGAAGTGAGTTCCTCTTCTTTTCCCATTAATAATATACCAACGTGGGCCTGCAATTCAATTTTCAAGATTATGCTTATGCCCCAAATCACATCAAAAGTGCCCATGGGAACATATGTGTTTCAAACTGTCCAACAATCTGAAATCACTTTAAAAGTATCCATGGGAGCATCCGTCCACAATACCACCTGGGCAGCAAATGTCAGTGGTTGTGGATTACTTTTCACAGTGTGAGGTAGTGAGTTTCACAAGAGTAACTGCATTAACTGAAGTTGATGCTTTGAAGTGCAGTACCACTTCTCAGAACTCACGGACGCTCGTTTTTTTCCTTGTAAATGTGAGTACAACATTTTATCAGTTATAATAAAGTTTCCTATACAGTTTTACACTATGGGCATCCCTCCTTTCTTTCATATGTAAAACGGTTAAACAACATGTAAAAGCACAGACCGGGGACATCCATGAGTGCTACACAGTGGCAAATACTGTGACTGCCTGCACCCCTGTAGGGGGAAGAAAATCCGGTGAGTGCAAGCAGAATCAGACACGCTGTTGAGGCACTATTAAAGAGCCAGCACCTGAAGTTTTCCCATAACAATTTATTTTCTAGAGAGGGGAATCCCTCAGAACCACTCCAAAAGAACTTTTTTGTAACCAATGGAACTTTTCTTATCCAATAATACTGGTTCTAAGCATACAAGTCACTTTTGTGTATGATTTTTTTGTATGATTTAGCACTAGTCACTTTACAGTAATATCAGCACCTTGTTTTCTTTGCACTATTGCACTTTGTTATTTTGCATATGGTTAATGAAATATAAAATTGTGGCACTCTATTCTGAAATTTCACTCATATTACCATGAGGTAGAAACTAACAACCTTGCATCAATCACAGGTTGTGACCCAAATCATTCACGTAGCTAAAGAAATCATTACCTATACATTCTCGGCACACACAGGAATTCGAACCTATCAAATTTTAGTTATGATTTTTAATGTTTATCGTTTATTATTTATAGACAGCACCTAAGATTCACAGAAATTAAATATACCAAGTAATAAGTAGAGTAACTGCTCACCATTGAAATAAATTCTCTTGACTCCATTAGGGCAGCGCCATACCTACTCCTGTTTTCCACACATTTTCTAATACACTCTTACACCACTTGCTGGGGGGATTTATACCATTAAGATCCCTCTCTAAGCAATAGGTGGGGATTTTTATTTATATTTGGATAGTTTAGCTACACTCTGAAGTTTTATATATGAGTGATTTTCATAGGTGTGTACACATCAGCACGTTTTATATAGGTTGTTATACACCATTAAATAATTTCTGTTGAGTGGTTTTACCGCTCTGTACACACTAGCACGTATTAATTCTAAACAGGTACCCTGGCATAGGTAGCGCCACTCACCCCTACCCATCTTCTCTTTACTAATCTATCTCACCCCTTTGGGGGTGCGTTTAAGGGGAGGCTGCAGACCGTAGTCCGTGAGAGCGGAAACCCTCCTTTATTTTCTAATACACTCCACCTAGGTGGAATTGTATTTGTAGAGGCAGCAGCCCTATACCTTAGGAACGTTTTAGCCATTGCACGGATTTACCCCATATATCCTTTTCAGACTCCATAAAGTCACAGTAAGTGACAATGGATCATGGTTTTACTGTTCACAAACATGTCAGGATTATTTGGCACCAAACAGCATTTTGTATCACCATACTACATTAAGTAAGCCATGAGCTAATAGAAAGGTGGAATGCCAAAACATGACTTTGTTGAAAGCCATAAAAAGGCAAAGAAAAAAAAGTAATTACAGCAGTTTCTTTTTGTGTGCTAGACAACGTCTTGTGGTCATAAGTCTAGGATGAAGTTGTCAGACATTGTAGCCCACCCTTCTAATGCTACAGTTGATAATGGCAGGAAGCTTCATGGCCAGCAATCTGCAGGTCAAAAACACTTCTGTAAGCCTAGTGTCCTCCAACAAGAAAATAAAGTACCGTTCCAAAGGGACCATTCTGTCAACCTATCTGTTTCCTATGAACTGGAACTATACACTGTGCAAGAGAAGTAAGGTCCCAAAGTTGTTTTGGATAATCTAAAGTAATACACAATTATTTAGAACTCATCAACTTTTGTTAAAAAAAACATCTGTGTCCTGGAAGAAGCTATCATCTTCCTGAAACTGATGCACCAATAACTACATCAGAACCAACAAGAACTATGTATGCAGTTGATCAAGTCACCAGAATACCTTAAAGGATTTTTTTATTGATAAGAGTTTTATTTTTGACATGTTATTTGTTTCTGTGTATGGTTAGTATAGAAATAAGAATCTATATTAATGTTATTCACATTCACTGTCAAGGCACCTTTGATTTAAGGAAGTAAAGGATTGGAGAATTTTGTTTGGTTAGCAATATGTTAAACATATTTACTGACATTTACACTAAACAGCATTAACTGCCAGGTGCCAGTTTTCCAGTTAAGTTGCCCTGCAGAATGCCCTGCTATCCTGTGACCCTGGTCCATTCTGTAATAGAAATCCCAGCTTCTATAGTTAGCCCTGGCCCTTCCATCTCTTGTGCTTTACTATTAACTATAGAGGCTTCCGATCACAAAAGTTGGCCACTGTTTCCATTACAGAGTGACCCAGGAACTGTACAAAAAAAAAATATGGGTTGTGTGGGTAAGTACCAGTTTACATTGTGTTAGTGGCTGTGAATTTACATTAAAACATTAAAAGAATTCTTTAAATTCAGTGTGAATTTCTCTACTGCCTCCAAGCTGGGAATATTGCCGAACTATGCTTATCACATCTGACAGAAGCTGTTTCTGGACACAATACCTATAAATAAACTGGACAAGGTTTCATGACCTGAAATGAGCATATCTTTACTGACATATTCTTTGGAGCCCTATGAATTGTGGGTCTTAGGATACAAGACTCAGGGGTGCTGAACATCAATAACAATGATGTGATCCTTTCATACAGCTTGCCCTTTTTATGATTAGCTGTAATGAAAGAAATCCAATTTTTAAAAGGATAGGTTATGGGAGTTGTCTCCTTTAACCCCTGATCATCATACCGCCATGGGGCATCATTCTCATAGCTGAACTATCCTCTGCCTCTGAGATCACCTGATATGGAACTAAATTACTTTGAAATAAAAGGTAAGATAAGAGTTATTCATATGATATAACAGGCCTCTTGTGGCTGCTAATATGGGAAACATGCTGCAAAAAAGACAGAGAGAACTATAATTGTTTCTGCTAGCTGCAACTGACTGATGTATTTCCTATCATAGTAATTAAAAGAAAACATAAAGGCTACAATACCACAAGCTATTTATAAGGCAACTCCAAACCAATCTAGGAAGCCAACAAAGTGATAGGAATGTTCTCTGAAACTAGATTCGTCTTGATGTTCCCAAACCTCCCTGGCAATCTTTGGACTTGATTTACTATAGGTAAATATGCTGTTCACTTTACAAGGGATTTGTCACATTGCAAGGGAATTTCCCTTGGTTCAGTGAATAAGGTGGCCCTGCTGACTTCTATCATCCAATTATGTGCAAGCAAAAATGCAGTTTTTCTTCCCTAGCACATAATTGGGTATTCCTTGCACAGTGAATTTTCAATACTCTCATTAGGCTAAGGAAAAAATCCTCTGCAAAGTGAAAATTCCTTTGCAAAATTAATAGATTATTTACCTTTAGTAAATCAAAACTATTGACCTCAGTGAGCTGTTTTGATTCTCCTCTTTGCTAGGTGGAGGCGCATCTGTATGGAAATCTTGAGGTCAAATGGTCCTGGAATCTCTCCATGATTGTAAAGCACTAAACATTAAGCAGAGCTATACTTATGTTTTATACTGTATAAAATATCACTGTAACAGAATTGCTAAACTAACCTAAAACTATTTTTATGGATTTTTTTTACTTAAAATGTAAATCATGCCAATAGGTTCTTTTCTAGTTTTAGAGTAGGGAAGGATTTGAACTACTGTCAGTTTTTAACTTCTAATTGGCTCAGTTAAAGAGATTTATCCTCACTTTTTTATCCTGCTGATGTCTTACTAGACAGGGATGCAGAAATAAAAACCTGGCAGGCATTATGCTCCCCCCCCCCCACTCTAAAAATAATTTTAATTTCTGCCTGTTTTGTTGTGGAGTTACCTTCATTTACTCTCTAGTATAATGTGATCAAAAGGATAGGAAATGTGGGTAAACTTCTTAAATTGAGCCCCGGATTGCAGTGGAAAACTCAAGGGGTTTAAGCCTTTCATACTCTAACCAAAACTAGGAAAATGGTATTGGCTTGACATACAGCCTAAGCGATATTTTCTAAGTGAATCAAATGCCACTGTAACTAAGCTCCACATAGGCTCGAAAACCAGATGAAAAGCTGATACATGAACATACACCTCCGAACCAAAGGGTCCTTTACCCAAGAGGTTAAAGTGTTGTTGAAAAGTCAAGCATGACTTATGTTTCTGAATAAAAGTTGCATCAAAGTGTCTCCATCAGTGCTCAAATTTGCACAATAATAATGGGTCACTCATACCATAGTTGGGCTACATAAGACTACCTGTGCCTAACACTATACATAGTAAGGTTGAATAAAGACACCAGTCCATCCAGTTCAACCTGAGTGAGTGTGGGTGCGTGTCTACAATTATCCCTATTTATTTAGGGTACCCATATAGCGCTGTCAATTTACACAACGCTCCACACATACAGCGCACACTCACATCGGTCCCTACCCTCAAGGAGCCCACAATCCAAGGTCCCCAACTCACATTCATATACTAGGGCCAATTTTGGACAGAAGCCAATTAACCTATCAGCATGTCTTTGGAGTGTGGGGGGAAACTGGAGTACCCGGAGGAAACCCACGCAGGCACAGGGAGAACATGCAAACTCCAGGCGGGTAGTGTCATGGTTCGGATTCAAACCAGCGACCCTTTTTACTGCTAGGTGAAAGTGCTACCCACTACACCACTGTGCTGCCCAACATTTTTCAGTAGGCTTTTAGAATATAATATCCCAGAGACGTATTCTGGGCAAAGTGATAGTTATATGCTTGAGGCCTTGCCAAGGACATACTGGTTTATTAGACATCTCACCTACCATGCATAGGAGGGAAGTTTCTCCTCTTTTCTGCATGTCAATCAGGAGTCCTTTAGCCTTGTCATGTGATTTGTGTTGTCATCTATGGAGCTACAAGACTCCTCTGAGGGCCGTCAGAAAACAACGGGAAATTTCCTATGCAGCCAAGCTTGATGGATGAACTGCAGGACACTTATTCGGTTTCTGTGTCTCTCTTTTTATCAGACACTGGGTCATGCTTACTGTAGATGGTCTCTCCCACACATAAACGCCAAAACACAAACTCGACTTTTATACGGCCGTCTCTGATTCACAAGGCTTTATCGGTCTCTTTCTCTCTCTGACACATAGATGACCACTATTACAAGACAACGTCTAGCTCACATACGGCACTGTTACTGAACAATTAAGAACAGTTTAAATCATGCCCTAGACATAGAGGGGCACCAAGGCCTACAGCAAAAAGACTTGCTCAATAGTAAAAAAATTGTAGTGCCTGCTCTTTGGCAAATCATGAATTAATAATAAGGGCGGTAAATTAATCTCTGGCTCTGTAATAATCAAAATGACAACTCCACACAAGAAAAATATTAAAATGCATGCAAACAGTATGCTTTGGTCAAATTGGCTAAGTATAAGTAATACTGAAATATCCTCAATATTGACTTCATGGTACATAATCTAAAATACGGTAATTCATGTTTTGGATTCCCCTCCATAGGTTAAGAACCTCTAAGGCAGATAATAATCAGAAAACAAACCTTTTGCAACCAATGAATCTACGATAGATATTCTCTGTTGCAATCCCTAGAAATGTAATGGCTCTGAGCTATACTGATTTCCACAGAAGGAAAGTCCTGCTGTACTATGACCTTTCATATTTTAAATGAAAAATTACCTACAAATTACAAATTCTAAATCATAATGTGTGCACAGTATAGTATCCCTTCAGTCAGCATAATCAATTTTATTGCCTAATTACTGTATATCCAATGCTACTTTCTCATACCACCTTTTCCTGTATGATATTGATTACTAATATAGCATACAGCTTCAATTTTATGGTTGCCATCTGGTGTTCTAATCAATTTCTCTACTGGTGAAGTCAGCAACAGTGCTCATGGGTGAGATACACTACCATGCCTGTCCTCTGGCACATAATAATAAACTAAGCAGATATTTAATGAAAACACTGTGCTCTGACTGTCATGTTCTTACACTGTAGTGCTGTGCTCATAGCAAATATCTAATGCATGTGGTAATCCTGCTAAAACAAACACGTGTAAGCAATCAAATATACACATATACATATGTATGCATTTTCATTACATTAAACATTTTAAATGACCATAGACCATTTACCACCAGTTATCTGACCATTACATTATTTGCTATTGCCAAGATAACAAAAATACCAGCTTTTTAAAAAATAACAGCAAAATTAACTTTACTTAAGCTACATCAGTGTAAGATTCTCATTGATTGCTACAGGTACTATACTTTGCACTCTGTTCCCTATGCTGCTTTGAATAAGCCTAATTAGCATTAACATCCTACAAGCTTAGCATAGGTTGTGTGCCAGTTTGCTGTACTTATCGCTACATTGGCAATAAAGAACAGTGAGGATCAAATGGAAGTTTCCATCTGGTGTCCCAAGCTAACTGTTCTGCCTAATTATATACTGCCTAATTATCATCAAAGTGTTTTGAAACTAAGGCATCATTTGAACAGCATGCATCAATTGATCATTAGATGTCAATTTACAACCCTCTCGCTGCCAGACCAAATCATGCATTTTCTGAAATGAGTCTACTTATAGAATTAAATTGTATATTCGTGATTTTGTACATCCCACTATGCTTGCAAAGTTTTATGGAAAGCCATATTTGTAATTAAAATGTTATATTAACATGTTATAATAAACTCCAAGCAATTTTTACTTTTTTGGGGAAGCGTTAGAACCTTTCACAGGCTTTTACTGCACTCGTTTTTGTTTGAATACATTTCTCATTGGCATAAAGTAAGAAGGACAGGAATGATGGAATGTCTCACCAATGGGGACAGAAATGGCAACAAAACACATTATTTAGTACAGTGGGGAAAGGTTAGAACCTTGGTCTGCTTTTATTGCTGCATGAACCTCTAGGTTCCGGTGACCCCTATTAACATTCTTTCTTTTTCTAGTGTCATAGGTGGTTACTGAGGGAAATCTCCCCAAGAGCAATAAAAACCTGATTATCACCTGAACCCATCATTATTCTATTCAAAATTATTTTAAAAATCCTGGCTTAAATAGGAAAGAAAAGCCGGTGTTAAATGTTTATCAAAATATAAATCTAGCTTTAATTGTGCACACTTAAATAATCAATACCTTACAAACTATTATTATTTCTTCAGTTTAGAAACTGAATTCCAGGTATGCTGAATTCCAGCTTGGACCAATGTAAGCAGGCATGTACCATACCTAGCTGATCCCTGTGGAAGCTGGAAATCACTGAAGCACCGCTACGACAGTGATAGCCGCTAGCTTCCAGGTCCCGTGCTGAGCAGCTGACATCACCACCCCACTTTGTAAAATCAGAGAATGCTTTGCATTCACTGAAAAAAATGCAAAGTGTTCTCTGAATGGTGTCCATGCCAAGGGGGCAACCTCCTGTTTTCACAAAACAGAAGGCCAGCCCCCCAGCATGGGGACTGGAAGCTAGCAGCGATCAGTGTAGTAGCATTAGAATCTCCTGCTGACAGCAGAGTGTGTGGGGCAGAGATGAGTCATTGATTGTTAGGACCCAGTGGCTACTGGCACCGTAACAATCAGGTGGAAGCTGTTACATTTAGCAGTGGTAGCGACCGAGAAAGGCGCTTTGCCGGTGGTATAGCCGTGCTGTCCCATTGATTTCAATGGGCAGGAGCGGTGAAGGAGAGGTATACACTCCGCTCCTTCACCGCTCCGAAGATGCTGCTAGCAGGACTTTTTTCCCGTCCTGCTAGCACACCGCTCCAGTGTGAAAGCCCCGAGGTTCGGTTTGCAGGCGCTATTCTTGTAATAAAAACAGATGCTGACAGTTGGCTTTCTTGTAATAACAACAGATGCAGCCAAGCAGCTGCTCAAATTGTTATCACAAGCAGCAGGAGCCAACACCTCCCTCCCACCACATTTTGCCACTCCACCCGGGCTCTCCCATCCCACTAGATGGCTCGAGTGACCAGCCGGGACACGTCCACCAGCTGACCGGGGATCCAAGCAAAGCCGGAATTGAATCTAGTAACCCAGAAACTATGTAATGACATCACTTCAAGTTTGCTGGAGACTTAAAGATGCCAGATTTAAAAAAAAATTGACAGTATTCAAAACAGCCAAACTTGGCGTTTTGAATGCTTTTAAGTGCAAAGGAGGGATTTGGGGTTTTATAGACCCCAGATCCCTCAAAAAAAATTACCTGACACGTGACTATAAAAGTAATCAAAAAATAAAAATTAAAGGTACAGTGTAAAAATAAAAAAGTGTTTAGGGATGGGGGGCAGTTAGAGGGGAGTTGGTTACCTTACTACTGGGAATGCATGACGGTAAAAAAAAACTCTCAGAAATATGGATAATTAATATACCCAAGTTCTACTGTTGTATCTGATGTCCAGGAGCTGGAGATCAGTGCTCTGGCTGGGACGTTCAACTCCAAAGATGGCAAGTCCTCATCAAGTAAAAGCTAGCAACTCAGAGTGCTCTTGCAAAGTAAATCCTTTAGACCCCTTTCACACCGAGGGCATTTTGCAGGTGCTATAGCGTTAAAAATAGCGCCTGCAATCCGCCCTCAAACAGCTGCAGCATTGTTTCCAGTGTGAAAGCCCGAGGGCTTTCACACTGGAGCGCTGCGCTGGCAGGACGTCAGGAAAAGTCCTGCCAGCAGCTTCTTTGGAACGGTGAAGGAGCGGTGTGTTTACCGCTCCTCCACCGCTGCTCCCCATTGAAATCAATGGGGCAACGATGGTATTCCACCGGCAAAATGCCGATATTGCGGGCGGTTTTAACCCTTTCTCGGCCGCTAGCGGGGGGTAAAAGCACCCCCTCTAGCGGCCGAAATGCGCCGCTAATGATGGTAAAACGCAGCTTAAAAGCGGCATTTTATCGCCGACGCTATGGGCGGCTCGGTGTGAAAGGGCTCTTAGTGGCTACACGTGTAAAACCACAATACAGTAGAAACTAATGCATTTTGGCTATGCAGCCTTCCTCATAGCATACCTGTATGCTATGAGGAAGGTTGCATAGCCAAAATGCACTAGCATCTACTGTATTGCAGTTTTATACATGTAGCCAATAATTGGATTTTTCCTACAGCTTACCTGTAAAATACATTTCTTGGAATACATCATGTGACACAGAGCAGCCATAATAATTACTATGTAGGTTATACGCCACCTATAGGTGAATGGACACTGGCAGATTAATCAAACAGGAAGTCCTCCCGCATATAACCCCTCCTACACAGGAAGTACCTCAGTTTTGTTGCAAAGCAATGAATATCCCAAAAAGAGGAGAGGGACCTCTGTGTCCCGTGATGTACTCCAAGAAGAAGATTTTGTTCAGGTAAGCTGTAGGAAAAATCTAATTTTCTTTATCGTACATCATGGGACACAGAGCAGCCATAATAATTACTATGTGGGATGTCCTAAAGCAATGCCCCTGAGGGGAGAGAGACACAATCACAGAAACTGCCACCTGAGAAGGACTTATTCTGCCACCTGTAATATACTGTGGCCAAAGCAGTATCCTCCTTGGCTTTGATATCCATTTGGTAAAATCCTGCGAATGTATGTAGCAAAGACCATGTAGTGGGCTTAAAAACTGGAGCCACTTAAGATGCCCCCACACACTTGGTAGCGACCCCTCTCACCAAAAAGGGGTGGGGATCTTGCCCTTTCAAGCCACAGGCTTGAATAATTAACTGGCGGATCCAATGAAAAAAAATAGTTAACTTGGATGCCTCCTACCCTTCCTGGGCCCTACTGGCAGCACAAACCAGGATTCCTGACCTGTGCTGACAATTCAAGTAAATCCTGACCACCTGAACTACCTCTAGAGTATGTAGCAATCTTACTCCTGAAAACTGAGGATTAGAAAAGAAGGCAAGACACTGTCCTGATTCAAGTGCAAACTAGAAACCACTCTAAGCAATAAAGATGGATGAGGACGAAACATCACCTTATCATGATGTAAGATGAAGAACGGCTCCTTGCATGAGAGAGCCGTCAGCTCTGACACTCCACCTTATTATAGGATTAACAATTGGTTCAAAAGGTGTCAAAAGGCACCAAAAGGTGACCTCTGCAAGGACACACAAGAGCAAATTTCCAAGGACACAAGAGTGGCTTGACAGGCAGAACTGTCTGCGTTACACCCTGTATGAAGTATGGTTCAAGAAGTAAGAAACAACAGCCTCTGACAAAAAATGGATGGGGCGAATCTGACCCCTAATTGTACTTAAGTCCAATCTCGTTTCCCCTACCGATTAGAGAAAGGAAAAAAAGACTCCCACTCACATATATCTGTGGGTGCCTCTATCTGGCTTCACCTCAGGCATAACATATTTCCAAGTCCTGTAATTGAAGCTCCCCGAAGCCAGTTTCCAGGCGCTCAACAGTGCGGAGACAACAGGACCAAAGACCATTAGGTCCAGCTGGACTGAAAGTGTCCAAGGCTATGTCAATGTACCAAGCCCTCCTGGGCTTATTTGGCTAACACTATTATCAATGTTACCACCTCAAAGATTCTGCAGTAGTTGAAACAGAGGGAAAGTGTCAATTAGGGAGCACTGGTCCTTAAGGTTTTACCAGTGCATCTACTCCTATTGCCAGTGGGACTCTTGTACCGGACACAACCTGTCCAACTTGTTGTAGAACTTGGAATCCAGTAGATCCACCTGCAGAGTTCCCCAACACTGGCAGATTGCCAAAAACTGCCTCAGGAAGCAGGGACCACATGGTCCCGGCATTAGTTGCTCATGACTGGAAACCCCCCTGTCTTTTCTCTATACCTGGCATATGTACTGGTGACAGAAACAGTACCTGTTCTGCCCACAACAGAATGTGGTTCACCTTCCTGAGCCACACAACTCCTGGTGCTGCCCTGGTGGTTATTATATGCCACTGTAGGGGAATTGTTGAATTGAATCTACGACCTGATCCGTTCAATAATCCAGAGCCAGGTATACTGGCCAAAAGTTTTAAGATATTGCAGGGCAGTTCTCTCTCCTGTGGAGACCAAGTCCACTGAACTGTAGTCACCTTCAAACCAACTGGAGAGACTAGCACTAGTGGTTATTATCTTCCAAACTCCTGAAAGGAAGAATTTCACCTTTTCCAGATTTCAAAACCATCAACCACCAATTTGAGCTCTGCAATGCCCTTGAGTCCTCCGACAACCCAATGCTTGGATCCTCATGTTTCAGACAGAAAAAAATATTCATCTACAAAAGACCTGGAGTAGGACTATACGTAGAAATGTATCGAAGGAGAAACTGGAACTGACTGCTTCCTGACAAAGATTATTGAGGTATATTAACCGATTCAGCTCCGGAAGATTTTACCCCCTTTCTGACCAGAGTACTTTTTGCGATTCGGCACTGTGTCGCTTTAACTGACAATTGCGTGGTCGTGCGATGTTGCACCCAAACAAAATTGACGTCCTTTTTTCCCCACAAATAGAGCTTTCTTTTGGTGGTATTTTATCACCTTTGCGGGTTTTATTTTTTGCACTATAAACAAAAAAACTTAGTCATTTTGGCGATCTCCGATTTTTATCGGGACTGCGACATTATGGCGGACACGTCGGACAATTTTGACACATTTTTGGGACCATTGGCATTTTTACAGCAATCAGTGCTATAAAAGTGCATTGATAACTGTAAAAATGTCACTGGCAGTGAAGGGGTTAACCACTGGGGGCGATCAAGGGGTTAATGTGTTCCCTATTGTGTGTTCTAACTGAAGGGGGGAGGGGACTGTGTAGGGGAGATGACAGATCGCTGTTCATACTCTGTCGGTTTTCCGTGTGCCCCGAGCGATCGGGGGAGCCTGGTGGTGATCAGCACTAGTGCGCGCCCCTAGTGGCCAAATCTAGAAGCGACGTAACGGCCGATGACGGCGATTCACACAGCTGAGCCATGTTAACCACTTGCTGGTCGGCAAGTGGTTAAGATTGGCACCCCCTTCGTTTTCAGCAAGTCCAGCACTGGGGCTGGGAGCTTTGAGAACCTTCAGAACTGTGGCCAGCCCAAAGAGCAGAGTCACAAAAAAAAAAAAAAGACGACTTTGCATTGCAATTGCAAAAGCCCTTAATGAGCCTGGTAAAAAGTGGCACATGAAGATATGCGTCATTGATGACTGTGGACCCCGAAATCTACCTCTACCGGTTGAGGTTTTTTTCTTTCTTCTTCTTTTTTAATAATGAGCCCATACCTTCTGCTCCAAGAGTCAAATGCAAGGCAAAAGTCTGGCAACTCAGTGGCAAACCCAGAAGGCCCAAAGAGGCGTAGCTAACCTACCAAGCTTCTGCCGGCTAAAGATGGAGCAAACCATCTCAGAGACGTCATCGTTTCTACTCCACAGCGAACAGGTGTATGCAGGCCGGCCGGCTGATTTTATACATGCTGTTTTATTTGTTTTTTTGGTAAGTGCGCTACTTTACTTATACAATAAATTGGTCAAACGGATTCACACTATGGTGGATGTATTTTTTATCTCCCTGGGTTTCCATTGCTGAGCTAATTATTATCGATGAGTCCCGGGTGATCCTTCCTCCATGCTGAGACAGATGGTGGTGTCCCCATTGAGTGGATTTCTGGCATAAGCTTCATTACAGCTTACCTCTGGTAATCATATATCTTCATAGGTGGTGGATTTTTCTCACAAGATGTCTTTATTCACTAAAGTCTTCAGTCACTATGGGTGGAATATATTGCAATAAGGACTGTTGATAACAGAAGTCACTTTTTTATCACGGACTTTGTTTTTTGATTTTTTGGTTTTTATTTTTTCAATTGCTTTTATTTTTTATATTTTATTTTTTATGTGGTTCATAGCACATTCTTTTGATTTTTCACATTGTGTTGATATTTGAGTTCATAATTTTCTATTTTGATCACTTTATATTTTTGAATTATTCAATAATGGTCTGTATTTAGCGCGGTTCTTTTATATATTGTATCTATTTAATTCTTTACCTGAGAATTAGAACTGCAGCTTGGAGGTGTAGGGAAGCGCAGTAATTCTTTATTATTTTCTAATCATCTCAGAGACTGCCCTAAAATATACTGGCCTCAAAACTCTCAAAACACAGCATCCTTACATGCCTCCCTCACACAGCTTACAGCATCTGGTATTCCCAGGCAGTTCCCATCCATATACTAACCAGGCTTGATCCTGCTTAGGCTTCGATCAACAGAGATCAGGCATGATCAAGGTTATGAGGCTGCAGCCCATCTGATGAAAAATGAATGCGTCAGGAAACGATGCAAGCAATGCCAAACACCACAGTGGCTTAGATGCACCTGACATCACTGTCCATCGGGAGATGAGGACACTGCCAGATCACTGAACCTGAGAGCAGTGCAACTGCCTCCACCCGCTGCCTCTCTTTTCTGGAACCATTTAACTGGTATAACATAGCAACTATATTAGCCAACCTAATACACAGTCCACCAAGAATGCAGGCCTAAAACAACATAGGTTTACCACTATGTAACCCCTTAAGTATGTAAGTATGCAGGTACCCAGGTATGCCGTTATGAAGGTACCTAAGTATGTCTGCAAACATGCAGATATACAAGTATTCTTGCCGTTCATGCATTTATGTATGCAGTTCAAGGCAAATAAGCACATATGTATGTATCCCAAAGCAAATAAGCACATATATATGTAGTCCTAGGCAAATAAGCACATATGAATGTAGTCCTAGGCAAATAAGCACATATGCAAACTAGAGTTTGACCAATATATCGGCCGATATTTGGCTTTTTTTACTTAATCGGCATCGGCCGATTGTGCTGATAAAAAAAGCCGATAACTTCAGCGGGACTTGCAAATGACTTCTGTAATAGAAGTCAATGCAAGTTTCCTGTAGTTATCTGTGGAGAGGATTCTCTCTTCCCTGGGCAGCCTGCCAAGTCTGATAAGAAGATACATTGTATCTTTTCAGGTTGTTTTATCAATGAGCTGAACTCCATGTGTAGAAGCTCTCAGTTTAACCATTTAAAGACTAAATCTTTTCTGACACTTGTTGCTTACAAGTAAAAATCCTGTATATTCTGCTAGAAAATCACTTAGAACCCCCAAACATTATATATATATTTTTTTAGCAGAGACTCTAGGGAATAAAATAGCGGTTGTTGCAATATTTTATGTCACACGGTATTTGCGCAGCGGTCTTTCAAACGCAATTTTTTAAAAAAAAATACACTAATGAAATAAAAAAAAAAAAAAATAAGCAGTAAAGTTAGCCCATTTTTTTTCGTCCAAAAGTTTTGATTACCTGTTTTTGTGTATTTAATATTTAAGATATCGTTATTTTTTTTTTAAATCTAAATTCTACATACAAGTGAACTGATTGGAGGTTTGTTTTGTTTCATAAATGTTTAAATGTAAAAAATGTTCTGTATTACTTAAGGCTGCTTTCACACTGGAGCGGGCATGCGTTGACGGTAAAACGCTGTTAGTTTTAGCGGCGCTTTACCGTCATTTTAGCGGCGCTATTCGGCTGCTAGCGGGGCGCTTATAACCCAGCTAGCGGCTGAGGAAGGGGTTAAATGCGCCCCTGAAGCGCTGCTGCCGAAACGCTTTGCAGGCCCTTCGGCAGCGGTGCGCATTCATTTCAATGGGCAGGAGTGGTGGAGGAGCGGTATACACCGCTCCAAAGATGCCGCTTGCAGGACTTTTTTTAAACATCCTGCCAGCGCATCGCCTCAGTGTGAAAGCTCTCGGGCTTTTACACTGAGACTGCAGGGGAGCCGTTTTGCAGGCACTTTACTATTTTTAGCCCAAAAGCGCCTGAAAAACGCCCCAGTGTGAAAGGGGTCTAACTGTTAGATTTTATGAGATGAAGGGGGAAGAAAAAAAAAAAAATCGGCCTAATATATCGGCCCAAAAAAATCGGCATCTTATATCGGCCATCGGCCACCGCGATTTCTAAATATCGGCATCGGCCAGAGAAAAACCCATATCGGTCGACCTCTAATGTAAACAGTGTAATGTAAATAAGCACATACGTATACAGTTTAATGCAACTAAGCATATATGTATGCAGTCCAAACTAAGTATATACACGTATATGATTCTTAATAGGACCCTCCAGACCTCCAAGTATGCTCCAAGAGCACATGTATCACATCAGTGACCACCACCTTACAGACACTGGCAAAAAAACTGAGGTACTTCCTGTGTAGGAGGGGTTATATAGGGGAGGACTTCCTGTTTGATTGATCTGCCAGTGTCCATTCACCTCTAGGTTGCGTATAACCCTCATAGTAATTATTATGGCTGCTCTGTGTACAGTGATGTAAAATAAAGAAAAAGGATTTACTTTGCAAAAGGACTCTGAGTTGCCAGCCTTTACATAATTAAGAAAAAACTCTCAGACTTTAGAACCACTTCAGAACCATGTAAGATAAGAAAACCATGTGAAGCAACGCACCAGCATCTGCCAAAAAACCCATGAAATTAGCAGTTTTCTTTAACCAATGAGTTATTTTTTTTTTTTAGAATAGAAAATTAATATCATACCTGTATTAGACCGTTTTTTTGAGGACTTAAGACTCCGGCACCTTCCACTGACAGAACTACTGTTTTCACTCATAGAGTCTTGTGCAGAGGAACCACTTCCTGTGGCTTCACTGTCCCTCATCATGCTTTCATAACCACTGCTGCCTCCACTGTGGTAAAACAGGGCTGTTTTGCCCATTGCAGGTGGCAACTCCCCACTAAGCACACTGCTGTTATCACTTCCATGACCACTGCTGCAACGGTGGGGTTTTCGTGGGGGAGTAATTTTACTGTATGGGGAGGGCAGTGTGTGTACAGTGGGCTTCTCTGCATGGTGAGTTACACGTTCATCTGAGTCTGAATTTCCACGTGAATGCACACTTCGACCACCTGTGCTTCCCTGGAGTAGCTCTGAGATCCTGCCATTAACAGCTCTTAGAGGTAGCTTGGAAGCAAGCCCAGAGCCTCTGTTTCTGCTAAGAGATTGTGTAGACCAAGACATATTTTTACCATTTGGAGGTAGGCTTGAACTTCTTCCAACAGATTGAGGGAGTGACTTGGTTGAGAAGCTGAGTGTTTTGGTTGCAGATGCTGAAAGGCTACGAGCTTTAGGACTAGCAAGTAGTAGTTTGCTTACTGCTGATATTTTTGAAGGGCTACATTTAGGTGAAGTACCAGCAGACTGTGGGGTGTTAGTTGGAGATGACATCACATTTCGATTTAAACTTCTCCCAGATCTTGGCAATGTGCTATCTTTACTAAAGACCATTCTGGAACTGACTGATGAAAGACTTCCAGCTCTTTCTAAAGACAGACATTCATAATGACTTCCACTGGATGCCCCTAATGAGTTTGCCCTACTAGCCAACTGCTCAAGTTTGGCACTAAATAACTTGCTACTACTGTTGCTTCTGGTGTCCATGCTAAATCCAGACAATTTTCCACTAAGTTCATCTGGAAGACTAGGAAGGGAAGAGAGAGATTGTTTTGAAGGGCTGCTTGCAGCGTGCTGGGGACTTGCTCTATTCCGATGATCTAGGCTTGACTTCCTCACTGGAGGCAGGGGTGGAATTCCTTTGGGACGAGTGAGAACACAATGTTTGGGGGATGCAACTCTTCTTTCTAAAGTAGATCTGGATGTTTGTAGTGAAGGGACAGAATTGATCTCTGCATCTTGTTCCTCCAGCTTATACAATCTTTCTAAACCTCTAGGGAGGCTACCGGTCAGTGAATAGTCAGTTACATGGGTGAGACTTTGTGTTGAAAATGTCATTTCACATCCATCTACAATTCTTCTAAGGTTCTCAGAGATTGGTGAGAGAATTGTTTCTCCACTGCTGCTGCTCAATCTGTCTTGGGTATTTTGTTTTTTATGCACATCATGGTCAGTTACACAATTAGCAACTTCAGGCATTTGTCCTTCATCTGTTGAATTAATGTTTTCCCCCTTAATACCATCTTCACGTTTTAGCCATGGATCATCAAATACAGCTTTCACTTTATAATCAACATCATTGTTTTTTACAGAGTACGCAGACTTGTCAGGTAGATTTAATCTTTGCAGGGATTCATTAGTCTCTTGAGTTTTAAAGGGACTCACTGCAATGCAGGGGTAAACGGTGATGTTTGTTTTCATTGGAACATAGTTTTCACAGCTACCAAGAGTTGAAGTGTTTGATATAGTAACTGTGGTTTTCCCTACTGCAGAAATTGTGCAGCCCTTTATAGGGGATACATTATTCTGTACAGTTTCTGCCATTTCAGACTGAATGAGCACATTGTCCACTCCCGGCTTCTGTCTGTTTGAACACATCACACTGATATTCTGCAAAGCGCTTGTAAATTCTGAAATAGGAGGGTCAGCCATTGCTTCTCCATGGCCATAACATGCTTGAGCAATAAAACTGTGGCATGATTGTTCTCCATCACTACCTGTGCTCATTTCACTCAACCAGGAACTGATGGAAGACCGTCTGCTACTCCCTTCCTGACATTTCTCATCTGTTCCAGACTTAGGAAGGGGTAAGAACTGTGTAATGCTGACCTCAGAAACTGGTGCAGAATTAGAATAGCATTCTAGGTCCTCACTTATGCTACTTATAATACTTACAGGTCTTGACCCAGAAGCTAAAGCCTGCACTGAACAATCACTGTTAAAACTGATTATACTTGTAGGGCGGCCATTGTTCAGGACTCCACTAATTGTTAACTCTTCAACTAATGTGAAAACCAACTCATCCTCTCCATTCAGCTCTAGAGGTTGTTGCACGGTGACCATGGTTGTACTGATGACTTCCTTTTTGGAATCTTCAGAACCATATGTCTGTTGATCTTCAAGTGCACACTCTGCAGAAAAGCTACTTGAATTAGACAGAGATCTCTTCATAATTTGTGGACTCATTCCTACAGGAGGAGTTCGAATTTCTGGTTGTGGGAGAGATTCTAAAAGTGATCCTGCATCTTTATTTAGAGGGGGTGCTGAAGTTGGTAAGACACCCTTCTGTGTATAAACTTTACACCTTTGGGAAGGAGAGTGGGGCGGCTTGTATTCTGAAGTCTTAGCTAAACTGGCTATTCCTAGTCTTGGTGATCCCATTGATCTTGGTTTTCCTTCTACAAATCCACAACTGTTGAGGCTTTCCCTGCTTCCTTGCAAACTGGAATTCTGAACAATCTGGGATGATCCAGTGTGCAGTGCACAACTACCCGTAACACTCCTAGGAGATAATGGTGTAGATGTGTCAGTGACATGCCCGGCGGGAATGGGTGAGTGGTTTCTTTGCGTTTTGTATGCTGTTCCAGTATTATTTTCTCTCACCTCCTTGTCGGACTTTATACTTTCACAAATGCTTTCTTCAATATTTTCATCTATTAGGTTTTTTGGTTGAGCCACTGGACACAAACCTTTCGCTGTTTGCTCTCCACTATACTGTGCAGGAACCTCTTCAAAAGGGAAACTATTTATTTCCTCACTACCATCTATACAGTCCAATCTTTCCTGTAGTTCTGCAAAAGTATTGCACTTTAAACAATCCCTTTCTGGCTTGCTAGGAGCTACTTCATGTACTTCCTCTACCTTTGCCTCATTCTTTGTCTTCTGCAAAACTGGAACTATTGGAACAAAGTCTGGTGGTCCCTCATTATCTGTGAGCTCTTTGTCAGATAAAGCTGTTCCATTGGGACCAACATAAATAACTGTATCACATGACTGTTCACTGCTTGAAGAGTAATCTGGGTCACTGGATAAACTAAGCAGGGGGAAATCAGGATCAACTACATTTCTTGAATGGAACGGTCTCAACTGAGTTGGCCTGCGCATTCGGCCTTCTTCACAGGAACTCTCTCCTCCAGATGAACTTGAAGTATACTGTAAAATAGGGATTCCACATACATGATAATTATATTACCTGAAAACATACTGATCTTCATATTTATAAACATCCTTATTGCTACATTGGTAAACAGGTATTTAACTGCTTTTATTAGCTCATAATTTGATGGAACCAGACCTTTAAAAAGTTATCTATAACATAATCTACTAATGTTGCACTCATTAAGACCTGTAAAAATGTATCTATACATGCATATGCACTTGAGAAAGTTCAAGTATGAATATCAGTTCTAAAGTAAAATGATTTCTTATAGAAATAAATCTATACATGCGTATACACTTGAGAAAGTTCAAGTATGAATATCTGTTCTAAAATAAATAATTTCATATACAGATGTATCATCAATGTCACAATTCTGGGTCACTTAAACATACTTTTAGTGCTTCTAGCAAAAGTTAATGCAGACGTGTCCTAGATCATGAAGTCATGGGGCTGAAAATGGAAGAAGCCGTTTTAATTTAGCTGTGTGATATCTGCAACTGCAACAAATATTTTACAATCTATTGTGCACAGCAAGAATATAACCTAGCCTAATTCTAGGTCTACTGTATAGTCCTTCAATCTACCTTACACATGATAACAAATGACGCCAATCTCATACAAACCAAAACCTTGACTGTCTACCCAATCTGTTACGTTAATGAACACTTCCTCCCACATATTTATCTTAATAGTGGCCACTGATTTATCCCACAAGTCCTTACCTTGGTTTTCTTTTTCTTCATTCTCAGCACTCGGGAAGCAATCTGGATAGTGGACAACGTCTCAGCGTAGTTTCCTGCAGCAGCTGAAATGTGAGCTATCATTGTTGTGCGGCAGTTCATGTTCCCCAGGGACTCCCGAAGAAGCATTGTGAGCTTGCTCTCTCTACAGAAACAAAATGAATTAAGGCTGCATTAGTGAAACATGTTTCACTTGTACTGTCATGATATGACTTCAGAGCCCTGAAGTTTTTTCCTTTTTCCTAATGGCATGCTAATCAGCTTCATGCTGCAGACACACATGGCACCCCATCTAAGGGATGAGAAATATAAAGGACAGGTCAATTAGGGTTTTTTTTTTTTTTAATAAAATGGAATCAATTCCTGACCATATGACTTGATACTGTATCTTACCGCTGTAAAAAAAAAAACTACTAGCAACTCAACTCTTAGTGTAATTTATTGCTGGCAGCTTTGCTTTATAAAGCAGGTTACTTAGCCAATATTTTATGTTTTGACACACAATTTTTTCATTTTATTAACCACTTCAGCCCGGACCATTTGGCTGGCTAAAGACCAGAACGTTTTTTGCGATTCGGCACTGCGTTGCTTTAACTGACAATTGCACGGTCGTGCGACGTGGCTCCCAAACAAACTTGACGTCCTTTTTTCCCAACAAATAGAGCTTTCTTTTGGTGGTATTTGATCATTTCCCAAAAATATATAAAAAAACATTTTTTTTCCTCAGTTTAGGCCGATACGTATTCTTTTACATATTTTTGGTAACAAAAAATCGCAATAAGTGTTTATTGATTGGTTTGTGCAAAAATTATAGCGTCTACAAAATAGGGGATAGTTTTATGGCATTTTTATTAATATTTTTTTTTTTCACTAGTAATGGGGGTGATCTGCGATCTTTATTGTGACTGCGACATTATGGCGGACAGACCGGACACTTTTGCCGCTATTTTGGGACCATTCATATTTATACAGCGATCAGTGCGATTAAAAATGCATTGGTTACTGTGTAAATGTGACTGGCAGTGAAGGGGTTAACCACTAGGGGGCATTGCAGGGGTTAAGTGTCTCCTAGGGAGTGATTCTAACTGTGGGGGGATGGGCTACGTGTGATGCAACACTGATCACCTCTCCCGATCACAGGGAGCTGTGATCAGTGTCCTGTCACTAGGAATAATGGGGAAATGCTTGTTTACATCAGCATTTCCCCGTTCCTCCTCTCCGTGAGTCGATCACGGGTATCCCCGCCGACATCGAGTCCGCGGGACCCGCGATCACACTCACAGAGCTCGCGGTGGGCGCACGCACGCCTGCGATGCCGTGTCTTAAAGGGCAACATACAGGTACGTTAATCTGCCTGTACGTGCCCTTCTGCTGATGTATATCGACGTGAGCCGGTCGGCAAGGGGATAATGTACATTACTGATATCTGATATCTGTATGATATCTGTATCTGCCATTGTCAACCCTTCAGATCCTTTTTTTTTCACCTTGCATTAGAAAACTAACAGTTGGAGACTGATTGTGTGCTGTAGGTAACATACATGTCTTATTTTTTTATAGCTCAGTCTTTTTTCTTAAAGTGATTGTATTTTTTTTAATATACCAAACATGCTTAGAGTTGCAGAGAGTGGCCATGATCCTTCTATTCTGAGGTCCCTGCTGGCACTCCTGGCTACTCCTCTTCTCAATGGTAGCACACCTATGGGCTTCCTGCTTCCTATGGTGACAAACCTGTGTGGTTGATCCTGAGCTGCATTGCCTGGGTCCATAGACACAGACAGCACGGATCAGTCCCACCCTCTGCTCCCTCGTCACTGGATTTAGCTGACAGCAGTGGGAGCCAATGCCTCCCACTGCCTCAGCAAAGCCTATGAGTCTGGGGAGAGCTACTACAGATGGGCACAGCGCTAAATTGAGTGAGGGCTCAGGTAAGTATAAGGGGGGTGAGGGGGCGATACAGGTACTTGAACATTTTTTACGCTAATGTAAGGATAAAAAAAGTTTAGGCTTCAGAACCACTTTAAATACTGTACATGAGTTGTTTAAGAAAGATGTGTTTAAGGCATTCACTTTATGTGCTATAATTACCTAATACCCAATTACACAGCAACATAAAGTAGCACCTGAGCTTATTTGGGGTCTCAGTTCAAAATCTGTCTATGTTACACTGAAATGGGGCCCATTCACACTTTGCATAAGCACATGCACACTAAAGTAGTATTAAACCATAGGCATGTTAGCTTAACACATTAAGCACAGTAAAAAAAAAATCTTTCCCAGTATACTATTTGTTAAAATTCTTACCCCCCTCCAGTTTACACCTTTCAATGCTACTGGCTCCTTTGCTCTCAATACTGCTTCCCTGAACTTCTAATCTTCACATTAAAGTTTTTACAGTACACAGTGCAGTCTCCATCCAGTTTGTTGACTTGGAGAAGGGGGTGGGGGGAGGTAGGGAGGAGCAGAGGAGTACCTTGGCATCCTAGGCTAAGGGGTTGTGTGTTTCTATTGATGCACACAGTGTAGGGAGACACAACTCTAGTCCCTGCATGCAAATGTGGCTCCATAGGATGGTACAAGAGAAAAGGAGACTAAAACAGGAAACTTGGGGCAGCAGTTTACTATAATCTGTTCAAATGCGAAATGAAGATGCTGCAACAGGAACATTCTTGCCTGCTTTTATACTGTAGGTGAGAAGTGTATTACTGAACTGTACCACAGCCCAGCCTATTTCTGTTTCACATGGAGAGCAATGCAGTTCATCATGGCAAAATGAGCTGCTTATTTCTGATTGCCTCCTCTTCCTTATGCAATTTACCCACACCATGAGGAAGTAAGGTGTTGTCTACTGAAATCCTTCATGTATCTGGATGAAACAAAATGATATGTTTAAACCAAGAATGCAGGATCTTTATTTGGATGCCGAAATTTATCTGCCTGGTGTCTATTAATGAAAAATATTTTTGAGCACCTAGATTTTATCAGACAATAGGAAGTGGAGCAGGCACAAATAGGGAGAAGTTTTTTTTTTTTAAATAACATCTATAATTGCACCTACAGTCAGGTCCATAAATATTGGGAAATCAACACAATTCTAATCTTTTTGGCTCTATACACCACCACAATGGATTTGAAATGAAACAAACAAGATGTGCTTTAACTGCAGACTTTCAGCTTTAATTTGAGGGTATTTACATCCAAATCGGGTGAACGGTGTAGGAATTACAACAGTTTGTATATGTGCCTCCCACTTTTTAAGGGACCAAAAGTAATGGGACATTTGGCTGCTCAGCTGTTCCATGGCCAGGTGTGTGTTATTCCCTCATTATCCCATTTACAAGGAGCAGATAAAAGGTCCAGAGTTCATTTCAAGTGTGCTATTTGCATTTGGAATCTGTTGCTGTCAACTCTCAATATGAGATCCAAAGAGCTGTCACTATCAGTGAAGCAAGCCATCATTAGGCTGAAAAAACAAAACAAACCCATCAGAGAGATAGCAAAAACATTAGGTGTGGCCAAATCAACTGTTTGGAACATCCTTAAAAAGAAAGAACGCACCGGTGAGCTCAGCAACACCAAAAGACCCGGAAGACCACGGAAAACAACTGTGGTGGATGACCAAAGAATTCTTTCCCTGGTGAAGAAAACACCCTTCACAACAGTTGGCCAGATCAAGAACAGTCTCCAGGAGGTAGGTGTATGTGTGTCAAAGTCAACAATCAAGAGAAGACTTCACTAGAGTGAATACAGAGGATTAACTACAAGATGTAAACCATTGGTGAGCCTCAAAAATAGGAAGGCCAGATTAGAGTTTGCCAAACAACATCTAAAAAAGCCTTCACGGTTCTGGAACAACATCCTATGGACAGATGAGACCAAGATCAACTTGTACCAGAGTGATGGGAAGAGAAGAGTATGGAGAAGGAAAGGAACTGCTCATGGTCGGAAGCATACCACCTCATCAGTGAAGCATGGTGGTGGTAGTGTCATGGCGTGGGCATGTATGGCTGCCAACGGAACTGGTTCTCTTGCATTTATTGATGATGTGACTGCTGACAAAAGCAGCAGGATGAATTCTGAAGTGTTTCGGGCAATATTATCTGCTCGTATTCAACAAAATGCTTCAGAACTTATTGGACGGCGCTTCACAGTGCAGATGGACAATGACCCAAAGCATACTGCAAAAGCAACCAAAGAGTTTTTTAAGGGAAAATAGTGGAATGTTATGCAATGGCCAAGTCAATCACCTGACCTGAATCCGATTGAGCATGCATTTCACTTGCCGAAGACAAGACTGAAGGGAAAATGCCCCAAGAACAAGCAGGAACTGAAGACAGTTGCAGTAGAGGCCTGGCAGAGCATCACCAGGGATGAAACCCAGCGTCTGGTGATGTCTATGCGTTCCAGACTTCAGGCTGTAATTGACTGCAAAGGATTTGCAACCAAGTATTAAAAAGTGAAAGTTTGGATGATTGTTAATCTGTCCCATTACTTTTGGTCCTTTAAAAACTGGGAGGCACATATACAAACTGTTGTAATTCCTCAAATTAAAGCTGAAAGTCTGCAGGTAAGCACATCTTGTTCGTTTCATTTCAAATCCATTGTGGTGGTGTATAAAGCCAAAAAGATTAGAATTGTGTCGATGTCCCAATATTTATGGACCTGACTGTACCTCAAATAACAACACTCAAATTTACCAGTCTTAATACGAGCCACCTAATGCTCAATATAAGGAGTATATGGGAAATCATGTATAATGCTGAGCCATAACCATGCTTTTTAAAATCAGTTAAATATCTAAGGCTGGGTTCACAGCAGGGGTCCGGTGCATCCCCGTTTCAGGTCCGATTTCAGCCCGAATTTTTGGCTGAATTCAGACCTGAAACAGACCAAAAGACGCACAGGACTCCTGTGCAAATTAGAACCTGAGCCACGCAGAGATATGTGAACTGGCTCCATTGAGAGCCGGTCAAAATCTCCTGCTATTGTGAATTGGAGGCAGAGAATCCACATCCAATTCGCAATAGTGTGAACCCAGCTTGATACTTAATATCTGGTACAAATTTTTAGAAATTACTATTTCTACAAAGCAGGATTTAATGAGTGCATCCAAAGACACGACCATCTAGGCGTTCCCTTTACAGTGTAAGTCCAGTGAAAACTTTTTTAATAGAGTGGGGAAAGATTAGAATGCATATTGTTTTTTTCTGCTAACCTGGGCTCCCTTTGATTGAAACCCCTGAGATTTCCCCTTGCTTCCTGTTCTGGCGACAAGGTTTGACCAGACAGGAAGTGAGGTGGAATCTCCAAAAGCAACACAGACAGAAATAAAACCTCTTTACTCTTTGAACTTTTCATTACAAAAAAAAAAATCTTTACATATATACTGTACGTTTTCCAGGTTCTTCAGTCCAATCACTTACATCACAGGCGGTCCTCTTTCAACTCTGGTGGTGGGTGGGTCCTGAATGATGCAGAGAGCCGTGCCACCCAATGACATGGCGTGTCTCTCTGCAGCATTTTCCTGTGAACCCAGGGAGGCTGGATGACATACCCCCAAATGGCAGGTCCTTGACGCCCTGGGCTCACAAGAAAATGGTTGAATGACAATGAGTGTCATTTAACCAAAGATATTTAGTGATGAAGAATAAGTAACGTGGAGTGGACCATATGCATATTCCATATTTGCCTGACTCTGAAATATTTTGAAAAATTGCACTTTTTACTCCTGAATAAATGAAGGAACTAAACGGAAAACAAATATACACTCCTTTAAATGCATACAGTGTTTTAGGTACTTTGGTCAGTTATGGTTTTAATAAAGTGGAACTACAGTAGGGAAAATAATTATTTGATCCCCTGAAGATTTTGTAAGTTTGCCCACTTACTAAGAAATCGAGGGACTATAATTTTTATCATAGGTGTATTTTAAATGATAAAGAAAGAATTAACCAAAATCCAGAAAAAACACGATATAAATGTTATAAATTGAGTTGCAGTTCAGTGAGTATTTGATCCCTGAGCAAAACATGACGTAGTACTTGGTGGATTTCACTTGTTGGCAAGCACAGAGGTAAGACGTTTTTTGTAGTTGCTTACCAGGTTTGAATACATCTCAGGAGGGATTTCGGTTCACTCTTCTTTACAGATCTTCTCTAAATCCTTAAGGTTTCTTGGCTGTTGCTTGGCAACTCAAAGCGTTAGCTCCCTTCATAAATTTTCTACAAGATTAAGGTCTGGCTAGATAACCTAGTGACCTTAATGTGCTTCTCTTGAGCCACTCCCCACTCATTTGTTGCCTTGGTGGTATGTTTTGGGTCATTGTCATGCTAGAAGACACATCCATGACCCATCATCAGTATTCTGGCTGAGTGAGGGAAGAAGGTTCTCATCCAAGATTTTACAATACATGGCCTGTCCATTCGCTCCCCAATACAGCAAAGTCTACCTGTACCTTTCAAAGAGAAACAGACTCAAAACATAATGTTTCCACCTCTGTGCTTGACTGTAGGGATGGTGTTCTTAGGGTCATAGTCAGCATTTTTCTTCCTCCAAACATGGCGAGTCGAGTTAATGCCAAAGAGCTGAATTTTGCTCTCATCCGACCACAGTACTTTCTCCCAGTCCTTCTTTGAATCAGTTAGATGTTCATTGGCAAACTTCAGACGGGCCTGTACATGTACCTTCTTGTGCCGTGTTTGGAGGAAGAAAAATGCTGACTATGACCCTAAGAACACCATCCCTACAGTCAAGCATGGAGGTGAAAACAGTATGCTTTGGGGCTGATTCTCTGCTAAGGGTACAAGTCACATTGAGGATTGTGCATTCTTACATTGAGGGGCCAAAGAACTGGGCCATGTATTGTAAAATCTTGGATGAGAACCTTCTTCCGTCAGCCAGAACATGGGTCGTAGATGGGTCTTCCAGCATGACAATGACCCAAAACATACCGCCAAGGCAACAAAGGTGTGGCTCAAGAAGAAGTACATTAAGGTCATGGAGTGGCCTAGCCAGTCTCCAGACCCTAATCCTACAGAAAATGTATGGAGGGAGCTGAAACTTTGAGTTGCCAAGCAACAGCCAAGAAACCTTAAGGATTTAGAGACTCATCTGTAAAGAAGAGTGGACAAAAATCCCTCAGCAGATCATGGGTGCTATGCAGGGATCTTGCAGGCTCTGTGTGTAAGCTGTTTGGCCATACATCATACAGCCAAGCAGGTACACATTAACAGGAAACATCAATGAACTACCACAGTGCTCAGCAGTGGCGTGGTGGTTCATTGAGAACTACAAGACGACAGCTGCAAAGGCTGCCAGACCTTGTAGCTTTTAATTCACAGAACTCTGTGAATCAGTGACGCATTCTTTGAAGATTCTCACAGAGAGCAGGGGAGAAGATCCCCCCGCCGCCTGTGACATCGGGGGGCCGGGAAGGTACAGAGGATAGTGGATTTGCAACATGCTGCATGTTACACCTTGAATATGGATGTAATATGTAACATGTTACAAAAGGTGAACTTATCCTTTAAGTGTGGTATATTGGATTTTGGGTTGGCCTTCATATTTATTGCATTCGATTAAAGTGGACCTATCAATAAAATTTATATTACACATAAATCAGTGGTAAACATTGAGCATTAAAATACCTCTTGCTTGCCATATACAGAATACATTGATCAGCGCTGCAACCATTGGATGAAAGTGCTGATTGGATGCAAGTTTTTCAGCATAAAAAATTTACAGAAGCCTAAAGACTAAAATCAGCCGGTTCCTGCTGAACCACACAATTTTCGGTCCATGTATGCCCTTCTTAAGATCACTTGGATTCTGGATACCAGGCTACCACTTTTCATTAGAGACTGCAGAAAGATTTTCTTTGCCTTGAACAAGACAGGCACTGTCTAGAACACTTGCAGTACGATAAGAGAATAATCTGGACAAAACCAGGAAGCAGATCTTGCATGTGTAATAAAGAAATACGGACCTCCTCATATGAATATAATGTATAAATCCAAGTTATATATATCGTATAAACAAGGTTAGTTTATAAATACTATCTGATAACATTATTAGGCCTATCCCTTTGACATGTACATCTCTAAAACCTTCTATTTTAACCACTTGCTTACTGGGCACTTAAACCCCCCTCCTGTCCAGACCAATTTTCAGCTTTCAGCGCTGTCGCACTTTGAATGACAATTGCACGGTCATACAACACGGTACCCAAATGAAATTTTTATCATTTTTTTCCCACAAATAGAGCTTTCTTTTGATGGTATTTGATCACCTCTACGGTTTTTATTTTTTGTTAAAAAAATTGAAAAAGACAGAATTAAAAAAAAAAAATTATATTTTTTTTATATTTTGTTATCAATTTTTGCAAACAGTTAATTTTTCTCCTTCGTTGATGTACGCTGATGAGGCGGCACTGATGGGCACCGATAGGTGGCAGTGATGGGCACTGATGGGTGGCGGTTATGGGCACTGATGGGTGGCGGTTATGGGCACTGATGGGTGGCAGTGTTGGGCACTGATTGGGCACTGATTGATGGCAGCACTGCTAGGTGGCACTAATAGGTGGCACTTGTGGGCATTGATAGGTGGCACTTGTGGGCATTGATAGGTGGCACTTGTGGGCTTTAATAGGTGGCACTTGTGGGCATTGATAGGTGGCACTTGTGGGCATTGATAGGTGGCACTTGTGGGCTTTAATAGGTGGCACTTGTGGGCACTGTGGGCACTGGCAGATGGCACTTGGAGGCACAGATGAGGCATCTGTGCCTCCTTCCTCTTCGGGACCGATGTCCCTTTGACATAAGCCGGTGATCGGCTTTTTTTTCCTCCTCACGCTGTCAGCGTGAGGAGAAAACGAAACCGATCACCGAGCTTTTGTTTACATCATGTGACCAGCTGTCATTGGCTGACAGCTGATCACATGGTAAGGGGCCGGGACCGGCCCCTTACTCGGATCTGTGATCATCTGAGTCTCCGTGACTCGGTGATCACAGCGCGCACACCGCGCGCCCTGCAGGGTGCGCGCGGTGCGCGTGCATAGGGGAGGACGTCATATGACGTCCTCCCGGAGATTGAGGTCCGTGCTGTAGCCGTCATTCGGCTATGGCCCGGACCTTAAATTAAATCTATTAATCAAACTAACATTCTCAACTCTTTGGAATTTTTATTCTATGTGCATTGTAAACTATGACAAGCTCAAATTACCGTACTTGTTAACGGAAACTGATGTGAATAAACACGGATTAGGTTTTCAATGCATTAATGACTTTAGAACCAATACTTTCCTATATACTATAAAACATACACAAGCATTTAGCCATAATACTAGTCCTGAACAATACTTGCCCCTTTTATCACAAGACAATTCATACTACATTTAAACCCTGCTCTGTTGATAAAAGCTGGTTTATAATGAATATACATTTTCTATTAAATCCACTAGGGAAGTTTTATTAAGAAACCATTAATTACACTTATCAGCATCTCTGTAGCTATTTAGGCTCTAAATGCAGCCCATACTACTTCCATGTTATCTCTTGCTTTGTTCCTCACAATGAAGAATCTCAAAATTCATTATCACATGGCATTGTTAATTAGATGGCTTCGGAAATGGGCACTTGCACATCAACTCTATAGTAAGAATTATGTATACCTTTCGCACAAGAATGTCTGCTCTCAGTGCTGTTAATATAATAGCATATACTGCACCTGGCAACAATTTTCACATTGTTACTTGTGTTGTATATATGGTGCCGTCATTAGTCAGAAAAGAACCATCAGGCCTAATTTTTATACATCAATATCTTGCTATAGTTTGGACCTGAATAGAAGAGAATTAGCTATGTCAATGTGTATTTGAATCCCAAAACAAAAACATAATATATTGCAGCTTTGCATACCTTAGATGTGGTGACTGAATTGTTTTTTTTCTTTCAGTATTGTTTTCTCTTTTATTTTAACCCGGAAATAATATACACTATAATACCAAAAGTATATGGACACCTGCCTTTACACACACATTAACTTTAATGGCATCCCAGTCTTAGTCCATAGGCTTCAATATTGAGTTGGCCCACCCTTCGCAGCTATAACAGCTTCAACTCTTCTGGGAAGGTTTAGGAGTGTGTCTATGGGAACGTTTCACCATTCTTCCAGAAGCGCATTAGTGACTTAAGGCACTGATGTGGAAGAGAAGGCCTGACTTGCAGTCTCCACTCTAATACATTCCAAAGGTGTACTATCGGGTTGAGGTCAGGACTCTGCGCAAGCCAGTCATGTTCATCCACCCCAAACTCGCTCATCCATGTCTTTATGGACCTTGCTTGTGCACTGGTGCGCAGTCATGTTGGAACAGGAAGGGGCCATCCCCAAACTGTTCCCACAAAGTTGGGAGCATGGAATTGTCCAAAGTCTTGGTATGCTGATGCCCTAAGAGTTCCCCTCACTGGAACTAAGGAGCCAAGGCCAACCCCTGAAAAACAACCCCACACCATAATCCCCCTCCACCAATTGATTTAGACCAGTGCACAAAGCAAGTTCCATAAAGACATGGATGAGTGAGTTTGCAGTGGAGGAACTTGACTGGCCTGCACAGGTCCTAACCTCAACCCGATAGAATACCTTTGGGATAAATTAGAGGTTGGGGTTGATTTGCTTAAAGCAAATATATTGTGCACTGCAAGTGCACTTGCTCCATAGCTTAGTAAATGAGGTAAAGCATCACTTTGCAATGAATACTCAATCATATGCAAGGAAAATAAAAAACAGCATTATTATTTGCACATGATTGGATGATAGAAATCAGCACAGGTTCCCTTAATTTCAGAGCTCCCCCTTAGATCTAGAGCAAATGCACTTACAGTGTACTGTATATTTGCCTTTAGTAAATTAACCTCTATGTGTATGAGGGGAAGGGCAAGTGTTCCTTTATTTGGTATCTCAAGACACAATGAGAAGTGAAGTGAGATAAAGAAGATTCCCGCTTGGACAGCTGCCACTGGTATACATTTCTGCATTCGAAGATTTCCATTCTGTTTTGTGCTCCAGTGACAACTAGTGATTTTCCCTCAAAGTTCCAGTGAGTATTCTGTTAGAGCCCTTCCATCACTACAATAAACCAATGAAAAGCAAAAATCTGAAAACACTACTACTCCTATACAAAGCTAGCAAAGACAGCCTTGAATAATATGTATTGCTGTATGTTACTACCATTTCCTTTAAAGTGTTTGTAAAGTAATGTTTTTCTTTCAAAATAACAAACATGTTATACTTACCTGCTATTGCACAGCCCTGATGCTCCTGTTCTCGGGTCCCCCACCAGTGCTCCTCCTCTTTTCGGTGTGCCACTAGAGGAAGCCGCTTCCTCTAGTGGCACACCTGTGGGCTAGTTACTGAGCCTGTGCTGCCTGTGTCTACAGACACAAACAATGAGTCTTGGCCTGGCCCCTGGCTCCCTCATCTCAGGATTTGACTGACAGTAAAGCCTGTGAGAGCGGGGAGAAGAGGAGAAATCCACTGCAGATGGGCACAGCCCTGGATCAAGAACGGGCTCAGGCAAGTATAATGGTGGGTGAGGGGGCGATAAACATACTGAAATATTACCCTAATGCAGGGAATGTATTAAGGCAAAAAAATGTATAAGCTTTACACCACTTTAAGCTCATTATCTCTTCCATGCCATTCCACAAGGGAAATATGTTCTGATGACATCTGGAGGCTGGAAAACAATTTCCAAGACCAAAAATTTCTTAAATATCTTAAAGCGGAACTTTGCTTGAAAAGGGAATTATGCTTATCCTCCTCCTCCTTATTTTAAACATATTTTTTTTCTGGGAGCGAGTACCTAGTTTTGACAGGTACCCTCTCGCACTTCTGCTCGGCTCACCAAGGCAAGCTGAGCAGAAGTTCAGCCCTCCCTCTGACTGTAACCTCCTGGGACATGTCACAGGTCCCCAGGAGGTTGCAGGACTATTTAGAAGGAGTAGTGTAACTCACATATGCACAGTTGAGAGCCAGCTTCCCACAGTCAACATGGTGGTGCCAGGGATCTAAACACTGGCGAAAAACAGGGTGACGACAGCACTGGTTCCCTGGACTAGTAAGTATCTTTTTATTAAAAGTCACTAGCTACGGTATTTTAGATGCTGACATTTATTTTTTTTAAACCTGACCAGAGTTCCTTTTTAACAGCAAGATCTGAGTATGTAGGCCCCTAAAAATGACAGCAGAGTGCTAGTCATGGGGGACAAGGGGGAGGGAATCTTTAGTTCTGTGTAAAAAGAAACATGACTTACATGACATACGAACATTGCCACAAATGTCACAGATATACTACAGTGGCATAACATTCATACTGTGTACGCTGTAGCTAAGCAATCCCCAATGTAGCTAATGGTCAATTCCCAAAGACATATAAGTCAAGTCAATTATGTTTGTTATTTTATTTCACAATCATTTTCCCATCAAAGTATTCCATCCATATACTGCATATGAATTAGTATTTTTCCCACAGATCATTCTTATATACCCTAAAAAAATGGCTCCTTTTTAGCTCTCCTCAATAAATACCTCACAAAAACGAACAATTAATGCCAGCCAAAAACTAGTTGTATTTCAAAGAGTGAGGAACCTAGTAATGCAACAATTAGTTAAAGTACAACCCTAAATATATGATGTCTAGTCTGCTAAAGCGCTGTGTATTACAACAAATAATACATTGCTATGTTATCAAATACATGTTTCCACCTTTTTTTATCCTTTGCTGCATCCTTAGTGCTTCGGATCTCGTATTTGCAGCCACTTCCTGTTTTATGAGCTTCACTCCAGAGATGGCTGTATGGCATTTCTTGAGGTAGGTTTCCTGACAGGGAACCATTCCTTTGCAATTTGTTCATGTAAGGGAACAAGTAGGAGTAAGGGACTATGTGCTGGTTCACACTGGTGTAATTTCTGATGCGATCCGAGTTATACAGAATCGCATGACAAGGCAAATCACATTATTTTCAGTGGTGCCTATTCACATCATTGTGACTCTGCTGCATTGCGATTTTAGAAAAGGTTCCTGTGCTACTTAGGTGCAATTTCAGTGTGATTTGGCTCCATATAATATGCTAACCACATTCAAAGTTGCATCATAGTGACACTATATAATCGTACTGAAAACTGTATCATAGTAGTGTGAATTGAGCCTAAGGCTGGCCATACATGTTCAATTTTCTTGTACAATTTTCCATGAGATTTACCTTAAACGATGTAGTGAAAAGGCCTGCCTAATGGATACAATTGAAATTTTTTAATATAATTTAATTGGCCTTATATTACCTAGACCAGTGTTTTTCAACAACTTGGTCATGGCCCCCCTCCTACCAGACCACGCCCTTCTGTCTGCTCCCACAACTAGAATTTACAGCTGGAATAGCCCCAAATACTCCATCAAGGGTCATGTGTGATTTTAGGTGCATTAGGGTGCGTTAGCAGCCCACTCATTTTGAATTGACTACATTAATACATTGCCCAGTAACAGGTAACATAACCCGTTAATGAACCACAAAGGATGAGAACCACTGACCTAGACACACTAGATGATTGGGCAAAGTAAATCATTTTAATCAGGACATAGTCCAGAGTTTTGAGAATAAAAAGAGTAAAAGTGGCACATGTGAATAAGGAGCAGGAACTGATTTTATTAGCTATTATAGATTGTTTCCTGTACAATTATGTTTATGTTTTTTTCATGTTTCAAAATAGGGTTGGATGGTTCCCTAAGCCCCGGTTCACACAGGGGCAGCACGTCTTGCAGGTCGCCTCACCGAAGAATAGAAGTCTATGCAAGTCGCCCAAAGTCACCCCCAAAGTAGTACAGGAACCTTTTTCTAAGTCGGAGCGACTTGCGTCGCTCCTATTAGAACGGTTCCATTATACAGAACGGGAGGTGACTTGTCAGGCGGCTAGGTCGCCTGACAAGTCGCCCCTGTGTGAACCGTCACTGAATGAAAAAATACAAAGAGCTGTAAGAGATCTGTTGATCCTGATATCCTGATATGTATCTGATTTAAAGCAATTGGTGCATGTTTCATAATGTTTTCTTTTTTTCCTTTAGACTATCAGTGATTCTGTTAAGAATCTCACTGTTGGGGGGGGGGGGGAGGAGGAGGAACAGGTAGGTAAGTAACTTTAATGCAGATAAGACAAAACATGTCGCTTCTCCAATAAAAATTCTGCCTGTCCGCCCATTTTCATTTTCGAGCATAAAGTTCCACTTTAAATACCATGAAACTGAAAAATACTGTAAGTGTAGTCTTTACGTTCCATTCCTTATTAGCACATTTATTTATTTATTTTATTTATTTCAGGTACTTATATATCGCCGTCAATTTACGCAGCGCTTTACATATACATTATACATTCACATCAGTCCCTACACCCTCAAGGAGCTTACAATCTAAGGTCCCTAACGCACATTCATACATACTAGGGCCAATTTAGACAGGATCCAATTAACCTACCAGCATGTCTTTGGAGTGTGGGAGGAAACCGGAGTACCCGGAGGAAACCCACGCAGACACAGGGAGAACATGCAAACTCCAGGCAGGTAGTGTCGTGGTTGGGATTCGAACCAGCAACCCTTCTTACTGCTAGGTGACAGTGCTATCCACTACACCACTGTGCCGCCCTAGCACATCTTTGTCTTCAGTAATACAGATGTCTTTTAACCGCATGCCGATCGTATTCTAAATATATATGTGGTGGAAAGGCGGCTCTCTTGCAAAGGATCACGTACCTAGTGTGATTAGACACAGCAGGAGCTGATTGGCGGGTACGGCGGGCTTGATGTCTTCCAGCACCCCACCGATGCTTTGGTATACAGGCAGAGTAGCGGTCTGCCATTGTTACTACAGAAGACATGCGTCTCTGCAAGAAAGGGGTACCTTTCCATGTCTTCTCCTAGTACAAGCACCTCTCACACAGTATTAAAGCACTGGTAAGGCAAACATTTAACACTTTGACCACCCCTAATGTTAACCCCTTTTCTGCCAGTGTCATTGGTACAGTGACAGTGTATATTTTTTTAACACTGATCACTGTATTAGTGTCACTGGTCCCCAAAAAGTGTCAACAATGTCAGTTAGTGTCCCGACTGTCCACCGCAATATCACAGTCCCGCTATAAGTCGCTGATCCTTGCCAATTCTAGTAAAAAAAAAAAAATACCATAGTCTGTAGACGCTCTAATGTCCTGTACACATGATCGGACATTGATTGGACATTCTGACCACAAAATCTGTCGGATTTTTTCAGACGGATTTTGGGCCAAACTTGTCTTGCATACACACGGTCGCACAAAGTTGTCGGAAAATTTGATCGTTCTGAACATGGTGACGTAAAACACGTACGTCAGGACTATAAACTGGGCAGTAGCCAATAGCTTTTGTCTCTTAATTTATTCTGAGCATGCGTGGCACTTTGTGCGTCGGAATTTAACCGATTGGATTTTGTTGTCGGAAAATTTTATGTCCTGCTCTCAAACTTTGTGTGTCAGAAATTACGACAGAAAAAGTCAGATGGAGCCCACACACGATCGGAATTTCCGACAACACAATCCGTTCGCACTTTTTCCGTCGGAAAATCCGAACGTGTGTACAGGGCATTACATTTGCGCAAAACAATCAATATACGATTATTGGGATTTTTTTACCAAAAATATGTAGCAGAATACATATTTGCCTAAATAGATTTTTCAATTTTTTTATTGGATATGTTTTATAGCAGAAAGTAAAAAATATATAGGCAAAAAATAAAAACCACAGAGGTGATCAAACACCACCAAAAGAAATCTCTATTTGTGGGAAAAAAAGGATGTCAATTTTGTTTAGGTACAGCGTTGCATGATCGTGCAATTGTCAATTAACCATCAGGACTTAAGTGGTTAAATAAATATAAAGCATATGACAATAAACTGTAAAACAAAAACAATCATATCAATCAATTAATTGTTTAGGCCAAATGTTCTCTGAAGCTGCAGTAAACAAGCTCGTTTAACTGGCAATTGCGCGGTTGCACCCAAACAAAATTGACGTCCTTTTTTTTCCCACAAATAGAGCTTTCTTTTGGTAGTATTTGATCACCTCTGCGGTTTTTATTTTTTGCGCTATAAACAAAAAAAGAGCGACAATTTTGAAAAAAAATGCATTATTTTTTACTTTTTGCTATAATAAATATCCCCCAAAAATATATAAAAAAAAACATTTTTTTTCCTCAGTTTAGGCTATGTATTCTTCTACATATTTTTGGTAAAAAATATCGCAATAAGCGTATATTGTTTGGTTTGCGCAAAAGTTATAGCGTCTACAAAATAGGGGATAGTTTTATGGCATTTTTATTATTAATTTTTTTTTTTACTAGTAATGGCGGCGATCTGCGATTTTTATCGGGACTGCAACATTATGGCGGACACATCGGACAATTTTGACACATTTTTGGGATAACTGGCATTAATACAGCCATCAATGCTATAAAAATGCATTGATTACTGTAAAAATGTCACAGGCAGTGAAGGGGTTAACACTAGGGGGCGATCAAGGGGTTAATGTGTTCCCTAGAGTGTGTTCTAAGTGAAGAGGGAGGGGACTGTGCAGGGGAGATGACAGATCACTGTTCATACTCTGTATGAACAGATGATCTGTCTGTTCTCCCCTCAGAGAACCGGAAACTGTGTTTACACACACAGATCCCGGTTCTCCGTGTGTCAGCGGCGATTGCGGGAGCTCGGCAGTGACGTGACCGCTGAGCACTCGCATCAGCTCGGGGGGCGGGCGGGGGGCACGTGCGCGCACCTAGTGGCCACAGGGCGAATCGACATTACATAGCGTCGTTTCGCCCAGCCGTGCCATTCTGCCGCAGTACAACTGCGGCGGCTGGTTGGCAAGTGGTTAATTAAACTTTGGCAATAAAACCCTGGAAGCTGATTGGTTTCTATGCAGAGCTGCACCAGGTTTTTCACTCTCTAGTTTTAGTATATAAACCCTAATCTGTGAATAGGGGAAAATCTGATGAGTCACAAGATTCTCTCCCCCGATTTAGAGATTATGTTACATGCAGTAGATTATGTTACATGCAGTGTAAACAACTTTTCTTAAAGGAGGAGGGAAGAGTCAGGAGCGTGTTCACTGCAGCTCCACAGAAGAGACTTGGTGCTAATAACTTCCCCGATGCTAATAACTTCCCCAGTGCCAGAAGTTCAACAGCGGGAAGGGGATCCCTCATCGCTGCACATGGTTTCTACAGGATCCTGCTCCCTGACAGGGTCGGGGCATACTTAATTACAGGTAAGTTAAGTCACTAAACCAATAGAGAATTTTTTTTTTTTTTAGCAAAACGTATAATTTATGCTTCAAATTGCCGAATGCTCATGTAGTCTATAGGTAAAGGAAAAAGGAGAAATACCCCCCACCCCTCCTAAAGCTTTCTGCAGGATTCAGCTGCCTTCACAACGTGGGTCATACTTCATTACAGGTTAGGTCACTAAAACTATAGAGGAAATATAGGAGCTCTGCTTATCTTTACTATCCGTTATAACAAAGAAGCAAGAATAACATATATACAACATATATACATAAGAACACGTTATTGAAGGTCACTAATTAACATTATACACAATATACAAAGTATAATGTGTTCACAATGAAACTTTTCCAATAAAAAAAAACCTATCCAGGGGACCACAAATGTATTTTCAGTAAAAAATAGTACATATTTTGCTAGAGGTCACACAAGACATTCAAACCATCATACTAAATTATAAGCCAAGAAAAAACAGATGGATTCTAGATTTGCAATGAAATGTAGTCCACGGGGATTTAAGACGCACAGGGGTTTATTTACTAAAGGCTAATCCACTTTGCCATCCAAGTCCATTACAAGCGCACTTGGAAGTGCAGTCGCTGTAGATCTGAGGGGGACATGCAAGGAAAATAAAAAACAGCATTTTAGCTTGCACATGATTGGATGATAGAAATCAGCAGAGCTTCCCCTCATTTCAAAGCCTCTCCTCAGATCTACAGTGACCGCACTTCCAAGTGCACTTGCAGTGCACAGTGAATTTGCCTTTCGTAAATCAACCCCACAGTTCTATATTCTCAAAATGTACTTCAATTGAAAAAACATTAAAGCTTTGTTAACTTTTATTTTAAGCAATAAATGTTACACTAGAAAAGCAAAAACCAACATTTTAGTTGAACATGTTATAGTAAAATCCCTTTGTTTGCTCTAGCAACTGTACAAATGATAATCATATACTGGTGTATGCCATTTTAGAAAATTATTATTTTATATAGAGAAAATAAAATTTTCTACATTAATATTGTTGCCAGTTGCCTCAGAAAGGATTCCAAGTGGGAAAGCTCTGCCAATTAGCAACAGGTTGCAGGTTCAATGGTTTTTCACTCTCTATCAACCCACTTCCTGCTGGTATGGGCGTTTTAGACAACCTTTACCACATTTGGTCATGGCTACAAAGCTAGGGGTGATGACTAAAATAATGTACAATGATTTTGTATAATAAACAAAAAGAAAATAGCCAATTACTGCTGCCCTGTAGGCACCACGGTTATTTTAATGCTCATTCCCCTGTCTGATGGGGGAGACGAGGAGGGGCATTACTCCAATAATATCCCAATAATTTATATTTAAGATGTAAAAGGCTCCATTCACAAAGCAATAACACAATATAACACAATTTATTCAAATGTGTTTAACCCCTTTAGCTCTCCCTAACATCTGTACACTCCCTATAGACCACAACCATTTTTACATTTTTGCTATTAACCTGTTTATTAGCCAATAACTTTGTCATTACTTAGCATAAGGTAATACATATACTGTTTTTTTGTGATAATCTTGCAAAAATATTTTTTATGCAACCCTTAAGACAAAAAGTAACAAAGCTAACTCTTTTTTTGATCAGTGCTAGTTCAAAATAAAAGAGTTTTACTGTAGATAAATAGTACATATTTTTTTTATAATTTGTCCTTTTCAAAAAGACAATACAATTAGGATTCTGGTACAAAGCATTGCAAAGTTATTTAAAAATTTAGCATTTAAAAAAAGTGACATTAGTAAAAATTATAGAACAAAAATAAAAATGAAAAGGGTTCAAATATTAATGGTTAAAGTGTTACTAAAGGATTTTTTTTTTAGTTTTGAATACAGTAGAGAGGGATTAGGGGACCTGCCAGATTTTTTTTTGCTGTCTCTACCCATTTCAGGGATATTCACCATCTCTGTTTCCCCTGTTTACCATTACTGATGAATGTGACAATAACAGAAAATCCCACATTTTGGGCTAAATAGAGAGGAAACCTTCAAATGGGTACACTAGTTCTGGTGAATCTGGTGACACCCTGGATTTCCTCACTTTGGAAGGATTTAATCTCACTTTCTGTTTTGGCTATGAGACAGGAAGTGAAGGGAAGTCTTCAGAATGTGACTCCCTGACTCTATCCATAACTAAGAAACAGCTCAGGCATGTTTGCAAGTCTATGTAACCGCACCCGCCAGGAAGCTGACACGCCGCAGCGCTAATCACAGGCAGTGAGTCATTTCCCGATCCACGGCTGCACAAATCGGTATTTGTTTCACTACCTGTGATTAGCGCTGAGCGCATCCTTCTCCATAACGTAAAAAAAAAGTTTTACCATTAGTGACACTTTAATAGTGGAAAAAAGCTAATTGACGGGAGAAGGGGAAGAATTAATTAATTAAGGCTAATTAGTGTAAAGGCTACACCTTCACATCAGTAATTAAGGCCTCTGTGAATTGCAGCGGCAGAAATCTTTTGATTCCTACTACTGCTCTGAGTGGCTAGGCGCGACTGTCGCCCTGTTCCCTATAATGACAGGTCACCGACAGCTGTATCTATTTGCAGCTGTCCACACTGACCATGCTACAATTATTCTGCATACTCTGATCATTTTTTTAGGGTGTGTGTCCAATGTTGAATTCTACAGTTGAATTTAAGTTAAGTAAGGTAAAGAAGAGGTAGCAGTGAGCTGCAGAGGGATGTGGGGACAATGGCTGGGAGATATTTGAGGCAGGAGTCCTAACCACTTGCCGACCGGCTCACGCCGATATACGTTATCAAAGTGGCATGGGCACGCAAAACGACGTACCCGTACGTTACTCTGTCATCGCCGGCTAGCGGGCGTGCGCACGCCGCTGCGCACCGTGAGAGTCTCACGGACTTGATGTCCGCTGGTGGCCCGCGATCATGACACAGAGAGGAAGAACGGGAAGATGCCTATGTAAACAAGGCATTTCCCTGTTCTCTCTAGCAACATGACAGGGATCTACTGCTCCTAGTGATATGGAGCAGTGATCTCTGTCATGTTCTAGTGAGCCCATCCCCCCTACAGTTAGAACACACTGAAAGAACACACTTAACCCCTTTATCGCCCACTATTGTTTAACCCTTCCTGCCACTGACATTTACACAGTAATCAGTGCATTTTTATAGCACTGATCGCTGTATAAATGCCAATGGTCCAAAAATAGTGTCAAAAGTGTCCGATCTGTCCGCTGCAACGTTGCAGACACAATAAAAATTGCAGTTCGCCGCCATTACTAATAAAAAAAAAATAATCATAAAAATGCCATAAATCTATCCCCTTTTTTGTAGACCCGATAACTTTTGCGCAAACCAATCAATATATGCTTATTGCGAATTTTTTTACCAATAATATATAGAAGAATACATATTGGCCTAAACTGAGGAAGAAATGTGTTTTTTTATATGTTTTTTGGGGAGATTTATTATAGCAAAAAGTAAAAAATACAAATACCACAAAAAGAAAGCTCTATTTGTGGTAAATAAAGGACGTCAATTCTGTTTGGGTACAACGTAATGCACGACAGCACAATTGTCAATTAAAGTGACGCAGTGCCATATCGCAAAAAAGGGCTTGGTCAAGAAGGGGGAAAATCCTTCTGGGGCTGAAGTGGTTAAAGAATGTCCATGAATCCCAAACTCATTTGTATATAGGAGTGTATTATAGTGGGGCTGTGAGAGCTTCCATGAGTTTGATGTCTTGAATTTGAGAGTGGAGTTCAACTGTGGATGTATTCATCAGGGCCGGGTGACGTCACTTCTGATATGGATCAAAATCGGAAGTGGAAGTGAGTTACTGGAATTGAGTTTTCTGGATCATTACTGAGTAGCTCCTTAAAGCTTACCTTTAGGCTATACGTGTGAGTGCATATTTATTTTAATAAAGGAGTATATTGGTTTTAATAATATTGCACCATTGGCAATATTTGTTTCTTTCCATGGGAGTGTCACTCTTCATTATGGAGATGTAAAATGGGACCTTTTAAAGGGAATTACCATTTCCCCCCACTTGAAGGATCATATCCTGGAAGGAGGAGAGGTTGATTTCCTTTATGATACGCAGTGAGGGATCAGAAGCCTATGTGACCAATATGATATAATTTGTATAGCTTCCAATATCAGAGATGAGCTTTTCAGTGCACAGAGGTGTACCACAGGTGTAACACGGTCATTCAGGAGTGGATTTGTATGATTAAAGTGGACACTGTAGTACTTGGAAATATTGTTTACAAACAGATTTATTAGTATATGTTTCTGGACCGGTAAAAGTGAGGGTGCTACCTTCAGCTTCATTGCACTTATTATGATTGACACTGAGTATACTGTGGAAACGCTAGTCACAGTAGGAATGTGGTATTATCACCATTACTATATTTGTGGTCATTTTTGTGGCTGAATTATAATAAGTGTAATAGATTTTGAAAAGGATTTATTGACAACACATTTGTGTGTTTATTCACATATTATTTTATTAAATACACATATACTTGTATAACTTTTATTATTTCAAATATGTTTTGTCACGATAGAGCAGCGCTACACCCAGTTATTATTATGGTTATTTTATGGATGTGGTAGGTGGTAGCAGCAGCACATAAAAAAATTATAGGTTAGGTGTGTTGGTAGCGCAGGAAGTCTTCAATATACTTTTATGTCCTAACATCTTTTCTCCCTCATGGGCTATACCTCCTATGTACTATTCAGAACTCACAACTGGATTGGAATGCATTATTTATATTGTCTCATGATTGTATTACTGTATGTACTGTACTTTTGCTGTTCATTTGATGGGCCTTTGTTCAATCTGTATGGCTCTGCAACCGAGAGTTTCTTGAAATAATAAAAAAGCATTCTTAAAAAAAAAAAAATAATAGGGAAATGTAAAATGCAACAATCCTGTGCAAGGGCCAGTTATATATGGCAATCATTATTAGAATATAGTAACCTGAAATCAGATTAGTTAGCACTAATACTCCTGTCCTGTGTAGTTGACTTGATTGGGTATTTGTAACCTTCAGAGGTTTTTAGAAACGGAGCGTACCGGCCGGGACAGATGCATAAATAGGCATGACCGTGCCTCATACAGTTGCTATCACCACACTGAGTGACTCCTGGAGCAGCGGATGCATCAAGCAACCTCTTTTTTTATGGTATGTGCTGAACGCTATGGTTCAAATATATTACTAGTAAAAAGGTCAGGTCTGAGCCTGTAGGTCCCTTACAAAATAATCTAGAGTGGATGACTGGGGACAAAGAAAAGGAAAATTTATTAAATTCATTCTTCAGTTCTGTTTACAAAGGAGCATGGGGAGCTCAAGTCCATAATGGGGATGGTATTGACGCAGCCCCAAATGATCCACAATGGCTCAAAAGTGATATGGTCTAGAAATATTTAGACAGACAGACTAAAGGTCAATAAAGCACCTGGACCAGATGGCATCCACCCACAGATCCTAAAATAATTCAGCTCTGTCATTTCAAAGCCATTGTTTCTAATTTTTAGGGACTCATTTATGACGGGAATGGTAGCACTTTACCAAGTAACTATAGACCTGTTAGTTTAACTTCTATAGTCGGGAAGATACTGGAGAGTTTAATAAAAGACCACATAGATGAGTTCTTACTGGAAAAAAATATTTTATGTGAAGACAGAAGTTGTCAAACAAATCTGATTTCTTTTTATGAAGAGGTAAGTAAAACCTTGGACAGAGGGGTGGCTGTGGACGTGGTATACTTGGATTTTGTAAAAGCATTTGACACAGTTCCCCAAACATGGCTAATTTGTAAGGTAGAGTCTACAGGCTTGGAAATATCAGTTTGTAAATGGATAGAAAACTGGCTAAAAGACAGAATTCAGAGAGTAGTGGTTAACGATTCTTACTCTGAATGGTCTAAGGTTATCAATAGTGTACCGCAAGGTTCAGCGTTGGGACCCTTACTTTTTAATATCTTTATAAATGATATATGGTCTGGGATTAAAAGTACCATTTCGGTCTTTGCAGATGACACCAAACTATGCAGTGGAATAACTTCCTTACATGATGTCTCCAATTTACAAGCCAATTTTGACAGTCCAATTTACATTGCACTGTCTAATTGGGCGACTATGTGGCAGATGAGGTTTAATGTTGATAAATGTAAAGTTATGCACTTGGGGGCTAAGAATATGCATGCATCATACATACTGGGGGGAGTACAACTGGGGGAACCGTAGCGGAGAAGAATGTCGAAGTGTTGGTAGATCATGAGCTCAATATTAACATGCAACGCCAAGCTGCGGTTTCCAAAGCGAGCAAAGTCCTTTCTTGTATTAAGGGAGGTATGGACTCCAGAGAGAGAGATAGATATCATTTTGCCCCTGTACCAATCATTAGTAAGACCTCATCTGGAATATGCAATTCAGTTTTGGGCACCAGTTCTCAAAAAGGATATCGGGGGAACTGGGGAAAGTGCAGAGAAGGGCAACCAAACTGATAAGAGGCATGGAGGAGCTCAGCTATGAGGAAAGATTAGAGGAACTGAATTTATTCTCTCTTGAGAAGAGGAGATTAAGGGGGATATGATCAACATGTACACATATATAAGGGGTCCACATAGTGAACTTGGTGTTGAGCTTTTAACTTTACGGTCAACACAGAGGACAAGGGGGCACTCTTTACGTCTAGAGGAAAACAGATTTCATCTCCAAATACAGAAAGTTTTCTTCACAGTAAGAGCTGTGAAAATGTGGAATAGACTCCCTCCAGAGGTGGTTCTGGCCAGCTCAGTAGATTGCTTTAACTGCTTGCCGACCGGCTCACGCCGATATACGTCGGCAGAAGGGCACGTACAGGCATATTAACGTACCTGTACGTTGCCCTTTAAGAAGTGGTTTGCCCGCCGCAAGCACTGTGAGTGTGATCACAGGTCCCGCGGACTCGACGTCCGCGGGGATACCCGCGATCATCTCACGGAGAGGAGAAACGGGAAATGTTGATGTAAACAAGCATTTCCCCGTTCTGCCTAGTGACAGGACACTGATCACAACTCCCTGTAATCGGGAGAGGTGATCAGTGTCATGTCACACATAGCCCCCCCACAGTTAGAATCACTCCCTGGGACACACTTAACCCCTACAGCGCTCCCTAGTGGTTAACCCCTTCACTGCCAGCCCCCTTCACTGCCAGTCACATTTACACAGTAATCAATGCATTTTTAATCACACTGATCGCTGTATAAATGCGAATGGTCCCAAAATAGCGTCAAAAGTGTCCGATCTGTTCGCCATAATGCAAAAAGTAAAAAATAATGCGTTTTTTTTCAAAATTGTCACTATTTTTTGTTTATAGCGCAAAAAATAAAAACCACAGAGGTGATCAAATACTACGAAAAGAAAGCTCTATTTGTGGGGAAAAAAGGACGTCAATTTTGTTTGGGAGCCACGTCGCACGACTGCGCAATTGTCAGTTAAATCGACGCAGTGCCGAATCGCAAAAAGTACTCTGGTCTTTGGCCAGCCAAATGGTCCAGGGCTTAAGTGGTTAAGAAAGGCCTGGATTCTTTCCTAAATGCACACAATATAACTGGGTACTAACATTTATAGGAAAAGTTGATCCTGAGAAAATTTGATTTTTGCCTTTTGGGGGTCAGGAAGGAATTTTTTCCCCTGCTGTAGGGAATTGGATCACGCTTGGCTGGGGTTTTTCGCCTTCCTCTGGATCAACTGTGGGTATATGATTGGGTATATGGGATTGTTTGATATTATTTTTTCATTTGTTTATTTTTTTTTTATGGTTGAACTAGATGGACTTGTGTCTTTTTTCAATCATGATACAGGATCTACAATGTGCGAATATCCTTTTATCCTTTACTTGTTATATTGTGATGTTTCTCTAATTACTGCTGCACTGGGGTTGAGTAACTTCTTAACCTGCTTGAGTAAGTCATTAACCCCTATAGTATTATCAGTCATTTAATCAAACCCCCCCCTCCACGTATAAATATTTTTTATGTCACATTATCTGTAGGCTTAATTAATTTGTTTTATTACTCCTTGCTATACAGACCATTTAACTGTTTGATGACATATGTTTGCCGCATCCGCCGCGCCCTGGACAGCTGTCCATTATCTTACCAGTTAAACGCAACTGTGATCTATACATTGTAAGCTCAGATCCTATTGATCTATCTATCCCTTAATTTGCATGCAGTCAATCTTGTTCTGCTGCACTTAAGTATGGCTATACCTCTATTTGTGGCTAAATTCACCATTATGGGACCGCTTGTCCAAATTGTGGCACATCTTTGTATTGTTAAATAATATTGCATGTGTCCCCATAGTTGTGGTTTTCTCCATCTACGCTTGGGTTATGGTGTATCCAGTCTTTTGCATGCAGGGTGAAGGACAGTCAGCATGTTATACCAGAGTACTTTTTTATTGATATACATCATTTATTGTAAGATATATTGTTTGTTGTTTTTTTCTTCTACCGTATATACTCGAGTATAGGTTGTTCAGAATATAAGCCGAGGCTCGACTCGAGTATAAGCCAAGGGTGTGAAATGCAGCAGCTACTGTAAGTGGAAAAAGAGGGTCAACAATGGCCATCTGCAGCTGCATGCCTCCCTGTGTCCTGTGCAGCCTGAATGTGTCCTGTGCATGTGTCCTGTGCAGCCTACCTGTGTCCTGTGCATGTGTCCCTGTGCATGTGTCCTGTGCATGTGTCCTGTGCAGCCTACCTGTGTCCTGTGCATGTGTCCTGTGCATGTGTCCCTGTGTCCTGTGCATGTGTCCTGTGCAGCCTACCTGTGTCCTGTGCATGCCTCCGTGTGCCGATCTGCAGCCTCCTTGTGCCGATATTCATCCATTGATCAGCATGTCAAAAATAACATTTGGCAGCCATTCTACTATTCAAAAGCCGTGCCTCCTCCTCGTCTGTGATAGGCAGAACACTCCATTTCCCAGCAGTCAGCGGCCAGCCTATCACGGAATGTCCGTGATAGGCTGTACACTGACTGCTGGGAAATGGAGTGTTCTGCCTATCACAGACGAGGAGGAGGCATGGCTTTTGAATAGTGGAATGGCCGCCGAATGTAATGTATGACACGCTGGCCGCCGTCTGTCTGCATGACAGGCTGATCATGTAGGCAGATGGCGGTGACTCGAGTATAAGTCGAGGGGGGCACTTTCAGCCTAAAAAAAAGGGCTGAAAATATCGACTTATACTCGAGTATATATGGTATGTAGAATTTATATCTAATGTTACAAAATTAGTACATCCCTTCTTTACCAACCCTCCCCCCTCCCTTATCAATATACTCGCACCTAAATTCCTATATTCCTTGTATTACCTATGATTTATCATATTGCGATTAGCTATCCGTAGTTTCCTTTTAGGTCTAGTAAACCCTTTCTCTGTCAGTATAACTATTCCATTTGTTTTTCCAGCTCTGTTATACTCACTACTTTTTATTCGGGATGGCCCATTTTTTCCAACCACGACATCCGCATTTTACCAAATTCCTTAAGGTTACCTCTCTTTATGTACTTTGCTCTTTCTCTACAAAGGGTTTCGTTCATTGTATCAGTCCAGTCCCTTACTGTGGGGGGTGTCTTTGATTGTCATCTTAGTGTGATAATTTTCCTTGCTTGGAACAGGCATCTCTGAATTGCTACTGTGGTACTCTTCTTTTCCCCCTGTACCTGCCTATACCCCAGTATACATGCTATGGCTTCCCTCTCCAATGTTATACCAAATACATCTCTCAAGCTATTGATCACCCCGTCCCAGTAGCAAACAACTTGGGGCATCTCCACAACATATGTAAGAGGTCCCCAGTCCCCCGACATCTGGGGCACCTGTCATCAGATCTATTACCAAACCTGAAAAGCCGCTTAGGTGTACAGTAAGCTCTATTTAACAGCATCAGATGTGATATCTTCTGTGGGGGAGAGACCGACATTAACGGTCCCAACTCCAATATTCTCTTCCACTGTACCTGTGTAATTACCCCTAGATCCTCCTCCCATCTCGCTCTTACAGAGTGGAGTTTCCCCCCATTGTTGACTTCTTTACTTATTTGCCTGTATATTTCAGAGATTAGACCTTTGGTAGAGCCCACCTGTAGTATACCTTGAAAGAGGGGTGTTTCTGTCCATTCTAGGGGGCGATTCCTAAATTGGGCTTCTAGGGCATGTCTTAGTTCTAAATAGATATAAAACGTACTCTGCGGTAAGTTAAATTCTCATTTTAACTCCGAAAATTCTTGAAGAGTTTTACCCATATAAAGTTGCTTTAACCTTTTAATGCCTTGTTTTGTAATATTGGAACTAGGGATAGTAGGGGGTTTGGGAGAAAAGAAAAAAGGGAGGGAAAAAAAAAAAAAAAAAAAGAATTTATATCTAAGCTCCTGAAGAAGCGCTTATGCGCGTAACATGTAGAGCCGAGCTACAGAATGCCCTAACCAACTTACACCAAGCCTGATAGAATACTAAAATCGTCTTACCCAGGATGCTTCAAGACAGAAATTCTCTGGTGTAATTGGTGGTGTGACCTTTATCATTTAGGCAATATTTATATTGCAGTTTTTTTAATAATGTTTGTGTGTATTTTCTATTTCTTTTTTAAGTGAAATTTTTGTAATAAAGAAGTCTAGTTTTTAACATTGTGTATCTCCGTGCCTATAAAGTCCAATATCAAATTGTCCATATAGTATTCCTCCTTCATGGGTTTTTACCTTTCCAACACACCATGCAAATCGACACTTGAGCATTTAAAAACTAGAAGATTCTTTGCTAAAAGAATTAAATGCACACATTTAGGTTGTGTTGAACTGACTTTAATCAGAAAGCTGCAAGTGCATACTAATGAATTCAGACTCTCCTGCAGCCTCTCACAGCATGACACTGATGAAGAAAAATGAGCACTTTTCATATTCTCCCTGTGCGTATTTTTTTCTAATTTTTCAGAAGCTGCTCAGGCTACATTCACAGAGCTGTCACAGGCGACAAATGAAGCTGTTTGTTTTTATTTCTTCTTTAACAAGATAAAACACTGCGTATTTTAAAAAAAAAACGTAAAAACAAAATTGGATTTTTACAGATCATGATATTAGTTCATACAATATAAAATCATTTAATGCATATATATGTTATGAATTAATTCATGAAAAACAGATCTGGGGAATAAAATGAAGGACAATAAAAGGAGGTCTATTATATAAAACACAGTATACTGTAGTGTTGGATGTTCTATAAATATTTCTTTTATTTATGAGATATTGAAAATGGAACTGTCAAGATAAGGTAAACCTTTTTAAGGGATTTGATTACCGTATATACTTGAGTATAGGCCGAACGGAATATAAGCCGAGGCACCTAATTTTACCACAACAAACTGGGAAAACTTATTGACTCGAGTATAAGCCTAGGGTGGGAAATGCAGCAGCTACTGGATAAACAATGCCCATGTGCAGCCTCACTGTGCCCATCTGGAGCCTCACTGTGCCCATTTGCAGCTTCACAGTGCCCATCTGCAGCCTCACTGTGCCCATCTGCAACCTTACTGTGCCCATCTGCAGCCTCATTGTGCCCATCTGCAGCTTCACTGTGCCCATCTGCAGCCTCACTATGCCCATTTGCAGCCTCCCTGTGCCCATTTGCAGCCTCACTGTGCCCATCTGCAGCTTTAGGGTGCCCATCTGCAGCCTCACTGTGCCCATCTGCAGCCTCACTGTGCCCATCTGCAGCTGTACCTTTGATAACTAAAACAGCGTGTCTGTGTCATGCAGGCGTCCATTGTAACAAAGCTCCGCCTCCTCCTCGTCCATGATCAACGGAACACTGATACAGTTTCCCAGCACTGTATCAGTATTCCGTCTATCACGGACGAGGAGGAGGCGGGGCTTTGTTACAATGGACGGCTGCCGAACAGACTGCATAACACAGCGGGAGACACCCGCTGTTTTAGCTATCAAAGGTACAGCTGCAGATGGGCACAATGAGGTTGCACCCTCACTTGAGACCCTCACTCGAGTATAAGCCGAGGGTGGGTTTTTCAGCCTGAAAAATGTGCTGAAAAACTCGTCTTATACTCGAGTATATATGGTAATCTGAAAATAAAGTTACTAAGAAAGTAAACTAGAACCACTAATTTGCCACAAATATTTAATAAAGTGGAGAAATTACATGTACTTAAAGAAAAAGGGATCAAAAAATGTTGTTTTTAATATTTTCCTGTCTGGCAAACTGAGCATAATTTCCGCCTGCTTGTACCACCCCTCTTCTTGAGGTATGGGAGCTGTGCATTAACTTGACAGAACCAGTCAAAGCCTAGTTGGTGTTTATTTTTTTATTTTTTTACATCCAGGCTCAAAGCACCTCCTACCTAACACTGAAAGGCGCACAGGTTCATGCAAGCATTGCACAGGTCTAGAGGTTTGCAGCAACCAGAAAGATACAAACACAAACCCGTAAGATGGATTTGTTTCTTTTGGGTAGAGGAATTACTTTGTTATATTTACCATTAAGGTGTATATACAGTTACTTGTGAAAGTATACACCCCCATTGGTGTATTTCCTGTTCTGTTGCATTACAACCTGAAATTAAAGCGGAGTTCTACCCAAAAATGGAACTTCCGCTTTAAGTGTTGGTGACCCCCTGACATGCCACATATGGCATGTAATTTTTTTTTTTGGGGGGGGGAGCGGGTACCCTGTTTTTAGAGGCACTCAGCTCCCACTTCCTCCCTGGCGCCGTGGCGCCGGAAGGAAGATCACCTCTCCCCCTCACTTCCTGCACTATTCTGGGACACATCACAGATCCCAGAAGATTGCCTGGCCAATCACAGCATGCAGAGTGGTTCGCGTATGCGCAGTGCGTGCCCAGCTGTGAAGCCACAGCCGTGTTCCCACAGTTAGAATGCCGGCACCGTGGAGAGGAGGGGGAAAGGAGCGGGGCTTTGTGTGCCCACATTACTGGACCGTGGAACAGGTGAATGTCTGATTATTAAAAGCCAGCAGCTACACTTTTTGTAGCTGCTGACTTTTAAATGGGTGGAACTCCACTTTAAAAATGATTTTTGGGGCTCTGTACCATGTGATGTACACAACATGCCTACAACTCTGAAGGTGCAAAATGTTTTTTATTATGACAAACACAATAGTTAAGACGAAAAAAGCAGATCTTGAGTATTCATCCTTTAGCCATGAAACCCCTAAATAAGATGTTGTCAAACCAATTAACTTTAGAAAACCAATAATTAGATAATTACAAAAGGTCCACCTGTGTGCAATCAAAATGTCACATGATCTGTCACATAATGTCAATATAAATACAATACACCCATTCTGAAAGGCCCCTGAGTATGCAACACCACTAAGCAAACATCATGAAGACCAAGAAGCTTTCCAAATGGGTCATGCACAAAGTTGTGGTGAAGTATAGATTAGGGTTGGGTTATAAATAGATGTCTCTTTACCTAAAGCCCAACTCCGGGAAAAGTGCTGCGCCAGCACTGCAATTGCTCATTTAGCTCTAGGGGATTTGTAAGACCCGTTTCACACTGGGGTGGTTTTCAGGCGCTTTAGCGCTGGAAATGGCCTCTGCTAAGCGCCTGAAAATCGCCTCTCATTCATTCTAGTGTGACTTTTTCCACTTGGGCGGGGCGCTTGCAGGATGGGAAAAAAAAGTCTGGCAAGCAGTATCTTTGGAACGGGTTGGGAGCGTTGTATACAGCGCTCACAAAACACCCCTGCCCATTGAAATAAATGGGCAGCGCTTTCAAAGCGCCTTAAAAGCAAAACGGGAGTTTTTAACTCCTTTTTTGGGGTTAAAAGCACCCCGCTAGCGCACGAAAAGCGGTGCTACAATGGACGGCTGCCGAAAAGCGCAGCTTAAACAGCAGTAAACGCAGCCGTGACCCCAGTGTGAAAGGAGTCCTAGAGAAGATTTACTTCCATGATCGTCTGCTTCACAGTGCTGCTAGACCAGTCCCCACAGCATCTTCTCCTTTACACTCCACCAGTCTACGGTCCTGATGTCATCAAGACTAATGCAGGTTTCATAGCTCCGTATTGGATGTGATGATGCTCAGAGACAGTCCACTATTTGAGTATAAGGGAGGGCCCTCTGCCAGGGGTGCGGACCAAATGAGCAGTTAACCCTAAAAAATGAGGGTGCAGAGTTGGGCTTTAACTTTGAATATCCCAATGAGCACCATTACATCCATTATGACAAAATGAAAAAAAAAAACACTTTTCATTCTAGTTTGTAATGCAACAAAACTGGAAAAACAGCAATAGGGTGAATATTTTTGCAAGGCACTTTAAACCCTAACAATTATCCTATATGTGAACCATAACTTTGTTAAAATAAAGATCCTTATACAGGTGTGTTAGCTTTGTGAACTGAGTTTAATGAAAATTAATAAATTTTTGTTGTAAAACACATAATGATAAAAGATATACCCAAACTGTTAAATTCTGCCTTTTAAAAATGACATAAAGCTCAGCTAACACATCAAGAGAAGTATCCTTGTTTTCAGGGAAAAAAACTATTAGCTAAGAGCCAGTAGATTTGAAAATCACAGTTACATGGTTGAAAGTAAACATCCTTAGGGCACTTTCACACTGCCAGCGCCCGGGAGTCGGCGGTAAAGCGCAGCTATTTTTAGCAGCTTTTTACCATAGTTTTTGCAGCGCTTTTCAGGCGCTAGCGGGGCACTTTAGGAGTGATGTATTCACCACTCCTACAGCACTTGCAGGACTTTTTTGACGTCCTGCCAGTGCAGTGCCCCAATGTGAAAGCACTCGGGCTTTCACACTGGGATTGCAGCTGAGGCTTTTTTCAGGCTCTATTTTTAGCACTAAAGCGTCTGAAAAACACCTCCAGTGTGAAAGGGATCTTATTGTATTGTTAAAGTGGAATTAAATGAAAAAGTAAAAAACTGTGAGCAAGAAGGCTCTTTTTTGCAGAACAGACATGCTTTACAAATCATGCTAGAAAGTATATAGCAGTTGTGCTCAACACGTGGCCCACTGGCTCTTTGTGTGAATCCCATCATGTTTATGGCTGGGTCCGCCACCTGTTGCGCACCAGAGGGAAGCAGATCGGCGGTGCTGCATTCCAGCACTTGCCACTGAAACTCTACTGTCAGGCAGAGTGATCTCCTCCCTACAGTATAAGTAAAATCCCAATATCAAGAAGCCATGTTGTTACTTATTACTTTTCTTCTCTTTTTAAATTTGCACAAACAAGCATTATTGTAAAGTCCCAGTCTCAATAGGGGGAGAGAATGGTGTGAGAGTGTGTAACAGGTTAGTAACCCCCAATGCTAGGTGGTTACATTTCACTGCCACTGACCAGCAATTCAGAGAGGGGGAGAGGGGGGTGTTTAAAAAACACTGCTACTGGCATGCAATTTAAGGGTGGGGGGAAGGGTTAAAAAACACTGCCACTAAACAGCAACTAGGGGTGTTAAATATCACTGCAACTTGGAGGCCGGGATAACAGCACTGCCACTGATCATCAATTGAAGTTGGGTGATTAAGTAGCACTGCAAATGAGCACCAGTGCAAAGGGGGGTCATTATTGCCACAATGTGGGGGGGGTTTAATAGTACTGTCACTGACCACTCTAGGTCAGGATAATTTTGGGTGTTTTTATAAAGTATGATTTCCCTATTTTTCTGTATATAAAAAAAGTAAGTACAATTTGTTTCCTAAGATATATTTTCAAAATTTCAAATATGATTATGGTCAAGCAATGTTTTTGATATGCAGTATATGTAGAGAAAGGCTGATTAAGTTGCTTACTTGTAAGGTATGTGTTTGCTGCCATTCACCAGTGCTAGAATGACATTGCCCAGAGCAGACAGTGAGAGACACAAGCTTGTGTTTCCATCTCTATTCTTGCTCTGCACCTTCACGCAGCTTCCCAAATCAATAAGATGCAATCGACTCCGGCCTCCTGACACTGCCGAGAGAATAGAAAATTAGTTATGTTTCAACAACTGTAGATTTATTTTGCTATGTTTGATAACTGTATTTCCTAAAAGTTTTTCTCTTTTGATACTATTTGACAAATATGCATTTAGATCTTATTTAAGCCTCCGATAATTTCAGTAGAACAAAGTACAACTATTGTGATTTTAAGTATATTAAACTTATGCTGCATACAGACGAGCAGACTTTTCAACCGGACTGGACTGACGGACTATCCGACGGACTTTCGGCGGACTTCCAACAGACTTTCCCAATGAACGGACTTGCCTACACACGATCACACCAAAGTCTGACGGATTCGTACGTGATGATGTACGACCGGACTAAAATAAGGAAGTTGATAGCCAGTAGACAATAGCTGCCCTAGCGTCGGTTTTGTCCATTGGACTAGCATACAGACGAGCAGACTTTTCGATAGGAACTGGGTCCGGCGGAGTTCCGACGTAAAGATATGAAACATGTTCCAAATCTAAAGTCCGCCAGATTTTCGACCGAAAAAGTCCACTGCAGGTCCGATTAAGCCCACACACGGTCGAATTGTCCACTGGACTCAGTCTGTCGGACCAGTCCAGACGAAAAGTCCGCCCGTGTGTACGCGGCATTAGACTTAGCAGGCAACTTACCCTATTGCGCAAATCTCAACCTCAGTTTCTCAGGTCAAATTTGTTCCCTCCCATGCCTCACTAATGATTCATAAGTATAAAAGGTAGTTTCAATCACTAAAACTGTCTAAAAAGTCATGTTAGCAGTTTAATAAACTTAAAATTACATCATGATACTAGCTTAGGTTGGTAGGTATGAATAAATCTAGAAAATTATATTTAGTTTGCTAAATCAATGTATATAATAAAGAATTGCAATTTTTAAACAAAATACTTGTTTCCTACTTTAGCCATTCTTTAATGCATTTAAGTTTTTATTTATTACAGCCTCTTTGCAGTCACATCCAATCTATGTGCATGTACTCCAGTGATAGCTGCTAAGTATTTCTCAGAGTGTGTTTTCAGATGGTAACAAAATTAAACCATGTCAGTGTAAGATGTGTTGAAATAACCACTTCTCCAGTCTAGCCCGGGTGACAACCCAGGAGATGAGTTGAGAGAAAGAGTGCCTGCATGGAGGAACTACCAGGTATAATTTCAATGAGAGCTTCAGATTATAAATTTTGAAAATAACTTTAGGGCACTTTCACATGGGCTGTCCGATCAGGTGGACCTTCCAGTCTCCTCTATCGAGCAGCAGATGTCTGATGACACCGGCCGCCATCCGATCCGATCCTGTCTGCCAAAAGCATACGGATAGTGGTCCATTTCTATCCAATTGCCCCACAGAGGAGAGCGGGGTGTGGTCCTGTCATCCGCCTGCTCAGTAGGGGTCAGCGGAGCGATCCCCCGCTGAGCAAGCAGATTCTGTTAAGCGGAGGCGCCCATGTAAAAGGGGCCTTAAAATGACAAACATAACACTTATATTTTAGGTATTGGGTTTACATACAATCTAACTTAAGGAGAAAGATAGCATAATAAATGTAGAGTATGTTGCTATTCAAGCATAATCACAAATATAGGATTGTCACAGAATGAACTGTACATAATTTGCACCGTACATATCTCAAAATTGCACCACACATATGAAACAATAAACATAACCATCTATCTATCCACACACAAATTAGCATCAGCATAATTTCTTACATAAGTAATTTGCCCCGAGGGTAAAAATGCCATAAATATTTCTATGGCTTACTGCAGTCTCATTAGTTTCTAAAATTTGGAAAAAATTACAAGGTATAATGTGTACCTTGACTGATAATAGAGTGTTATTTAATTACATGGTACAAAAAAGATGGAATGGCCATTACATTACACTAGGTTCCTAATAATTCTCAATGAGATATCTGATTGGCTATAAAAAGTCACAATATATCATTACATTTAGCACTCCATATAATTACTCTTAGGACTATGGTATTAAATAAGCTTTGCATTATTAAAATGCCTTGGCGTGGGTAAACAACAAGAAACTTTGGTAGTTTAATAATGAGTCCAAAATCAACTAAGTCCACTTATGCTGTTGTTGAGCATTCAGCTGCAAAGGCAAATTAACAAAACAATATATGTAACAAAGAATTAAATTAAAATGTATTATCATTGGTAAGGAAAGAAAACTATAACCCCGACATTTCTCATTTGAATACAATTAATCCTATATTTTTTCATCAACTTCATTTTTGTTACTTTCAGTAAACCACATTTCACTTAAAAAAAGACTCTGTTTTCCTATCGTACATAAATTGTCTGAAATGACCCAATCAGCTTCTAACTGAAGCTAGTTCAATTAAACTTTGACAAAAAAAACCCAAAAAACTGAAAGCTGACTGGTTTCTATGCAGAGCTGCACCAGATTTTGCACACTACAGTAGTAAATCAACCCAATCAACCCAATATCTGGACACAGCTATGTGTTAAATTAGTGATAATTAAATATTAAAATAAGTAATACAATTATTGCGAAAACAACATTAAATTGAAAAGGATGTTGCAGAAAAAATGCTAATGACATAAAATAAAATAGACCTAATGCACACCACATTTGTATGTTAAAGGAGGGTGAGGCTTAGGTCCATGTGATCACTGAATGCTAAAGACTCGTTAGTGCACAAAATCAAGCAAGAAAACATTTTTAAAAACACTAAAATAAAAAAAATATATTAAAAAAGGGGAAGACTTGATGGACCACTAGGTCTTTTTCTGTTGTCACTCTTCTATGTCTCCATATATATGTTTCTATGTTTACTATTATGCTTCCGCACTCTTGTTTCAGAACAAGCAGTATGGATCACTCTGACCATAGACAATAGACCCCAAATGAAAGCAACAGCAGTGCAAATGACCACATTCAGAACCTTGCTCAGACCACAGGTATATAAAGTCCGGTATGTACAGCAATATACTGCACCTTTGATTTATTTTCCACTGGATTTTTCACAGCTGCCATTTAGCAAAGGTGTAGGTTTTTTTGACCTAGATATGTATGCATCATTACCAGTAATAATATAAAACGGTAATTACATAGGGTTATGACAACAAGACAACAAAGCCAAACATATCAGATCGATATCAGGCGAAAATTAGTTCTTAGAAAATAGTAAAGAGACTTCTACTTACTGCCTCCTTTTCCACTCTTTTCCATCCGATACTGATAAATGTGCAACGTAAATAGCATATGAGAATTTCTGTGGTCATCTTCATCACAGTCCCGTTGGCTACTTTTGCGTGAGGCAATGGCTGCGTCCAGGAAAAAGGCAGCTTTCTCTGCCGTGGGGGCCCTCAACTCACTCTGGTTCTGCAGCTGAAAATGTAAAAATTTTATTTTTATAGTATATAACAATTACATTAATGTAGGAGATAGAGGCACCAGTTCTTTTATATGCGCCAGCACATATGTCAGAGAACCATTAGTTAATGGCTCACATATGATTTTCTCCTCTAGAGTGGTTAAAGTGGTTCTAAAGGCAGAAGGTTTTCTCTGCATTAAGGTAAAAAAAAACACTTTTGTGTGCTCCCCCCACCAGCTCCCCTTATACTTACCTAGTATTTAAACTAGGATTGTGGGGGGGGAGGGGGTAAATAAGATTATAATGGGGCAGACAGGTCGGACAGGGGTCAGTCCCTATTGGTGGGGGAAATGGGGAAAGATGGGGGGAGGGCTATGGCAAGTGATAAGAAGGTTGCCATGCTACAAATAACCATTGGAAATTGTACAATTTGTACTAAAATAAAAAAATATGCAAAATATGTGTGCAAAATGTGACAATGAATTAAAGTGTTTTTCACCAATGCAAGAAGTCTGCCACGCAAAATAGATGAGTTGGAAGCTTTGGTGCACAAAGAGAACTATGATTTAATTGGTATTGCTAAATCTTGGTTTCATTCTTCACATGACTGGGCTATTAATATTCTTGGCTATGCTCCCTTTTGGAGAGAAAGGGTAAAAAGGAAAGATGGTGTTGTCTGTCTCTATGTGAGAAGTGATCTCAAAGCGAGTGTGAAAGAGGACCAATTGATGGGAAGTGTGATGACGATGAGGAATTATGGGTGGAACTGTACATTGGTGTGCATACTACAAAGGTCATCATTGGAGTTTGTTATATACCTCCCAGTGTTAATGAGGAGGTGGAGACTCTGCTCCTTACAGAGATAGTAACTCTTTAACTGCTGGAACAGTTAAAGGGCAAAAATTTAGAAACCTATTACAAGGCAGTTTTATGGTCCAGTTCATAGAGGTCTTGGTTAGGAATGATGCTCTGCTGGGCCTGGTAATCTCAAACCATGCAGAGCTTGTTACTAATGATCCTATAAAAGAATATCTGGGTAGCAGTGACCATAACGTGATTTCATTTAATGTTAGCCGTAAACAACAAACACATACTGGAAAGATAAAAACACCTAACTTTAAGAGAGCAAAATTCCCAAGGACGAGGGCTGCTCTCCAAGTCTTAGACTGGGAGGGAATATTGACATCGATGAACACAGAACAGAAATGGGAATTCTTCAAAAAGACTGTATGTGAACACACTGCAAAGTATATTCCCATGGGCAATAAGTTTAAAAGGCTAAAAATAAAACCTATGTGGCTCACGGCCAAAGTTGAAAAAGCTATAAATCATAAAAAAAGAGCTGTTAAAAAATATAAAAATATAATAAACACTATAATCTTTTAAATGTTACAATATAAATGTATATTTAAGAATATAACAGAATACGTAAAAAGCAAATCAAACGAGCGACAGATTGCAAAAGATAGTAGGACAAACCCCAAAAAATTCTTCAAATATATTAATAGTAAAAGGGTCAGTTCTGAGCATGTAAGCCCTTTACAAAATAATCTAGAGTGGGTGACTGGGGACAAAGAGAAGACACATTTTTTAAATACCTTCTGCAGCTCTGTGTATACAAAGGAGCATTGCGGGAGTTCATGTCCATAATGGGGATGGTATTGACACAGCCCCAAATGATCCACAATGGCTCAACATTGATATGGTCCAGAAATATTTAGACAGCATAAAGGTGAATAAAGCGCCTGGACCAGATGGCATCCACCCACAGATCCTAAAAGAATTGAGCTCATTCGTTTGTTTCCATTTTTAGGGACTCTTTTATCGCTGGGATAGTACCACTGGTTGGCATAAGACCAATGTGGTGCCTATTTTTAAAAAGGGATCAAAGTCTTTACCAATTAACTATAGACCTGTTAGTTTAACTTCTATAGTTGGGAAGATACTGGAGAGTTCAATAAAAGACCACATAGATGAGTTCTTACTGGGAAAAAAAAATAAGCAACAGACAGCATGGATTAATGAAAAACACAAGTTGCCAGACAAATCTGATTTATTTTTTTGAGGAGGTAAGTAAATCCTTAGACAAAGGAATGCTTCAGGTGTTGTCCTGTGCCAGCCACATTCCTCCACTTGTTTTGGGACTGTGATCATATTGCCCCAGTTTGGAGAAAACTAATGACTTTTGATAACTGAAATGTATTTGATTGATCAATCCTGGTATTTAGCACAAATTATGTGTCAGCTCACTGTCTGAAGTTGTCTTTCTTCTGGTTTCACTTGGAGAGTTTTGTATTATCATCAGCCTCACTAGAAGATGACCTTTACCATTTCTCTTTATTTTTATTTATTTTATTTATTTTATTTTTTATTATTACATTCACTTGTATTCCTTGTTTTCATAACCATATGTTATCTTCCGAGCTATGTCTCACATAAGTGCTGTGTATATTTGATACAAGATGCTTTGTTTTTCCTTAGAACTGCGAATGTAGTATACTTGGATTTTGCAAAAGCATTTCCCACACACAGCTAATGTGTAAGGTTATGTCTACAGGCCTGAAAAAATCCGTTTATAAAGGATAGAAAACTGGCTAAAATACCAAACTCAGAGAGTAGTGGTTAATGATTTTTACTCTGAATGGTCTAAGGTTATCAGCGGTGTACCCCAAGGTTCAGTGTTGGGGCCCTTACTTTTTAATATCTTTATAAATGGGTCTGGGATTAAAAGTACCATTTCAGTCTTTGCAGATGACACCAAGCTATGCAGCGGAATAACATCCTTACAGGATGTCTCCAACTTACAAGCCAACCTCAATGCACTGTTTAATTGGGTAACTATGTGGCAAAAGAGGTTTAATATTGATAAATGTAAATTTATGCACTTAGGGGCTAAGAATATGCATGCATCATACATACTAGGGGGATTACAGCTGGAGGAGAAGGATCTGGATGTTCTAGTATATCATACGCTTAATAATGGCATGCAATGCCAAGCTGCGGTTTCCAAAGCAAGCATAATCATTTCTTGTATTAAGAGAGTTATGGACTCCAGAAAGAGAGAGAGAGAGACATAATTTTGCCCCTGTGCAGATCATTAGTAAGGCCTCATCTGGAATATGCAGTTCAGTTTTGGGCACAGTTCTCAAAAATGATATTGGGGAACTGGAGAAAGTGCAGAGAAGAGCAATCAAACTGATAAGAGGCATGGAGGAGTTTAGCTATGAGGAAGGATTAGAGGAAGTGAATTTACCCTCTCTTGAGAAGAGGAGATTGAGGGGGATATGATCAACATGTCTGTATAAATACATAATTGGTCCAAATAGTGAACTTGGTGTTGAGTTATTCACTTTAAGGTCATCACAGAGCACAAGGGAGCACACTTTACATCTAGAGGAAAAGAGATTTAATCTCCAAATACTGAAAGACCTCTTCACAGTAAGAGCTGTTTAAATGTGCAATAGACTCCCTCAAGAGCTGATTCTGTTCAGCTCAGTGGATTGCTTTACAAAAGACATGGATTCTTTCCTAAATGTACATAATATAACTGGATACTAATATTTATGGGTAAAGTTGATCCAGGGAACATCCAATTGCCTCTTGGGGGATCAGAAAAGATTTTTTTTCCCCTGCTGGAGCAAATTAGATCATGCTTTGCTGTTTTTTTTTTTGCCTTCCTCTGGATCAACTGTGGGTATAGGATTGTGTATATAGGATTGTACATTTTTTTTCCCTTTTATTGGTTAAACTAGATGGACGTCTGTTTTTTTTTCAACCAGACTATGTAACAATGTAGCTGTACCTGAACCAAATCTCAATCGAGTGCTGTGCCTGAGCGTCTCTCTTAGCTCTCTCCCTCCTCAAAAGGCAGATTAATAACAACAGGAGCCATTGGCTTCTGCTGCTGTCAATCAAATCCTGTGGCAAAGGAGCAGGGGGTGGGGCCGAGCCACGCTGTCTGTGTCCATGGGATCTATGTCTATATGTCCATGGTTGGGATCGAGCCTGCAGTTGTGCCACCATAGGAAGCGACATCTTATGATGGCACACCAAGATGAGGAGGAGCCAGGAATTTCCACAGGTAACTCTAGAAGAGGAAGATAGGGGGTACTTTGTGCAAAACCATTGCACAGAGCAGGTAAGTATAAAATATATATTTTTTCTTTAACCACTTCCCATTGTCATTTGACGTCTGCAGATAGGATCTCCCATCCTGGGCGGGCGTCATATGACATCCTTGGCTTCCCGGCAGTATAGGGGTGCACGCGTGCGTGCCCCACACCACCGCGGAGCCGATGCACGTGCCCTGGCAGCAGCGATGTCCGCCGGGCACTCATGAATGCTCGTTACAGAGCAGGACCGTGGATCTGTGTGCGTAAACATACAGATCCACGTCCTGTCAGGGGAGAGGAGAGACAGATCTTGTGTTCCTAGTATAAAGGAACACTGATTGGTCTCCTCCCCTAGTCAGTCCCCTCCCCCTACAGTTAGAATCACTCCCCAGGTAACAAATGTAACCCCTTGTTCACCCCCTAGTATTAACTCCTTCCCTGCCAGTGACATTTATACAATAATCAGTACATTTTTATAGCACTGATCGCTGTATAAATGTGAATGGTCCCAAAATAGTGTCAAAAGTGCCCGATATGTCCACCACAATGTCACAGTCATGATAAAAATCGCAGATCGCTGCCATTACTAGTAAAAAAAATTATAATAATAAAAATGCCATAAATCTTTCCCTATTTTGTAGGCGCTATAACTTTTGCGCAAACTAATTAATATACGCTTATTGGGATTTTTTTTAACAAAAATATGTAGAAGAATAGATATCGGCCTAAACTGAGGAAAATGTGTTTTTTTTTTTTTTTATTTGGGATGTTTCCTTCAAACTTGTCTTCCGCAGAGGTGATCAAATACCACCAAAAGAAAGTTCTATTTGTGGGGAAAAAAATTATAAAAAATTCATTTGGGTACAGTGTTGCATGACCGAGCAATTGTCATTTAAAATGTTACAGCACTGAAAACTGAAAATTGGCCTGGGCAGGAAGGGGGTAAAAATGCCCTGTATTGAAGTGGTTAAATTGCACTTTGCATTCACTTTAAGAATCTCTGCTATCTAAAAGGAATGCATATTCATCTTACACTGGAACATTTTCATAGTCTGTTACCTCTTTAAGACACATTTTATTTTTATCTTTCCTTTTCATTTTTCTTCTTGCAATTCCTCCTTTCCTTCTATTCTTCTTTAGCAGATCTTTCCTACCTATTTACTTCCAAATCTTTCCTTTGGAAAAGAAAATGATCCTACATAACTTTATCACCAAATCATTATTCTAATTAACCAATCATTTTTTTATTAAAGGATCTCTAAATCCAAGAGTAAAAATGAATATATTGCAGCTTATCAGTCCTTAGATGTGGTGGCTGCATTTATTTGCACTTTTTAGGTAAAGAACATTTTCAACAAAAAATACCTGTTGATCTTGCCAAAAATGCAACGTTCTTGTGACTTTTTGTAAACTGAACGGAATGTTATCTTTATTCTGTAAACTTCTACTCTCCCCAATACTCAATGTACTGTAGTGGAACAAAGGCAGACCTGTTTAGAGTCCAGACTAGTGACACCCATGGAGCAATCCACAGACACAGTGGAGTGAGTGAGTGTAGCTACCCAGGGAAATGAAAAGTGTTATTTGCAGAATTACCAGGTTAAAAAGCCTGATGTGGAGGTGGCAAACACAGAGGTGGCAGCCTTAGATGTCACTGCTACCCCTAACAGCCGGGAGAGCAGCCCATCTAGTAGAGGTGGTGAGGGGTGTGCAGGTAGGCCTAGACAGTTGGTGGTAATAGGGGATTCTATAATCAGAAGGACTGATAGAATAATTTGTCGCCAGGATCGCCTCAACCGAATGGTTTGCTGTCTCCCTGGTGCTAGGGTTCAGCATGTGGTGGACTGGGTGGATAAATTACTGGGAGGGGCTGGGCATGACCCAGCTGTCTTGGCCCACATTGGAACCAATGACAGTACACATGGAAGGTGGAGGCTCCTTAAGAATCAATTTAAAGAACTAGGCTGCAAGTTGAAGGGAAGGACCTCCAAGTTGATATTCTCTGAAATATTGCCTGAGCCATGCACAACACAGGAAAGGCAGGGGGTGATTAGAGAGCTGAATGCATGGCTAAAGACCTGGTGTAGGGAGGAGGGATTTGGGTTTCTAGAGCACTGGGCTGACTTTTCATTGGGGTTCAACCTATATGCTAAAGATGGTTTGCACTTGAATGGAAGGGGGTCTGTTGTGCTGGGGGAGAGGTTTATGGTGAAGGCTGGAGGAGTATTTAAACTAGGATTGAGGGGGGAGGGTGAACTAGAATTACATCGGAAAGACAGGTCAGTTAGGGGTCAGACATTATTGGAGGGTGGAATGGGGATAGATTAGGGGGAGGGTTATGGCAGGTGACAAGAAAGTTCCCATGTTGCAAACAGCCATTGGAAACTATAGTGCCATTTGTACTACTAAAAATCATATGAAAAACACCAGAGCAAAATGTAATAATGCATTAAAGTGTTTGTTCACCAATGCCAGAAGTCTGCCAAGCAAAATAGGTGAGTTGGAAGCTCTGGTGCATGAGGAGAGCTATGATGTAATCGGTATTGCTGAAACTTGGCTTCAATCCTCACATGACTGGGCTATTAATATTCCTGGCTATGCACTCTTTCGGAGAGACAGGGCAAAAAGGAAAGGTGGTGGGGTCTGTCTCTATGTGAGAAGTGATCTCAAAGCAAGTGTGAAAGAGGACCTGATTGATGGAGAGTGTGATGAGTCTGAAGCATTATGGGTGGAACTGCATATAGATGTGCGTAGTTCAAAGTTAATCATTGGAGTTTGTTATAGACCACCCAATGTTAATGAGAAGGTGGAGACTCAGCTCCTTGCACAGATGGAAAGGGCTGAAAGGGCTGGGACCGTGATAATAATGGGGGATTTTAACTACCCAGAAATTAACTGGAGTAATGGCACTGCTGGGACAGTTAAAGGGCAAAAATGTATAAACCTAGTACAGGACAATTTTTTGGTCCAATTTATTGAGGCCCTAACTAGGAATGAAGCTCTGTTGGACCTGGTAATGTCAAACCATGCCAAGCTTATTACTAATGTTCAGATAAAGGAACACCTGGGTAGCAGTGATCATAACATGATTTCATTTGATGTTAGCCGTAAACAAGAGATACATAGACAAGATAAAAACACGTAGCCTCCCTGGCGGTTTTCCCGAGTGTGGCTCGGGGTTAAAATTCAGTCCCATTAGCGGTAACCCCGAGCCACACTTGGGATCGCATTGCAGGATCCTGGGGCGGCGTTACTTACCTTGTCCCCGGGATCCTGCGATGTCACCCGCAGTGTCCGTGGGCTCCGTCCTCCTCCGAAGCCTCTCTGTGCCAGGCTCCGTTCCCTGCGAGCGGCGCGACGCACGGGGGCGGAGCCTGGCGGCAAATAAAAAAAAAGTAAAAATCATAACACATACAGTACTGTAATCTTACAGATTACAGTACTGTATGAAATGATTTCACATCCCTTTTGTCCCCAGTGCTCTGTCCTATGCCCTGCATGCAGTTTTACATGATATACACTGTTCTTTCTGCCTGGAAACTGGAGATTGTCCATAGCAACCAAAAAGTGTCCCTTTACGTCAAAAGTGGCTTTAGACCAGCTAGAAAACAGCGATAGTAAATTAGAACACTTGCAGAATTGAGCGATAGTGAATTGTGGGGAAATTTATTTCATTACTATTTTTTTTTAATTAGTTATTTTTATTTATTATATTATAATTTATGTTTTTGTGTTTCAAACTTTATCATACCCGGGATATCTACTAGACTCTGGTTTGGACAGATTTAAGTGTGTTATTGTTAAGATTTACAGACCTACAATATAAAACGCCAAATTTCCATGCAAAATAATTGTACCGCTTTCAGCACCTAAAATCCGAAATAATCATACCGCCAGGGAGGTTAACTTCAAGAGAGCAAATTTTCCAAGGATGAGGGCTGCTCTCCAGGATTTAGATTGGGAGGGAATATTTGCATCGATAAACACAGAACAGAAATGGGAATTCTTCAAAAAGACTGTTTGGGCCCTCACTGCAAAGTATATTCCCATGGGCAATAAGTTTAAAAGGCTAAAAATAAAACCTATGTGGCTCACGGTCAAAGTTAGAAAAGCTATAAACAATAAGAAAAGAGCTTTTAATAAATATAAAAATGAAGGAACACTAGTGTCGTTTAAATTTTACAAAGAATTTAACAGAATATGTAAAAAGGAAATCAAGGATGCAAAAATTCAAAATGAACGACAGATTGCAAAAGATAGCAGGACAAACCCCCAAAAATTCTTCAAATATATTAATAGTAAAAAGGTCAGGTCTGAGCATGTAGGCCCTTTACAAAATAATCTAGAGTGGGTGACTGGGGACAAGGAGAAGGCTAATTTATTAAATACTTTTTTCAGCTTTGTATATACAAAAGAGCATGGGAGAGCTCATGTCTATAATGGGGGTGGTATTGACACAGCCCCGAATGATCCACAATGGCTCAAAGGTGACATGGTCCAGAAATATTTAGAAAGAAAAAAAGGTGGATAAAGCACCTGGACCTGATGGCATCCACCCACGGATCCTAAAAGAATTGAGCTCTGTAATTTCAAAGCCATTGTATCTAATTTTTAGGGACTCGTTAATGACGGGACTAGTACCACTGGATTGGTGCGGGGCGAGCGTGGTGCCTATATTTAAAAAGGGATCAAAGTCTTTACCAAGTAACTATAGACCTGTTAGTTTAACTTATATAGTCGGGAAGATACTGGAGCATTTAATAAAAGACCACATAGACGAGTTCTTGCTAGAAAAAACATTTTAAGCAACAGACAGCATGGATTCATGAAAGACAGAAGTTGCCAGACAAACCTGATTTCTTTTTATGAAGAGGTAAGTAAAACCTTGGACAGAGGGATGGCCGTGGACGTGGTATACTTGGATTTTGTTCGACACAGTTCCGCACACACGGCTTATGTGTAAGGTAAAATCTACAGGCTTGGAAATATCAGTTTGTAAATGGATAGAAAACTGGCTAAAAGACAGAATTCAGAGAGTAGTGGTTAATTATTCTTACTCTGAATGGTCTAGGGTTATCAGTGGTTTACCCCAAGGTTCAGTGCTGGGACCCTTTAATATCTTTATAAATGATATTGGGTCTGGGATCAAAAGTAACATTTCTGTCTTTGCAGATGACACCAAGCTATGCAGTGGAATAACGTCCTTACAGGATGTCTCCAATTTACAAGCTGACCTCAATTCTCTGTCTAATTGGCTGTCTATGTGGCAGATGAGGTTTAATGTTGAAAAATGTAAAGTTATGCACTTGGGGGCTAAGAATATGCATGCATCATACATACTAGGGGGGGGTACAACTGGGGGAATCCGTAGTTGAGAAGGATCTGGGGGTTTTGGTAGATCATAAGCTCAATAATAGCATGCAATGCCAAGCTGCGGTTTCCAAAGGCTGGATACTTTCCTAAATGTACATAATATAACTGGGTACTAACATTTATAGGTAAAGTTGATCCAGGGAAAATCCGATTGCCTCTTGGGGGATCAGGAAGGAATTTTTTTCCCCTGCTGTAGCAAATTGGAGCATGCTCTGCTGGGGGTTTTTGCCTTCCTCTGGATCAACTGTGGGTATAGAATTGGGTATATTGGATTGTACAGTATTTATTTATTTTTTTAATGGTTGGACTGGATGGGCTTGTGTCTTTTTTCAACCTGACTAATGTCCCGTACACACGGTCGAACATTGATCGGACATTCCGACAACAAAATTCATGGATTTTTTCCGACGGATCCGACCATGTGTACAGGGCATAACTATGTAACTATGTAACTGACAAACAACGAATGCGTCATATCCAAGGTCTGGTAAGCTGCAATATATTACATTTTAGTTTTGAGGTTTAGATACCTTTAAATATAGGGACTGGTTACTCAGGTATAGACTGATGCCAGTAGCATCTATCATGTATTTACTTAACATTTATAGACTTTGTTTTTGAAATCTACACTGCTGTGACCTTTATTTTTTTCTTGGTTGACTTTATGCAGTCACAGACATCTAAGCCCACCTTCCTTCACCATAATAATGCTGTGCCAAAATGTCATGCATGAAGGCTAGTTTTGCTATAGTTCACAAGACATCACCCTCTTGACATTGGTTACAATAAAAAGGCCATTGCATTTTAAGTAAAACTTTAACTCACACAATGGCTTCCTCTGTTAGTGGCCAGCATTAAGTCTTCTTTTTATTGCCCTCAGCATTTCTTTCTGCAACATCTTTTTCAAGTTCAAACAAGGATGGTTTGCCCATAAGTCTCTGTAGGATGATGTGCATGATCCTAACTCTCTTAATTGCTTACTATTATTTAACACAATTATAATTCATAATTCAACATATTAAAAAATATATAATTAATTTCCATGACAGGTGATCTCTCAATGGATAGGAAACCCCAGGTAATTGAAAATGTAGCAGAAAAACTCAAATCAAAATGGACTGTGCTATATTTTACAATGTGCTGCATTAGAGACAATTCTCTTTGTGCCAGACTACTTTTACAGTTCCAATTTCATACTTGAAGACAACAGCATTATTACCCGAGTGAATAATTCAACACCATAAAGTAGGTCCTATTCATTCTGTGGCATACAGAATTTCAGACAACACATTGATTTATTGCTGTATATGTTTAATATTTAGCTGCTTGCATGTATGATCTTCAAATTCAAGAATTAATTTAGAGACAAACAAAATCGTCCTGTCCATAAAGTATAATAAGAAAAATGTATGCAGGGAAGTGGGCAGGCAATGTTTAAAGGTTGTTTTACTATGTAGCCTTTTCTTCTACTTTAAGTTAGCTAATAAAGAGTGTCACGTAAACTCCAAACTTTCTGCAGTGGCTTACACAGTACAAGACACTACTACTACTATGCAGCCTGAAGAGGCATAACTTTTTGACTCCCAGTTTCCATGACATGTCTGTAAATGAGATTCCTTATCCACCCAAGTAACCTCTTCCTTTGCTACTGCCAGAACCCTTTCTCTAGCCATAGAAAGGTATACATGGTCACCCTGCAGTGAAGGTGGTAATGCATGATGTGTACAGCTAGAAATCCAGTTGGTATAATTATGTTATTAAGGGAAGGTGCTGCTTACCTGCATTCCACATATCGGGTCCTCACACAGGTAGACCCCTGGTGACTGACCATCTTGCAGACTTCCTGTAGCCACTTCTGACAGCAGGTCCCTTAGGTTCTCTTCCTTCCCCCACACTTCCACAGCTGATACTCTGACTGAGAACCGAGCTCCAGTCTTTTCTTTCCGTTCATTAATCAGCTTAAAGAGCCAGGAAATAGCGCAAGGGATGATGCCAAGATTCTGCATGGAATCATCTTTGCCAATCATAGTATATGACTTCCCTTCAAAGAACCAGGTACAGACAGAAAACCATATGAGTGTGAGAGCATCGGTTTACACAGCTTACCTTATTATTGAAAATTAAACCATTTTTAAAATGCCCAAAGATGGCAGAGTTTCATCTTATCCTATGGCTTCACAACTTGATCCAGAACACTGATCCAGAACATGTATGCCGTTTAAGACTTCTGACTTCATTAAAGTGGTTGTTAATCTACTGGAAGGACTTTATATAATCCTCCTTGTCTCCTAAGGATAGGTGCTCCTGTGTCTGTGTTTTATTTAAAAAATGATAATTATACCTAATTTCAGAGCACTTATCGGTGCTCACGTGACCCGCCGTATCTCTCCTCTCCCCGTCTGACAGATGCAGTGGGCGGGGCCGAGATTCCCCCACTGACAACAGACGGGAGGGAAGGAGGAGAGAGGCCGGGTCACATGAGCGCTGTTCGGCGCCCTGAAATGAGGTATAATCGTCCTTTTTTATAAAACACAGACACAGGAGCACCTATCCTTAGGAGACAAGGAGGATTATATAAAGTATGAAATGTTATTTCAGCAGCAGGAGGGGGGGGGCCTGACACGGGAGCCAACTAGCAGAGAGGAGGACAGGAGAGACAGGAGAGCTGCAGATGACGGAGGCACGTAAACTGACCACGGTGTCAGAGCTCAGTAGCCATAATACACCGTGGTCAGCTTACAAGGATCAACCAGGTATTTCAGGTGTTACAGGGGGTCAAATTACATAGCATTAGCACTGTGCTATATAAAATGCTTTAAGGGAACAGGATCCAATTTTTTTTTAGGTTAACAAACACTTTAACTGCACCTATTCAGGGACTATGTAGTTAAGCCATGGGATAAGCATGTCAACCAGGGACCAATCAAATACAAACACATTTTTACAAAAGTCAAAAGTCAAAAGTTAGCCCTGTCTGACTGTAGATGAGGCATAAGTCTGTAAACTTCATAAATATAATAATAATACAAATTATATATATATATATATATATATATATATATATATATATATATATATACATAAATATATATATATAGTAAATTATAAGTAATTTTACACATTTTGTTTCACTGGCACTTTTTCTTTTATACTAAGAGTTTATCTTTGAGCTTGCATATGATTAAAATTGTGTGCATATGAACACATTTTGCTAGCTAAAACAAACTTCACAAGAATATAATAAAAAAAAATAAAAAAATAAAAAGACATTTTAAAACAGGATTTCACACCGGCACAAAATCCAAGTATTCATTTGACTTTTAATCAATTATAGTTTAATGTGTTATTGTAGGAACTCAGTAAACACATAAAACCTTAAAAAAGCAAGATGGTGTATTTTGGAATCAGGTTTTTCAAGTGAAGTAAACATAAGTGAACCGTTGCAGTAGGGTATCCTAACAGTAACAAGCACCAATCTTTACAACTAACAAATGTTATTTAATGTTTATTTAATGAATAACAATTATTTAATGTTTCCCCCCTCCATTCGCTTCTTTATGCTACATTTATCAATGAGAAGACATGAAAAAGCTAAAGGGAGAAGGGGATTTTATTTTTTAAAGCTGCAAGCCTATATTCACAGTTCCTTAAAGTTGCAACTACTATATGTTTTAGACATGTCTTTTAATGGTATTTTTGTAGAAAAATAAAAATTATCATATTTTTAGATTAATGGATCTGTAATTCATGGGTACCTCAATAGTAGACTAATGCAAACATGTTTTTTCCTTCCCTCTTTTGTTGTCTTCCTGCCCTCTCAATGATATACATCTAGAATGTGTAATTGAACTATTTTCATTTATGGAAATACATGTAGACAGTGAATGCTCCTGTAAGATAGGCGTGTCTGAGACAGTACATCTTAAAACTGCTGGATCCAGCTCACTTACGCCTTTATTTCAAAGCATTAGACATTTGTCTTTGCTAGTTCAACTTGTACTGAAGCAAACATATTGTATGGTTGTTACTGATTATTGCTCACCTGTAAAGGAACATATTTAAATGATTCTTAAAGATAAAATTTAATCAACACTAACCAAGCTTCGAATGACCAAAACAGAACACGCATCCATCGGCTCCATTCACAACAGACTGGATGACTTCAGCCACTGTTCCGGCGCACACCTCAGCCTGCATTAGGACAAGTTTAATAAAGACATGTAAGCAGAAGAATTGCATATTACTCTAAAAATGTCAGAACTTCTCATTTTTATCTCATACTTCTCTTTCACGAGTATTGAAAATGTTCAAATTACTTTACATGTGTCATTATATATTCCCATAGCAGTTAGAATTAAAATGCCCTATTCTTCAACCACACAAATTCTGGAGTGCTGACATTGTGGCTCATTATTTAACTTTAACGCTGTTCAGTTTTCAGACCAATTTGCAAGTTTTTTCTTTATCTTGACACAGAAAGTCTTTCTTTGGACAATTTTTAATAAGCGTGCAGTATGCATCCGGTTTTAGGATGTTAAGCAAGCTGACCCTTGACTTCATTAGTAGTGAATACATTGAGTTTTATTCATATACATTAACACTAGGTGAACAGTAGATTTCCCTCTGAAATCTCATACATAACCTCAATAAGGGTTCACTCTATAAATACTAGACACAGGCACTAGTATAGTAGACAACCAGTAAGAACAATATTTGGCATTGGAAAGATCCTTTGCTAAGCGTTTTCTTATTTTGTGTAACAAGATTACACTATTATATACTGTATGTAACTTCAAATTTCCATAAGCAAATGTGTTCAAAACTGCTCACAGAATCATTGTGGAAATGGCATAACAATTAGAATTTTTAGCTATAAAAGCAGTGAAAAGTCTGTGTACTTCGCTCTGTCTAATTGAATTCTGTCCCAACTACCAAAATGTACTAAGTTAATATGGAGCTTCAGCTATATATTTTTTTCTCTTTTGGATAGGATAGGGAAGGTTTAGAACCACTGTCAGGTTTTTACTGATATTTATATCCCAGATGTTAGAATATTACTTAGCAACAGGAACTTAATAGAGGCTCAAATCCTTTCACAGCCAAAACTTTGATTGGGGTTCCACTTTATTTGTCTAAAGTAGTTTGCTATATTTTTATTTTTTGTGCAAGCTTACAGTGAGGGAAAAAAGTATTTGATCCCCTGCTGATTTTGTACGTTTGCCCACTGACAAAGAAATGATCAGTCTATAATTTTAATGGTAGGTTTATTTTAACAGTGAGAGACAGAATGACAACAAAAATATCCAGAAAAACACATTCCAAAAAAGTTATAAATTGATTTGCATTTTAATGAGTGAAAAAAGTATTTGATCCCCTATCAATCAGCAAGATTTCTGGCTCCCAGGTGTCTTCTATACAGGTAACGAGCTGAGATTAGGAGCACTCTCTTAAAGGGAGTGCTCCTAATCTCAGCTTTTTACCTGTAAAAAAAACTACACCTGTCCACAGAAGCAATCAATCAAATTCCAATCTCTCCACCATGGCCAAGACCAAAGAGCTGTCAGGGACAAGATTGTAGATCTACACAAGGCTGGAATTGGCTACAAGACTATCACCAAGCAGCTTGGTGAGAGGGTGACAACAGTTGGTGCGATTATTCTCACCTTGTGGAGTTTCAATTATCATGAGAACGGTAAGAAATCAGCTCAGAATTACACGGAAGAATCTTGTCAATGATCTCAAGAAAGCACGTGTACAGGCCCATCTGAAGTTTGCTAATGAACATCTGAATGATTCAGAGGAGAACTGGGTGAAAGTGTTGTGGTCAGATGAGACCAAAATCGAGCTCTTTGGCAAAAACTCAACTTAACGTGTTTGGAGGAGGAGGAGGAATGCTGCCTATGACCCCAGGAACACCATCCCCAGCGTCAAACATGGAGGTGGAAACATTATGCTTTGGGGGTGTTTTTCTGCTAAGGGGACAGGACAACTTCACCGCATCAAAGAGACGATGGATGGGGCCATGTACTGTAAAATCTTGGGTGAGAACCTCCTTCCCTCAGCCAGGGCATTGAAAATGGGTAGTGGATGGGTATTCCAGCATTACAATGACCCAAAACACACGGCCAAGGCCACAAAGGAGTGGCTCAAGAAGAAGCACATTACAGAATACAGAACACTTTATTAATCCCAAAAGGAAATTGGGAAATTGTTACATTGCCCTAGTCAGTCTCCGGACCTTAATCCCATAGAAAATATGTGGAGGGAGCTAAAGGTTTGAGTTACCAAACATCAGCCCCAAAACCTTAATGACTTGGAGAGGATCTGCAAAGAGGAGTGGGACAAAATTCCTCGAGATGTGTGCAAACCTGGTGGCTAACTACAAGAAACGTCTGTCCTCTGTGATTGCCAACAAGGGTTTTGCCACCAAGTACTAAGTCTTGTTTTGTGAAGGGGTCAAATACATTTTTACTCATTAACTGGTTGCCGACCAGCCGCCACAGTTGTACTGTGGCGGGTTGGCATGGCTGCGTGAATCACCGTCATTGTACGTCGGCCGCTTTAGGAAGCTATAGGGGGCTGAGCGTGGCCGCGATGTCCGCCGGACACCCGTGATCGCTCCTCAGAGATCCAGAATGGGGATCTGTCAATGTAAACAGACAGATCCCTGTTCTGACAGGGGAGTAGAGAGAGATATGCTGTTCCTAGTGATGAGGAACAGCGATCTCTCTCCTCCTCTAGTCACTGCCCCCACAGTTAGAAACACCTCCCTAGGGAAATGCCATAAATCTATCCCCTATTTTGTAGATGCTATAACTTTTCTGCAAACCAATCAATATATGCTTATTGCCAAAAATATGTAGAAGAATACATATTGGCCTAAACTGATGAAGAAATTTCTTTTTGGATATTTATTATAGCAAAAATTAAAAAATATTGTTTTTTTTCAAAATTGTCGCTGTTTTTTTGTTTATAGCGCAAAAAATAAAAACCACAGAGGTGATCAAAAGAAAGCTCTATTTGTGAGAAAAAAAGGACACAAATTTTGTTAGGGTACAACGTCGCATGACAGCGCAATTGTCAGTTAAAGCGACGCAGTGCTGAATCGCAAAAAGTGCTCTGGTCTTTGGCCAGCCAAATGGTACGGGGCTTAAATGTCCTGGTGATTAAGGGGGCAAATCCTTTCGGTACTTAAGTGGTTAAAATACAAATCACTTTATAACTTTTTTGAAATGCGTTTTTCTGGATATTTTTGTTGTTATCCTGTCTCTCACTGTTAAAATAAACCTACCATTAAAATGATAAACTGATCATTTCTTTGTCAGTGGCCAAACGTACAAAATCAGCAGGGGATCAAATATATTTTTCACTGTAACTAGTAAACACTTTATTACTCAATTTTTGTAACAGTACTGTAGTTTATAGACAACATGTTTCCTACTGAGTATCAATAAGAGGTATGGTGGAACAAACATTTTTCATGGGTTAACTGATATAACAGGAAAATTCAACCCATAAGGCATCAGTAATCATCAATGTCATGTCGTTTATGGGCTGAGAGTAGTGAACACTGGTGCTATCGCAACCTAGCCGTCAAGGTGTGAGAGAGGTTATTGATAATGATCCTGGTTTCTAAAAGAGAGCCAATGGTTCAATTTCTTATGCATTCAATCAAGGAATTGAATGCTGTATGGAATGTGAAATCCTTTCTATGAGCATCAATCTATCCATTCTTTGTACTTACGAACCAAAGTATATATTTATTTGCAAAAGGGTTGAGAACACACATTGGGCTTTATTTACTAAAGCTGGAGAATGCAAAATTAGGCTCACTTCTGCATAGAAACCAATCAGTTTCCAGGTTTTATTGCCAAAGTTTAATTGAACAAGCTGAGGTTAGAAGCTGATTGGCTACCATGCATCTGATTCTGAGTGCACCAGTTTTAGTAAATCTACACTTAGATTTAGGTCTAGGTATTTCACTCCTCAAGGTTTAGGGCTTTTAATAAAGGAATAAGAAGATATTGGGGTTGATTTACTAAATATAATTAGGCCAGTGGTTGTTAACTTTTTTGATTCATGGACCCCTTTAAGAATCTACTGAAAGCTAGGGACCCCCTCCCCAGAAATTTTCACATAAACATAACTTTGCATGTAGTGGATATTTTTTTTAATTGAAAGTTTGAATAAAGTAAACAGTCTTAACAAAAAAACGGATTCCTTGTCATGCAAAAAATAATAGCCGCTGATTACAAAAATTAAATATAATTATCTTGTGCAAATTAAACAAAACAATTTTAATTCCGCTCAATCCTACTACTATCATTACTACTACTACTATGACTAGAAAATGAGAAATAGCATTTGCTACTATGTAGTGGCACATGATTGTGAAGAGAACAACGATACAAATTTAAATAGTAAACATGGGCCAACAAGTCAAGAGACGATTAGCGGTTAGTGCTATAAGTAGTGGCAGGGTGCATTTTCTTTGATTTCTTTTAATGGGAAAACATCGATTGGGACAAGGGGGAGGACTGTATAGGGAATGTAGATGTTATTTTTAATCTGACCCTCACGGATACCCTGAAACCCATCCATGGACCTCTTAGGGGTCCATGGACCCTAGGTTAAGAACCCCTGCAATAGGCTATTCACTTTGCAAGGAAATTTGCACTCTGCAAAGGAAAATACCTTAAGCTTAGTGAATGAGGTGAAGCTCTGCTGACTTCCATTATGTTTTTATTTACTTGCACGTGATTAGGTATTCCTTGTAAAAGCAAACTTTCACCACCTTCACTAAGCTAAGGGAAAATGCCTGTACAAAGATCAAATTTCCTTGCAAACTGTGCAGCTTATTTGCCTTTAGTAGATAAACCCCATTAGCTTTATGTCCATGAGGAGTGCAGGCAACTGAAAGTGGTGGAACAGGAAAGGAACTGAAATCACATCTCATATTTCTGATGCATTAGAAATCAAACTGATCGTTGTTTAATCCCTCAATCAACATTAAATCATTTTAATCCTTATGCTGCTAGCCTTAGTAAATAGATACTGTATGAAGGTATATTATATTTACTTGTTTCAAACTTTTTTTTACATTTCTTTAGTTGCTTCCTGGTCTAGACCAAAATTATGTCAAATGTCCCAGGAGTCTTTATGGGCACTTTTTTCTTTCATTTGGAGGAGGCAAGCAGGAGATTGTCAGCTAAGCAAATCTGCATGCCTGTGCTGGGGGGCAGATCTTCCCTTACCCTAGATAAACACTGCTAGAAATGCAAGTGATTTTTTCAACCAAAAAAAAGCAGGGATACATGGATGGATGGGTGAGTTTGCATTAAATATTGGAACAGTTGAGTTCCGCTTTAAAGCAGGAGCTGATCTCCACAATCTCCTGCTGTCCCCACCTTGCGGCTGCCGCCATTCACAGCACCTTCCCAGCCAAACGGATGTCCTCTCCCAGCGGCTCCTACAGCCTGATCGTAGAGACCCAGTCGCAACCCTGCCGAGCTTTGCATAGTTTCCACCAGGATACATGTTTTTACAATTTCACCAAATGTGGGTGCCCTCTTTTATTTATCTCTCGCTTCAATTGTTTTTAGACTAATTGCACTTACATGGTGGAGCTTCTCACTCCTCCTTGTATACACAGATCCTAAAGTTTCCAATCCTTTCTTGGGACAGCTGCAGCATGAATCTTAGTGTTTATATGATACTGTCCACCAACACGTTGTTGCTTTTTAATTTTTCCCCCAATAAATAAGTCCCCCCCACTCTACTTTGTGTCATAATTTACTTGTTTTTTGCCTGCTATTTAAGTGCCAGTTCCACTTTAAAACAATATTTTCTGCCTTCATTTTATATGGGCTTATTTGATAAGGTGATGGAATGGGCAATGCAATTACATACGGCAAAAACACTTTTCAAACACTTTTAGGCTAGCCATACATATATAGATTTCTTTCATTCAGCCGAACAACAGAAATCAAAGATACGATGCGAATTCCGAATGATCAATCGATCGATAAATGGAAGCGGCGATCGCGTAAATATGCAAGTGTACCACCATTTGGGTTCCAGATTCGCACTTCCAAACACTTTTTTTTATGCCAGTATGGGAAGTGACGCAATGTAGTTTGACCTTAAACACACTCCTACTGTACACACCCCTACTGTACAAAATCTGTTCGTAACGTTTCCCAACAGATCATTCTTTCCTCACAGTGCACAACTATTCGGTCAAAGAAAAATGCTAAACAGCATGGGTGGAGGAATCTCCCCTGCAGGCTAATATAGTCAGACAGTCTGTACCTGCAACCCTCTGAATGCCCAAACAGCAACTATATCTGATTGGAAGCAATCTCTATTTGGATGACAATTTTCTACTGGGCTCCTTTGATTTTTAACCTCCCTGGCGGTATGATTATTTCAGATTTTAGGTGCTGAAAGCAGTACAATTATTTTGCACAGAAATTTGGCGTTTTATATTATAGGCCTGTAATTCTTAGGAATAATTCACTTAAATCTGTCAAAACAAGAGTCTAGTAGACATCCCGGGTATGGTACAGTCTGAAAAACGAAATAAAAAATTATAATATAATAAATAACTATAAATAATTATAACAAATAATAATATAATAAAAATTATTCAATAATGTAATCAAATCAAAAACACTGAAATTTGCTCAGTTGCAGAATTGTCGCTTTCGTTACTTTTAGTGTTTGGTGACGGATTTCCCCACAAATCACTAACACTCAATTCTGCAAGTGATTCTAATTTATTATCACTGTTTTCTAGCTGGTCTAAAGCCAATTTTGATGTAAAGGGACAGTTTTGGTTGCTATGGACAATCTCCAGTTTCCAGGCAGAAAGAACAGTTTTTATAATATAAACCTGCACGCAGGACACTGGACAGACCACTAGGGACAAAGGGGATGTGTAATTATTTGATACAGTACTGTAATCTGTAAGATTACAGTATACTGTATCTGTACTGTGTGTTTTACTTTTTGAATTTGGCGCCAAATTCCTTCCCCGTGCGTCGCAATGCTCGCAGGGAACGGAGCTCGACACTGTGAATCGAGCGAGACACGGCGGCTCGCAGATCACAGTGGGAAGACATCGCAGGATCCAGGGGACAAGGTAAGTAACCGCTACAAGGATCCTGCGATGCAATCCCGATTCTGGCTCAAGGATACCGCTTTTGGTATTGAAAATCCACCCCGAGCCACACTTGGGAATATCGCTAGGGGGGTTAAGTTGATGTTTATCAAGTAAAGGTTAGTGCAGATGGGGAAACCCACAGCTCAAATTTCGGCTAATTTGGCATGAATTGTCTGAAATTTAAACCACGCATTGAGAGCTTTAAATACAATTATGAGATACTTCCTTCATAACTGTTCTTAAAATAATTAATCTTAGGTTACTGAAAAGTATGTGTTTACAACTGTATGTTCTGCAAAACTGCAGTTTGCTATTGCTGGGTTCACTGGTTTTCTGGTAAAGCCGCCTAGCTCATAATAAAATGTGTTTTCCAATTTCTCAGTGCTCTATAAACATTTTAACTTGTGATAACAAAATGATCAATTTCAAATTTTGAAAGAGTCATGCCTTACTTGAAGAATCAATGAATTCATAACTCTGAGAAAGAAGTATGTAATAACATAGTGAGTACATCTTAAATTAAATTACTGATGATTTGCCTTGGAACAGAAAATACATCAATGTAGAAGAATGTAAACCAAGGATTCTGATTTTACTTCCAAGCTAACAAAAGACTTATATTTGGCGTGTAAAAATCTAGTTATAGTTTATCAGTAACCTAAACGAGAAAATCAAAAATGTTTTTATTTTTTCCCACAAGGTCACCATAAGTAAAAAGATGCAGTGATTGTATGATGGAAGATTTGCTTTGTTCTGCCTGGAAAAAATATCAATACATCCAGAGTGTATGTTCATATGGGAGTTGGAATCTATTTTACCAAAGGCTGTTGATAAGTTACAATCTCTGGCACCATGGGAAGGATGCTATTGCCAGAGGAAGCTGAACAGTGAATAGGGACTGAAATGTTAATGCATGTTAACACTGAAGGCAAAACTTCCATTTACTTTGTGCTTGTGTGGATTAGACTTTGGGCTTAGATAAAATTCAATTACAGCTGGCTGTATGTGCGCAGAGTTCTCCAGTGTGCCACGTTGGCAGAATGAATGTATATAGCATTTAACAAATGGTAGTAGGTTGCACCCTGTCATTAGGAGACCTTTATTTATGCATTTTATTCATGCAGCAACCAGACAAAAATACAATATGACAAAGGGCATTCCATACATTTTTTTTCCAATAATATAAACCACCTAAATGAAGGTTTGCTCAGTAAAAAATACCTTTGTCAATTCTCTATTGTCTTGCAACCACTTTGCCATCAAAGCACACCAATACTTGCGGCGACAAAGTTTCCCACTATTTGAAAGGTGGTACACAAATCATATGAAAAGTACAGAGAACCAAGCAACTAGTCAGACCTTAGTTTTAAAGTGGTTCTAAAGCCTCAAGGTCTGCTTTACCTTAATGCATTCTATACAATCCAGAGACATGCATAAGAGCAGCGGCTCTCGCCACTGTCTCCCTCCTCATTGGGCAGATTGATAGCAGCGAGGGCCATTGAGGAGGATTGGGGCTGCTTTGTGCAACTCTATTGCACAGAGCAGGGGTCTCCAAACTTTCTAAACAAAGGGCCAGTTTACTGTTCTTCATGCTTTAGGGGGGGGGGGGGCAGATTGTGGCAAGCAGGGGTAGAAAATGCCCTGGTGTCAGTGGGAGTAAACAATGCCCTATCATTGGTTTTAGTGGGAGGAATAGTGCCTCACTGTAGGTATGAGTGGGAGGAATAATGACCCAATGATGGTATCAATGAGAGGAATGGTGCCCATTAGTGTTAGTTCAAAAGTGTCCCAAGGGCCAGATTAAGGCAAGCACAGGGCCCCCAGGCCACAGTGAAGACCACTGGCACAGAGCAGGTAAGTATAGACATGTTTGTTATTTAAAGCGGGGGTCCACCTATCTATCGTTTTTTTTTTTTTTGGAGTCTATTCACAAACTTTTCTTCTCATGATTATCTACTCACATGTTCTGTGTAATAAGTCTGCCTGTGTCCGATTTCGTTGTAAAGAATAACTTATAAAATTCACTGAAGGCGGTTTCCATCTTCATTGTGGGCATTTGAAGCCCACAAGCATGTATTTCCTGGATGCGGTGAATGCTGTGCTCCCAGCATTCACTGAGATGTTGTGATGATGCTGTTGCACAATGCATGCTGGGAAGCCTGAGACTAGCTCCCAGGGGACTGTGGGAGGTCTGGGAGAGGCTAGAAACACACCTAATCCCATGGGAGGAAAACCAGGAAGTGCTAAGAAGATTAGAAAAAAAAGGTAATTACGGCGATTTAAATTTTTTTACACAGCATGTCAGCATCTAGGCAAGGAAGAGAATGCATAGAGATAATGTTCAAAATTTGGGTGGAACCCCGCTTTAAAAAAAAAAATCCTTTACAACCACTTTAAAGTGATTGTAAACAATCACCTTGAAAAAAAAAACATTCAGTTTAAAAAAAAATCTAAATAAATTTTTCCCTTATTTATAAGTCATCACATTCCCTCTGTTCTCAGCTGCATAAGAGTTGGAGGGAGGAGAAGCAGCAGCACACAGGGCTTTCCAGTGAATGACTGTGCAGGGGAAGACGGGGGGGGGAGACGGGGGGGGTGCATCAGGAAAAGTCTGATCATTGGCGGAGGGCATACAGAGTTCCCAGCACAGCTAGAGAAATGACAACGGTGTGTTCACCTGCTTAGAGTGGTCAGTATTAAATAGGAAAGTAGAGGGGTTGGCAGGAACACCAGGGATTTCACACAAATGAAGCATTACAAAGAGAACAGGATACTTACTCATACAAGTAGCAAGCAGCAGGCACATATCAGGAACAAGTGTTGGGGTAACAAACGTTTTAAGGATTTTGATGAAGTAAAGCGAAATATGATATGTATAATATGTTATCAAATAAGCTTGAAAATGCAAACTTGCTATGTTGTACAGTGCAACACAGTGATCATCACAGAGCTGTATCATCAGAGGAATACAACTATTCCATCACAGCTTTGTATGGCTTCAGCTGTAAATTGGTAATAGACCGTGTGAAAATCTGAAGATGGTAAATCATATCTAGCAATAAGAAATAATGAAAAAGTCAGCTGCAGCTCACCGATTCACTATTGCAATCTGAATTCACTGTGTTTGGGCAAAGATTCTCAAATATTACACTATATCTAACAGATAAACTACTATTAATACATTAGTTATTTTCTCTTCTTCCAGTTTTTCCTCCACTTTGTTTAAAAATGTTTGGAATATTCAGCATATGCATCAAGGCTAATTTATATCTCCTCAATGGCATTTATTTGCCATGTTATTATCAAAAACAACATTGGCTGTACTTTGGAGCTTCCAGTTTTGTAGGGCTACATGTTTTTTGGCCATTATTTGTGTGACAATCTAAAGATGAAGAATTACAATGAATAGTAAGTAACCAAACCAAATAACTAATAACTACAAAAAAATAGAACAGCTGGAATTTGTCAATTTGCTCCAGTGATCCAAGTCCAGTGGGTTCAAGATGGTACAGTTCAAGTGCTATCATTGTTACCTTGAAAAAACCTTTGTACTTAGAATGGTATGGGGACTGATCATGGGGGACACCTGTCTGGTTACTGCTACTGATTTATTATCATCAGTCATTGGGTGCAAAAGAGCTTGACGCACATCAGCACTAGCTGCAGTTTTTAATTGGCTGATCCCATTTCATTAGGCTCCATTCACACCTGAGCTTATCGATTACTGGCATTTTTCGGGTGTTTTTTTTAAGCTTTTTTTCAACTTTTTACAAGTTTTTTTTAAAGCGTTTCAGAAGTGTATTACAAGCGTTTTACAGCTTCAGTCGTTTTTTGTTTAGCCAATAGAAAGCACTAGAGGGAGGAGAGGGAGAGAAAATTAGGAGGTAAAGAGCTGCTTTTTGAGCATTTACAAGCGTTTTTCTGCTCAAGTCAGGTGTTTCTATTGGAGTCTATGAGGCCAAAAAAAGCTCATGTACTTTTTTGAGCTTCAGGCGACAAAATGCTCATATGTGAACAGGGACCATGAAATGAATAGGATTTTGCTTGTTGGGCATTTTGGAGCTTCAGAGCTGAGCATTTTACAAGCTGAAAAACTCTCAGGTGAGAACAGGACCTTAGGTCCTCCCTGTTAACCACTTCCGGACAAGCCGCCGCAGTTCCACTGCGGCAGGTTGGCTCGGCTGGCCAAATCAATGTTACCTTACGTCGCTTCGCCTTTTGGCCACTAGGGGCACGCACCCGCAGCATGTGCCCGGAGCCGATGCGAGTGCCCGGTGGGCGCGATGACCACTGGGCACCCGCAATAGCTCGTGACAGAGCAAGACCCAGGAACTGTGTGTGTAAACGCATAAATCCCGGTTCTTTCAGGGGAGAAGAGACAGATTGTGTGTTCATACTATGTATGAACACCGATTTCTCTCTCCTCCAAGACAGTCCCACCCCCCCACAGTTAGAACACAGTGAGGGAACACAGTTAACCCCTTGATCGCCCTTTAGTGTTGACCCCCTTCCCTGCCAGTGACATTTATACAGTAATCAGTGCATTTTTATAGCACTGATCGCTGTATAATTGTCAATGGTCCCAAAAATGTGTCAAAAGTGTCCAATTTGTCCGCTGCAATATCGCAGTCCTGATAAAAATCGCAGATCACCGCCATTACTAGTAAAAAAAAAAAATAATAAAAATGCCCTAAATCTATCCCCTATTTTGTAGACGCTATAACTTTTGCGCAAACCAATCAATATACGCTTATTGCGATTTATTTTACCAAAAATATGTAGAAGAATACATATCGGTCTAAACTGAGGAAAAAGTTTTTTTGAAAAAAAATGTGGGATGTTTATTATAGTAAAAGTAAAAGATATTGGGGTTTATTTACAAAAGGCAAATCCATTTTCCACTACAAGTGCACCTGGAAGTACAGTCACTGTAGATCTGAGGGGGACATGCAAGGAAAATAAAAAACAGCATTTTTGCTTGTACATGATTGGATGGTAAAATCAGCAGAGCTTCCCCTCATTTCAGATCTACCTCTCAGATCTAAAGTGACTGCACTTACAAGTTCACTTGTAATGCAAAGTGGATTTGCCTTTAGTAAATCAACCCCATTTTTTTTTCAAAATTGTCACTCTCCTAACCGCAGACGTGATCAAATACCACCAAAAGAAAGCTATATTTGTGGGAAAAAAGGACGTCAATTTTGTCGCATGACTGCGCAATAGTCAGTTAAAGCGACGCAGTGCCGTATCGCAAAAAATGGCCTGGTCATTGAGCAGCCAAATCTTCCTGGGCTGAAGTGGTTACTGTACTCTCTGGGGTTGAACACACACAAAGGAATGTAATAGAATTGTATGGATTTGCACACTTGTGGACTTCTACCTATGGACATAACAGTTGTTATACATGGTTAAAAACAAAAAACACATACTCAAATTAATTAATTCTGAACCCAGAGGGTCTGATCATATAAGTGGATTTTTGATTTTTTTTACTCTTGAACACTTGCAGTGATATCTTCTGTTTCTTTTCTACATATCAAAACCTCCCTGATGTGATAAAAGGCAACAGAAACTAAACTCAGTAGACTTTTTAAAACATTATTAGCATGCAAAATGCATGTAATGAACAAAGATCCCTGGTACAGTTACAAGCACTTTTGGAGTCTGTATTTCATGAATATACTTGTATATGTGTATATTCACTTTTTTGCACTGCCGTATAGTGTATTTCATACCTCACATAAGCCTGTATTATGGTGGAATAAAAACACACGCTGCCCATCCGTCTAGGTGGTACTGCTTTTTGTTCAATGCCCTTAAAAGGAAATTCTGAATAGAAAAGCACCACCAAAGGGAGGAAAGCAACCAGCAGAGGGAGAATTTGGTTCAATGCTCCTCTTCACACATGTTTGCTGAGGTGAAAAAAAAAAAATCTGCAGCGTCTGCATTCCCCCCCAGACTTGCGTTAGTTCATGATACAATCAACACAGAGGAACATCAATGACACTTTCTGCACATGGAATGCTGAGGTTGCTCCATTACAATTCATGAATTTCTGCCCAGAGATAATCAGCTCTATTACTAGACAGCTTTGGTGCCAGCAAATTCTATCTAGCTGCGGTATGGCACTGCATACTATAAGCTCATATTTGTAGGCTGTATAAAATGTATGGACTTTTCTTGTGTTTAAAGGTATGAATTTAAATTGAAAAATAATTAGCTGTAATTTAAAATGCAGGAAGAAAACAGCAGCTTTGAATTAATATCAGCATAGCAGAAAATACAGGTAACCACTGTACCGATTCTGCATTAACAGCCAATAGAAACCTGGCATGACAGGGGCAGTTGTAAAGATTTAGATACCTCCAATAAAAGAGATTTTATAAATTACTTTCTGGCAGCCCATTTATTGAAACGAGAGGTGCACTGAATGGCAATTTTGGTTCTGAAACCAAAAACCCAAGATGCACTTGCCACCGAAAATGACAGTTGTTTAAAAATATATATTTTTATATATAATTGTATTATTTTAAACTTTTTAATTAATATCATGAATTTAAATTAATATGAATTTATTGTCGGCCATTATTGGCACCTTTAGCGCAAGAAAAGCTCAATAAAAATGCATCACTTTAAATTCTATGTATGTCTTCACACTGGTCAATTGTGCTTCCGCTGTGGTGTAAAAAATCTTGATTGCTGCATTTTTGGTCAGTAAAAAAAACAACAACCAAAAACGCATTGAAAACGCAGCAAGAATGCATCGATAACGCACCTGTTTTACGTTTTTGATCCGTTTTTTGAGTCACATGACCTATAAAAATCACCATAATCGCAGTAAAATCGTGGTAAAATCACAGCAAAATAGCGGTAAAATGGCATGGCAAAATGGAGTGAGTTTTTGGCGCCATTATCGGCACCTTTTTCTCTATTGGCAAAATGCTGAAAACACCATTTTTGCCTGATGTGTTTCAGCTGCCGAAATTTCAGTGCATCTAGTTGAAACGATGCCTCTTCAGTGCTGGGCACTGGAAGTATTTGATTGGCCTGAATGTGTGTCTGTTTCTCCCACAAAATGCAATGGTTCCTTATGTATGCTCGTACATCCTGTACATCTTTCCCCCTGAGAGAAAAAAGCTTGAAAACCTCTGCAAGGTAATACAACTATTAAACACTCTGATAAAGGGGGAAATGTTGATCTGATTGATAACTCTGAATATAAGAAAATGTGTGAATTTTAGACAATAAAGATTGGTATAGGCTTATTCCCGCCACATTAGTGGAGAAATTTAACAAAGTATTTTATTAATTGGCAGATAAAGTATATGAAGGCGGAGTCATATCTAAAGATGTGCATGGCTTTATTTGCAGTAAATATCTGAAGGTTCCCATCTCCTATAGCTTACCCAAAATACACAAAAATCCATTCTGCCACTGGGACAACTGATTGTTTCCAGCAATGGTAACATAACGGAAAACTTGAGCAGAGTTAAAAATGCCTACTTACAACCACATGTGCTATCATTGACATATTTTGTAAAGGATTCTATTCATTTTTTGCAGATTATAGATGAATTAAGTATTCCGGATAATTCCTTTCTTGTTACAATTGATGTGGAGGCCCTCTACAGCTCCATCCCTCACAGTCAGGAGTTGGAAGCTGTACAGAGGGTTTTCTCACAGAGACCCACACAAGATTGGGCCTTCAATAAATTAATTCTCGGTGGATTGGAATACATCCCGAATCAAAATTGTTTCATGCTCAACGGTTCCCACTACCACCAAGTACAAGTCGTATTGATGGGGACATGTTGTGCCCCATCTTATGCCACCTTGTACCTGGGGGAGTGGGAAAGCACCTTCCTCTCAGACAAGGGCCTCGTCAAATACATGCTCCACATAGGCATAGCACAGGTATATTGATGACGTCTTCATAGTCTGGGAGGGGCCTGAGGCTACTCTTTTAGAATGTCTCCAAAAAATTTACGATGGCATAATTTAAAATTTACCATGATTTACGATCGGGAATGTATTATTTTCTTGGATGTACAGATCAAGCGAGAAATCAACCGTAAACTCGCTAGTACATTTTTCCGCAAAAAATACGTCCAAAAACAGCATCTTACATGCATCTAGTTTTCACCCCGTACCCCTCAAAATTTCATACCGTACAGCCAGTATCTCAGGTTGCGTAAAAATTGCTCCAATGAAATTCTGTTTAAAGCAGAAGCCAATAAGTTGCAAAAAAGACTTTTGAACAGGGGCTACAGTAAAACTTGCCTACGAAAGGCGTTCAATAGGGAAGTTCAACCATCACGCCAGGATCTTTTGTTTTATAAATGAAAACCTGTAGGACAAGCAAACAAGAAACCAACGAGAGTGGTTCCACAGTACTTGAACCAACATGCACAAATACTACAAATTATAAACAGACATTGATCAATATTATTGATGACCCTATAGTGAAAGTTCTACGTTCCTCTATAACCTTCAAAAGAGACAGCTCACGGAAGGACAAATTGGTCCAGAGTGAAATAAAAAAAGAAGTTGAAAGGAATCATTGTCCCATTACGGGCACCTACTCCTGTGGACGATGCTCATATTATCCCCTGATAGACAAGAGAAAAACCTTTACTCCCTAATGGAGAACAATGTATATCCTAACATTCTGTTAATTATCAAACCAAAGGAATTGTATATTTCCTATCTTGTGGAGTATGGAATGTGGAGCATTTTACGTGGGAAAAAAATAAACAAGAGTTCTCGCGACACATGTATAAATGTATATAGCATGCAGATAGGGAACGGTTATCTTCTGATAGGGAGACATGCATACAAACTTACAGTGCCTTGCAAAAGTATTCACCCCCCTTGGCTTTTTACCTATTTTGTTACATTACAGCCTTTAGTTCAATGTTTTTTAATCTGAATTATATGTGATGGATCAGAACACAATAGTCTAAGTTGGTGAAGTAAAATTTGAAAAATACATACGTACATTGATACTTGGCATGTGCGTATGTATTCACCCCCTTTGTTAGGAAGCCCATAAAAAGGTCTGGTGAAACCAATTACCTTCAGAAGTCACATAATTTGTGAAATGATGTCCACCTGTGTGCAAGCTAAGTGTCACATGATCTGTCATTACATATAGAAACCTTTTTGAAAGGCCCCAGAGGCTGCAACACCGAAGAGGCACCACTAACCAAACACTGGCATGAAGACCAAGGAACTCTCCAAACAAGTAAGGGACAATGTTGTTAAGAAGTACAAGTCAGGGTTAGGTCATAAAAAAAATCGAAATCTTTGATGATCCCTAGGAGCACCATCAAATCTATCATAACCAAATGGAAAGAACATGGCAAAACAGCAAAACTGCCAAGAGACGGCCACACTCCAAAACTCACGGACCGGGCAAGGAGGGCATTAATCAGAGAGGCAGCACAGAGACCTAAGGTAACCCTGGAGGAGCTGCAGAGTTCCACAGCAGAGACTGGAGTATCTGTACTTAGGACGACAATAAGTCATACGCTCCATAGAGTTGGGCTTTATGGCAGAGTGGCCAGAAGAAAGCCATTACTTTCAGCAAAACAAAAAATGGCAAGTTTTGAGTTTGGAAAAGGCATGAGGGAGGAAGGTGCTCCGGTCCGATGACACTAAAATTTTACTTTTTAGCCATCAAAGAAAACGCTATGTCTGGCGCAAACCCAACACATCACATCACCAAAAGAACACCATTCCCACAGTGAAACATGGTGGTGGCAGCATCATGCTGTGGGGATATTTTTCAGCAGTCGGGACTGGAAAACTGGTCAGAGTTGAGGGAAAGATGGATAGTGCTAAATACAGGGATATTCTTGAGCAAAACCTGTACCACTCTGTGTGTGATTTGAGACTAGGACAGAGGTTCACCTTACAGCAGGACAATGACCCCAAACACACTGCTAAAGCAACACTTGAGTGGTTTAAGGGGAAACATGTAAATGTGTTGGAATGGCCTAGTCAAAGCCCAGACCTCAATCCAATAGAAAATCTGTGGTCAGACTTAACAATTGCTGTTCACAATCGCAAACCATCCAACTTGAAGGAGCTGGAGCAGTTTTGCAAGGTGGAATGGGCAAAAATCCCAGTAGTAAGATGTGGCAAGCTCATAGAGACTTATCCAAAGCGACTTGGAGCTGTGATAGCCGCAAAAGGTGGCTCTACAGAGTATTGACTTTAGGGGGGGGTGAATAGTTATGCACATTGACTTTTTCTGTTATTTTGTCCTATTTGTTGTTTGCTTTACAAAAAAAAAAAAATCTTTAAAGTTGTGGGCATGTTCTGTAAATTAAATGATGCAAATCCTCAAACAATCCATGTTAATTCCAGGTTGTGAGGCAACAAAACATGAAAAATGCCAGGGGGGTGAATACTTTTGCAAGGCACTGTACATTCACTGCCCTTGAATGACTGCATATTCTAGAGTGGGGGGTTGGGAGAACAAAATTCTCCTCCAATGGGAGCAAAAATTGATTTTTAGGCTACAGGTCACTGTTCCCTCGGTTTAATTAGTCCATCTCGTTTGGCACTTTTCTAAAAGGGTTTTTGTCCCAGGGAAAATCAACTAATATGAAATATTGTCATTTTGCATCGGTCCCTCATGATGCTGTGTAAATGGATGTGTGTTTTTGTTACTGGAATACAGGTTTATATATTTTCTGAATTGTGATTTTTTTTTGTTGTGCACACTCATACTGTTGTCATTGTTAAAAAAGTGACATTTCAATATATACTATGTTATTATTTCATAATTATTTTGTTTTTGTAGGTCTCTCTTGGTTGTCTGTCCTCTTGGGCGGTAGTGACATCTTTTTTGGGGCTTCCCAGGATGGTAAGAGGAAGTTGGGTTTGGGTTTCCTCTTTTTCATGCCTCTCCAGCATGGTTTTGGGCTTGCATGCCCACTTCTGCTCATTGGGGGGCATTTTGCTGTGCTGGGTCCTGTCCGGGGCTGTGTTTCCATGCGCTTGCAATTTCATCATGCTGCAGTGGGGGGCAGTGGCCAGGGGTTTTCTTTCCAGGATGCGAGGGGGCCATGTGGAGGACAGCATCAGGCACACTTGCTCGCTAGTGTGATGGCAGTGTGCTATGAAACACACAATTGCAAGGGCTTCATTGTGGGTCTGACTGGCCCAAATGTTGTACCTTACTGGAGATAGACATGAGATTTATGTTGGTACTTCATTTTTTGTACTTTATCCATTATTTATCCATTATTTTTGTGTCTAGGTCCCTGGGGATCTGTTTGGCTCCATAGAATGAATCACGGTTCCACTCAGTGTATATACCTACTAAGACATACCTCTTTAAATTATTACCCTTGAGGTCTATTGCTGCAGGTCTGCACTCCTCATCCTCTCCCATGGCACACATCCATGTGGCCTCTTGTAAGCCCCAAGCAACTTGTCCTGCTGGCCCTGTAGCCAGAATTATTGCGGTGAACTCCTGGATTTTTTTTAAGTCGCTTTGGTTAAGGTTCACTTCCCCTGTGTTATAAGGTAACTATATGGTAAACACAAAATGTTTATTAAAGCTTTGTACTGAATGTGATCTAATTGCTGTAATATTAATATCATGTGTCTTTAAGTTTAGATAAATTTGTCCCCCTGATGAAGATTGTGATTCATCTAATTGAAATGCATTGGGGTTTTTCTGGCAGGATTACCATTTGGAAATTCATTGTATATAGTCAATACCTGCCTCATTTAGGTTATCAACGTTTTTTTGTCATATTTGGGATATAATGACACCAGAACTCAAATATGTTGGTTTTAATTTCTGTAAGAATAACATTTTCATAAAATGTTTGATACCCTCTGCATTTTCTTGCTTTATTTTTGGCTGCTTGCCCTTGGGGGAATTTATTTAATTGTTTTGTGTGTTTACTGGGACAAACAGCACCTCCTTTTTCTCTATCTCTATGTGGCTTTTCTATTTCAGTGGCTAAGTGGTTAGCACTTCTGCCTGGCAGCACTAAAGTCATTGGTTTGAATCCCAACCACAGCACAACCTGCCTGGAATTTGCATGGTCACCCTGTACCTGTGTGGGTTTCCTCCCACACTCCAAAGACATGCTGGTAGATTAATTGGCTCCTGTCTAAATTGGGCCTAATATATGTTTGCATGTGAGTTGCGGACCCTAAACTATAAGCTCCTTGAGAGCAGGGACTGATGTGAATGCACAATATATATATAATCAAAAGCAGTGTGTAAATTGATGGTGTTACATAACTACCAACAATAAATTAAACATGTGCTTTAAAGTATGCTATGCAGTGCATAGGTCTGCGTAGGCCCTAAAAAGCAAATGTCACAAGAGAGACATACCATTTCTGCCCCTCTGCCTAAAAATGCTAGTGGCCAGGTTATGTCTTGCTTTAGCACTTATGAGTTACTGACCTAAGCAGGCATCTGAAAATGAAGTTCATAGTAAAGTAAACATTATTTCTCAGTATATTCATTCCAGGTTAATGTCTCAAAGTGCTGAAATGAAAGCCAGGGAACTTAAAGTTGTACTGCTTGTTAAGAATATTAAAAAAAAACTTTAATGTTCATTATCTAACTACAGGTTTACTTTAGTTGCCATATCACATTAGCAACTTTGTTGCATAGATTTGTAGAAGCTATAAATCTCCCTGCTTGTAGTTAACTACACTGGATAGCATCAATGACTCCTGAAGTTGGCAATTCTGTAGCTACCTTCAAACACTGGAAAAAAAACTCTTTATGACAAAGCTGCAGCAAGGATATGTCACTGACTGCAGTTTATTTTTTTCCTAATAACTATAGTGATGTTGCACCTTCTGTAGTGACTACAAATTGCAGATTGTAAAAAGTTTGTGCGCACCTAGTTTTACAGCGGTAAGATAACTAAGAACATTTGCTATGCCCGCTTTTTACATTTTTCAGGTGGTTTGCACACAGGCTGGTATACTAATAGCAAAAGGACTATGAATATACAGTACAAGTCCTATCCATCCTAAAAGGACAATTTGTATGCCCCCTGGCATTAGGCAGGCATTTCAAGGGAGTCCAAAAAAAGGTTAAGGCTTCACTAGCCTACACTGGCAGCTCCTAAACTTGAGCTTAGGAGCTTTTGGCGTTTTTTTGCCAAAGCTCCTAAACTTAACTCCATAAAAGCCTATATGTCCATTTTAGCAGAGTTGAGGAGCTGCCGCGTTTAGGTGACATTTAGGTGACTCTCCTGAATGTGGAAGAATCACGATTAGGATAGGAATGTTTTGACCACCGGAAGTGGGAAAATGTAGGCCATTATACATGAAGCCTAACTCTGACTTAATCTGGGAGCCCCCAAGCACGTTGTTCTGTATTGATGGGTTTTAATGAAAAGGAGACCTGACATGAAAAAGAGAATATAGAACAAACTGGTGGATAGGGCAGGATTGTTTTTTATTTTTAAATTCTAACTATTTTTTTCAAGCTAATGTTTGTATCTTTTGAAGATAATGGAATCTCTTTAGATCCTGGATCACTGGGCAAGTGGTAACATACTGGTAAAATAAGCTGAAGATAAACATGCCTTCTCTTTGGAGAAACAAGTGGTGTGGACAACTCTGAAGTCCCTTAACTAGTTGGCTAGTATTTTGAAAGGAAACCTGGTGTTCCAGGCTTACATACTCTAGGAAGAGGGGCTGCACATTTTCTTAACTGTTAAGAACAAGGTCAGAGTACAGCAAGGCACAGTAGGATATATATTATTTTCCACAAACCTTGAAAAAGCAATTTTTTCTAAGCTCTGTTTATCAAACTCAAAAAGATAATAAAAAAGATAAGATAATATAGATATTATACTGTATATATTATACTGTACATACAAAATATACAAAATGAAACACCTATCAGTCAAATCAATGCAAATGCTAAACATATTCCAAAGTATTTTGTTCAACCTAACACACTGAAATATGTATGTTTTATTTCTCCTGGGGAATTGTTTCAATTATGCCCTGTACACACAACGGAATTCTGCTCAAGCTTGGCTTGCATACACACGGTCACACAAAAGTTCCCTGAACTTTCGACCGTCAAGAACGCGGTGACGTACAACACGTACAACGGCACTAGAAAAGGGAAGTTCCATACGAAGCGATGATTCTGAGCATGCGTGGTTTTTTGCACGTCGGAATTGCATACAGACGAACGGAATTTCCCATAGGAACTTTTTCCGACGGAAAAATAGAGAACCTGCTCTCAATCTTTTGCTGGCGGAAATTCCGCCAGCAAAAGTCCGATGGAGCATACACATGGTCAGAATTTCCGACCAAAAGCTCACATCGGACTTTTACTGGTGGAATTTCCGATCACGTGTATGGGGCATTAGACTTATTTAAAAGTATGTGTGCATATTTTTACTACTTTTGATGGGCATTAAATTTACATGACGGCACAATTTCTATTTAAGGAAGTACAAAAGCATCAATTATAAACTAGGACATAGAAATCTTTGCAAAGCGAATTTTTAAAAAGTTCCTATAAGTAGCAACAGCATTATAGCCACACTAGAGTGTCGTAGAGTGTGCTGGATAGAAGTTAGAAAAACAACCACAATTCACTACACCCACTGTCCATGTCTGTGAAGGATGCATTCACAATCAATATTGAAAACAGACATTTTACTTTATATTGACATTTAAAGCATAATATTTTTTGCTTACCTGTGAAGCATCTTGAGGGAATACTGCATCAAAAGCGAACATTTTAGGTGGTATCTGAGTTCCTCTCTTTTGGAATGCATTCTGTGCTCCGCAAGACAATGGGTCATACAATGTAATCTGTTTCTTCCTTGGGTCAGCTTTTAGGAAAGAACTGGACTCTGTTGACTCTCCCACAAGAGTGGAGCAAATACGCACCATAACCTTTACCTGTGTAAAGATAAAAACAATTATGTTTTTTGATAGCAATCACTTTACATAATAATAGCTGATTTTGATGTGTTCCAACTATACGCATAAAAATTAAAAGATTAAACTGATTACCTTTAAAAAAAAGACAAATGCAGAACATTCTATCAATACTATGCTTGTGTCAAAGTTTACCTAATACATAGTTTGCAAGTATACAAGACATAAGCCTGTTTTTATGTGTATAAGATGTAAAACTTTAGAAGCAGATTTTAAATATCTTTTATTGCTGATAAATTGACATATACAGCCAATGTAAAGAGCATTTAGGATGGGCATTGTATTCTAGCTCATACTCTTCTACAGTGAGATTGCTTTTCCTTCAGGACCAATAGGTAATAGGAAGGTACAGTAATCCACTGGCTAGAAAGAGGACTGAAGCATCCATTCAGCCAACCAGGGGCCTCAGCAACTTTACCAGCTTGCCAGCTGATCTGGGATATACTTAGCACTGAGATGGAAATCTATTTGGATTTGACTATTTAAATGTATAGTAATTTTTTAAATGACCTAATAATTCATTGGTCTCTGATTTCCCAGGTTTGCACACCCAATGTACGTTAATAGTTCGCAACCCTTTTTTCTATGTATAAACACTTGAAGGCAGCCATATTTGCTTATTACATACTTTTAAGTTCTGCTTCTCAATTTGCTGTGCTGCACAATAGTTCTGAAAATATGTACAGTACCTCCACACACTGCTTAAGATATGACGCAGTCTGTATCTCCCAGCAGAAGGCGAGAAGTATAAGACAAAACACATTGGTTCTTACACGGCTATGTTCAATCTCCCACGGTCTTGAATAAACAGCCTTTATGCTATAACATTATCAACCCTTAATGAACATCTCCCATGATGGCAGCGGCTACCAAGCCAGTGCTCAACCCTTCCAGCTGTGATTATGGATTAAACAAACTAACATTCCAGTCTTGTGACTTTTTTTCAAAATTCTTTCTGCCAGTTCATTATTATTATATAGGAGCCTCAGGCAAGTATTGAAGATTTTAAACTACTTGAGGAAAAAATGATAACTACTTAAAGTGTCAATAGCAAGTACATAAATGCTTGAAGCTACAATAGGTCAAACTGAAAAAAAGAAAATCAAACAAGGAGGTACGTATAATACATTATACAGTATAGCTGTTTCATACTGTACAGTATATTCTAAATTGTCCATATCTAATAATAGTTAACCACTTCAATACAGGGCACTTATACACCTTCCTGCCGAAACCAATTTTCAGCTTTCAGCGCTGTCGCACTTTGAATGACAATTTCGTGGTCATGCAACACTGTACCCAAAGGAAATTTTTATCATTTTGTTCCCACAAATAGAGCTTTCTTTTGGTGGTATTGGTCACCTCTGGGATTTTTATTTTCTGCTAAACAAATAAAAAAGAGACTGAAAATTAAAAAAAAAATGTTTTTTTTTGTTTCTGTTACAAAACTTTGTAAATAAGTAAGTTTTCTTCTGCACAGATGGGGCTGCACTGACGGGCACTGATAAGGCAGCACTGATGGACACCGATGAGGTGGCACTGATGAGGTGGCACTGATGATGGGCACTAATATGCGGCACTGGGCCACTGATAGGCAGCACTGATAGGTGGCACTGATATGCAGCACTGAAAGGTGGCACAGATGGGCACTGATAGGCGGCATGAATGGGCACTGATAGGCGGCACAGATGGGCACTGATAGGTGGCACGGATGGGCACTGATAGGCGGCACGGATGGGCACTGATAGGCGGCACAGATGGAAACTGATAGGTGTCACAGATGGGCACTGATAGGTGGCACGGATGGGCATGAATGGGCACTGATAGGTGGCACTGTACACTAATAAATAGTACTGATGCCAATCAGTGCCAAACAATAATGCCTGCCAATTAGTGATGTCCATTGTGGGTACTGATTGGCATCCATTGTGGGTACTGATTGGCATCCATTGTGGGCACTGATTGGCATCCCTGGTGGTCTAGGGTGGCATATCTGGTGGTGACTAGTGGTGGCATCCCTGGTGGTCCTAGTGGCGTCCGCAGTGATCCAGTGTGGGCATCCATCGGGGGGGCTGCACTGATAATTGATCAGCACAGACCCCCCTGTCAGAGGAGCAGCCGATCGGCTCTCCTCTACTCACGTCTGACAGACGCGAGTGAGGAAAAGCCGATCACCGTCTCTTCCTGTTTACACTGTGATCAGCCGTGATTGGACATGGCTGATTACGTGGTAAAGAGTCTCCTCAGAGACTCTTTACCTAGATTGGTGTTGCGGGGTGTCAAACTGACACCCCGCAACAACAAACGCCACGATGCGGGCCCCAGGGGGGCGCAACGGCTTGATATTCTGCTGGACGTCATATGACGTCCGGTCAGGATATTGAAACCACTTTGCCGTCGTCATTTTGCTATATGGTGGGCGGCAAGTGGTTACGCTGATGAAAACAATTTTATCTGTCTTATCTTATAAGGAATATGGCAGGTATAACTTTAGCAGTCAGTCAAGAAACAATTTTCACTATTATATGTAGCACACTCTACATAGGTAGGTGCTAGATTAGTTTTTTTTATGAGTATAGGCAGATTTAAGCAGGCTTAGCTGGAAGTTAGGCTTGTTTGTTTTGGTTGTGTGGGCTGGGAGTGGCTCAGAGTTAGCAGCTGGTGACTTACAGGCAGCCTCACTGAGACCTCCCTCTTTCTTCTAGAGGATTCTAGAAAGAGAGGAGGAGAGGAGAGGTGGAGCTACCTGGGGTGTGTTAAGGGGCCTTGACCATTTCCCAACTTGGATTGGCAGGGTACAGGCCTCCTTAAATACCCAGTCAGCCCAGCTGGGGAGGAGTTGTCGGGTGGAAGAACTGAGGATGTAATACTAGGCTGTCGGGGCATTTAAGGAAGCTGCCCAGTCCCAGACCTTGAGCCTGGGGCTCAGGTGCAGGACGGAGCCCTCCAGGAAATCGTGGAGGCTCTGAACAGGAGGCACAGGAGGAGCAAGAGAGGACAGAAGGAGCCAGTACTGCTGGGCTTCAGGAGGGAACCACCGGTTGCAGCCAGGAGGGCTGGTGAGTGACATGTGCAGTCAGGACTGGGGAGGCACGCCTGAGAGGACTGGGAGCATGCAGTCAGAGATGGGTGCAGAGCCAGTAGTGTGGACTGCAATGTCATGGGCAGTGAAGTCAGGCAGCTGCAGCCAGGAGGGCTGGCAGGCCCTGAAGAGGTTCACTGGGAGCAGTAGTCCACCTATAGGACAGCTAGCACAAAAGGCTTTCTATTTTCCGCTACACCATAGGGGCTCGCGGTCTCTGCCTGCAAAGAGCAAGTTACTCAGGCCTGGCTGAGTCAGTGTCGGGCCTAACCACGTACTAGCTGTTCCTGCAAGCAAGAGTTGTTCAGGAGGAGATTAGAAAAGTGTTGTGTACATAGTTGTCCCAATAGATTGATATACAATCCTCTAATTGATTGATATACAATCGGTCAAATTGATTGAAATACAATCCACCTAATTGATTGATATACAATCTGCTGGGCATCTCATAATCGCCTACCCCATCTAAGTTAAATTCCCTAATAAAAATAACAAAAAACAAGCACATGGACTTTTTTCTGCCTGAGAGTGACTGAGGAGTGAACGCCAGGCTGGGCAGGGTGACAGGTGGGCCACATCACTTTGCAGCCCCTAGGGGGGTACCGATACAGTTATATTTAACAGTTCTAAAACAAAAAAGCTAAAATTTAATAGGCTGCATACTTTGCTGATATTCAATGTCTTTGCTGTCTTATTATAGTAAACCTATCACAATGACTATTGGGGGAAAATATAATAAAAGATGGATCATTCATTGAAAATCAATAATGTTATTTTTCTTCAATGTATTATGTTAAAATTAGATCCACGACATACACTTTGACTTTGTGAAAAGAAGAACTGAGGGCCTGAGCCATTTATTTATTTTTTTAACACAGTCCCTTTATTTACATTCAGCTGTCAGGTGGAAACCCTGGCCGATAGCTGAATGTGCCTGACTGGGATGAGTCATTGGTTGTTAGGATGCTGGCGGGTGCTGACTCCCTAACAACCTGGAGCCCTGAGCAGGAAGCTGTTACATTTAGTAGTGGTAGTAATACAGCTGCTAAATGTTTCACTTAACACTTCTCTGCAAGTTTGCTCAGCCAAACATTCATTTGTTCGGCCATTCGCACAGGCATCTCCATAGACTGTACACAATGGTGAAAAGACCCTCATATTAGTTCCCTTTGTGGTAGAATGTTCCTAGCCTATAGTGTTATAAGGTTATTTTGCTCTATTGGTGAATGATCTTTAACTCTTATGATCATATGTTCTTATGGATATTTTTCTCTTGGGATAAAAAGTTAGGGCATGTTACATTCAACTGTCAAAAGGTAATAAAATAGAAATTGACATTACACACTTATTACAAACATTACGGGTATTATTTGTTTTGTTTGTGCGAATAATGAGATGTTTCAGGGCATGTAGCCAACACTAGGGCCCTAATTTAAAAGTGACTGAGCACCAGCAACTTAGACAGAGATAACCAGTGAAGCAGATACACTATATGGCCAAAAAATATAGGGTACCTGACCATTACACCTACTATATGGCAAAAGGTATGGTAAATGTATGAAAACCTTGTAGCAACAGTTCACAAAAGACCCATTTCTGCTCCAGCATGAGTGAGCCCCTGTGCAGAAAGATAGGTAAATACCTAGGCTGCTGAGTTGGGTGTGTAGGGAGCCAAGTGATCTGCACACAGGTCCCTCAAATTCCCACAAACACACTCCGAAATCTTGTTTACAGCCTTTGTACAATAGTGTAGGTCGTTACAGCTGCAAAGGATGTGTGCTTGTGTGTGAGATAAACTCCATATTAGCGTAGCTATATTTAAATATAAATTACACAAGCACACAAAAGTGTGAATATATTTCTAAAACCACATTTTCAGTATTCCAAAGATAAATGGTGGTGGATGAAAATTTAAAGCTGTATAGCTATCTTATCTCCTTTAGGTTACAATCACACAAGGTATGGATAGCATAAAACTACAGAAGATGATGTCTTATCATAATTTTACTTGAGCAAACTGCATGGCCAGGCATTCCAGTAGACAACTATACTGGCTTCCAGGCCTGAATACTGCTGCTGAGTGGGCTTTGTAGATTATACAAGTGCTGACTAGCAAGTCCAGAGGCGTACAAGAGATAATAATTTTCTCCCTGTGATGATATATTATTGGAAGCAGCTAAATGAATTTATCATAGAGTAATCATTCAAAGCAAGCATGATGAAAACAAATAAATTGGATTGCAGAGACTAAGTCATTATCAGGAAGCAGTGGATGGAAACAAACAGGTTTGTAGAATGTAGAAAGTGAAGAGCATTCACTGAAAACCATAAGATATAATCTCTTGTTTGTATTAGGAATTGCATAGATGGCAACACTCAAAATCCCAGACTTATATGTGCAGAGATCTGGACATCTGCCATGGTTCAGTGCTTGCAATAAATCAGCATTTTAGGTAAACCTCAAGCTGTCTAAATAAAAAAGATGGTAGAAAGATTGTAGAACTACATACTTAAATATGTGCCCTTGAACCTTATATTATTCTGACTAAATCTCTCTTTTTTTTTTTTAGTTTTAGTTTATGTCAGTGGTCTCCAAACTGTTGCCCAGGGGCCAGATGCAGCCCTTTGCTTGCCACTGATACAAGGCACTATTCCTCCCACTGGCACCAACAATAGGGCACCATTCTTCTCACTGACACCAGCAATGGGGCACTATTGTTCTCACTGATGCCAATGATGGGGCATTATTCCTTAACCTGATACCAACAACGGGTCGCTATTTCTCCCACTGATTCCAAATGTGGGGCATTGTTTACTCCCAGGGCATTTTCTGCTCACACTGGTTACCACAAAGTCTGAAGGACAGTAAACTGGCCCTTTGGAAAGTTTGGAGACCCCTGGTCTATGTGAATATAAAAATATTAATATAGAAATGCTCTTTACATGTTTCATGGTGATAAAGCTTCAGTGGGGACACTTTTTTCCCATGATAACTCTTACAGGAGTAAATTTCTCTTCCTAAGGGTAGATTTCTTCTCACTTCCTGTTGTCTCCCTCCAATGGTAAGTAGGAGTCATTTGTAAGTCGGATGTTTGTAACCCGAGGACCGCCTTTATATAGGAGGGAGTGGATGGAGACACTCATTTGTCAGGCCTCATTCACATCTCCACGTAGCGAAAACTCATATTCCCGCATGCGTTTGTTTTGGAGCATTTTCACTCGTCATGCATAGGCCAGCTCATTCACTTGACGGGTTGCCCTACATGCAATAATCTCCCTAGGGAAGCTCCAGAACTTTTTTTAGGAGGAAGCATTATGTGTTACTGCAGTTTTTGGTGCGTTTGCCGCACTTGGCCTTTAACATATAATGACAACACAAGCACAATCCACATTTGAAGTGTTTCTGAAATTAGTTTGAAAACACACAGATGAGAATGGAGCCTCATTGTTCTTTCAGGCCCCACTCACACCTAGAGAAGTGTTTTTTGGCTTGTTTTTCCAGTAACACACATAGGGCAGGTCATTGACTTCACGTGGCAAAGTAGCTCATGGGACATTTTGGCGTGGAGTGAGTTGCATGTTTTTTTACTGCATTTTTCACCAGTTTTTTCTTGTGACAAAATGTGTTTACTTCTGTGTTTGGTGTGCCGTTAATGAATGACACTGAAAGAGGAACTAGATAATTTTAGGTGTATAAATGTGGCCATACACTATACAATCTGATTGTACAATCTCTGTACAATCTCCTTTCAATTTATCAAAACTATATAATAGGAGGACACACCATCTATCCAATCACTCTGTATCCAATCAGGCAGGCCCTTGCACTACATCAGGGGTGTCCTGTAAGCTGCATGCGGCCCCAGGGAGTTTAGCATGCAGCCTAAGCCCGTCTGAAGGGACCCAGGGGGAAGCCAGGCAAATGCATGCGTGGAAAAATGCTGGGGGTGCTGTGAAAACTTAATTGATGGGTGAAGGGCTTGTGCTAATGAGGTCAGCTGTTAAACTCCTTCCTGTGTCTTACTGGTTTGTATGTCTCTGTCTGTATACCAGGGAGTCTCTGAAGTTCTAAGAAATATAGCAAGGGCTAAGGTAAGGCCTTGTTCTCAAAATCAAAGAAAGCTTTTATTTTTCTGCAAACGAGGTACATTAATGGTATATTGGAAAATAGGGGAGCTGGATTTTAGAAAAAAAAAGGTGAACTTAGCCTTTATTCAAGTGACCCCAGGCAGGAAGTGTGCTGATAACAAATCTGAGTTTCTTAGTAATCTAAAAGTACATAAACAGTATAGCTTCTCCATTTTCTTGCAGTATATTAGAGTCTGCCATATCTAAATTTGTCAGGTTGATTGCACATTAACAAGTTCATTGACCAAAAAAAAAATATATAGCATAGACACTGTGAACTGTATCACTTGCAGATTTTTCATATCTTTACCTTTATTAATGTTTTTACTCACTCCTCCTGTTGCATGTCACACTTCTTTTTGTCTGGATGTTTAAGTTGAAGCCTTTTATTGTTTAATGAACAATGTTATAGTAAGCGCTTTACCAAGAAAACTGAGCCATTCAAATTATCTCACATCCCCCTAAAGCTGAACCTTAGGCATATACAGTATAATAGACACAAAAAGTCAGGTAGATGTTTAGTAAGACATGTCGTATTTGAATACATTTAGTGTAAATACCAGACTATGTCTTGGTATCTGGCTTTTGCCAACGTCACTAGCTTTCAGTAACCATACCCACTGGCTGATTTTTGTCTCAGAACAAAGTAGAATTGAAGTCATTTGATGGCACTGGATTCTGCAAAATAAAGCTCAGTAAGCACAATCCGAAATCAGTGGTATCATATTAATGCCAACCTCTACTTTGCCATTCTGGTTGCCCAGATCCTTCTGCTGATCAGCTTTTGGTTTGTTCCTGGAACGACTGCGGAGGGTCACACTGAGGAGTCCAGGATTCCGGCGCCATTAAAGAGCCCAGAGGGTATTCACATGCGTGCACTGACTGAGCTTAACTGCTAAGTCGCTCTAAAGTGAGCGTTCACTACCTAAGGGAAGCACCTGAGTGATGATACCATCGCATGTTTTGAATAACCTTTTAAATTGCTAGAGATATATGGACTTTTCACACCACGGTCATCAGTGACACATTTGGATACCATATATTTACACATGAGCACTGCGATATATGAAAAAAAAAAACGTCCATCAAGTCCAACCTATGTGTGTGATTATATGTCAGTATTACATTGTATATCCCTGTATGTTGCAGTCATTCAGGTGCTTATCTAATAGTTTCTTGAATCAATGCCCCCCGCTGAGACCACCGCCTGTGGAAGGGAATTCCACATCCTTGCCGCTCTTACAGTAAAGAACCCTCTACGTAGTTTAAAGTTAAACCTCTTTCCTTTTAATTTTAATGAGTGGCCACAAGTCTTGTTAAACTCTCTTCTGCAAAAAAGTTTTATTCCTATTGTGGGGTCACCAGTATGGTATTTGTATATTGAAATCATATCCCCTCTCAAGCGTCTCTTCTCCAGAGAGAATAAGTTCAGTGCTCGCAACCTTTCTTCATAACTAATATTCTCCAGACCCTTTATTAGCTTTGTTGCCCTTCTTTGTACTTGCTTCATTTCCAGTACATCCTTCCTGAGGACTGGTGCCCAGAACTGGACAGCATACTCCAGGTGCGGCCGGACCAGAGTCTTGTAGAGCGGGAGAATTATCATTTTATCTCTGGAGTTGATCCCCTTTTTAATGCATGCCAATATTCTGTTTGCTTTGTTAGCAGCAGCTTGGCATTGCATGCCATTGTTGAGCCTATCATCTACTAGGACCCCCAGGTCCTCTTCCATCCTAGATTCCCATTCACATATTATAAACATATGTATTTTAAACACTACCTCGCATAGGAGCACTTTGGATTAAGTTGTGCAATTTACATATATTTTATTTATATTTTTTATCTTTTTAAATAGTTTCACATATTCACTGGTCATTTCAGACATAGTTATTTATTATAGTTATCTATTATCTATTTAAATTATTTCATTATTGATTATTTAATAGTAATGTATGCATTTTGCTATCTACACTGACAGAGTGTTCATTACACTATTACTGGCAGCGCAGCGTATATAATTTATTTAATTATGTTTGCACGATTTATGTGACGTGTTTAACGCTAGCAGCTTCTCTGTCATTTATTTAATTATATTAGCATCTGGTTAGTGGTGGCTCGCAGGATCCTGTTTTATTTATTTATCTGGCTTTTGCAGTTTTTGTACAGCAAAGCTCACACTGGGCGTGGGAGAAAAAACACAGTGAAGGCATGCTGACAGGAGAACAGTGAAGAGTGACAGAGACATGAGTTCATCAGTCTGCTGCTTCTCCTTTCATTGTCCATTTACAGGCTGGGGGAGAGACAAGACCTGTGGGTCACTTAACTGCAGCACAGAAAAAGCAGTTATCCTCCCCTGCAAGGCCGGGCAGACAGAAATACAAAGCATTTTGCAGGACAACAGCTCCCATATATGTATTTCAGCTGTATATTTAGTTATGTGCCTGGGGTTTAACCACTTGCTGCCCACCATATAGCAAAATGACGGTGGCAATGACGGCACTCCAATGCCTACCACTGCCAGTGCCACCAGGGATGCCTATTAGTGCCTTATATCAGTGCTGCGTATCAGTGCCTATCAGTGCCACGTATCAGTGTCCATCAGTGCCACCTATCAGTGCCACCCTATCAGTGCCCATCAGTGCCGCCTTTCAGTGCCCATCAGTGACGCCAACCAGTGCCCATCAGTGCCAACCAGTGCCACCCAGTGCCACCCATGAGTGCCCATCAGTGCCGCCTATCAATGCCCATCAGTGCTGCATATCAGTGCCACCCATCAGTGCCGCCTACCAGTGCCCATCAGTGAAAGAGAAAACTTACTTATTTACAAATTTTTTAACAGAAACAAAAGCAAAACTTTTATTTTTTTCAAAATTTTCGGTCTTTTTTTATTTGTTTAGCAAAAAATAAATCAGTGCCCATCTGTGCCGCCTATCAGTGCCCATCTGTGCCGCCTATCAGTGCCCATCTGTGCTGCCTTTCAGTGCCCATCAATGCTGCATATCAGTGCCACCTATCAGTGCCGCCTATCAGTGCCACCTTTTTTATTTGTTTAGCAGAAAATAAAAATCCCAGAGGTGATCAAATACCACCAAAAGAAAGCTCTATTTGTGGGAACAAAATGATAAAAATTTTGTTTGGTTACAGTGTTGCATGACCGCGCAATTGTCATTCAAAGTGCGACAGCGCTGAAAGCTGAAAATTGGTTTGGGCAGGAAGGTGTATAAGTGCCCTGTATGGAAGTGGTTAACTATTATTAGATATGGACAATTTAGAATATACTGTACAGTATGAAACAGCTATACTGTATAATGTATTATATGTACCTCCTTGCTTGATTTTCTTTTTTTCAGTTTGACTTATTGTAGCTTCAAGCATTTATGTACTTTTATGTACATTTATAACCGCGCAAATTGTCATTCAAACTGCAACAGCGCTGAAAGCTGAAAATTGGTCTGGGCAGGAAGGTGTATAAGTGCCCTGTATTGAAGTGGTTAAATTTAGGGACCTCACTATCTGATGCCTTTGGGTCAATAACATTTGGAATTAAACTAATAGTGGACTGTGAACCCCCTGACCACCTTCTCTTCCTTTCTCTCTCCACTCCCCTTCTTTATTCTCTACTACTTACCATATTCTGGCTATCTCAAAATCTATTTTCCTCCTCTGCTTTTCAGCTTATGGCTCATTAAATTTTTTCATTTTATTTTCCTTTGAAACAAGGAACACATCCAATAACAATCTTATGTTATTTTGAAATGTTTCTGTTATAAGGCCCGATGAGCCTCCCCTGCATTTATATATTTGAACGATGTGCACTCCAATAACTGCTGTAACACATCAAGGTATTTTTTTTCTGGATACCTATTGAAGTGCGTTACTCAATGTTTCATTTTGCACTTGAAGTAAACAAACAGATTGAACACAAAAAAATGGCAAGCAGCTTATTGATTTATACCTATCAAAAACATGCACATGCCAAATGTAATTCACTACGAGCATGTAAAACAAATTTGTCCTGCAGTCCCTTGGAGTGAAAGAATGTTCATAATCATCTGAAGCATCTTAATGTAATTTTTATAAAAGTCAGGCTTATGAGATGTGTATAATATGGCAGAGTTTAAGACAGAAAAACAATGAACATTTGTGGAAAGGCTGCGCTTGGCAAAATCAAAATTAATTGTGTGCAAGGGGTGCTAGCCTGATTGTGAGGTGTTGATTGGTGGTTTTAGCAGTTTCTCCACCCAACCTTCTATCTATATATACACATTTTATTATTGTCTACTTTAGCTATGAGTAAGCATCTAATGATGTGAAACGCGTTAGAGATTGTTCCCTGTTTTGTCTGCATCTATGTGACTGTACATTGGATTTTTTATACTTTACAATAAAGATGCCTTTTTTTCGAAGTGCAGCATTCCAGGACCTTTTCGTTTCCAAAATCAAAATTAGGTAAGAGCCCCATGTGATTTCCAAGCCACTGTTTGCAGACCACTGCAAATATACTTAAATATTTTGGGGGAGATTTACTAAATCTGGAGCACTCAGAATCTGGTACAGCTGTGCATGGTAGCCAATCAGCTTCTCACTTCAGCTTGCTTCATTAAGCTTTGACAATAAAACCTGGAAGTTGATTGGTTTCTGTGCAGAGCTGCACCAGATTTTGCACTCTCCAATTTTAGTAAATCCCCCTCTTTATGTCCATCGGCTGTAAGGAAGACAACAAGAAACAGTTAAAGCAGAGCTCCACCCAAAAGGGGAAACTCCACTTGTTTGCCTCCTCCACCACCTCCGCTGACATATTTGGCACCTTTCAGAGGGGAGGGTGGTACCCACTTCAGGCTGATCTGGCTCCCGTGAACTTGGCCGGAAGTTGCCCCCCCCCTCCCCTGCCGCCGGGCCATTCACAAAGCGCAGCGCGGTTTGCACATGCGCAGTAGGGAATTGGCTGTGAAGCTGCAAGGCTTCACTGACGGTTTCCGTTAGCTGAGATGGTGGCGGCAGCACCCGAGAGCCGATTGAAAAATTGTCTGGGGTTAAGACACCTCTGGATTCGTGGACAGGTAAGCGTCCTAGTATTAAAAGTCAGCAGCTACAGTATTTGTAGCAACTGACTTTTAATTTTTTCTGAAGGAGCCTGGAGCTCCGCTTTAATAAGAAAAGTGTTATTGACGTTTATTAACGCAATGGTACTGACAGATTCTGGATGCACTATATAAACTATTATTATGTGAAAATCCCTATTATTATGTGAATAAATCTTTTACAGATTAAATCCATGAAAGACTGCTGCCAGAAACATTGCATATACATAAGCTCCGTGTATCAATGTATCACTCAATGTATGATTCATATTGGCCTTGTAAAAACGCATTAACTGGTCACTTCCAAGTATTTTTCACTCCTTTTTTTACTGTCACAAACATTTAGATGGCACATATTAAACCAGCTGTTTGCTGCTTGGAAATAACTGTATAGCTGCACATTTTAATATCTGGTTTTGCAGCATATATTCATTCATGCGTGACTTAACCAATGCCAGGAATTTACAGCCTCAGAGCATCCGCTTCAAATGGTTTTTAAAGAGAACATTATAAAGATCAAACACAATTTACGGGTTTAACATAGTTACATCGCTTTATGAAACATGACAGCAGCAACTCAACAATGTTCTAATTAGTCATGTCAAGAATATTTCATTCTACCTTAAAGGCATAGGTTCATTCACAAATCTCACTTAAACCCTTGACATAAACATTGTGCATATGAATAATCACTCTCCACGAGCATCCTGCAGGATGAACAGAAGCTGTATGGTACTGGCAAAAATGACATCTAGATCACTACAGTCATTTCCCTCTGTCTTGATGGTCAGAGGGTTTGATTTACTAAGGCAAATTCTCTTTACTACTACTGTTTACTTTGCAAGGATAGTTGGAATTCTTCCCAGGGCTTAGTGGTGACATTTAACTTTGCAAAGAATATCCAATCATGTGCAAGGAAAAAAAAAAAAAGATATTTGATTGAATGATGGTCTGCCGTGCTTTACTTCATTTACTAAGTGCTAGGGAAAATTCCCTTGCAAAGTGCAACTGCACTTGCAAAGTGATCAGTCTATTTGCTTTTATTAAATCAACTGCAGTAAGGCAGGGCATAGACAGGTAATTTTTTCAGGCAGTGGGCTGTTTGAACTAAAATTAACAGATTCCCCTATCCACACAAGTGAGGTGCGGTGGATGGAAGAATCCTCCTCTCTGGGCTATTGTATTTTGATATTAGGAAGTCCACTGCTGTCAAAATACACTGATCAGCTCAGCAGTCAACTGGCTGCACTTGCTGATCAAATAGAACAATTTCCAACACCCTTGTTCGACAGAAGTCAATCGTTAGAGTGACTTCTGTTCAGCGGGAACAGCCATAGATGGACCGAAATGTAGCTAGTCCCTGATGAACCGGCTAAATTTCAATCCATCTATGGCCAGCTTAAATAATATAGAATAGCAAATACATATTTCAGGATTATAAACGTTAGAATAACTATAATTCATTGTGTATATGAAAGTCCGTTTAGATATCTCATTTAAAAAATGTTACAAATAGCTATGATGTGGCTTGTGGTAATTATTTTGATGTGGGACCAGGGCACAATTTACCTGACACAGACCCTTTGCCGGTAACTCCAGGGAGTGTGTCCCTTGCTCAGCCTTCAATGGGACAGCTAAGCTCACTTGTCCATTGCCAAGACCTGTCCATTCTTCCAAGAAATATTTGCCCCTCTTGTCTCAGAATGTCCTAACTCCACTCAAAGGTGAATGCTTTTTATATACACAGCCATTCTCTTTGGGGTACCCAAACACAACCTGCCTATTTCACTTCTAGGTACTACTGTCTTCCCACACATAGAGCCAACAAGCCAGCTAAATACTACAAATACCCTGTGTCACTCACTGTGGACTTTTCATTCCTTTACATACTCTAACAAAGGAATCTAACTTTCTCCTGAAGACCATAATTAAACTGAACTTGGCATAAATGTAAAGCACCAACTAACCTCAGCTTGCGATGCACCACCTAATCTCAGCTTGGGATGCATTTCTAAAGCCTGGGTATCCCCCACCATTCCACTTTCCAATAGGGTGTCTCAACAGCAGAGTGTGCCAAGCTCTGAGATCAGAATCTGTTGAATAAGGTCTTTACAGGGGCTTCTAGGCTGCGCAAACGTTTTTTTTTTAATTCAATAGAGGCTACCCAATGCATAATTCCTACTATTAGGTGCTACTGTCCATTAGGGAATAGCATTTTTTGACAGATGTGCTTCAAGATACCACTATTTCTTTACAGGCTTAGCTTTCAAAAACGTATTTCTCCTGCCAATGAATAGCGGGCCCATTGGATGGGCCTATATCAATTGTGGGATACCTTACAATTGCTAGAACCCATCTATTTACTTTCACCATATAATATTGCACTTACGGGTCCCATATATTTGTTAAATAAGACACAGCCTGTCTAAGGTTACTGCATTTTAAAGTGGAACTTTACCCTTAACAACTTGATAAAAAAATAATGTTCTTTAGCAAGGAACATACATTCCACATTAATAGTTATGCTACCAAAATTAGTGTGTGCTGTAAATTGCCTCCAGCATTGTTTCTGTTTCTTTTTGCTGGAGGCCGCCATTTTACTGAAGCCCAGGCCAAAGAATAGAAAGCAACTGAGCATGTGCAGAGCAGGATGAGACAGTGCACTACTGGATTTTAAACAGTATAGACACTTATTTTTAATGTTTTTACATTAAAGCTATAAGCTGTTAAGCTATACCTGCAAAAGGGGCCAGCATGAAGTGTTCTAGCAGGACTTATTTTTCTAAAAAGTGTTCCACTTTAAGGTATAATGAAAGAAAAAGCTAAAAAAAACAACAACACAATATTGTCCTGTTGAGAATTGTGGTATTTTAAAGAGCTGCAACACATACAAACAAGCCTCAATGCATCATCTGTTTGGAAGAGGCCAGAGAGACTCTACTACATGAAACTCTATCATTTTATTTTCACTGTAATTAAACCATACACACAGATTTATGTATCAATTGTCTGCCTAGCCACATAAAATTAGCCCTTTATGCCTCCTGTGTATCATTATTCTTTGACTCCAAGGCTACATATTTGTCTAATCCTGCGTAATTAATGGGCTTTAGGTTGATACCACTCACAGATTTGAAAGACCACTCCAGCCTCAGTTAAAGCTTCAGCAGTAATCAGTCTAAGAAAAGAAAAGAAATCATGTTTCTGGGTCCAGTCTCCATAATCCCAAAAACTAACAGACAGGAAAAAAACAAGAAATCCAGACATTTTACTCTGTATTGGGTATGTCAAATTGCCTCAAACACCCTAAGGCCTCTTTCACACGGGGCAGATCAGTCATGATCCGCCCCGTGAACATCCGCTTGCTCAGCGGGGATAGCTCCGCCGATCCCCGCTGAGCAGGAAGATGACAGGTGCATCGCTGCACACTGTGCAGCGACGGACCTGTCAGAGCGCCGCTCTCCCCTATGGGGGGATCGGATGATGACGGTCCGTAGTGTCCGTCGTCATCCGATCCGATCCGAAAACGGAGGAAAAAGTAGGTTTTTCCTCCGTTACACTTTTCGGATCGGAGCGGGTCGGATGTCAGCGGACATGTCACCGCTGACATCCGACGCTCCATAGGGATGACTGTATGTCCGTTTTTCATCCGAAAACGGATGGATGAAAAACGGACATACGGATCATCCGTGTGAAAGAGGTAAGAATTTTTGCCAATAGTGCATATCTACGTGCATATCTTTCCTGCATGTTGTTGATGTTGATGCCTCTCTCCACAAACATGGACAGGCCTCTACTCGCTAGTGATATGGGGGTTACATTTTTTGTTCACCTTACAATTCCAAAAAGCTACTTATATCTTGGCCAGTAACACAGGCTGCTTCATGTTGTTTCTGAAATAGCCAGGACTACCATTAAAAGCAGTTGGTCAAAAGGAGACTTTTCAACCAAAAAAACTTGAGATACATCTTTGCAGATATAAGGTCACTCCCTGGGAGTGCAGCCTCTCCCCCTGAATTTTACTTCTTGCATGTGCAGGACATCAGTGACTACTGGAAATGTGAGTACTGTGGATATAAACAGTATTAGTTATTAAAAGGCTAACTCCAGGCATGAATGCCTTACCAGGTTTAGAGCACTAAACATGCCTTAGCCTGATCTATAAACCCCCATTAATTAGGCTCTCTTTATGGTGTTAAAACTGGTCTGCTTAGATGTCAGGGTTAGTACAGCTACTGCTGTATTTCTCGGATGTAAGTATATACTCGGATGTAAGTACTGCAGATTTTGTCTCTGCCGCCTTCTTCTCCTGGCCAATCACAAAATGAAAACTGAGGCTGTTTATTTTGTGAATAGAAAGTAGTATGTACTAACGAGGTCCCTATAACCCTCAGTGTTGCTAAATGGACTCTGCTTGTTTGTATATGTCGTAATGTCTACAACAGCCTCTTTCAACCAAGGTGCCTTTGGGTTTTTTCGGGGATGCCTTGATAAAAATGCCTTAAAAAAATGCCCAAAAATTGTATTCAAGCCAGCGGGTGGATCAAGCCTGCCTTTTAGTTACACAAAGCCACAGGTTTTCATTGTGCACCATTACAACCTTCTAGCTGCTGGCATCCTAAAAACCAATGACGTTATCGGTTGATAAGGAGGACGTTGGGCACCTGCACATCATCCTTGTTTGGCTTTCCCCCGTCCCTCTTCGTCAGCACAGGGGTTACATTAGCAGAGTGAGGGAGAGAAACTTAAGGAGAAGAGATGCGCTGGAGTACTAGTCAGTACCAGTGTGCAAAGTTAGGTTTGCTTTAGAAGAATACATCGGCTCTAATTTTGGATGTCCTACATGTGTGGATGTTGCTGTTTTATGTAAAACTATTAGTTTTGTTTTTTTACATATTAGAATAAGGTGCCTCGAGATTGTGCATAATTTTAAAGGGTGCATTGACTACAAACAGTTTCAGAACAACAACCCAATACAGTATTTTATTATTTTTATTTATTACTGGTATTTATATAATGTCAACAATTTTCACAGCACTTTACAAATATATATTTACATTGGTCCCTCCCCTCAAGAAGCCCACAATTTAAGGTCCCTATCTCACATGTATACATACTAAGGCCAATTTAGACAGCAGCCAATGAAACTATCAGCATATTTTTGGAGTTTGGGAAGAAACCGGAGAAAAGCAATTCCAACACTGGGAGGATATGCAAACTACATGCAGGTAATGCTGAGTTTGGAATTCAGAGTGGAAGGAGCACTAACCACTAAGCCACTTAGCTGCTCCTAGCTAAAAAGTAACAGTGACAGCTGGTAGTGAGCACTTACAATTATTAATTGACTGTAGCACAGAATAACAGTGAGCAAGACACATGCTGGGCATTATATAGATACCTGCTATCTGTTCAGACCTGCAATCACAGCCCTTGGCAGAGGAAAGTCTTCCAGCATCACTGTCTCTAAGATGTCTTGTGACTGAATGCTGTAAGTCACAAAGGAAACCAATGCTGGAAGATGTGAAAGTCATGTATTTTAACAGCACTCACCATTCACTTTGCCTAACAACTGCTGCACAAGCCCATAGCAATCTATAGTGAAAAGAACTGGTTGGTTGTGTCTGCCCTCCAGGTACTTATGGGGCAGATATTTTAATATAATCACTATACAGTATCATACTTGTTTAAATAGCTATTGCTTACTATTGCATGTCTGCAAATTAGTTTTTAACAAGCTACAAGCTTCACACAGATCAATTATGCAGAGCCTTAGTTTTTATCCAGTCCAATCGGCAAAGTCCTGTTTTGATGTTTTAAGCTCACAATATGTTCTTACTAAGAGTAATGCCGCGTAAACATAGTCGGAATTTCTGACAACAAATGTTCGATGTGAGCCTGTTGTCGGAAATTCTGACCGTGTGTAGTCTCCATCGGACATTTGTTGTTGGAATGTCCGACAACAAAAATATGAGAGCTGGTTCTCAAATTTTCCGACAACAAAATTCATTGACGGAAATTCCGATTGTGTGTACACAATTCCAATGTACAAAATTCCATGCATGCTCGGAATTAAGCAGAAGAGCCGCACTGGCTATTGAACTTCATTTTTCTCGGCTCGTCGTACGTGTTGTACATCACTGCGTTCTTGACGTTCGGAATTTCCAACAACATTTGTGCGACCGTGTATATGCAAGACAAGTTTGAGCCAACATCCTTCGGAAATAATTCCAGGATATTGTTGTCGGAATGTCCGATCGTGTGTACGTGGCATTACTGTTAATTCCTGCCTTTCCTCCTGAAAAAAAAAATAAAAACCATCAAGAAACAAATGAATGATTGTCTTCTGCAATACAATAATAGTTTTGGTAGATAGCTCACTTCAGGTTACATTTTCAATTCTGAAGGGAATTATTGGAATGCTCCAGTAAGTCATATTTCCAAACCGAGAAATGTGGAAACCTACTGTGAAGACTAAATAAGCTCTCTCGCGATAGAAGTAATCAAAGTTTTCTCAAGAAAAGTGATTTACTGATGACAGTACAGACAGACAGGTCTGATGATCTTCCTCAAGGTTTCTGATCACCTGCTGTCATTAATTTTTGAGTGCTTCATATCTCAAGGTGGTATAAGAAGTTGCCAATCTCCTTGGAATCAAGAAATCTGTGGACACTCGCGTCTTAAAGTGGAAGTCCAGTCATATCCTAACTATATTTAAACCTGCTCCCATTTCTAAGCCTTATCTAACTACCCTGTATAAAAAAGATGGCTATACATACCTATGCTTAGGGTGCTCTGTTCCGGTCAAATGATTGGCTCCCAGTTCCAGCTTTGGTGTAGTGGAGGGACAGCTGACAATGGATGCCCCATAGTAAGTCTATTGGTGACGTCACCACATAGGCTTTGCAGCAGTTGTCAATGAATTGTCCTCTTCACTGAAGTTGGAGAGATCATGTGACCATACTGGTGCACCATCAGAATAGGCAAGTATAGACATCTTTCCTTTACAATGTAGTTAGAACAGGCTTAGAATGGGGGTGGGAGCAGGTTTAAGAATAGTTAGGATTTGACTGGACTTCTGCTTTAAAGTTGCAAGGACACTGACAAATGCTAGACATTTAGTAATTTTGAAAAAAAAAAGAACTTTTAGACAAAAGACCTGATCATTGCCACATATCAATGTTTTGTAAATTGCCAATAATTTGGGCATGTGTTGTTTGGAAGGAAACCAGGAACTCTTATGCCGCGTACACACGACCGGACTTTCTGTGAAACTAGGTCCGGCGTTCTTCCTGCCAGACTTCCGGTGGACTACCGCCGGACTTTCTGAATGGACGGACTTGCCTGCGCACGACCGAACTTTCCGGCAGACTAGGTCTGCCGGTCTTCCCGACGGACTTTCGCCGGAGTTACGGCGGACTTTCAGAATGAACGGACTTGCCCATTTTGAACGTGACTCGGGTACAGCGGGACTAGAAAAGGAAGTTAATCTCGCCGCTTTTATCGGCGAGATTGACACCTTGCTAGCCCGTTGCGGGGCATACCAGGCCCTTAGGTCGTGGGGTCCCCCCAAAAATCCATACCAGACCCCGATCTGAGCACGCAGCCCAGCCGGTCAGGAAAGGGGGTGGGGACGAGCGAGCGCCCCCTTCTGGTCCGTACCAGGCCGCATGCCCACAACATGGGGGGTGGGTGCTTTGGGGGAGGGGGGGCGCCCTGCCCCCCCACCCCAAAGCACCTTGTCCTCGTGTTGATGAGGACAAGGGCCTCTTCCTGACAACCCTGGCCGTTGGTTGTCGGGGTCTGCGGGCGGGGGGCTTATCGGAATCCGGGAGCCCCCTTTAATAAGGGGGCCCCAGATCCCAGCCCCCCACCCTATGTGAATGAGTATGGGGTACATGGTACCCCTACCCATTCACCTAGGGAAAAAGTGTCAATAAAAAAAACACACTGCACAGGTTTTTAAAGTAATTTATTAGACAGCTCCGAGGTTCTTCTTCCAGCTTCGGGGGTCTTCTTCCGGCTTCGGGGGTCTTCTTCCAGCTTCGGGGGTCTCTCTGGTTCTTCCCCGCGCTCTCCGGGTCTTCTGCCGGGCTCCTCCGCTATCTTCTGCTCTTTTGCCGCTCTTTTGCTAGCAGGGGCCCGGACTTCTGCCTTCTTCTCTTCTTGCGATGTTGACACGATGCTCTCTCTGGCTGGAATGCTCTCTGAGCACTCCTATGTGACTTATATAGGCGGTGACCCCGCCCCCTTATGCCGTCATAGTCCCTGGGCATGCTGGGACTGTCGTGTCAACATCGCAAGAAGAGAAGAAGGCAGAAGGCAGAAGTCTGGGCACCTGCTAGCAAAAGAGCGGCAAAAGAGCAGAAGATAGCGGAGAAGCCCGGCAGAAGACCCGGAGAGCGCGGAGAAGAACCGGAGAGACCCCCGAAGCCGGAAGAAGACCCCCAAAGCCGGAAGAAGACCCCCGAAGCTGGAAGAAGACCCCTGGAGCTGTCTAATAAATTACTTTAAAAACCTGTGCAGTGTGTTTTTTTTATTGACACTTTTTCCCTAGGTGAATGGGTAGGGGTACCATGTACCCCATACTCATTCACATAGGGTGGGGGGCCGGGATCTGGGGGCCCCCTTATTAAAGGGGGCTCCCGTATTCCGATAAGCCCCCCACCCGCAGACCCCGACAACCAATGGCCAGGGTTGTCGGGAAGAGGCCCTTGTCCTCATCAACATGGGGACAAGGTGCTTTGGGGTGGGGGGCCGCAGGGCACCCCCCTCCCCCAAAGCACCCACCCCCATGTTGAAGGCATGCGGCCTGGTACGGTTCAGGAGGGGGGGTGCTCGCTCGTCCCCACCCCCTTTCCTGACCGGCTGGGCTGCGTGCTTGGATAAGGGTCTGGTATGGATTTTGGGGGGACCCCACGCCGATTTTTTGGCGTAGGGGGTTCCCCTTAAAATCCATAACAGACCTAAGGGCCTGGTATGCCCCGCGCTCGCCGCAACAGGAAAATTGTTTTTCCTATTGCAGCGAGCGATAGACACAGTACCCTGCCCTTGCGTCGTATATGGTCTGTCGGACCAGCATACAGACGAACAGGCTTTCCATCAGGAACTGAGTCCAGTGGACTTACGACGGAAAGATTTGAAACATGTTTCATTTCTAGGTCCGGCGAACTTTTGGGAAAAAAAAGTCTGCGGGAGCCTACACATGATCGGATTGTGCGACGGACTCCGGTCCGCCAAACCAAGTATGCCGTAAAGTCTGGTAGTGTGTACACGGCATTAGGCCTCATGTACACCGCTGCTGCTAAATGGACGTTTAGGAGCAGTTGGGCGTTTTTTTCAACTGTCCCTGAACTCTCCTCTATGTTATCTTATCTGTTCATGTACACAGGGTCGTTCACAGTCGTTTCTAGGCAGTTGAGTTTAGAGGCATTTTTTGTAACGCAAAAAAATGCATTCAGAAGCTGAGTTTACAGGCATTTCAAGCGCCAAATGCAACTAAACGTGGTAACCCGCATTTAGCTGCGTTTCGCTTAGAGGCGTTTTTAATTTTTGGCTATTTGGAAAAAAAAATTTTTTTTAAACGCTTCTAAACGCAAATGCGGTTAACCACTTCAGCCCCGGAAGGATTTACCCCCTTCCTGACCAGAGCACTTTTTACAATTCGGCACTGCGTCGCTTTAACTGCTAATTGCGCGGTCATGCAATGCTGTACCCAAACGAAATTTGCGTCCTTTTCTTCCCACAAATAGAGCTTTCTTTTGATGGTATTTGATCACCTCTGCCGTTTTTATTTTTTGCGCTATAAACGGAAAAAGACCGAAAATTTTGAAAAAAATGATATTTTCTACTTTTTGTTATAAAAAAAATCCAATAAACTCAATTTTAGTCATACATTTAGGCCAAAATGTATTCGGCCACATGTCTTTGGTAAAAAAAATGTCAATAAGCGTATATTTATTGGTTTGCGCAAAAGTTATAGCGTCTACAAACTAGGGTACATTTTCTGGAATTTGCACAGCTTTTAGTTTATGACTGCCTATGTCATTTCTTGAGGTGCTAAAATGGCAGGGCAGTATATAACAAAACCCCCACAAATGACCCCATTTTGGAAAGTAGACACCCCAAGGAAATTGCTGAGAGGCATGTTGAGCCCATTGAATATTTATTTTTTTTGTCCCAAGTGATTGAATAATGACAAAAAAAAAAAAAATTTACAAAAAGTTGTCACTAAATGATATATTGCTCACACAGGCCATGGGCATATGTGGAATTGCACCCCAAAATACATTCAGCTGCTTCTCCTGAGTATGGGGATACCACATGTGTGGGACTTCTTGGGAGCCTAGCCGCGTAGGGGGCCCCAAAAACCAAGCACCGCCTTCAGGATTTCTAAGGGCATAAATTTTTGATTTCACTCCTCGCTGCCTATCACAGTTTTGAAGGCCATAAAATGCCATGATGGCACAAACCCCCCCCAAATGACCCCATTTTGGAAAGTAGACACCCCAAGCTATTTGCTGAGAGGCATGGTGAGTATTTTGCAGCTCTCATTTGTTTTTGAAAATGAAGAAAGACCAGAAAAAATTTTCTTTTTTCTTTTTTCAATTTTCAAAACTTTGTGACAAAAAGTGAGGTCTGCAAAATACTCACTATACCTCTCAGCAAATAGCTTGGGGTGTCTACTTTCCAAAATTGGGTCATTTGGGGGGGTTTTGTGCCACCTGGGCATTCCATGGCCTCCGAAACTGTGATAGGCAGTGAAGAGTGAATTCAAAAATTTACGCCCTTAGAAAGCCTGAAGGCGGTGCTTGGATTTCGGGGTCCCGTGCGCGGCTAGGCTCCCAAAAAGTCCCACACATGTGTTATCCCCATACTCAGGAGAAGCAACAGAATGTATTTTGGGGTGTAATTTTACATATTCCCATGGCATGTTTGAGCAATATATCATTTAGTGACAACTTTGTGCAAAAAAAAAAAAAAAAAAAAAATTTGTCTCTTTCCTGCAACTTGTGTCACAATATAAAATATTCCATGGACTCGACATGCCTCTCAGCAAATAGCTTGGGGTGTCTACTTTCCAAAATGGGGTCATTTGGGGGGGTTTTGAACTGTCTTGGCATTTTATACACAACATTTATAAGCTTATGTCACACATCACCCACTCTTCTAACCACTTGAATACAAAGCCCTTTCTGACACTTTTTGATTACATGAAAAAATTATTTTTTTTTGCAAGAAAATTACTTTGAACCCCCAAACATTATATATATTTTTTAAAGCAAATGCCCTACAGATTAAAATGGTGGGTGTTTCATTTTTTTTTTTCACACAGTATTTGCGCAGCGATTTTCAAACGCATTTTTTGTGGAAAAAACACACTTTTTTAAATTTTAATGCACTAAAACACACTATATTGCCCAAATGTTTGATGTAATAAAAAAGTTGATCTTAGGCCGAGTACATGGATACCAAACATGACATGCTTTAAAATTGCGCACAAACGTGCAGTGGCAACAAAATTAATACATTTTTAAAAGCCTTTAAAAGCCTTTACAGGTTACCACTTTAGATTTACAGAGGAGGTCTACTGCTAAAATTACTGCCCTCGATCTGACATTCGCGGTGACACCTCACACGCATGGTGCAATTGCTGTTTACATTTGACGCCAGACCGACGCTTGCGTTCGCCTTAGCGCGAGAGCAGGGGGGACAGGGGTGCTTTTTTTTTTTTTTTTCTTTATTATTTTTTTGCTTTTTTATCTTATTTTTAAACTGTTCATTTTTTTTTTAATCATTTTTATTGTTATCTCAGGGAATGTAAATATCCCCTATGATAGCAATAGGTAGTGACAGGTACTCTTTTTTGAAAAAATTGGGGTCTATTAGACCCTAGATCTCTCCTCTGCCCTCAAAGCATCTGACCACACCAAGATCGGTGTGAAAAAATGCTTCCTCAATTTCCCAATGGCGCTGTTTACATCCGGCGAAATCTAAGTCATAAAATGCTCGTAGCTTCCGGTTTCTTAGGCCATAGAGATGTTTGGAGCCACTCTGGTCTCTGATCAGCTCTATGGTCAGCTGGCTGAATCACCGGCTGCATTCTCAGGTTCCCTGTTGAGACAGGAGAGCCAGAGAAAAACATGGAAGACGGTGGGGGGGGGGCATTCCCACTGCTTGTAAAAGCAGTCTAGAGGCTAATTAGCCGCTAGGATTGCTTTTACATAAAAGCCGACCGCTGGCTGAAAAGAATGATACCAAGATGATACCTAAACCTGCAGGCATCATTCTGGTATAACCACTCAAAGTCGTGAATGGCGTACCTGAAGACAAAAAAATGGTTAACAATAAAGCACAGTGAACAGTAAAGTATAAAAAATTGCATACCTGAAAAGCAAACATGATAAAACATAATAACAATAAAACATTGCAGAATAGAATACAGTAAAAAAGAGCAGAACCATAGAGAGAGAGAATAGAGAGAGAGAGAACAATAAAACGACAACTATTTATTTTTTTTTATTTTTGTTTGTGTTTTTTTTTTTTTTTTTTACACTTTTTTTTGTAACTGTAACTTTTATAACTGTAACCGGTTCCAGGTTCGGGTCTCTCAAAATGCGATGGCATCTTGGGAGACCCTGTGAAAGTGTGCCTAGTCTGTGCAATGCTGTACCCTACGCTAATACTCAACTAGTGAATGGTAGCGTTCAAAACATTCACCAATGAAAAGACCAGGATTGTCAGGACAGGAGGGACAATAATAGCGGGTGTCACGCCTATATCCGCGCTTGCTGCAGACACAACATCTTTTTTGGGGGGGTTCGTTGGGTAGGGGTACTCGGGAGGACATAAAGAAAATGCCTCTCATGCAGCCGACTGCATTTGGTTGGGGATGTGAATGGGGGAAGTACGGGCGCTGCAGAAGCGGTGGTTTCCCAATTAGGATTGGCGAATGCAGCAGGAAGGGCACTATGGGCACGATGGGCCTGTGTTCGTCTTCTTGGTGGCAGCGGGACACTAATTGTGCTTGCCACCTCACCAGCTTGAACTGCACTTATGGGACTCGCCACGTCACCAAGTGTTACTGCAGTGCTGGTTTGACTACGACCGGGGTGTACTAGGCCGCTGGCGCTTGCCAGTTCACCAAAACGCTACCAAAAAAACTGTTAGCGATCGCAGGGATCAGGCCTGACTCTGCGAACGCTGCAGTTATGCGTTTAGTGTTTTGTAAGTGACAGTGATCGATCGATACTGCACTTGGGTGGGCTGGGCTGGGCCGGGCGGAGGGGCAAAACGCAGGTGCTAGCAGGTATCTGGGCTGATCCCGCTAACACTGCGTTTTTGGGAATCCTAAACTGCTGGGGATGCTAGTATAGATCTGATCGGATCAGATATTGATGCGTTCAGATACTATACCACTAAGGGAGGTGTACGGTGCGTGCGTGGGTGTTAGCGCTACTGGCACTAACCTGACGCTGCCTGGGGCTGGTGCTTGCCATTTCACCAAAAAGCTACCAAAAAAACTGTTAGCGATCGCAGGGATCAGGCCTGACTCTGCGAACGCTGCAGTTATGCGTTTAGTGTTTTGTAAGTGACAGTGATTGATCGATACTGCACTTGGGTGGGCCGAGCCGGGCGGAGGGGCAAAATGCAGGTGCTAGCAGGTATCTGGGCTGATCCCGCTAACACTGCGTTTTTGGGAACCCTAAACTGCTGGGGACGCTAGTATAGATCTGATCGGATCAGATATTGATCCGTTTAGATACTATACCACTAAGGGAGGCGTATGCTGCGTGCGTGGGTGTTAGCGGTACTGGCGCTAATCTGACGCTGCCTGGGACGACGCATATCACCGCCGGGCGATCGGGGGGGCTAAACCTTTATTCGGTAATAAACGGCGGGTGCCCTGACACTATAAAAAATAAACAAACTACCAACGTCACCCGTAACGGTTATACAGTGATCAGTGGTGAAAGGGTTAACTAGGGGGCAATCAAGGGGTTAAAACATTTATTCAGTAGTATATGGGGGTCCCTGTCGCTATAAAACGCTGACGGCGAACCTAAATATTTACCTCACTAACTAGCGTCACCAGCGACACTAATACAGCGATCAGAAAAATGATTGCTTAGCGACACTGGTGACGGGGGGTGATCAAGGGGTTAAAACTTTATTAGGGGGGGTTAGGGGGGTACCCTAGACCTACAGGGGGCTAACACTCACTGCCCTAACACTTCTAACTGTCACAAACTGACACCAATCAGTAATCAGGAAAAAAAAAAAAACAGCTTGGTGTCAGTTTGTGACAGGGGGGGGGTGATTGGGGGGCGATCGGGGGGGGATCGGGGGTGTTTAGTGTGCCTGGCATGTTCTACTGTGTTGTGTAGTGTTTTACACTTACTCGGATGTCTTCTCTCCTCGGCGTCGGAACGGAAACTTCCAAGCCGAGGAGAGATGACATCACATCCTCTGCCTGTGTGTACTATACACAGGCAGGGGATGTTTCTCATTGGCTGGGAGCGATCGCGAGGGGGGGCCACGATCGGATGGCCTCCCCCTCATCTCTGATCGCTGCCAGACAAATGCCGACCGCCGCTGGCACCGGGGGGGGGGTCCGATCGGACCCTCCGCCCGCGGGAAGGCATCACGTATCAGGTACGTGATTTTGCCTGCCCGTGCCGCTCTGTTGACGTATATAGACGTGAGGCGGTCGGCAAGTGGTTAAACGCAGCATGTAGACGCGGCAAATCGGCTGTTTTAAACGTTGGTTACTATCTGTCAAATTAAATTGTGCAGGAGATGTTGTAAAAACGTCCCGTGTACATGAAGCCTTATATTTTTAACTGTTTGGAAGTTTGAATAACAAAATATTGGGTTACAAAGAGCACATGATAATATCTGAAAACCATATAGAAAATGGAATCCTCACCTTAGGGATTCTGACCCTTGCTAAGCACCTCATAAACAGAAAGGGTAAAGTAGTAAACTAAGCCAAATAGCTCAGCTTACACCTGCATGGTCAAAATAATTGCTGTCCAGCTCAGGAACATTTTGGTCAAAAATTCAGCCATGGCCACTTCTGCATTATTTTGTTCTCCCTAGTGGGCACAACTGTCAGAAAAATAATTTGGGCAGCTGTGGGAACACTGCTCCATAAATGGCAAGTAAACAATCTGTTGCATCTGACACCTATGCAAACCTAAGAAGTATGTGCAGAGGCAGAACTTAATGGCAGTGGCCTGTACATGGCAGTAGAAGAGGAAAGCAAAAACCCAATATAAATTAGTTTAATGTATTGCTTGTCAAACTTTAGGTCAATATGGATTAAGTTATAACATCTTATTCTTAATCCTCAGGGGATGTTATCTAGAGTCTGCTGCACAGAATTTACATTTGCAAACTGCACTTTCCACTCAACCCCGATGAACAGAAAAGTAGATTCTATGTTCAGAGCACAGCACGTGAAAAGTTACCACTATCAATGAAGCCTGAAAGCCAGAGCTGATATGTTACAATGACTAATGTAAAAATAGCTAAAGCTGCAGACACAAGAAAGCTTTTCAATGCATAAAGCGAAAAAAAAAAGAAAAATCGAGAGAGGAAAAGTAGGCAAGTTGAAGTTGTGTCCTCAGATGCATTTATCAAAAAGAAAAACATATAACCCAAACACATAAAATAATGATACATTTTCCAGGCTATAGTAATACATCAAAGTTTTTTTAAGGCTCAGTAGACGTAAAAGAAAATGATAGCATGGCCTACTGAGACACAAATATTTGGCAGTAAATAGCCAAATAATACAATATAATACCATTGAAAATGTTGGGATATTATTTTAAGATCTATATAGACTTGAAAAGCTCTAAAGTTGTGTAGCACCCTGATGGTTAGGCAGGGTTGCTAGTAAATTTATCTGCCAGCTTTAGTTGCCTTAGCCAATTGATAGGAGATAGATTGATTCCGCTCTAATTCTGGAATTGCTGCACTTCACTCTTCTGTCACTAGATGGCCGGGTATCTGGTGACATTAGATAAGACAAGGGCATTGCAAGGACAGATTAGGAATAGATGGGGTATCTCAGCCAATGGGCAGGGATCTTCTTGGGTCCCTTGGCCTACTGGGACAGCCTATTAATTTGGGTGAGGTCAGGTGGTTCTGTGCCACCTGGACGGCTGTCTGGGTGGACATGTGTTGTGCTGCCCCGGGCTGCTAGGCCCAAGCCTGAGGCCTATCCCTGGGACATCTGGCTGCTAGGCTGTCTGAGGGCCTATCCAGAAGCAAGAGAGCAGAGATAGGGCTGGGACTGTGGCTTGCAGTCCAAACATAAGTGACGGTTCTGCCAAACGGATCTGTCGTGGTCGGAGGTAGAGGGGAAGCTGTCGCCACTAAGGGGCAAACCACCTTATTACCAGGGACGACAGTGAGTAGCTGAAGCAAATACCAGAGCAGTATTCTCACCAACCGTGGATGGAGAAGAATTGGGAAACTTCAGCAGGTGTCAAGCCAGGGACCCAGCCAGTGGAGGTGATGCTTGCAGAGCAGCCTTGTGTGCCAAGCCAGGGACCGAGCAGGCCTGTGGGGTGACGCTTGAGGAGTATCTGTGAGTGCCAAGCTAGGGAACCAGCAGGGAAGCGGGCGTGATGCTTCAGGAAGATACTCGGTGAGAAGGTTGGAAGAGCTCAGTGGCAGTAGATCAGCAAGTCTATGGAGAAGAGACTGGGAGCTCAGTGGAGTGAAGATCTACAAGAAGTGATTGTAGAGGAAGTACAGAAGTTAGTTACAACTTGTGTTAGAAACTGTTATAAGACTGTTGCCATAGGAGACAGCAATCCTACATATGCAGACGTGGTATCTTGCTGGGTGCCTTTCCCTGCATGGCTGTCTACCTATAGAAGTCTTGTAGCCTGCTAATTACCATTGCAACTATTTAAGGGTGTCCTGGCCCTAAACCCTCTCTCCCACAGTTCTGTTCAAAAGAAAATAAATATCTTTGCATTCAAGAAATGTCTGGCGCTAATGAATCTACCTTGCATTACATCCACCATGCCTTGTAACCCACTCTACACAGAAGGATGTCAGCTGTCCCTAACTCTGGAGGTTCTCATTGGACCAAAGGGGACCCGGGACCTTGCTACAGTTGTAATTACTATTGATCCTGCATCACAATTTTAACATTTAAAAATCTGTAAGGTGAACTTACACAGGACCCCCTCCTCACTCCCCCAGTCCCGCTGACCTGCAGCACGGCGATCTCCCATTCTGAGCCCCGGTATAGCCACCTCAGGGGTCCGGGGCTTAGAAATCCCCTCGGCATTCACTCTTCTTCCTCCCCGCTGAGAGGATGGGCTATGCAGGTTCTGATTGGTCGGCGCCACCCAAGTGACGGCGCAGACTAATTACAATGCTCCTAAACGTCCCTCCTGACGGGGTACGTTTAGGGGCTCCAAACGGGAGATTGTCCCATTGCAGGTTAGTGGGACTGGGGGGTGGGTCCTGTGTAAGTTCACCTTACAGACTGTAAAGGTGAACTTACCCTTTAAAGATGAGTTCCGCGCCCCCCCAGCAGTGAAGCCTACTGCGAAATCACTGTGCGCTTTGTGAATGGGCCGGCTGGGGGGGGGGAGGCCAAACTTCTGGCTCACTTTGCCACAGCAAACTGAACCAGGAAAAGCGGAGCGGGTACTTATCAAAACCAGGTACCCGCTCCCCCCAAAACAGGGGGAAGGAGAAGGCAGACAAGCGGAGGTTTCTCTTTTGGGTGGAACCCTGCTTTAATCGATAATTAATGCAATTCTTCTGCACGGGTTTTTTTTTTGAAAAATCTTTTATTTAAGCATATGAGAAAAACATAACAGTGCATCAATAGGTACAGGCGACTCAGAAAGACTACAGGTATCCATACATAGGGTGATTATCAAGAACCAATTGTCTCCTCCAGGGCAAAAGTCCCAGAAGGGTACAATATCACTGTAACATGTACAAATGAAGACCCATCTAGTAACTATGTTCACTAAAGGCCCAGATCAGGGCCCAGCACTGGGTCCATTAGAGTCTGAAAAACCAGAAGAGCTAAGAAATAAAAGCAAGAACCAGACAGTAGGAACAAGTGGAAAGAAGGCTAGAATGTGGGAAAAAGAAAGAAAGAAAGAAAGAAAGAAAGAAAGAAAGAAAGAAAGAAAGAAAGAAAGAAAGAAAGAAAGATTGGATTGCAGCCTTTAAATTGCCTCTTATTCTGATTTATGTCCTGTATGGTTAATGTTATTTAATGTCTTCCATAATTTCTCTCTTTGTTTGCCTTGGCTACTATGCAATGAGGTTGATATACTAAAGGCAAATAGACTGTGCACTTTGCAAAGTGCAAGTGCACTCTGCAAGAGCAGTTGCTCCAGAGCTTAGGACATGAGGTAAAGGTTCACTTTGCAAGGAATACCCAATCACGTGCAAGGAAAATTAAAAAAAAATGCATTTTTGCTTGAACATGATTGGGTAATGGAAGTCAGCATTGCTTTTGGTAATTTACTAAGCTTTGGTGTAACTGCCCTTGCAGAGTGCAACTGCACTTTGCAAACTGCACAGTCTATTTGCCTTTAGTAAATCAAACCCTTGCATCTCATTTTTCTACCATGTTCTGTGTAGCTGCTGTTCCTGCCTCTTACTTGATTGTCCAGCCCTTAGTTACAGCTTCTTGTTTGGTATTCCCTTGTTTTACTTGTGTTCTTTCAGGATGCCCTATCTCTTGTACCCTCTTGCTCTTGGTTATGCCCTGCCATACAGGAACCCATACCATCCCCAGAAGCTCTGGTAAGGACCAGGTCTGGTCTCCTGTTTCACTTCTATTTTACCTCTGTAACTGTATCTACAGGTTTACGACTTTCCAAATCTAGTAACTGCAAGCAGTGGGGTCTTGCGGATCATCACACACTTTGCTTGCATTTCAGCTTTTATTCATTCTGTACAACAAATATTCACATTGCTAAATGTGCATAGCGCACAAAGTATAGCACTACAACTATAACTCTTAAGTCTCCTAATTAAAAGCATGCAGAACTGCAGTAAAACAGAAATGGAAGAAAAATGACAGAAAAATTATATTTTTACTGTTGTTTTTTTAGTTGGGAAACGAGTAGTATCCAAGGCATAAGACTGAAGCCAAACTGCATGGACAAAGATCTCATTCAAGGATATGTAACTCAGAATATTTCTAGGCTTCTGTTTAAAAGCCTTCCATATACATATCCTATACCAATCAACAACCTTCAATCAATACTGCCAGACACTTACAAAGTATATGCCCCATAAACTTTCATTTTTACAAACCCTATTTGATAAAACTTAAGCCTATATAGACCACAGAGAGAGGGATATCACTTTCCTAGACTGTCTGTCTATCTAATAAGTAAAGTTCATACAAACAACCTTTCACTTTGAGCCAACATTCTTATGAAAGAGGCAGTTATGTTACTGTGACCATTTCATTTGACATAAATAATGACTGGAGTGAGCGGTTCTCTTCTGGTTACAGAGCAGAGGTTCAAGTTAGGAAAACCTTTCTGCTTTCCTTCAGAGGCCATGTACTAGACAAGCCAATGCTATGTGAAATACCACTGCATTTATTGCAATTAAAACTCTGAAGGTTTCAAAAACATTTTTAAAATTCCTTTTGTAATCTTAAGATATACAAGAATATTTGTGCAGTCAGTTTCTGAGTTGTAATATACATTTGGTAATGAGTTCTTCCATCTTTAGAAAAATTAATTCTTCATACACTCAACATATGTTATGTATGTATGCTGCCATCCACTGTCTTTGTCCAAAGTGTACAAGATTTGTATGCCTCGATGAATACATGTTTGATCAACACAGAGTAAATACATCTAAAATTGGTCATAAATACTTAAACAGTGGGGTTATACTGGTGAAATCCATGAAAGAACCATGTCAAAATGTTGTATAATAAAGTATATTTTTCTTTTTGATACTAATACATGTGTGGTTAATCTTAAAGGGGTTGTAAACCCTTGCCATTTTCCACCTTAATGCATTCTATGCATTAGGGTGAAAAACCTCCTGTGCTGCAGCAGCCCCCCCGAGCCCCCCTTATACTCACCTGAGCCCTGTAATTCCCTTGATGGGAACTAACACACCAGCTCCAGCCTATGTCTTGTGTCCTGACTGGATAGATTGATAGCAGCACAGCCATTGGCTCCTGCCGCTGTCAATCAAATCCAATGACGCGGGCGCCGGGGGGCGGAGCCGAGTCCTGCTGTCTGTGCCTACGGACGTAGCAGCAGGACACAGGTGTGTGCCCGCACGGGTGTCCCATCGGAGAGTGCTTCTCTGGCAGGACACTCGAGAAGAGGAGGAGCCAGGAGCGCCACTGAGGGATACCAGAAGAGGAAAATCAGGGCCACTCTGTGCAAAACCAACTGCACAGTGGAGGTAAGTATACCATGCTTGTTATTTTTATTTTTTTAAAACCAAACCTTTACAACTACTTTAAGCTACATTAAAAGTTCCTAGGGAATAAATTGTTTTCTGTGGTGATGTTAAACTGTTTGTAACCTTAGTAAAACATTCACTGCCAGCCCCTCTCTTGTATGCAGCCATAACATACTGTGTATTTTTTTTTTTTTAATTGATGCCTCTAAATACCTTTTAGCAGATATCTTCAGGCCGGTCATATGACTCCTGGCCGCGCTATTCCTCTGATCCAGGGCTACAGCAGGAGGGGCCGAGATCTCCCTCTGACATCATGCGTGACGGCCGTGCAGACCACCGTGCAGCTCCTCTCACTGTAGCCCTGGATCGGAGGAGGAGAGTGGCCGGGGGTCACGTGAGAGGCCTGAAGATATGTGAAAAAGGTATTTAGAGGCTTTGTTTTAGAAAAACACTTTCACTGCTTGTTTTGGCTGCATAGGGGGGCTGGCAGTGAATGTGTTAAACGTTTCTACTAATAGCGGCAGGAGGGAAGGGGGGAGAGACACAGACGCATGGAGCTGACAGGCATGGTGTCAGGGTTCAGCAGCCATGATAAACCATGGTCAGCTTACAGAGGGGAGGGCAGAACCAGGCAGGATCAGCCAGGTTTTTTACAGCTTCCAGAGGAGCAGGTTAGACAGCACAAGCACTGTGCTGTTTAACCTGCTATAAGGGAACAGAAGCGCCCTTTTTTCTTAATGGTTACAAACAGGAAGCAGGGACGAGCAGCCAATACTTTAATATTTCCTTAGGGTGATTCTGGAATACCACTTTAAGACACATCAGGCTCCATTCACAAATTAAGACGAATACAATAAGGATCCTAATTTTCAAAAAGCAATAGTTATTTTCAGCCAATGAGATTGGAAAATGACAGTCACATTGTTAAAATGAAGATCTTTATCCTTGTGTTAAAGCTTTGTGAATTGAGCCTATGGTGTAAATGTTGCTCTGTTCAATTATGCAGTTAGATGAAGCTACATATTGCTAAACTGTAGCTATATTTTCTAATCTAATAAATCCAATGATTTGCATTTCATAATTATTATCTACACAAGATATATACACTAGACATTTGTTTCCAAATCTCATTAATTTATAATAATTATGTAACAAATTTGCATAGTGGCATATTAGAAAAGCTTATTAAAGGTGCTGCTATAGATAAGTCAAAACTGATTTCTTGCCAGAAATATGTTTCATTGTTCTAAACAAAGGCACCTAATAAATTTGTATTTACAATTATTTATGCTTTATGCACAAGGGAAAATGAAGACGCTAAATGCCAAGCAACATGCAAATTTAATGGGCTATAAAAAGCTTTGTTCCTAAGTTTAAGGCAGCAAGGTTCAGCTTGTGAAATATAATTATTTGCACCCCACAATAAACCTGATTGACAGACTATATCATTATGCTGATGATATATTGTCTTGGGAATGGGAATATACATTAAAATATATGAATCAATGAGTAAAGCATGCACATTATCGGTACCTAAAACATAAAAAAGTGCCACAATCTATACTATTCTTAGTGCATTATTGCAATATTTTTTTCATGTTCCTACTAATATATATTTCCTGGCCCTACCTCACATCAGCACACAATGGGTTAACGCCTCCTCTGGAGCCCACAGGACCACTTCTTCCTAGCTAAATAAAAGACAGCCCATCCCCCACTGAAGTGTTCTTTTTTTTTGGTCAAGCTCCAGGCCACCTGTTGATTGCAGTTGGTAAGTACTTTGGTTACTGCAAGTATATCCCCCCTACCGCACCGCCCCTCCATGTTCAGCCTCTCATGGAGTTGGAAGATTCCGAATGTTGGATGGTACACCCTCCTGAAACTGGGGGCCATATGTGATGGGCCACGGGCAATGTTGCTTAGGTAATACGAATATTCTACAGGTGTGGTATTAGTAAGCTCTGCGATGTCACCATTGGCCTCTCCCTTGCGTTTTTTCCTCTCTTGTATAGGCAGCACGCCGCACTGCTCTCCTGGCTTTGTTCTCAGTTTGAGAGCGGCAGTGGATGATGTCACAGAGGGCAGGGAGACGGGGTGACATGGGGTAGTGACCGCCAGTCACCAAGCAGCAGCATAAACAGAGGAACTGGTTTCTCTCCTTCTCTCTGCAGTCCTGCCAGTTTTCTCTTGTGAGGTAAAGGCTTGTTGCTGTTTGCTCCCCTTCTGTGCTCACGGGTTTAGACAGTCTGGGACATGTTTTTAAAAGAGTGCTCAAGGAATGCAAAGTATGGTGTTTTTCATTATTTTAGGAGCATAAGCCCTAAACACAAACACTCCAGAAAACATAAGACCAGCCACTGGTCATCTCCTGGCCAGGACAATCGGCCTTCCTCTGCTTCCTGCACAGGGCGGCTTTCATGCTCCTAAAGAAGCTCATGTGGCAATGGCTCACATGCCCTTAAATCAGCACAATAGGAAATGCCTTGCCTTGCCCAGCCCAGGATGCATTTTGGACCTGCATGCAGTCTGCAGTGACAATAAATTAATTGGCATGGATTGCCTCAAATGACAATGGATAAGGAAGCGAATGCACAAATTTCAAAGCCTAGAGGCTGTAGCAGAGAGTATGTGGCAAATAACAATGCCACAGGCAAGACACAAACCAAACCATCGCAAAAAGCATGCAGATACTTCCAAATAATGACTAGCAACAGCGTAAACTGTGATGTTTAAAGCATTAAGAAATAGCCTTTAATTCAAGTGGAATCTGCAGACTTTTGGAGGAGGCTTCAATAGACCCAGTTCCTAGAAGTCCTTTTCCAAGTTCAGTTGACTACTGAACAAACAGGGAAAGCAGTTAACCCCTTCTTAATCTATGAAGGATCTTGGAGTAGTATTTCATGCCCGAATAAGTCAGTGGTTTTTCAAAACTGCAGAATTTCCAAAATGAAAATCTGCATAAGAGTCATAGAGACAGCATTTATTTTAGTGAGGGATTGCATTGTCCCAATTGGGACATTTTACAGTGGCCATTTCAGTGTTGCCTTGGGCCAGGTGGCACACAGGGGCTCTTCAATTTGCCTTCCTCAGTCAATGGGATTGGCCATCTATGTATCAAAAGGTCTGTGTGTCTGCACAAATTACCAAGAACTGGAGTTCTGGACATTACCAGTGTGCCTCCTTTGGGGCGTGCCTCTCAGCCCAGGAGATGGAATAATTCTGACGTTGGATGCCAGTCTGTCTCCAGGGGAGACAGGTGCAAGGCTGCTGGAGCTTGGTGGAATGTAGATACATATACATACACATACACATACACATACACACACACACACCATCAAGCAATCTTATCTCTTTTCAGGGCAAGGTAAAGAGTGCTATCTGCAAGCTTTATATAACATAGGTTTGTGTGCTAATGAGGAAATTGAAAACTAAATTACTAACCCAAAAAACACACACTCTGAGCATGCCCAGACCAACACAAATGCATTTCACACACCAAAAGCCACAGCAAAAAACCAAAGTCCCTGAGCATGCCCAGAACAACCCAAATGCAGCTAGCACAAAATAAGCCACCCCATGTCCAAAATTAAGCACATCATCCAGCATGCTACAAAATTACAGATGGGACAAACATCCCCCAGTCCAGGGGGGCAAATAAAGAGCCTAACATGGGCAAAAGTTATACAACAAACACCATTGCAGTCTATGGGAACTGATTTGTTAATTTTGCTAGTCCCCACTTGGCTGGCTTATATTCTAGTTATTGGCCTTAAAATGGGTAGGGGGGCCCAGGTCCCAGCCTGAGGGACATATATCAATGTCACCAATTTGTAAAAAACCCAAAAACAAAACAAGGAGAAGTGCCTTTAAAAACACAAAATTGCTTAAAAGCTAGTAACTTGGGGGGCCTACTCTGCCTGTAAAGTGGTGCATCTGTAGCATGTATCCAAAATGCTGCTTCAAAGATGTACAGCTTTAGAGAAGACTTACAAATCTAAATTGCAAGATTTTAACCCAAAACAAAAAATAGCCTGCCCCCCAATACATACAAGGCCATTTGGGTCTGTTAAGGCTTAAAATGAGAACCCCCACTTGAAAAATACCACCCCAAACTAAAAAAATATTGTGCCTCTCCCACACACTAACAAATCCCTAGCCAAACACATAGCAAGCCAGCCCATGAAAGGGGGTGGATGCTTAGGGGCAGGAGGGGCTCGGACACCCCAAAAGTCAACCACCTTGTTCCCATATTCAGGGGGACAAGGGCCTTTTCCACACAACCCTAGGCTGGAGTTGTCGCCCCCTTTAAACTAGTGGGTACACGGTACTTTGTGGTTGGTATTGAGCTTAGCCCAACATGCCCCAAGGGCAGCCAGCTATGTTGAGTGCATTTGGCCTTGTATGGTTCAGGAGGGGGTTGGGCGATCGCTCTTCTTGCCCCTTTCCTAGCTGGCCCTGTTGTATGCTCTGAAAAAGGATGTGGTTTGGATTGGTGAAGACAGCTCACAGCCTTTGGGGAATAGAGTGGAGTGTGGAGTTCCCCTTTAAAAGCAAAATTTAGCCCATGGAAATCCAAGAGGGGTTAGAGGGGGGAGACAAGAGCATTGTAGAATGGAGTGTGGAGTTCCCCTTTAAAAGCAAAAGTTTGCCCATGGAAATCCAAGGGGTTAGAGGGGGGAGACAAGAGTATTGGAGAATGGAGTGTGGAGTTTCCCTTTAAAAGCAAAACATTACCCATGGAAGTCCAAGGGATTAGAGGGGTGAGACAAGAGCATTGGAGAATGGAGCGTGGAGTTCCCCTTTAAAAGCAAAAGCTAGCCCAAGGAAATCATATGCATTAGAGGGGGAAGGTTAAATGCCCATTTAGGAGGAGCTAGAGTGTCGAGAGTTTTTTTACATAATTTTAACAAGGTGCATGTCACATGTTGGCAACGTAACATGCTAACATGACCTGTGTGAAAATCTACTTAAAAAAAATACAAGTTGAACCAGCGTAAAAAAAAAAATATGTCAAGTTTAGAGGTGCGCCCATTCAACCCATGCAATTGCATGTGCGTTGCATAACATTTACTAAGATTTTGGCCGCGCAGTGAACAAACACATGTGAACGAGCACAACAGCCGCTTGCGGATGCGCACTGCTTACATTGATCTCACGCAGTTTCCATACTTGCGGGCACAGAAGAAGTTACTTTCTCATTCTATTTTAGGCATATTTGTTACTTGGGCAGTTGTTACTAAACTTCCTCACATCACCCCATAATATTGGCACCTCCATCTTCTGTCAATATTGATTTGGAGATGCCGTGCGCCAAGTCCATAGTGGCGCATAGATTGCATTCTCCGTGCTCCGAGATCACTATAGTGGGGGATGAGGGATTCGTGCTCTGTTACCGGCGCACCATTTCGTTATTATGAAAATGTTTATTGCGCCTTGCCTCTACTGATGGCATGCGGCTTTCGTAAATCACCCCTATATATATTAATAAATAAACGTTTTTATTTTTATAATAATGATCTCCAAGGCTTAATTCTAAAGTGGTATGCAGTTTCCAGGAAAACTGGAGGCAGTCCCTCCAAGCATTCAAACGGAGTCACTGTGTATGCAGCAGGAAGGCTTCAGTTCCTTACACATGGACAAGTTGCTACCAGTGTACATGCAAAGGTCAAAAGATGTGAGGAAAATGGATAATCTTTTCATTTCGCCATCAGGTTCTCGAGTCATCTTCTATTAGATTGGCATGCAGAAAGTAGGTCTTTCTGCTCAGGAACAGATGCAAGCTCCTTCAAACTGAGGGGTGGTAGCCTTTGGGGCAGTTATGCCAGGATTTAAGTGGAAGATATATGTGAGACAGCTAGCCCTTCATTCGACTTTACCAACTAGTCATGCAGTCAGCAAGTTCTACAAAGTTTGGGACGAGACATATAAATTATTTTTGTCTTTTGACAGCTTTTCTTTGATTGTCAATGCTTCTTTTCATGTGTTCCCGTCCATTTATTCAGCTAGTTATATCTCATTGTGTGCTGATGTGAGGTAGGGCCAGGGTTATGGAAAATTGTTATCAAATACAGTAATTTTCCTTTCCTGGCCTATCCTCACATCAGCACAGGACTCCCTCCCTAGTGGCCTGGCTATGTTATCGAACACTTCAGTAGGGGAGGGTCTGTCTTTTATTTATCTAGGAAGAGGTGGTCCTGTGGGCTTCAGAGGAGGCGTTAACCCACTGTGTGCAGACGTGAGGATAGGCCAGGAAAAGAAAATTACAGTAAGTATTTAATAACAATTTTCCGTAAAATAGTATCTATTGAGTAAATATTCAATATTTATGGAATGCCAGCTGCCAAAGTGTGTACCTATATTTGCTTTTCCCCAGTCCTCACTCCTGGTGGTGGAGAAAAGAAGACAAACTGTTAATGAAAATGAACACACCTTCAAGTCCTGGAAACACACGCTTATTGTGCTGATAAAACTTTGAATAACTGTAGCAATTTTCAAACCTGCTCTGGATCATGCAAAAACATGACCAAGATCCACCTCTACCACAGCTGTTTTTTTCCATTAAAGCTGATCAGAGCAGATACTGCAGCCCTAGGGTTTGGTTAAATCTAGGAGATGGAGGATGGAGGTCAGAAACATATTTTATGGACATTAGCCTCCAGTACAAGGAATATGAAAAAATTCCTTTAAACCAAGACTCCTTATACAGTATGTGCTGTTAAATAAGGGTTTTTGACTATAATTTCCTATGTTGCATGATAAGGACTCTCTAATACCTGATTCCGAAAGAGTTTAACATAGAATTATGGTAAATCATAACATCACATATGTGATGCAAGCTGCCCATTCAAGTAATAATGGGCTCTCAGTTTTTTTATAAAAGAGTTTCCTCGGACACTTTCTAAATACTTTTTAAATACCTGTTGACCTGCCAGTAGGGAAATAATGTAAACGCCCTGCTAAGTCTCTCTCACTTTCCAACACTGTCCAACAGGGTGCAGGAGAAATTCAGCTTCCACCTGTATATTTACAAGGGTAAATTATATTTTTTAAGCCATTTAATATGACAATTTGGATTGAAAATGTATCACTTTTAGAGAAAAATAGCTATAGGGTTTAGATGGACTTTAAAAGGCTAAATTCATATTAGAACAGACAGCTGCTGGAGCGCTTTACCTCTCCGGTAACTGTCTGTTCCCAATTGCAATAGAGAGGAAGTGTGGTGTGCAATTCAGCTGCATTTTATGGCAGCTCCAGGATGCATTACAGTGTAAATAGGACACACAGAAAACAACTGTTTTTGTGTGTACTTGGGGTGACAAGCATTTTACAATGCAGTAAAACACCTGTCACCGCAATATTATTATTATTGTTCCGGATTTATATAGAGACAACAGTTTGCACAGCGCTTTATAATGTGAGGGCAGACAGTACAGTTACAATACAATTAAAAATACGAGGAATCAGAGGGCCCTGTTCATTAGAGCTTACAATCTAAAAGATGTGTGAATTCACCCTAATGAGCGGAATATCCAAATACACACTTTCAGGCAAACTATTTGCCTGCTCTTTTGCTTTGCTGTGAGCTGTGACATTTCAATACTCACTAACTGCAGCATTTGTTGGCATTGGTGTTGCAGCTCTGATTTTCCCCAGTTCTTCTCTAAGTGAGCCTCTGCAAATGGCATTAAAAATTAAGTAGTATGCCAAAATGTACAAGCATTAGATTACCCTTCATTGCCAGATTTAGTTGCATTCATATTTAAAATGATGCTAATGGTAAATAAATGAAATAAACCGCTTCGTTTACAAATAGCAATCATCTAAAATACCCTCAATCCCCACTGCAAAAATGGGTGCAAAACAATGATACAGAAAAATATATTTTTTTTCCTTGTTTTACACAGGCAAACATGATTTTTCCAGCAACCTTTAACAAACAGCGCCTGATCAATAATGCAGACTTCACCACTGGAGAATAAAAAGGCCTGTCTTACATGTTATGTCTGGGGAAAATGTCAAAACCATTTATCAAGAGCCTAGATGGATATCCTGCAGCTATCTTTTGCTGAAAATATAAAACTTCATTCTGTCCTGCCCAGGGACCGGACAACTCCAACTGAGAAAATCTCCCATCATTGTTCATTTACCCTCCAGCACCAAGTTACACAATCTCAGAGTAAGTAATGCGATGCGATAAATGCCTATTATTTTACCAACCATTTCTTTGCCTTTGCTCAGTTTTCAGTCAAAGTCACTAAAAGGCTGGTTAATATACGGTATACTTTTTTGATCACCTAATGGGGGTCTCAGACTTACTGGGGTTGATTTACTAAAGGCAAACATTGGCTGTTCACTTTGCAAGGGTATTTTCACTTTGTAAGGAAATTTCTCTTATGCCGCGTACACACGATCGGAAATTCGGCCAGCAAAAGACCGATGAGAGCTTTTGGTCGGAAAATGCGACCGTGTGTATGCTCCATCAGACTTTTGCTGGCCGAATTCAAGCCAGCAAAAGATTGAGAGCATGTTCTCAATTTTTCGACCGGAAAACGTCTTTATCCAAAAATGCGATCGCCTGTAGCAATTCCGACACGCAAAATTGCTATGCATGCTCAGAAACAATTTGACGCATGCTCGGAAGCATTGAACTTAATTTTCTCGGCTCGTCGTATGTCACCACATTCCTGACGGTCGAAAGTTCAGCGAACTTTTGTGTGACCGTGTGTATGCAAGGCAAGCTTGAGCGGAATCCCGTCGGAAAAGCCATCATATCTTTTTCCGACCAAAATCCCGATCGTGTGTACGCAGCATTAGGTTAGGTTCACACTATTTCTTCTCAGGAACATGCTCACAATCGTGTGTGTTCCTGCCATGTTAGGGAAATGTGCTGCTGTAAGGAAAGGCCTAGGTGTCATTCTTAATGACACCCCACACATTGGCAAAACGACTACATTTTCACAAGCGAAACAGCATGGTGCCACACCATGATTTTCTGGTACAATATATTTTTATTGTAGGAAATAAGATAACATGACAACTGGTTACCCACGCAGGGGGAACAATGCACAGTACATAGCATAAAGACATGGGCTGAGACACTTACAACCAGGTGATTATGAAGAGTACAAAATGTCCACTGTGCGACCTAACGGGGTGAGCCGAAGGTCCATGTAGATCGCCTAAGCCTGGGGCCTAGAGAGAAAGCCCATGTTTCAGGTGCAAAACAACTAGAACCCCAAGCAGGGAGAGATGACATTCAAAGATAACAGTAGATCCATTTATGTTGCAACAACAAAAATGGTGGTCTTGCGGCGCAAGCCGCACAATAGCAGATGAGACTTAAGTCCGAGGACTGCGGTGAATAGGAAGTGGTGTGGGCAAACGTGAGCCCAAAGTCAGTAGTGAACAGAGGAGCGAAAGATAATAGAAGAGAAACAGAGAGGAGTAAAAGAAAGAGAGGAAAAAATAAATATAAGATTAAAATAACGGGGGTGCGTCAAGGAGAAAGGGAGGGAGAAGGGTGGAGGGGAAGTCTTGCAGGCTAGGGTAATGATATGAAAATAATTATGAAAGGCCCTGACTTCTCGGATGTAGGGTGGGCAGAGCATAAGACCAGCAGGGTGACCAGACTTTAAGGAATTTGGTGTGAGAATCATGTAGTATGCTTCACATTTTCGCGCATTGTGATTTTCAAAAAGGGTCTGGGACTTCTTTCTTCGCATTTCTGCAGGTAGATCAGCCCACTGAAATGAATGGGCTGCCCTACAAGCAGGAAACAGCCTGGAATGAAGTGAACAACGTTTCGTGAATGTGGTGAAAATTCACATTGCAAAGAATACCCAATCACATGCAAGGAAAAAAAAAAAAAAAAAAACTAGTATTTTTGTTTGCACATTATTAGATGATGGGAATCAGCAGAGCTTCACCTTCTTTACTATGCATATGGATAATTCCCTTGCAATGTGAACAGCCCATTTGTCTTTAGTACATCAACCTCACTGTGCCAATACTGACAGACCTAGAGACTATTTTGTGAAAAAAAAATATTATAAAAACAGAGCATTATATTTTTTAATTTTTTAATATTTTTTTGCATGGTACCTTCTATAGAAATACTGCAGAAAGCACAAACATTACCATGCAAAGAACAGTTAGAAAATTAGCATGCTGTCTGTATGTGTTAAAGTGGTTGTAAACCTATAGCTTGTACTTGTACCTATAGGTAAGCCTATAATAAGGCTTACCTATAGATACTGTAAATATCTCCTAAGCGTGCACCGTTTAGGAGATATTTACTGTATATGCAGCCGGTGATGTCATCGGCGCATGCGCTCTGAAAGAACGGCCCCCCGGGCCGTTCCTTCAGAATCCTGTGCCTTAAATGACGGCTTCATCACGCATGCACGAGAGTAGTGACGTAATCGCGACTCTGGCCAGTCACACAGCTGGAGTCTGCGGACCCGGAATGAAGATGGGTGAAGAGGGAAGTGGCCTCCAGCGATGAGATCGCATTGCAGGAGTGCTTCGATTTCAGGTACGTTTCACATAAAGTGCTAGTATGCGACGCATACTAGCACATTATGCCTTTACCTTTTTGCATCTCAAAGCGGTACAAATTTGGCGTTTTATATTGTAGGCCTGTAATTCTTAGCAATAACACACTTAAATCTGTCCAAACAAGAGTCTAGTAGACATCCCGGTTATGATAAAGTTTGAAACACAAAATCATAAATTATAATATAATAAATACCTATACAAAATAATAATATAATAATAATAAAATGAATTTCCCCCACGATTTACTATCACTCAATTCTGCAAGTGTTCTAATTTACTACCGCTGTCTTCTAGCTGGTCTAAAACCACCTTTGATGTAAAGGGACACTTTTTAGTTGATATGGACAATCTCAAGTTTCCAGGCAGAAAGAACAGTATATATAATATAAAAAAATATATATATAATAAAAAACTGCATGCAGGGCACTGGACATAGCACTAGGGACAAAAGGAAGGTGAAATCATTTCATACAGTAATGTAATCTGTAAGATTACAGTGTACTGTATGTTTTATGAATTCTCTATTTTTTTAATTTGCCGCCGGGCTCCGCCCCCGTGCGTCGCAGGGAATGGAGCCAGGCACACAGAGGCATCAGGCAGAGGACAGAGCTCGCAGACACAGCGGGGGGACATCGCAGGATCCTTGGGACAAGGTAAGTAACCCGCACCAGGATCCTGCAATGCAATCCCGAGTGTGGCTCGGGGTTACCGCTAATGGTAAACATGTGGAATTGCAAATATCGGCCTGATCCTCCTCTTCTTGGTTCCCCAGTTCCTGGCTCCTCCTCTTCTCGGTGTGCCGCCATAGGAAGCTGCTAAATATTGTGGCACACCTATCCTGAACCAGGCTGCCTGTGTCCATAGATAGATACATTTCTTGTTATGCTGACAACAGTCTCACCAGACAGGAAGTGAGAGAAAATCTGTAACAGGGCCACAGAAAAAAATGAAATATTGATAGCGGTTCTAGTTTTACACACACAAAAAAAAAATATATATATATATTTATTTCACTCTGTGTTGTATCCAGGGTCATGCCACCAATGAGGGCAATCAAGGTTGCTGCTTCAGGCAGCACTCATGGAGACATGGTGGAGGGTGGCACTGAGGACAGAGTGTCCATACCACAGAAGGTTTTGTGTGGGGAAAAAAAAAGCTTTGGAGGGCAACTGCCCTTGGCACATCCCTGGTTGTATCTTTCCTCCTCACTTTCTGTCAGGTAAAACATTATCACCAGGACAGGAAGTGAGGGGAGATCTCAAAAACAGACCCTAGACGGCAGTAAAACCTGTCAGAAAACACAGACGAAACATTTAAGGTAGACACCCAGTTTAATTAATTTCTCCAGCCGCAGTCTCACTATTCAATCCCGCAGAGTATTTGTTCATACATTTTTAAATATAAGTGTCACCTGCAGAAAAGCTGAAGCAATGTTAGCTTTTTTACATCTAACATAGATCATTAAAATCTGGCATGAACAGCACAATGCAGAATGTAGAAAATCTAACAAATACCTCCTATAAAATGTGTTAATGGTAACATTGTGCTCCCAATCAGTGCTATCAGTTATAGTACAATTGCTGTACAAAAACTCCTGACACTGAACTGCGTGTTTTATTCACAGTCATTCAGAAGAGTTCAGTTATAAGAGGAAGATTCACCGATGCCACATGAGCATGCTGTGTGCTATTTGGTGTATTAAAACTCTGTTTAACCACTTGCTTACTGGGCACCTAAACTCCCCTCCTGCCCAGACCAATTTTCAGCTTTTAGCACTGTCACTCTTTGAATGACAATTGCGCGGTCATACAAAACTGTATCCAAATGAAATTGTTATCATTTTTTTACCACAAATATAGCTTTCTTTTGGTGGTATTTGATCACCTCTGGGTTTTTTATTTTTGTTAAAAAAAAATTTAAAAGGATCAAATTAAAAAAAAAAAATACAAAACCATTTTATATTTTGTTAATAAATTTTGCAAACAGGTCATTTTTCTCCTTCATTGATGTACGCTGATGAGGCTGCACTGATGGGCACTGATGTAATGCGCTGATGGGCACTGATAGGCTGCATTGATGGGCACTGATAAGGCGTCACTGATGGGCACTGATAAGGTGGCACTGATCGGCACTAATATGCAGCACTGGTGGGCACTGATGAGGTGGCACTGGTGGGCATTGAGAGGTGGCACTGATGGGTGGCACTGAAAGGCATTGATAGGTGGCACTGAAGGGCACTAATAAGTGGCACTGATAGCTGGCACTGAAGGGTGGCAGAGATGGGCACTGATGGGTGACAGTGATGGGCACTGATCGGAACTGGTAGGTGACACTGATAGGCAGCACTGCTAGGTGGCACTGAGTGGCACCACTGGTGGGCATTAATAGGTGGCACTCGTGGGCATTGATAGGTGGCACTGATGTACTGGTGGGCTCTGATTGGTGGGCACTGATTCGTGGCACTGGCAGGCGGTACTGGTGGGCACATATGAGGCAGCTTCGCCTCTCCCTGCTCAGAATCGATGTCCCTTCAACAGAAGCCGGTGCTGTCAGCGTGAGAAGAAAAAAAAACGATTACTGATCTACTGTTTACATCACGTGATCAGCTGTCATTGGCTGACAGCTGATCACGTGGTAAGGGGTTGGGATCGACCCCTTACTCCGATCTGTAATCACCCGAGTCTCATTGGCTCGGGTGATCAGAACGCGCACCGTGCGCGCCCTTCGGGGTGGCGTGGCCAGATTGCAAAGGGGAGGACGTCTATTGACGCCCTCCCGGCAAAGCAGATCTGCGCTGTAGCCATCATTCGGCTATAGGGCAGATCTAAAGGAGCTAATCTGAAAAATCAGTAGCAAAATTTCACAGACTCCAGGAAAATACATTACATTCTAACATAAAAGACCCAAAATGTCTGCTCAGGCTTCAGAAGGGGTGCAAGTCCTCAGTATCCACTGCTGGGAGTATTGGCTTGGAAGGGAGCTCATCACAGCTCCTACCATTGCTTAGTATATCTCCCTGTGGCTGTACTTAAACCCCCAACAGTAAAATCAGTCTGTATATACAGTAAAGCATGCTTGTTATACTCACTTTGGAACCTAAGGGGTTAATCCTCCACATTGTGCAAAAAGGCTGTTTGATCCTGTCTCCTCTGATCCTCCCCTTCTTACACAGTCCTCAAGGCATCTCCTGATAAGACAGAGCTTTTGGAGTCACTCTGCACATGCTCAGATTGATGTGTGTTGCTAGGGAGCTTTGTTTTTTTCTCTTGGGATGGTGCATGTGATCGGCACAGGGCAAATGAGCATTGTCCAGACAGAGGGTCAGGGGTCCTGCAGCCTAATAGGACAGCCAGAGGAGAATGAAAACTCCTCCTACAAGCTTTAACCAGACACTGATAGAAGTCACAAGACTGCTATATACTGCTGATAAGAAAAGGTATTAAGCAGTCTATATTTAATAAAATAATTAAATTCCCATGTTCTGTGTACTGTGGGAGACCAGATATAATGAATGCAGGGTCCTGGGTTTAGTTTCAATCCATAACAACAGGTACTCTTCTGTACTTGCAGAAAATTTACTTAGTTTTCATTAAGAAAATGTAATTAAGAAAACTTAGGCAGTCACAACATCTAAGGATCTTCTTAGGTTTAGATATACTTCAAGTTGTATAAATAAATGTATCTCCATCATATTATGACATTTTATATACCACCCTATCCAGGCTGAAGCAAGTCTCTTTCAGGCAGGTGGTGGGGTGGAGGGGTTGGGGGAATTGGGAGGCTGATCTGCTGTTTTAAAAAGCGGCACCGCTTGTCAAACTTACCCATTGAGCTCAATGTGACCGCTCCTCAACTGTGTGCATTGCATGTGACTGTGGCATAGTTGTCCGGCATTACAGTATAGGGTTAAATCAAACAGGGAGGAAGTGATATAACACCCCCTCACTGCCTGTGTCAAATGCCCTGTGAAAAGCAATCCAAAGATGGATCACTCTTCTGAGGACACCCCACTCCACTCCAAGTGTGATAGAGTTTATACAGTTTATTAGTTCTATCTTCTATTACAGACAAAAGCCTCGTTCACATCTGTATGTTTTAGGCCATAGGTGTATGCAGCCCATCGCAGTAGGGTGTGCACCCCAAAGCTCAAACACACATGCCTTTTTCTGCAGTTTCAGCTGCACTGGACAGTGAATGGAAGGGAAGTGATCTGTGCTGAGCGGCTTCCTGTTCATTCACAAATTGAGGCATAGTAAACAGTGTTTACTATGCTTCAGTTGTGATTAAACACAGTGAATAAGTGTGTTCCCTGTGTTTACTTAGAAAAGGAAGAAACCAGTAAATGACATATTGATTAGCACTTTCCCCCACTCTCCATCCTAAAACATCCCTCGCAGCAGCCGGGGGAGAGGAGGGAAGCCAGCAGCACTTCGGTGGGTGGGGGTAGGGGGGAGCAACACAGGGGAAAGCCCGGGCAGTAGCGGGAGTCAGCACTGCACAGAGTGGTTAGGGTGTGCCCAGGCACCTGGCACACCCCCTGCACGCACCTATGTTTTAGGCTTTATTTACGTGAGGTGTTTGTTTACATGCCAAGAGCCACCTGGAGCTGCATGCAGGCAGCCTATGTTAATGAATGAAGAGTCAGCGGCTGTACAGACACAACAGAGATTGAAAGACATGTAGGTTCTGGTGCGCTGGCCCGAACGCACACTGTTTGCATTCAGGGTCATTCACCTCTCCCTGCATACCTGTCAATCTCAGATGGGTGGGTGCGTCCATAGAGGCGCTGCATCTCCATTCACTAACATAGAACTCTGTTTAACACAATTCATCTGCAACATAAAATGTGCAAATGTGAACAGGGCCAAAACAAAAAAGGTGGCAACTGAATGACAATTAGCAGTTTTCTTTTACATTACTGAACAAAAGTCAGCTGTGCACTTGAAATACTGTTTGTTGCTGTTTCAACTCTCTTACTCTGAAAATTTTATTTTAAGCCGTTTTCTAAAAAAACAAAGGTTTAATTCACAAAAGCGTAATGCTTGAGCTATTTTCATTGATGCTCATTAATTCCTTTTTTACATTCAAAAATTGATTTTGCAATTCACTAAAGGCATCACCGCACAAATCAATTCACCACTCATGCATTTGTTTATTGATTTTTGAGATACTGACTATGAGGTATTGACCAGAAGAGCTTCAGGCTGGTGATAACTAAGTTTAAATGAGGTGACTATTGAGGAATGCAAGAAATGGAGCCGTGGGACGGAGTGATAAAATAGTAGATCTTATAGGGGCTCTGTGATTGAAATAATAATTAAAAAGAAAAACATCCTGCAAATGAAGAGACTTTATACTAACCCCTATCGTGTGCTGTGGCTCCATCTAATAACCCTATATCATGAAAGGACACAGTAGTGACATAGGACTGGTGGATGAACCCATAGCCAGCGGGGCAGGGGGGCACAGGTATCTGAAACTCTTCTAGGTGAGGTTTCTACGGGGGGGGGGGGGGGCTTTTCTCTTTAATACAGCAAAGATGTAATGAATTATAAATATCTCTTCTTCTGCAGGATGTTTTTTTTTCCAATTTTTATTTTAGCGATAGAGTCTTTTGAATCATCTAGTCCAGGGGTCACCAAACTATGGCCCTCCAGTTGTTCAGGAACTACAATTCCCATCATGCCTATTCATGTCTGTGAATGTCCGAGTTTTACAATGCCTCATGGGACATGTAGTTCCGCAACAGCTGGAGGGCCGTAGTTTTGAGATCCCTGATCTAGCCCATGCTAGAACCACAGTGCATGTTTTCATCCTAGGAGGAGAACTAGGGTACACAATTGACTCAGAAGAGAACTGAAATCTTTAAATTTTCATTATTGTATTTAAAGCATTAAAGCAGAATTGAAGTTAAAAAAGTATAGCCCATTAAAAGACAAAACAAAAAAAGGTGTTTTTTCTGTTGTGCTCACCTTGAATCCAAAGTTGTCACCTGCAATACTTCCTTTTTACCTTTAGATGTCCTCAGTCTTGTCGGCTGAATAACAGCCAATATCATTCAACCAACTTCCTCTAAACCCAGTCTGTCATAGATCTACCCAAAGCCTGCAACAGGCTCACAAGGGAAAAGGAACACAGTGATAAACTCATCTCTGTGCCACTCTGCATTCTTCTCCAATCAGCATGCTTCTTTGTTTGCACATTACCTGATTGGTTCCTTATGCTGCTTCTTCCTCTCCCACTATGAACTCTGTTGTACAGGGACTGCATGAGGTGGACACCAAGTAAAATTCAAGCACTTACACTGCTTAATGCGTTAAGGATTACAGAGCTGCATTCATCTGTGTTCTTTATATCTGCCTTGAAAGTAGGACTGTGGGAGGGAGATGGGCGGAGCCTAGCGGAGCAGACATGCATTGTTAGAGCTCCACACCGCTGAGGAGAGAAGAGAAGGACAAAGCGGAGCCTGCAGGCTCAAAAGGTATCCATTTGAACCTTTTTGCCCCAGGGAACAAACTGTGAAAGTTTGGGCAGGAAATATGGTACTGGGAGGAAACCGTGGCAGAAATAAAAATCACCTCACAAAGAGCTCACAGGCACTCACTGCAACTAAAGCAGCTCCAGTCACCTCACAAGATACAGCATCAGGGCGCTCTCACAGACAGAAAATGTCACAGCAAGACTCGCCATTTGAGTCAGATACAGAACAAATCCTCTCACAAACTTCTCCACAAGCCTCCTCAGCATCCCCAGTAATATTATTACAATTTGAAAAGATGCTTCATAAGGCTTTAAAACAAACCTCAGACCAAATAACAAAAAGCCTAACCAAAGAAATAAGAGAGCTGGGAAACCGCACCGCAGCCCTAGAAATAAAAATGGATGAAATTGAAATTACAACCCAAGTAAATATAACAGAATTGGAACAATTAAAAGAAGAGAATTTAATACTTCAAACTAAGCTCGAAGATTACGAAAATAGAGCCAGACGTTCAAACTTGCGCATAAGGGGAATACCTGAAACTGTGACAGACCTGCAATCTACTATTACTGCTCTATTACAAGAACTAAAGCCAGATATCCCTATTGAACGTTTAGAACTGGACAGAGTACACAGAGCCCTCACAGCCAAAAAGAAAGATGGACCCTCACGTGATATAATCACAAAATTTCATTATTACAGAACAAAAGAACAAATACTAATTGCTGCAAGAGAAAAAAAGGAACTTAATTTTCAAGGACACAATTATCAAATTTTTGCTGACCTATCCCAACTTACTATTACTAAAAGACGATCCATGAAACCCCAACTAATGGAACTGCAATGCCACAACATTATGCATCAATGGGGCTTCCCCTGTTCAGTCAGATTTAACTACCAAGGTACAATTTACAGAAGCAGATCAGCAGATGAACTACAACAAACCCTTTTAAAATTAAATCTGACAGAACCCACAAGCAGCAACTCTCCCACACGCAGAAGAATGGCATCATCTTCACCTTCAGGCAGAAAATTTCAGAATAAAATGGGAATCATCATTCTCACAAAAGAGGCCGTTATGCCACATCATCCATGGACCAAGAAGACTCAATTGACTGACATCCTAATTCCTGATATCTCTTCATTTATTATACTAAGAGATGGTTCTCTATAAAAAAACCTGTATTTATAACTGAATGTAACTGCATTCTGATAGTCACACACTGTATGGGATCAAGTTACATTCCAGTTATATTTCTTATTACTTCTGATTCATATAGCCTTAGAATATATAAGTGAAATAAGGATATTCTTGTTCAGTTATATATTATCAGGTAATAACAATAGATTTATTACTTTTTAGGACAAATATGTTCAATAATCCAGAAGTAATGGAAGCTTTTTCTTTCTTTTCTTAAAACAAATATATTATTACCTAACTAGTTCCTAGAATTATGTTTTTGTTTATTCTAATCTGAAGCAATACAACCTCAATTTTATGAGTTAACATATCTAAACAGTTACATATGAATAAAATATGTAATTGTTTACTCTAAAAGGGTTAAAATCCCAAAATAATTCAAACTATCTTCATCAATACCAAAGTTATTAACAGTACCTTTCTAACTGAATTATTTAGCCTAGGGCAAAACTAACCATATACAACCACCCTGGAATAAATAATTTCAACAAAAACTATATTCTGCACTCCAATTAATGAAACATCATTTTGATGTCTTTTGACATAGCACTTCTCTCCTGTAAGCGGAAGATCCGTGTACCCCCATTAGCCCTCCTCATTCTCCCAACCATATTATGTGGGAGTGTGACGAAGGCCAATTATTCCCCTGAGAGAGATATTTATTCTCTTTCACGGGTAAATTGTGATTACTTGCAAAAAATAATTTATACAATGTATCATCTAATCTCATATGTTTTTTGTTTACTCTTTACTCCAGAATTCACTGGTTTCTTTTCTATCTATTCATCTCTTCAGTCCACACAGGTTGATCTGCGCAGTCAGCTCTGCATAACAAAAAGTAAGTCAAAACTATTTGATCTGTTGCCATGGCACCACTGAATATACTTTCCCTGAATGTTCAGGGAATAAATGTCCCTCAAAAAAGGACCAAAGCCTTCCGTACTTTCCATAACAAGAAGGCTCACATAGTATGCCTCCAAGAAACACACTTCACCAAAGATTCTACTCCAAAATATATTTCTCCTTTTTATCAACAAATTACACGGCTTCTGCCTGTACCAAGCAAAGGGGAACTCTAATTGCATTTCACCGATCCACACCATTCACCTTATCAGAAATTAAAGACCCAGAAGGTAGATACCTGATACTCATGGGTTATATAATGGATACAGCAATCACAGTGATTTCCTACTACGCTCCTAACAAACAACCTACACCATTCCTCTCACATATATTACAAGTGATTAATACACACAAAATAGGAACAGTGATAATGTGTGGGGATTCGAACCAGGTCCTCCTCCCATTTCTAGATAAATCACCTTTTACACCATCCAAAATAACCTCTAGATTACCTTTTTCTCAACTTCTTTCCAAATATAATCTGGTAGATTCGTTGAGAGAAAGTAACCCAATGAAAAAGAAATTCACTTATTTCTCGCACCCTCATCAAACCTTCACCAGAATAGATCATATTTTTCTAACAATAGGAATGATACCAGAAATTATTGCATCAGATATAATTCCGATTCCGTGGTCTGACCATAATGCAGTATACACTACTATAGCCTCAGCCATACCAAAAGCGCATGACCCAATGTGGTACTTACCGGACATAATGCTCAAACACCCACTACATCAGATGGCCATTGAACAAGCTTTAAAGGAATACATATCAATTAATAATACAACAGACATCTCCCCAATAACACTGTGGGAAGCTCATAAGCCTGTCTTGCATGGTACAATACAAAGACAAATGGCACTATTTAAACGGGAACGCAAAAATCTAGCAAAAAAACTAGAACTCAATTTTAATGCAGCCTACATATCATTTCAAGATAATCCATCTCAGAGTACAAAATCTCATCTGGAAAAATCTAGATTGGAATACGATCTATTTCTCACTGAGTCAGTTGATAAATCCCTCAAACGCTCCAAACACAATTTCTACATGAATACAAACAAACCAGGTACATATTTGGCTCGGGCAATAAATTCAACTAACAAATCTTTCAAACCAATACGTCTGAAATGATCAAAAAATGTTTACACTTGTAATCCAGTTAAAATAGTCCATAAATTTCACTCACATCTCGCAACTTTATACAAGACAAACAATGAATTTAATCCTACAGAGGCTGAATCCTTCTTCTCAAAAATAACCTTACCTGAGTTATCTCAGAATCAAAAAAGCAGTTTGGATGAGCCTATAACTATAGATGAAGTTGCTAACGCCATAAAAGACCTAAAACTTAACAAAAGACCAGGCCCAGACGGCTACTCGGCTTTATACTATAAAACATTCTCAGAAATACTCTCTGCCATTCTCACTGAAACTTTTAACAAACTTCTAGATGGACATTCTTTTCGGCAAGAAACACTAATGGCAATTGTTTGTATGATCCCAAAACCCCTTTCTGATGATACTTCCTGTGTGAATTATCGGCCTATCTCTCTGTTAAACCTCGATATTAAATTATTAGCAAAAATAATAGCAAAACGCCTCAATAGCATTATAGGAAAATTTATACATAGAGATCAAGTAGGCTTCATGCCAAATAGACAGGCAGGCGATAATATACGCAGGGCAGTGTTATTGGCACATATTGCTAAAAAACGGAAAATCCCTTTATGTTTTCTATCTCTCGATATTAAGAGGGCATTTGACACAGTATCCTGGCAATATATGCAATATTCATTACAAAAATGGGGTTTTGGACACCACTTTTTAACATGGATCAAAGCATTATATAATAAACCCAAAGCCTATATAAAATATGCTGGATACAAATCTGAAGCCTTTAATATCGAAAGAGGTACCCGACAGGGTTGCCCATTATCTCCCTTATTATTTGCCCTTATACTCGAACCCATGGCCCAATACATCAGAACAAACCAAACTATAACTGGCATTGAAGTAGGAGGTATTACACACAAATTATGTATATTTGCAGACGATATATTACTTTTTCTATCATCACCACAGGTCTCTGGTCCTAACTTAATACCAGCTCTTGATGGGTTTGTAGCCCTATCCAGCCTTATGATTAATCCTAAGAAATGCCTAGTGCTTAATATTTCACTCACAAACATGGAATTGATCCCGGCTAGGGCTGTACTCCCATTCACATGGGCAGAAAAATCAATCCCATATCTTGGAATTCATTTAACAGCATCTCATTCTGACTTATTCTTAACCAATTATCCTCCTGTATTAAGACAGATCACAAACAATGAAACAATGGTCGCAACTTCCTTTATCCTGGATAGGGAAGATTAATGCAATCAAAATGACTATTCTACCCAAATTGCTTTATCTATTCAGAGTCCTCCCTATTTCAATTCCTTCCTATTTTTTGAGAATAGTACAAAAAAGAGCAACTTCGTTTATATGGGGCTCTTCTAAACCACGTATACCTATACACACACTACATCTTCCCAAAAATAAAGGAGGCCTGGGATACCCTAATTTTACTAACTACTACAGAGCAGCACATTTGGCAAGTCTGTCCAAATACCATGCAAAACAGGAAATCCAATTATGGATATTTATAGAGGCTTCAGAAAATGACCCTCTATTAATATCAAATTTATTATGGCTTGATCCTAAAGACCGCTTTAAAATTCATAATCCCATAACTAAACACTTCTTATCTCTCTGGGATAAACTAAAAACCAAATATCAGTTACAATCTCCACACAATCCTCTCCTTTCTTTTATCAGAAATCCGGCCTTTTATCCGGCATGGATCTACCCAAATTCTTTTAAAGCTTGGACAACATCAGGCATACAGACACTAAATGACTTCATAGCATCTAAATCATTCCTTTCATTCCCATCGCTTAGAGAAAAATATGATCTATCAAACTCTGAGATATTTAGATATCTCCAAATCAAAAATTTCTATACACCATTCCTAAAGGGGGATACACCATTATCCCAATTATCCATTTTTGAATCAATCTGTACAAAAGATCTATTTGCTAAAGGTACAATTTCATCACTTTATAATCAATTATATCGAGTAGCAAATCTTAATAGACCCTCTTACGTTCAGAGGTGGGAGGAGGACCTGGGACGAACTTTAGAAGACACGGACTGGCCTAACATATGGCTCACATCTAAGTCATCTTCACCCAACATCTTAGCACTGGAGACAAATTATAAAGTCCTAACTCGCTGGTACCTTGTACCCGCTAGAGTGGCAAAATATTCACCTAATACCTCAGCTCTTTGTTTTCGAGGATGCCCAGAAATAGGCACATATTTACACATATGGTGGACGTGCCCAGTAATCCAAACCTTCTGGAAGGAAGTCTTCGTGATTGCATCTAAAATATTTAAAAAAATAATACAACCAGATCCATATTTAACTTTACTTAATCTAAAACCGGAATGGTTAACACTCTCTCAATTCAAACTTATGATCCAACTAATAACGGCTAGAAAACAAACAGTGGCCAAGGCATGGAAATCTCCTACATTGGTACTAGCAGAAACAATTCACAGAATGAATAATAATGTCCCATGCTAAGATGGTAGCCATCGATCAAAATCAAATTCCAAAATTTGAAAAACTTTGGCATCCTTGGATAAAACAACAGTTCCTGTCAAACTTCAATGACTCTGTCCTGTTGCCATGGTAACAGATTAAATGACTTACAGAGACACCCATTCTAAGGCTTCAAAGAGAACTAAAAAGAATAATAAACTGACGAGCGGGACAACCTTGTGGACCATACCTCTACCTTTCAACCCTTTTTCTTCTTTCTCTTTCCTTTTCTCCACCTTACGATTAAAGCTCATTATCAGAATTTATTTGACCTATAAACACTCTACTTGTAAACAATATGTATAGTAGGTATAAATCATTTAAATACCTACAAAAGTAACTAAGGAAATGATATATATCTTTAATTTAGGTTTACGTGAACCCAATGTTTAATATTTGAAATTTCATGATATTTACCTATATAAACCCTACTGTAAAACAATGAGCTTACTTTATAGATCCTTGTAAACTTACTTTATGTATCTTTATAACATTGTATACTCAATAAACTTCTTTTGACAAGGAAAGTAGGACTGTGGGCCATACTAGGGTCTCAGTATATTCGATGCAGCTCCAGTAAGAGGCATCTACCTTTCTATGGACAGCATAATGCAGAAAGTTCAAAGCTTAAAGTATATTAAAGCTTTGATTTTTTCACATTAAAATAACAAACATGTCATATTTACCTGCTCTATGCAGTGGTTTTGCACAGAGCACCTCTGATCCTCCTCTTGTCGGGTTCCCTGCCATTGCTCTTGGCCCCTCCTTTCTGCCGAGTGCTGTGTGTCCATTCACACAAAGAACCATGGCTAGGCCCCACCCCTCTCTCTCTTCATTGGCTCACTGGCTGTGATTGACAGCAGCAGGAGCCAATAGCTCTCGCTGCTGTCCCAGCCAATGAGGAGGAAGAGTCCCTGGAGAGCCGAGGCTCTCGTGCACAGCGATGGAGGAAGATCGAGCTCAGGTAAGCTAAGGGGGGGTTGGAGGGGCTGCTGCACAAAGAAGGTTTTTTACCTTCATGCATAAAATACATGAAGGTAAAAAACCTTAAGCCTTTACAACCACTTTAATTAACCACTTACTGACCGCCTACCGCATATTTACTGCAGCAGGTCAGCTCTATTACGTACTATTGTACCTGTACTTCATTTTGTGCAATAGCCAGTGAAGGGTGCGCTGCCAGGGGGCGTGATCGCATGCTGATTGAACACAGGTGATGCCAATCAGAGGGTCTGGCATACCTAATGTCCGCCGGTCACCCGCAATCGTTCCTCGGAGAGGTAGAATGGCAATCTCCCTATGTAATCAAGGCAGATCGCCGTTCTGACAAGGGAGAAGATGGAGATCTTGTGTTCCTTCTAACCAGGAACACCGATCTCTGTCTTCCTCCAGTCAGAGTAACCCCCCCCCCACAGTTAGCAAGCACCCCCTAGGGACACACCTTTGATCGCCGCTGATGTTAACCCCTTCCCTGACAGTGTCATTAATACAGTAACAGTGCATATTTTTAGCACTGATCACTGTATTAGTGTCACTGGTGCCCAAAAAAGTGTCAAAAGTGTCAGTTAGGTGTCCTATTTGTCCACCGCAATGTCTCAGTCCCACTAAAAAATCGCTGACCACCGCCGTTACTAGCCAACAAAAAAGAAATAAAAATTTCATAAAACAATCCCATCGTTTGTAGACGCTATAACTTTTGCACAAACCAATCAATATTTTACCAAAAATATGTAGCTGAATACATATTAGCCTAAATTAATGAAAACATTCAATTTTTTTCAATTCTTTTATTGGATATGTTTTATAGCAGAAAGTAGAAAATATTGTTTTGTTTTTTTCAAAACTGTCACTCTTTTTTTGTTTGTGCTAAAAAAAAAACACAGAGGTGATCAAATACCACCAAAAGAAAGCTCTATTTGTGGGAGAAATAGAGAATCAATTTTATTTGGGTACAGAGTCGCACGACCGCGTAATTGTTAGTTAAAGAAACTAAGTGCCCTATCGCAAAAAATGGCCTGGTCATTAAGGGGGTAAAACCTTCCAGGGCTGAAGTGGTTAATACCCATTATTGGCTAACGTTTGTTAATAAAGATGCACGCTTTTGGAACTTCTTCAGGCTTTATACAATTCTGAAAATGATTCCCACATATATGACCCACATGGTTATACAAAAGAGTTATATGGGCAAGCAATGAAATATAACTATTTAAAAAAAATACAGCTATTTTTCTTTATATACTTTAGTAGTAATATAGAGATAGAGATAATAGCTTAGAAGTGTTATTGGCGTAACTGACTGGAGATAAGCAGTCCATGTACAATCCTCACCTCAAATAAGGGTCAATTTCACATGTCCATATACCAAAAAAATAACCATTATTAGACTGTAAGCTCTTAAGAGCACGGCCCTTTTATCTTTTATTTTATTGTATATTAACTGTACTGTCTCCCTTTATATTGTAAAGCACTGCACAAACTGTTGGCGCTATATAAATCCTGTACAATAATATAAATAACAATAATTAAAGACAACTATTTTTCTTGACAAACTTGAATAGTAAAATACATAGAGGGACCGGTCACTGGAAACTCCTAGAAGTGTTGGATGCTGAAGAGTCTTCACCAAGCTTAGCTTGGTGAAGATTGGCCGTGTGGGCAACAGGACATGTAAACAAGTTTTTTGCCACCGTCAAACAAACAATGTATAAAAACTGGTGAGGAAATCAGCCAAAGATGTCCTTCAAATGGAATTGTAGTTATGATCACTTTCTGCCAATGTTTCATTAAAACTGGGAAACAAATATAACTATGGCTGACAAATTGCTGTGTTTTAAAGATGTTTTAAAGCTTCAAATTGGCAGCAAACTGTAAGATCTTTAACCCTGTGTATCCTCATTTATACCCTAATACTGTAAACTCTTCTGCTTTCTTGTCAAATTAGTTTTATTAAATTTTAACAAATTATACAAGCAGATTCAGATGTAAAAATTTAGAGGTAACATCCCAAGATACAAATGTGGAGATAGCTTCACTATAGAATAAAGGGCGCTAGTCAATAACGGAGCCAAGATATGTGCAAATTTCTTGTAATATGTGGCTGAAAAGCCATCGGGACCTGGATGCTTATTTGGCCTGAGAGCTTTGATAGCCAATAAAATTTCATCGATAGTAATGGGGCTTTCAAGGTTGTCTCGTGACTCTAATGCCGCGTACACATGGGCGGACAATTCGACCGTGTGTGGGCTCCATCGGACCTGCAGCGGACTTTTTCGGTCGAAAATCTGACGTACTTTAGATTTGGAACATGTTTCAAATCTTTCCGATGGACTCGAGTCCGGTTGAAAAGTCCGCTCGTCTGTATGCTAGTCTGACGGATGAAAACCAACACTAGGGCAGCTATTGGCTACTGGCTATCAACTTCCTTATTTTAGTCCGGTCGTACGTCATCACGTACGAATCCGTCGGACTTTGGTGTGATCGTGTGCAGGCGAGTCCGTTTGTTAGAAAGTCCATCGGAAGTCCGCCAAAAGTCCGTCGGAAAGTCCGTTGGACCAGTCCGGTCAAAAAGTCCGCCCGTGTGTACGCAGCATCAGGCCTCGTACACACGGTATGAAAATCAGAGGGGAAAAGTCATAAGACAAGCTGTCTGTGGATTTTCGGATCGTTAGTACGGTGCATTCATCAGACAATTTGACTTTTACATCAGATAAAAGCTGGGTGTGCAGGCTATACAATTTTTGTTGGATGTGAACTCAGCGTCTGTTTTTCAGATGGTCAGTACAGAAATCGTCACACAAAAGTCGAAAGTACAAACACGCATGCTCAGAATCAAGGAACGAGCCGGAAGAGTTCGGTCTTGTAAACTACCGTTCGTAATCTAGAATTAACATTCCTGACGTGGCTAATGATGAAATGCCGAAATGCAGCGCACATTCTCATTTTCTATGAAGCTGCTTTGCTGGTGATACTGATGTAGTTATGCCAAACGTATTTTAAAAAGCATTTGTTTTGTACGATCTGAAAATAGCGAATATACGCTCACCAAACTTCTACTGACATGAAATTAGCAGAAAGGGCCCAAAGGGTGGCGCTTGAGAAATGAACTTCCTCTTTATACTCTCATAGTACGTCACTACATTCGTATTTGTCAAACGACAATTTGTGGACAGTTAGTATGCTAGACAAAATCCTGCACACCCGCTTTTGACAAAAATCAGACGCTCGTCGTACAACAATCAAACCGTGTGTACAAGGCCTAAGAGATAGCTGCTAATGTTATTTGAGAAAAAAGGAATCTGCGTCTGCCTGGTTTAAAGGACGATAGGTCACCATATATCAGGATTGGAAATACTGCAACTTGGGATCTGCTGGGTAAAAACTGGGCCCCTAGTTGCTTGCTGGGCCCTTACAAATAATCCATACCTGCTGCATGCTTGTACTTGGTATACAACTCAAAAGAAGAAAGAAAAAAAAAAATGAAGTGACAGCCAGAAAACTAGCATTTTCAGAAGCAGGCAGCTGCCATGTATGTTGTTAATTTTTAATCATGACTTTTCATTAGAAAACAAGCTCTGTTTACATTTCCATATGTTTAGTATGCACTTTTGCTTCATTCTGTTCTTGCACAGTTTCAAATAGATGACAATATCCTACTGTTACATGTCCATCAAGTCCAAGTTCAAAGAAAACGTTCGGGGTAAAAAGTTGAAAACTTGGAAAAGCAGAGGTGGAAAAACTGGAAATGCGTAGGCAGAGCTGAATAGAGATGTTATATTATATAAACTATACACAGTGCAAAAGATTGTGAAGTTAATAGCATCCAGTTAACCTTTTCCCACTACCTTAATGATGAAGTATGTGTTTAATGGCTAACGAACAAGAAGAACTATTGTTCACAGATTTAACTAGAACACTGTTCCACTGCAAGGATCGGAAAAAGCTGAGAGCTCTCAAAGAGGCCTTTAGGTCTGTGGCTTTGTAAGCAATTTGCCACACTTGTCATCCTTTGTGGATAAAAGCCATTCCCTGAGGAAATTGTTCTAGCAAAATTAGCCGCTGTCCAGGCCAGCAAGCTCATCTTGTCTCAATCAAGGAGGCATAAAGAGGAAAGACAAGCCATGCATGTCTTTCTGTTGGACGATTAGCCTTTTCTCAACGCAGATGCTGGCTTCAGTTGTCAATATAGCATAGAATCTACTATTTATTTACAAAGGATTTTCTGTGCAGCTGTTAAGCACCTATAAAGGGCAAATGTCGAGAGGCATGGTCCTGGATTATTTAGGTAATCTCTAGCTACACATTAAAATTATTATCTTCTGATTACAGCAACCTAATATCTGACTATTTTCTTTAGGACATTGTACTTTGTACACAGTCATTGGGGTTGATTTGCGAAAACTGGAGAGTGCAAAATCTGGTGCAGCTCAGCATAGAAACCAATCAGTTTCCATTTTTTTTTTGTCAAAGTCTAATTCAACAAGCTGAAGTTAGAAGCTGACTGGCTACAATGCACAGCTGCATCAGATTTTGCACACATTTTATTAAATCAACCCCATTGTCTTTTGCAATGTCTTATTAAAATACATCTAAAGGCAAAAATTTTGGATAGTATGGTAAACGGTTAGGGGTTGATTTGCTTAAGGCAAATAGACTGTGCACTTTGCAAAATGCAGACACATTCTGCAAGAGCAGTTGCTCCAGAACTTAGTGGATGAGCAGAAACTCTGCTTACTTCCATCATCCAATCATGAGCAAATAAAATTGCTGTTTTTTTTTAATTTACCTTTCACGTTATTGGGTATTCTTTGCAAAGTGAAGCTTTACCACATTTACTAAGCTCTGAAGCAACTGTACTTTTTGCATGTATACATTCTATTTGCCTTTAGTAAATTAACCCCTTAGAGTCTCTACTACGTTTTTTGTCATCTGTGCTCCCATTGGGAGATCCTTCCGTCTATTAGTCCTGGTATTCATTATTACTTATGCCCCGTACACACGGTCGGGCTTTGTTCGGACATTCCGACAACGAAATCCTAGGATTTTTTCCGACGGATGTTGGCTCAAACTTGTCTTGCATACACACGGTCACACAAAGTTGTTGGAAAATCCGATAGTTCTAAACGTGGTGACGTAAAACACCTATGTCGGGACTATAAACGGGGCAGTGGCCAATAGCTTTCATCTCTTTATTTATTCTGAGCATGCGTGGCACTTTGTCCGTCGGACTTGTGTACACACGATCGGAATTTCCGACAACGGATTTTGTTGTCGGAAAATTTTATATCCTGCTCATAAACTTTGTGTGTCGGAAAATCCGATGGAAAATGTGTGATGGAGCCTACACACGGTCAGAATTTCCGACAACAAGGTCCTATCACATATTTTCCATCGGAAAATCCAACCGTGTGTACAGGGCATAAGACTAAAAATAAGAGGAAAATACTACATTTTAGAACTGTCATGAGAGCGATAGGTGAGAAGATATCTTCCAATGGGGACCAATATTCTGGCGACAACTATCTAAGGTGGGAAATCCCCTCCTTTTGGTTTGATTTCCTCTTACTTCCTGTAGCATCTTCAACACAGGAATTAAAGGGAACTTCCCCAGCAGAACAGAGCTAGTAATAAAAGAACTTGATAGGGTTTTACCATTTCCCTGTTCTATCTGAAGCTAAAAAAGTGTTGGCCATCTATGCACTTTGCCTATATACTGTATGTTGCAAAATTCTTTTGCTATATTTGTTGTCACATAATTATTGCACCATACCTATTTCAATTGCTGCCTAAATGATTAGCGAAAAAGAGCATGAAAACATTTTTCTAATTGCAAACATTTTAAAGAGAGCTACTCACCACAGAATTGAGAGGTAGAGGGTAGTCATGGAGGTTGCCATTGAGGCCTTTAGCCCACCACTATGATAGACAGACTTAAGGGCCGAGTTTAGTACCAGGAGAGGCCAAAGCTTTGCCTTTTACAATAGCTCAAGATATTCATTGTGTATGGAAGGTTAGGGGGGCTGCTGCAGGTATGTGTAGACACCTCTGGGTTCATATGCATTTCATACCTGCAGCAGTTTAAGCTCAGGTAACACAGTCTATTAAAATCACAATCTACATGTTAGGTTTTAATGGCCACTGGTTGGTTTCCCCCACTCCAATGCTGAGGCTCCTCTACTTTCTCACAGGAGGCCATATCTATTGAATCACAGCTTGTCTCCACAGTTATTTGTATAGTCTACATTACAGAGAATCAAACAGAGAAACATGAAAACACTGTATTGCGTTGCAATGGGAGCAGCAGTGAAATGCAACATTTTAAAGTTGATGGGAAAAGTATGAGGGCTGCCACTGCTGACCTCCTAATGAAAAATGTCAGTTGCCTGGCTTTTGTGTTCACCTGCTTACTTTAATACTTGTTAAATCATTGGTTCAGAAGAAATGTGCAGAGCAGGCATGTCAAAGAAAAGTCAGCAGTCAGAGAAAGTATAAAAGTAAGTAGGCCTGTATAAGAGAGCTGCCAACAAGCATATTTAGAAGGATGGGTCAAAAATAGCAGCTGTCCTATTTTTCCATGCCTGGTTCAATTTAAAAGAGGACCAAAACCCCTTTTTGGCCTGATGGTCATTGTAAATCCTATGCCGCGTACACAGGATCAGGATTTTGGTTGGAAAAAGATATGATGGCTTTTCCGACGGGATTCCGCTCAAGCTTACCTTGCATACACACGGTCAAACAAAACTTCGCTGAACTTATGACTGTCAAGAACGCGGTGATGTACAACACTACGACAAGCTGAGAAAATGAAATTCAATGCTTCTGAGCATGCGTCGAATTGTTTCCGAGCACGCGTAGGAATTTTTCACGTCTGAATTGCTACAGATGATCGCATTTTCGGATAGGAACTTTTTCCAACCGAAAAATTAAGAACATGCTCTAAATCGTTTGCTGGCTGGAATTCAGCCAGCAAAAGTCCAATGGAGCATACACACGGTCGCATTTTCCAACTAAAAGCTCTCATTGGTCTTTTGCTGGCCGAAGTTCCGATCATGTGTACGCGGCATTAGGCTCAGAATCCCTCCAATTGAGCTATTATATTCTGACAGTGGGAAGGCTTCCCCCGCCATCAGCTATAACCGGCAGTACTGATTAAGTGAAAATTTTCCAACAGGCTGATTATACAAATTGATCGACAGATCAACTTCTGTACAACTAGCCTGTTTATAGATGGATCGAAATTTGGCTTATCCCTGCTGAACTTGCCAAATTTTGACACATCCTTGGCTGGCTTTAGTCTACAATGTAGGTGTATTCTGAAGCAAATCTGCCAATATTGCCTCTAGGATTTTGTACTTTTCAGTTCCGTGTTCCTTAATAACCTTGTCTTGTACAGGCTGCCACTTTAATTCAACCCTGCAGGATGTGCCATAGTTGGTCTAAATAACACATTGTGGCACTTAGTACAAAGGTGATGGATTGAACTAATATCACTGTCAATGAAAAGTGAAAATGGTTTACTTGTGAGTTTTTTTCCTTAACAAAGAAAGAAAGAGCTGTGATGTTTTATTATTGTAGAGCAACTTACGAAGAAAAATGATCATGGTTAACGGGCCACTTGCTCAGTCTATTGTCCCAATAATCTTAAATGCTATCTGTGATACGGCTGTGAAGCAATATTAATAGTCTGCCTATCTCAATGCTGTGAAGGCTTCTGCTTGTATTTCTGAACAAATCTTCTCGGCTTGTCCCTGGGAGACAATAGTTGCTGACTGTGCCTTCAGGAAAAGGACATTCGATTAATCATTGGTTCGTGGTTATTACCCTAGACATTGGACAAGGGCAGCCACATCCATCTTTTGGACCATATGAACATGGGATATTCCATCCCCTTTATACCGAAAAACATTAGTGTCTCTTGCTCTAAAACAAGAGTTTGAGCTATTCGCTAGTGTGTTGACTTAAATTTCTAGCTACAGCCTCTACAGTACACAAATGTGCCATATATGATAACATGCTACAAGTATTGCATGCTCTGGTTGTAACAATAACACTAATGGTAAAGAAAAACTAGAAAAAGATTTGGCATAAATAATTTTTCATTAAACTGGCCACTCACCCGTCATATTTTACAAAAGTTTTATTAGACTTTGAATTGCACCACTGAGTTAATCGTTCAGTATTAGGGTCACCAACCCTTTTTAAAGACAGCTGTCCAAATGCTAAGGACAATTCAGAGTTCCTAAAGACAAATTGCTGAGTCTAACAAAAGCAATGTTTAGGAAGGCTGAAGTAACACTAAATAGTGTGGGGTCATAATCTAAATATGTCCTATTTAACCTCCCACAATTTACTTGACGATTAAATATTTAAATTGATAAATTCCCACTTGCACTCTTCTGCAACATTAATAGGATCAAACTCAAACGCACCTTTGAAGAATGCAAAATCCTTTGTATTTTGGGGACATGGCCCACAAAATTGTAGCCTATAACACATTTACTTGAATATATAACCGTCTCACCAAACATTACCTCTAGTGCCCTGGTGCCCAACCTGCGGCCCATTGGTATATGATGGGTGGCCCTCATACCTCAGTAGTCTGTAGTGGGTACATTGATTAGAAAAATAGCTTTTATCGCTACTAGCCTCATGTAACATGTTCCCAGTTTTGTATTGCCTTCTGTAGCATATCCCCATTTAAAAATATAGCATTTCCACAATCTCTCTTTTCCTCTATTGGGTCTGCAGCTTCTGACAGTCCTCTTAAGCATTACATACACTGAACATTATATGCAGCACTTTGGTGATGTCAAGGGCCGCATTTGAGACCCCCTTTAGCTGATGAATTGACGCTTCTTTATTATGTTATTTATGTTCAGAATTTCCCCAAACTGTTAAACACAAACCTAAACCCTTCCTTAATTTAAATTGGACTTGAACTCAAAAAAAGAAAACATTTGCCAGGTGTTATAGGGAACATCAAAAAATATTATTTCTACCTAAACAGTACCCTGAAAAAAGTTTTATCTTGAATTCCTCTTGAACAATATCAGTGCACTTCATGATATGTGAGGGGTTCTAGCCCCTCCTGTGCCTAAAGCCTCATAGCTGTATATCGGCGTTGTAAGTTCTAAGAGCATAGGTGTGCACAGCCTCTAGCATTAGGGTGTGCACCCCAAACCTCAAATACATATGCATGTGTATATGTACTGATGGTGTCAGTAGGGTAGTGGACAGTGTAATTTTGTTTATTTTATTTTTCTAAAAATTATTTGCTTTTGTAAAATTTGTTTTGGGGATGAAATATCAGTGGTCTAAACGGGGGGGAATATGCACCACACAAGGCGATTAGGGTGTGCCCAGGCACACCTGGCACACCCTGTGCGCACGCCTATGTCTAAGAGACTGTGTCTCTCTCTTACTTTAGTCTGAAGTGATATGGGTTGAGATTTTGCGATATCATGTTTGTGCTGCCCACTGTTCTCCTTGCTGGAGTCTCTGACATGAGAAAGCAAAACCTTGCTTCTATCAAGATGGTTGCCCAAACAGAGACACAGTGCTGAACAAAGCTTTGTAAGCCATTTATGGAGAAATATCAGTTATAGGCAGACCACTCACAATTGGTCCCATGTCCTCTGCCCGCCATTTTTTGGCCACAGCTTCTAGATTTCAGTTCTTTTTTACAACTAGCCAATAAATGCAAAATACAGGACAACAGCCATTTTAATACACAAAGAACATCTTTATCTACTACTGCCTAAAGAATGAGGTGAAACTCTGCTGACTTCCATCAGTTAATACAGTGCAAACATTTAAAAAAAAATGTCCATGCAAATGAATGGGTATTCTTTTCAAAGCAAAATTTCACCGCAGTCGCTAAACTCTGGGGAAAATTCCCTTGCTGAGTGCAACTTTCCCTGCAAAGTGAATGGCCTATTTGCCTTTAGTAAATCAACCCAGAGGGTTATACTTGTGTTACATATTCAGGAAACTCCCCATGTTATTTACATTATAATTATTGTCTACAGACTATTTGACAGGGATGCCTTTTTCTCTATTTTGCATATAATCAGAGACTATAAAAAAAAAAAAACGACAAAAGCAAAAACTGTGACATGCACATGACAACTCTCTTAAGGTTGCAGAATCCATAATCATAAGCACACCCCCTCCCCTCTCCCATTTGGCAATATTTGTGTCTATTTTAATCAGGGCACTTAAAGCGGAAGTAAACCCATACATTTAACCGTCTCAAATAACAGTTACATTTCCAGCACGTGCCGGAAATGTAACCCTCACATTGGTTGTGCTCTGTCAAACCATCCAATGGTTAGTGTCATAACTGATCACATGTGCAGCATCATGGCAGTTGTAGATTAAACAGAGGCCAAGATGGCAGCTTCCTTGGCTGAAAACAATAGGAGTATTTACTTTCACTTTAATATTATACATTGGGATGAAGGGAAATGCCTAATCTCCCCAACACAAAACAAAGTCTCAACTCTCCAACCCCAAAAGGTGAACCACTGTTGAAGACATCATCTTCGTACAACTCTTGCAGATGTATATCTCACCCCCCCCCCCCTAGGATGTGCAACCCCCTTAAAGTGTAAGTAAACTCTTACAATGAATTTCTCTTATTTGCTCCTTTTTGTACTGCTAACTATACCACCTAAAGTGTTTTGTTATATTCGTTCAATAATTGCACAAAATACCTGGTGGATTTTTCCAGATCTTTCTCTTTTTTTGTGAGCTAATAACTTCCTGTGCTCTCTCCCTGTGCACAAGGAGGGGTTATGATGGGGTGGGGGTTAGGAGAGGTCTGTGTTCTTTTAATCACAAATGAACTCGGTTGATCTGACTAAAAATACACTGTGTTGTCATGTTAACCTCTTCCCGCCGATGGCATGAATATATGCAGCCTCTTGGTGGGTGGGCTTTAACACCAAGAGGCCCATATATGCGGCCCTATGTAAACAATTTTCTGTGCTGAGATTGCATGTCCTGTGCGCTCCCAGGACTGTTACCAGCGGGGACCGGAAAGCTCCCGATGCAATCACAGTGGTTACATGACCCAAATACCCACCTCCGCCTCCCAGCATTTGGAAGCTCTTAAAGGGTGGCAGCGGGAAGGGGTTAAAGACAAAGGCAGGAACATGCTATAATTCTGGCACATCAAAAGTTCTGTACTTGCAGCATGTTTAAAGTGGAATTCCTGCCTAACACTATTCATAGAAAAAGGCCCCTCCTCCCTCCTGCTATCTATCTTGCCTATCCTATGTAAAAAAGATCTGTTTACTTACCTTTGTTCAGTCCACTCTGATCAGGCCATGTGATCCTGCAGCTCCAACTCCCCCTTGTCAGGGGAGCTCTGCACAGCAGCTGGGAATTCCGGGAGCGTTGACATCACCAATAAGCTCCCATAGCTATTGTTTGTCACTCCCTTCTCACCAATGTAGCAGCCGATCACTGACACCGGGGAGCTGGAGCTGCAGGATCATGTGATTGGATCAGAGCAGATGGAAAAGGGCAAATATACAGATATTTTTTACACAGGGTAGGCAGGTCAGGTAGCAGGAGGCGGAGGTATAGGGGAAATTTTCTAAGAATAGTTTGTGTTAGGAAGGAATTCTACTTTTAAGGAATAAAACAAACATAATAAAATAAATAAATAGAAAATATAAATAAATAGTAGATATAAAGAAATAAGTCCACTAGGTGGCAGGCATCTCATTGGACAAAACCCAGGACCCTGTCTCCCACAGTACACAGAACATGGAAATGCAATTATTTTAGTAAATATAAACTGCTAAATACCTCTAATCAGCAGTATATAGCAGTCTTGTGACTTCTATCAGTGTCTAGTTAAAGCTTGTGGGAGGATTTTTGATTCTACTCTGACTGTCCTATGAGGCTGCAGGACCCCTGACCCTCTTGTTTGGACAGTGCTGATCACATGCACCATCCCAAGAAAAAAAAACTCTCTAGCAATACACACCAAACTGAGCATGTACAGAGTGACTCCAAAGGCTGTCTTATCAGGAGATGGATTGGGGACAGTGGAAGAAGAGAAGGATCAGAGAAGACAGGATAAAACAGCCTTTTTCAAAATTTGGAGGATTAACCCCTTAGATTGCACAGTGTGTATAACAAGCATGCTTTACTGCATATACAAACATCAAAAGACTTGATTGAAAAATACCTACAAATGCTTTGTCAGGCAAGGCATCTATGTATGTATTCCAACTCTGTATTTAGCTGGAGCTTAGCTTTATCTGCAGCGGAGAAAACTGGTGTCACTGACCTGGCAATATTTTGGCAGGTAAGAAAGTTCATAAACATAAACAGTAGGTTTTAAAACTGTCTGTTTAGGTGTTTGCCCGGAGTTCAGCTTTAAGTGGATTCAGACTGGAAATATAAAGTTAATGCATACATATGCAGCTTAATGAAAAGATAGACTGGAATGTAAAGGTCTGGAGACATGATTCATATTCCTGGCAGCTGGATGAAGCCAGCCATAAATTGTGTGTTGTATCATCTCATACTAGAAGGTTGACATAAGCAGCATAATTAACTTGTTTTCTCTTATTGTGCAGACTGATTCACCCCTTTTCTATGTGGAAGCAAATCATTACAGCACATTCTGAAACCAGTTTGATCCAAAGAACAAGTAACAATTTGCTCATGCATTTTTTTCAGTGCTAGTACTATAATTAAATGAAATGTCAACTTTTTTACCTTCATATCTGCAGTTCGATGATAAGGTATTTTTATAAATATATATACTGGTATATATCTTTTTTTTTTTTTTATGTAATCTTTATTTTTGATACACTTTCTTGACATAACAGTCAAATAAAATCAAAGAAAAATCAGACATAACAAAGGATAGTTAGGTTCTGCACATCATAGCCATTTGCTCATGTGTCTTCATAACATATAGAATGAACAACCCGATTGACCATCTAACATAGAGGGACTAAGAGACAAAGGTGTCAGTTTGCAAAAGTGCGCAAGCATACCATACCATAATGAGTAAGTCTCTAATCCTACTAAAGGACAAAGGCAGTAATCATGGGCATACCCTACTTAATCCAGTAAATAAGTAGAGCCATTTGGCATGCAGAATCTGCAGATGTGAATCTTAAGAATCGGCTCTTGAAAACAATTAAACAATAAAGAAAAGAAAAGAAGAAAAATGCACTCATGACAGGGAATATTTCTGCAGGTCACCTCTCCGGAGTTCAATTCAAATCGAAGTAAAACACGTAACTACACTAAGAGCTGTTCTCCTCCCGCCGGGGTGGGGTCCCCTGGTCCATCTTCAGTGCATGCCTTTTCAACATAATGCTTCCAGGCAGCCCAAACACCATACCATTTATCATATCTATCCTTGCACTTATATATATATCTTTTTAAGCCATTAGATAACTGTTTCACTATATGTGTTGAAAAGCCAGCATTTTCATTATAAGTCAACCTATATCTTATTCCAAAAGGAAATCTGTCAGTGAAATACAGAGGCTGGCAACAGTGAACTACTCTGGCCATAAACATGCTTGAATTTTGAGTCAGACGAAATTTGGACCTTAGGTGACCCTATCATCACCAACAAACTTTGGTCTTTTGGAGCCAGATAGAAAACTTCTGTCCAAACCATGGCTGCATTCAATCAAATGAAACTGGTCCCATTCACATCTGAGCATTTTGTTGCTTGAAGCTCCAAAAGCATCCAAGATCTCATGTATTTTGTTGACCTTTCACATCACTCAGAGGCCTGTAGATCAATGCCTGAAGCTACAAAAAGCTACACATGAGCTACTGTACTTTCGAGGCACATTTGGGTGTTTTGGGCCTCATAGACTTCAATAGAAACACCTGAAAACATTGAGCACAAAGTGTTTTTTCAGGGGGTTTCTGGCATATTTCAGGAAATTTTATTTAAATTCTTTTACAAATAAATCACAATGAAGACCAAGAGGACATTCATAAATTGAGCTAATTGAAACTAAAAAATACAGAATAAAAAATATTTAAATCTCATACATAACACTACATACAAAGGTGCATATCCTTTATCCTTACCATATCAACCATATATAGCATATTTTTTTTTATTCCCCAAAGAGGAGGGAAAGGTCAGAGGTTGAGGCTCCCCATATTTGAATACAAATAGTCTGTATGATCTTTATCCCAGATAGATTTAAGAATTACTAGGCCTCTCTACCAATTCCTTATGTCTCACATCCTTATTCCCCCACCCACACATTTCAGGAATTTTGAGACTGTAAGAACTGGTCTCCTCCCACTAGGGTTCTCCATGAGCTAAAACAAAAACACCTGAAGCTTGAATACGCATATAAAACACCTGTACTTCTAAAATGTTCATATACACATGCAAAAATGCTCAAAAACTCTCCAAAATAAAAGCGACTAAAATTCGCTCTGCTCAGTTGTGAATGCAGCCTTCAGCTATTCTGACAGCCATGGATGTTGCACCTGTCAAACTACAATATCTGGCAGGGAAAATTCCTCCATCCACATCGTTTAGCATGTGTAAATTTATAAAACAGGTGAGCCGTGCTGTCTCTTTACATGGTATAATAGCTGCTGGAACAGCAAGAGATCAAATTGCAAAGTGAGGAAAACGATATGTAAAATAAAGTGCAGCGCCAATGTGATATCGGTGGAGTAAACCACGAAAATATGGAAAGTATACTCAATGCAGTGACCTCATAAGTATATAATACGTAAATATATAAAAAGATTATATCTATGTTCTGTAATTGAACAATCTAAATGCTTGGGGCAGACAGTTTGCCAGTAGATAATCCACCACGATAAGTATAAGGCTTATCAGAAGAGTTGAACTCAAATAGGCATACGCCTAATGAGTCAGTAAGGCTTGTGGCATAATACACCCAGGGGAACCGTACATCGGCACACACAGCATCCAGTTGAGGATATAGACTCCTATGGTCCTTCACAGCACTGCTTCCAATGGATATCCACCGGAGGGTGATGACCAGAGGATGGATCAGAAAATCGCTCCCAAGTGATGTGTTTATAAGGAGAAGAAGGAATAGGCCACATAGTGTGATTCCATCTCAATATAAAGACATTTACTGTATATAAAAAGGGAACACTCACATTTTATGAAGACAAAAAAGAGCATGGTAATAAAAAGTATGGAAAGTGACGCAGTGGCATCAGCAGAGCCCGTCTCGATGTGTTTTACAACTGTCTATGTAATTACACAGATATTGTTAGATCGTTCAATTACCGAACATAGATATAATCTTTTTATATATTTATGTATTATATACTTATGAGGTCACTGCATTGAGTATACTTTCCATACTTTTGTGGTTTACTCCACCGATATCACATTAGCGCTGCACTTTATTACACATATAGTACATCGTTTAGCATGGATAGGGGAATCTAATGATCAATTTTGTTTTTCCCAGGGGCTGAATGAGTCAAATCTTAACATGTATGGCCAGTCTTAGTTGCATACCTGTTATGCCTACCCTCTGATTTTAGTATTTCTTGAGTCACTGACCCAGGCAAATCATGCAGACAGTGAAGTCAGAACAGTGATGGGAGTATACATATTTATTTCTCGATAAGTTTTCTTTAAAGTTATTTTAGCAGTCTTGATGAGATTGACAAGGACTAACAGGGCTGAAATAGTAATGTTTTTTGGAGTTAACCACTTAAGGACCAGCCTCGTTTTGGATTTTAGGTTTTTACATGTTTAAAACAGTTTTTTTGGCTCGAAAATTACTTAGAACACTATATATTGTTTTTTTTCTAACACCCTAGAGAATTAAATGGCAGTCAATGCAATACTTTTTTTTGCACCGTATTTGCGCAGCGGTCTTATAAGCGCACTTTTTTTGGAAAAAATTCACTTTTTTGAAAAAAAAAATAAGACAACAGTAAAGTTAGCCCAATTTTTGTTTATATTGTGAAATATAATGTTACACCAAGTAAATTGATACCCAACATGTCATGCTTCAAAATTACGCCCGCTCGTGGAATGGCGTCAAACTTTTACCCTCAAAAATCTCCATAGGCGACGTTTAAAAAATTCTACAGGTTGCACGTTTTGTGTTACAGAGGTGGTTTGACCACCGTTTTCATATGCGGGCGCTACTCACGTATGCGTTTGCTTCTGCGCGCGAGCTCATCGGGACAGGGTTTTTTTAAAAAAACATTTTTTTATTATTTATTTTACATGATTTTATTTATTTTTACACAGTTTAAAGAAAAAAATTGTGTCACTTTTATTCCTATTACAAGGAATGTAAACATCCCTTGTAATAGAAAAAAGCATGACAGGACCTCTTAAATATGAGATCTGGGGTCAAAAAGACCTCAGATCTCATATTTACACTAAAATGCAATAAAAAAAAAAAAAAAAAAAGTTATTTAAAAAAATAACATTGAAAAAAATGTGCCTTTAAGACATATGGGCGGAAGTGACGTTTTCCGCCCAGCAGTGTCATGGAGACGAGTGGGCGCCATCTTAGCCTCACTTGTCTCCAGGCACAGCACAGAGAAGGACGCGATCGCCTCCACCGCTACCGACAGCTCCGGTAAGCGGCGGAGGGCACCGGATCGTGGTGGGAGGGGGGGCCCATCTCCCGCCACCGATAAAAGTGATCTTGCAGCGAATCCGCCGCAGAGACCACTTTTATCTTAAAGCCAACCACCACACGAAAATGAGAATACCGGGGTTATGGCAGCTAGCTGCTGCCATAACAACTATATCCGCCGCCAAAATTTGGATGTACATCGGCGTGCGGCGGTCGGCAAGTGGTTAATGTTCTCTTCTGTGATAAACACATTTTTCAGGGCTTAAAGAATAACTCCACTTTTGTTGAGAAAAAAGCATTCCCCTCTGGGTGATCAATGTACATTGTAGGGATATGTCAGGAACCATAAACCAGACAGAGACAGAAAGTGCAGTTAAAATCACACCTGTAATGATATGGCAAAAATTACACAGTTCAGGAGCGTAGTCAAAAACAGAAGCCAGGGTTTGGATGCCAGAGTGGGTAATCAGACAAACTGGGTCAGGAAACCGGAAGTCAGCGTAGTGAGGAGCCAAAAATCAGGCACAGGAATCCAAGGGAAGTCAGCCAAGCCAAGTCATACACAGGAAAACAGGAAGGAACGCACCTAGAGATCATAGACCACGCAAGGGCAAGGAGGTAATTAGCTAAGCTGTTTAATTAGCAAAAAAGGGCTGGCTATAGGCTGGAGTATTGAGGCAGGTTAATGAAAGTAGAGTTGCCCTTTAAATTCTCACACACAATACCTATTGAAATTGAGGGCACCTCACAAGGTTGCTGCCAGATTACCTTCTTAAGCTTGGGCTTTGTAGCATGTGGATGCTTCCTGCATTACCAATCACATTCAATCATCAGGATTTCTGTATGTGAAAGGCAAGTGTAGACCTTAAACTGATGTGATGAGGAACATTACTTTTACATCACAAGCCGGATTTCTCAGATAAACAGACGAACAACAAAAGGGAGTAAGGTGGACAGGTGAATCATAGCTATTCATGGATGAAAAACTGAAGCACCAAGAAGATTGTGCGGTGCTGCCTGTATATATCTCATGATTTTATTATTTCAGTGGAATATATCCTTAACTTTTCCTCCTTAATAGAGCCAATTTTTGTTGTGTAAGTTTTATCCATATGTGATTTACAGTATAATTTGGAGTATCTGGGCAATGCACGCATGACACTGCATTAAAGCACTTACTTTATGCTGTAATTAATTTGGCTTTCTATTACAGTATATGAAGTCATCTGTAACCTTGTGGTCATACCAAAAGAATTATAATTCCACTGACATACACTTAAGTTGCACTACTCATATACTAGAATGCTGTCACATGTATACTTTAGGCTGGCCAGCAGGTGTCATTATTACTTGACCCTATAGAGAGACTACTGGTTGCAGAAAATTGGTAATAATGAATATGGATAGTAAGAGTCAATTCCTTCAGCAGTACTAAAGGTTTTTTAATCAGCAATACTTTGCTCTTGACCAGTTTAGCACCAAGCAATAATTGCAATAATTCATTATTTCTCAAAATGTTCATAAACACGTTTTAAAGCGATTTTTAGGCACACTGCTTCCCCAATCTTTTGATCCACTTTTGACAACATAGACAGAGAACCTCATTGTAAGTCCTCACACCCCCCTAATCAGGACTTCACTGAGAAAAAAGTTACAGTTTAAGCAACAGTATACTTCCTAAGGTCTGTCCTCTTCTAAAGCTTTGCTCATTGCATTAATAAAGGCAAAATATGCAACAAAGTTTACTAAAATCATTGCAATGTACATACAGTAGATCGCCCAGTGGAAATTCTATTGTTCTCAACAAAAGTTACCCTGTCGCAGTTCAGTTACATATTCAGTATTGTGATTATGGCCCAATTGTGCAATATGTTTACACTGTTTATTCTAAAATTTAAAAACAAATGGCAAAACGTTTTGCATCATCAGGAAGCAAACTTACTTGCGAGCTGGGAAATATACCACGTCACCACGTCACTTCCTGCCGGGCGGAATATGAGGTTGGTTTGAAATACACGCCGGCTTAGGATGCACACGGCGACACCTTCATCCATTTGAAACTGTTGGACAAGCTTGGTGCCGGCATATGGGCACACAAAAATGTGAGTTTTGCAGTTTATTTTTAAATTTTAGAATAAACAGTGTAAACATATTGCGCAATGATCACTGTTTGTTTCTTGTGAGGAAGGATACCTATCATACCCATTGTCCAATGAGAACAGCATAGGATTATATCCTGGTGGAGTGGTTATCCCCCTAATGAACCAAAGGCACGTTTTTTTCCTGTATCTGGTGAGTGGCCAATCCTTACGGTGGTGGGGTTGGCACTAAAGTGGTGAATCACAGGATATCACGGATGTGGGAACGGAATTGATCTATCTGTTGTGACAAGATTTCACAGGGATATATTTGTTGTGACAAGATTTCACAAGGATACAAATAATTAGCTGGCATCTGTTACCAGCAGCACTGGACATTTTTATTGATTCACTGATTCTGTGCATATATATATTTTTTTGGAGATACAAGTGGTGTTATTTTGGGCAGAATTATTTCTTCATTATTTCTCCTTTTTTTTGGATAAGTAAAGTACATAGGCACGTGTATTGCACAAAATATATATATTTTTTTTGTTTAAAATGTTTATTGATCGGTATAAGTAAAAGGGGTGTATTCACCTATATATGATAGGGGTCAGCGCAATCAACAATTTTCTTCTTTTTTTCTGTTTTTTGTTTTTTCACATACGGGTGAAACGCATATTTGACTGCAGAAGACACACTGTTTATAGTAAAATAAGTTATAGAGTTTTTTTGCGCTGGTGACCCACACATTTAATTTAAACTCGTAGATTGCCTAATTCTCTTACAGACAACATTAGGAGACGTTATTCAGAAAATGATATAAAACATTAAATCATTGGTTATATATTGCTGGGTTCTTGTACATTAAAAATCTACTTACACCTCTCCTTATCTTAATAATTATGTGAACAGCAAAAATACAACTAATTTCAGTCTTAATATTAAAATAAAAGCACGTACCTAGCAGTTGATCTCATTTACTGTGGTAGCATGGGCCTTCCTTAGAAGGTGATTACATTATTAGTGTAAATTAGCTTGTTCATGGATCAGAGAATAATGATCATGAAGCGGGGAGCTGCAAGCAGTACGCCTAATTTGAAAGATACAACTGAATGAGTGCAGCGTTTGGCATATAAGTAATAAGGAAAATGAATATGAGAAGGTTTCCCCATAGAATGATGGCTTGAATTGTAGTGTATGGACAAATGATATTGCAGTCAACATTTTGTCATAGCTTAGCAACCAAAGCCGTGCTAAATGTAATTGATTTGCAACACATTTAAAAGCTTTCTAAGCTGACATTTTACATCTTAGATTTTAAATATTTCAGACAATAACTCTATGTAATTCAGTTTAAAGCATGGCAATAAGGATATTGCATGACCCTTTTAAAGACAAAAGCTGGCTTACACAATACAGCAGGTGATACACTAATAAAATGAACCATAGACATACAGTATATAACACTAAAGGAAAATGAAAGGGTGGTGTTGCTTGTGCAATGCTTCAGCCTGCACTCAAAATATTAATCAGTAATTAAAGTGTATATTAGCTGTTAGTAACCTTGAATGTATTGGCTTGCTGGCTTGATTAAGTGTTGGCATCATTATATAGAGCAGGTGACTTACTTTCTTTAAGATGTTACTATTTTTGGAATTTTGCTTTTTTGTTCGTAAAAATAAATAAATCTAATCAATTGTTAATGTCATAATTGTGGTATCTTGGGCTAATGTTATCCATTTGCATAGGCGAGCCTATTGTATTAGGGTGTGTACCCAAAGCTCAGACACACATGTGTATATATATATATATATATATATATATATATATATATATATATATATATATATATATACACACAGTATGTACACACTTACATATACACATTCTTTCACTCTATAAATGTGAGCAAACATTTTAGAATGTATTAAATCATGGACAGTGTCAGTAGGACTGAGGACGGTGTCAATAGGGCAGTGAACGGTGTCAGTAGGGCAGTGAACAATGTCAGTAGGGCAGTGGACGGTGTCAGTAGAGCAGTGGATGGTGTCAGTAGAGCAGTGGATGGTGTCAGTAGGGCAGTGGACAGTATCAGTAGGGCAGTGAACAATGTCAGTAGGGCAGTGGATGGTGTCAGTAGGGCAGTGGACGGTGTCAGTAGAGCAGTGGATGGTGTCAGTAGAGCAGTGGATGGTGTCAGTAGGGCAGTGGACAGTATCAGTAGGGCAGTGGACAGTATCAGTAGGGCAGTGAACAATGTCAGCAGGGTAGTGGATGGTGTCAGTAGAGCAGTGGATGGTGTCAGTAGAGCAGTGGATGGTGTCAGTAGGGCAGTGGACAGTGTCAGTAGGGCAGTGAACAATGTCAGTAGGGCAGTGGATGGAGTCAGTAGAGCAGTGGATGGTGTCAGTAGGGCAGTAACGGTTGTCAGTAGAGCAGTGGACATATCAGTCAGTGGAGCAGTAGACGTGTCACGGGGGCCCAGGCAGCAGGGGCAATCGGCACCACACGGGGCAATAAGGGTGTGCGCATACCTATGTCCATGTGCCTATTGATTTTGTCAGTATGACATGCAATTGGCGGTTATGTGTATCTATTTACTATTTTTGTTTTTGATCAACATTTTTGTGGTGCTTATTAGCATCTGGAGGATATTGAACTATTTTTATACATATGGGATTCATATCATCTATGCTTGGTACACTACCATCTGAGTCCTTGGGAGATCTTCTTTTACAATTTTTGAGATATTTGACTTGTTTGCATTATGTGGCCTGGATTTTATTATTTACAATCCTTATTTTAGATATTAGTCTAGTGTGGATTTATATTTGCCTGTCATGCCTATTCCACCAGTGATTTTCATGGGGAACAGTCTGGTCCCGGTGCCCCGTGCCAACACCTGGCATTTGTTTATGTACAGTGAATATAAAAAGTCTACACACCCCTGTTAAAATGTCAGGTTTCTATGATGTAAAAAAAAATGAGAGAAAGATAAATAATTTCAGAACTTTTTCCACCTTTAATGTGACATATAAACTGTACAACTCAGTTGAAAAACAAACTGAATTCTTTTAGGTGGAGGGAAGTAAAAATAAAAAAATAAAATAATGTTGTTGCATAAGTGTGCACATCCTCTTATAACTGGGGATGTAGCTGTGTTCAAAGTTAAGCAATCACATTCAAAATCATGTTAAATAGGAGTCAGTACACACCTGTCATCATTTACAGTGCCTCAGATTAACCCCATATAAAGTTCAGCTGTTCTAGTAGGTCTTTCCTGATATTTTCTTAGAAGCATCTTACAGAAAAAGCCATGGTCTGCAGAGATCTTCCAAAGCATCAGAGGGATCTCATTGTTAAAAGGTATCAGCCAGGAGAAGGGTACAAAAGAATTTCCAAGGCATTAGATATACCATGGAACACAGTGAAGACAGTCATCAAGTGGAGAAAATATGGCACAACAGTGACATTACCAAGAACTGGAAGTCCCCCCCCCAAAATTGATGAAAAGACAAGAAGAAAACTGGTCTGTGAGGCTACCAATAGGCCTTCATCAACATTAAAGGAGTTGCAGGAATAATCTCCCGTATTCTTCATATGTCTGGGCTATGGGGTAAAGTGGCAAGCTGTAAACATTTTCTTGTGAAAAAAAAACATCCAAGCCTAGCTAAATTGTTCAAAAACACATCTGAAATCTCCCAAAAGCATGTGGGAAAATGTGTTATGGTCTGATGAAACCAAGGTTGAACTTTTTGGCCATAATTCCAAAAGATATGATTGGCGCAAAAACAACACTGCACATCACCAACAGAACATCATACCCACTGTGAAGCATTGTGGTGGCAGCATCATGCTCTGGGGCTGTTTTTCTTCAGCTGGAGCAGGGGCCATAGTCAACGTAGAGGGATTTATTAACAGTTCCAAATACCAGACAATATTGACACAAAACCTTCAGGCTTCTGCTAGAAAGCTGAACATAAAGAGGAACTTCATCTTTCGGCATGACAATGACCCAAAACATACATCCAAATCAACAAAGGAATGGCTTCACCAGAAGGGGATTAAAGTTTTGGAATGGCCCAGCCAGAGCCCAGACCTGAATCCCATTGAAAATCTGTGGGGTGATCTAAAGAGGGCTGTGCACAGGAGATGCCCTTGCAATCTGACAGATTTGGAGTGTTTTTGCAAAAAAAGAAGAATGGGCAAATATTTTCAAGTCAATATGTGCCATGTTGATAGACTCATACCCAAAAGACTGAGTGTTGTAATAAAAATCAAAAGGTGCTTCAACAAAGTATTTGTTTAAGGGTGTGCACACTTATGCAACAATACTTTTTTATTTTTACTTCCCTCCACCTAAAAGATTTCAGTTTGCTGTTCAATTGAGTGGTACAGTTTATAGGTCACATTGAAGGTGGAAAAAGTTCTGGAATTTTAAAAAACGTATCTTTGTCTCATTTTTTTGCATCCCATAAACCTGACATTTTAACAGGGGTGTGTAGACTTTTTATATCCACTGTATAACCACATGGTTTCTTTTGTGAATCTCTGTGAGTTTGTTGATTTCCATTGTTATGTGTTGCTCATGTCTTTGTTTGGGGAAATGAGCCGATGTTTATTTGATATGTATATTATTCTTGCAACATTTTTACTGTTATGCTATGTTATTTTGAAGGCACCCTTCTCCTGAAGAAGTTATACACGAAACATGTTGAGAGAGGCTCTACTCACAATGGATTTATTCTGTATAGTTCACATTTGGATTGTTGCACCAATATGTGCTGATGTTAACACATCGTTGTTGTGTATCGGCTCTAGGAGGGTGTTATATAAAAGCCAATTAGATTGTTTTTATGATGATTTTAATTACTGGTTATGTACACCAATACAATTCTGTAGTTTTATGTAAACTTTGAAGTTTGTGAACTTCCTGTTGAGAGCAATACACCTATGTTCTTTGCCCTATTTTTTGGGATGTGGTGTTCATATCCACGGGTCACCCTCCACTAAGTTTGTGCTAATCAAATGTTGTGATTTATCTGTCCATTTATCCATTTGGCATTTGAAAAACTGCTGGATCAATCTGTCAAAAATAGTTGGACTGACTGATCATTTAAATCCACTGATATGTATGAACATTAAAAATGACATTTGACAATAAATGTTACTCTGTCCCCTGAGAACAAAGCAGCTAGCCAAGTTCCTAATTTAAAAGTGGATTCATTATTAATGAGATCTGATTGGCTCTGGATGTTATCAGTAAAGGGCCACCTTGTGACATATTGAAAGGAGTCTGCTATTAACTGATAATTGACTAGTCAAGAACCAAACACAGCTGTGTAATTGTTTTCTTTGAAAACAGAGGGTTACAAATTGCTAGCATTGCATATTAATGTATAAAAACAATCTCAAAAATTCTTAGAACAGTAGACAAGAGCTATTCCAATCTGTTAGCTCACCTATGCAGACTACAAAATTCTTTGAAGCCGAATTTCAAGCAGATATAAAAGACGCAAATGAATGTAGCTCTGTATTACGGTATTTGTAAAGCTCTGCGTCTACTGTTGGCGCTATACAAATCCTATATAATAATATAATAATTTAAAACATTATTAAATAAACAAGAGAAAAAATGTTTTCTTAAAAAAAGACAAAAAGAGACAATGATGTTTGAGGTGTATATATGTTTTTTCAACCGATCAATTAATTTACAGAGATCAACATTAAGTTTTTATCTAAAATGCATGAATCTTTTTTTTTAACAATAAAATATTAAAATCCTTGATTTCTTATATCCTTTCTTTTCCATAGACTATTGCATTTCCATATGTCTCTACCCATAATTGCTTTTGCTCTTCGTGAATATACATATGCTGATCTTGTTCATACATAAACTTTTCTTTATCATTTGCTGTAACAATACAGGGTAGCTGGCAACTAGACCCATTTTGCAGAAAAAAAAATCTGCTTCTTCAAGCAGGAAAAGAAATGTCAATCTTAAGCCCAATACACACGATAGGACTTTGTACAAACTTTGGCCAGAAGTTTGTCTTGCATACAGACGGCAGGACTTTTCCAGCCAACTTTCACCAAATCACGTGGTTTTTCAGCTCTTTACCACCACCCTTTGGTCAACTTCTGTATTGTTGTCTGATATTGTGTAAATCTCGCCACTTTTATTGGCGAGATTGACACCTTGCAAGCCGGGTTCACACTGGTGCGGGGATCCTACTTGGATCCCCGCCAATGCCAGGCACTGTGTTTGGTATGAATCTTGAGGGGGAACTCCACGCCAAATTTTAAATAAAAAACCGTCATGGGTTCCCCTCCAGGGGCATACCAGGCCCTTAGATCTGGTCTGGTTTTAAAGGGAAACCCCTACGCCGAAAAAACTGCGTGGGGGTCCCCCCAGAATCCATACCAGACCCTTATCCGAGCATGCAGCCCGGCCGGTCAGGAAAGGACTAGCGAGCGCCCCCCTTCCTGAGCTGTACCAGGCCGCATGCCCTCAACGTGGGGGGTGGGTGCTTTGGGGAGGGGGGCACCCTTCGGCCCCCCCCACCCCAAAGCACCTTGTCCCCATGTTGATGAGGACAAGGGCCTCTTCCCGACAACCCTGGCCGTTGGTTGTCGGGGTCTGCGGGTGGGGGGGCTTATCGGAATCCGGGAGCCCCCTTTAATAAGGTGGCCCCCAGATCCCGGCCCCCCACCCTTTGTGAATGAGTATGGGGTACATTGTACCCCTACCCATTCACCTAGGGAAAAAAGTGTCAAGAAAAAAACACAGTACACAGGTTTTTAAAGTAATTTATTAGGCCGCTCCGGGGGTCTTCTTCCGACTTCGGGGGTCTTCTTCCGACTCCGGGGGTCTCTCCAGCGTCTTCTCCCGGTGTCTGGATCTTCTGCCGGCTTCCCCGCTATCTTCTGCCGCTCTTTTGCTAGCGGTGGCCCGGACATCTGGATCGTCTTCTTCCCTCTCCTCTTCCAGAGATGTTGACACGATGTTCTCTCCGGCTGTAATGCTGTGTGTGCGCTCTGCTATGAATTATATAGGTGGAGACCCCGCCGGGGGGCGGGCTCACTGCCTATATAAGTCATAGCAGAGTGCACAGACAGCATTACAGCCAGAGAGAGCGTCGTGTCAACATCGCTGGAAGAGGAGAGGGAAGAAGACGTCTGAAAAGATTGGGCTGCTCCGCTAGCAAAAGAACGGCAAAAGAGCAGAAGATAGCGGAGGAGCCCGGCAGAAGGAAGAAGGCACCGGAGAAGAACCAGAGAGCGTGGAGACGACAGAGATGGAGAAGAGGCCTGAGAGACCCCCAAAGTCGGCAGAAGACCCTCGAAGTCGGCAGAAGACCCCCGGAGCTGCCTAATAAATTACTTTTAAAAACTGTGTAGTGTTTTTTTTTTTTTTACACTTTTTTCCCTAGGTGAATGGGTAGGGGTACCATGTACCCCATACTCATTCACACTGGGTGGGGGGCCGGGATCAAGGGGCCCCCTTATTAAAGGGGGCTCCCAGATTCCGATAAGCCCCCCAGCCCGCAGACCCCGACAACCAACGGCCAGGGTTGTCGGGAAGAAGCCCTTGTCCTCATCAACATGGGGACAAAGTGCTTTGGGGTGGGGGGGCCGCAGGGCATGCGGCCTCGAACAGCTCAGGAGGAGGGGGGCGCTCGCTCGTCCCCACCCCCTTTCCTGACCGGCCGGGCTGCGTGCTCAGATAAGGGTCTGGTATGGATTTTGGGGGGACCCCCACGCAGTTTTTTCGGCGTAGGGGGTTCCCTTAAAATCCAGACCAGACCTAAGAGCCTGGTATGCCCTCAGAGGGAAATTTCCTCTCGCGCTCGCCGCAATAGGAAAATGTGTTTTTCCTATTGCAGCCAGCGCAAGATGTACAGTACCCAGTCGCCGAGAACCAGCGCGATGGGTTCGCGCTGGAAACATTCTCGTGACCGCGTACTGTAGTTTGTCGGACTTTTGTTGCCGGAAAGTTTGTCTGTTGGCACAGCCAACAAAAGTCCGATGGAAACAGAAAAAGTTTGTCCGATGGAGCGTACACACGGTCGGATGTTGCTCCAAAACAGCTAATTTGCATGTTTGTTGTCAAAAAGTCTGATCGTGTGTACGGGCCTTAAGATATATACAAATTAAAACAAGAATAAATCATAGTTCATTACTGAATACCTAAATTTGGTGGTGTATCGGCTTATTTAAATCCCTGAGCTCAAACTGAGTGCGGGAAAAGCTGCACAAGGAGCCAGACAGTTGTGCTGCAATGTCAATGTGCTGGCATGGGATATGCTGGTAGCAGGAGAGAGCAGAGTGACAGAGAGATATACTCATTAGTGTCCTGCTTCTCCTTTCACTGTCTAGTCAAAGACTGGGGAAGGGACACACCCTGTGTGTGTAATACTTGAACTGCAGCAATGAAAATTAAGGTTTTGCTCTGCGGGATAGGGCTGTGCAGTGTAGATAATCCATGTACTTCTCAGAACTTGATAGATAGAAAAACAAATCTCTTGGTGCATAAAACAGCTCCCTTACATGTATTTCCTCTGTGTTAGCTGATTGCATATAGTTCAGTCTTTAGTGTAAACTCCTATCGGCGGTCCCTATCAGCATGTCTCTCACATAGCTGTCTCTGTCAACATGTGTAGCCAGTTGTGGGCCACAATAAACTTTAAGGTTTTACCGCCCCTTAAAGCACAAATGTAAACAAGACCTTACTGTCCTGAGCACCCTATAAGGCTGCTTTTACACTGATGTGCTGAGGTTTACAGTGCACCTGCAGCTTTCCTGCAGGTTAGCTGCGCTAAGCCATAGACCGAACCATAGACTTCTATTACATCTTGCGGGTGTGGTGAACTTTCTAAGAGCGCACCAAAACTCCTGCATTCAGGAGAACTGCACTGCACCCACAAGTCATTGTGTAAGCAGCCTAATAACTGTTTTTTTTTTAAAGTGCTAATATGCGCATTGCAAAAGTGCAGTGTATGTTATGCACTGTGATGCACTGGGATAGCCGGCTGGTAACCCATTGATCAATATCTGGGCTTGCCGAACCTCCATCCCAAAGCATGGTCATGCACTTCCCTGTTTTGTGGTTGCAGGCCACATCAGAAGGCTCTGCAGGCCACATGTTGCCCACGGGCCATGTGTTGAGCGCCCCTGCCTTTGAGAGAGAGCACCTATGTCTGGGTGTGGGGAATCCCAGGGGCAGTGCAGCACAGCCCATATCACAACACCTGCACTACTGCCACAGGGAGACTGGAGCATCCACTCACCTCCTGCTTCCCACCATTGATCATCTGAGGCTTTCGGGTAGAGACTGATTGTGCATCAAGAGGTCACAGCAGCACCATGGGGACTAGTGAGAGAGCTAATCATCCCCTAGAAGGCTATTCACCCAATGCTGATACTGCTAGCATGTAAAGAGCTACTGAGAGTAATATACCAAATGTACCCAATCCATACTGCACTCTATAACACACTTATTCCAAACCTAGACTCCACCTATATCAACCCTACACTGCAATATACCAAACCTTTCTGCATTTCCTTTGATATACCACTACTATTGGGAATTAAGTATTACCTTCAGTGAATTCTTGTAATATTGTATGTTTGTACGCTCAACCTGATGTGTCAGAGGGACTGAGGTTCTTGAGAAGGTCAAGGCAAAGAACAGAGGATCCATCCTATCAAGTGGTTCCTTTGGGAGTAGCACTACACGCACATTACAGCCAATAGAATGCAAGCGTTCCTTTTCTAATTACTGAAGTTTTTAATCTGATGGACTGATGTGAGGTCATGCAAATTTTAAATGAAAAAAAATGGAATTAAGACCCAACGCCATCTGAAAAACACTGAAAATCACAGTATTTGACGCTGCAGTCTCTATGATAAGCCTCAAAACTGAATTTGGTGTATAACAAACTCATTCCCCTGATTCTTGGATACCTACAATAAAAATTAGCAAAAGAGTCACGCAATCTGACTTTTCTATGAGAAATATACAAATGTGGCTGTCTGTGTATGGTAGGAAAGGTACGTATGGAATGGTAGTTTTCTATTGTAAGGTACAATGTCTGGGCTCTGCCATCTTTAATTTCCTTTTACCTGTGCCATCTTTAAAGAAGTCCGTAAGAAATGTCAGATTTATAATCAGCAGAAATAGAAGGACAAGTGGCCCTAATCCCTGGTATAAAAATAAAAAAATATATTCAAGTATGCAATCTATTGCTCTTAGCCCCCTCCAAATTCCTTTTTTTTGCTGATATGACCTGACTTCCTGTTAGAGGGTGGCTAAGTTCATTCTCCATGGTCTCACTGTATGTAGCAATGTAGCTACCCACTCTTGCCCTCTCTCAAAATAGACTAGGGACTATGGGATGTCTAGTGTGCATAGAGCAGTACACATAACTGCAGTTGCTACTCGTTCCAAACAAATGGACGTGGGGGGGGGGGGGGGAGAGAGGTTCAAGAGCTTACAGAGGGTGTTACAAGGAGGTAAGAAAACACAGTAAGAAGAAATGTCATGAAAAATAGATTACAAGGCTATTGTGTATTGACTATTTTGTGAAGAATAAGGGGATCATTCAGTGCCACCTTAAAATAGTAGTAAAGTCTTTTGGAAAAAAGTAAAAAATTTGCCCCCTCCTCCCAGGTTTAAGACATGATATATTGGTATGCACCACATTCTAGTGCAGACTTACCTGCAAACGGAGCCCTCCAATGCTGCTCATGGCTCCCTTTGGTCCCTGATGCTTTCATCTTCACCCTTCATCTTCCTTCTGGGTTCTGTATCTTGGGCCTTTTGAATGCCCAGGCTGCAGTGATGCCACTCCCATGCATGCCCACGGAGCAACATTGTTGCAGCACACAGATCGGGCCGTATATGTGGTCTGAGCTGCCATTGCTCAAATCATGACATTTATGGCCGAAGAATCTTGCCTGTCATGTGTTTTTTTTTTTTTTATATTTTGAGTTTACTACCACGTTCACCCAGAAAAGTCCAATTCTGGAGTTTAAACATGCAGAACAAGGACATAAGGACTAGCGATTGTTGCATACAACATACTCTCACCAAAGCCATTTAGAGGAATTACCTATTAAATATGTAATCACTTACCCTATCATTAGATGCAATTATGCATTTTTATACATACTATAATGAGCTATAATTATTGAATCCTTAGACCATGAAAAAAACACTGTTAACACAAGTACTTCAATGTATTGCATATGCCCGTTCATGACTAATATTTTAATTAAATACTCCCCAACTTCTTATATCCTTCACTGATTCTCAAGGTGAGACCTATTTCTGGAGCTCCCAGTTCCTAGCCCCTGCTATAGCCAAAAGTCAAAATTAGTAAACCAAAGCATGTTTAATGGATACACTATAAGCCGTTGGGTGACCCTTACCTTTAAGGCTGGATTCACACTATTGCGAATTGGATGTGGGTTTCTCCGCATTCAATTTGCATGTCAGGAGATTGTGACCGGCTCTCTATGGACAATTCCATAGGATTAAAACCCAGTTAAACTTTACAATTTATATATAGAAATCAGATGACAACAAGCATCCCATGACGTCCAGAGTGTCTTGAATATCACCATTCTGCTTGATTCTGCTTTAATGTTTGCAAATCTAGACCTACTGCATCTCTGGTGCCTTTGTATTAAAAATTTTGAAATCTTCTCTGGTTTTAGTAATTCCTGCTCCAATTTCCAAAATCAGGTTAATAATAACACCATATTTTGGGAGCTGACAAAGTTCAGTTGCTTTTTGCTAAGCTATTTTAAGCAATGGCATTTCCCTTTCTATGTGTATGCAAAATGATGGCATATCAGGAGATTAGTAAAATGTTCTGCTTGCTCCAGTTTTTGGGATTAACTAGGTTAAGGAACAGTAAGCCTATGTGAGGGGATGGGGAGTTTAAATAAAGGGTTACAGTAAAAATTAAAGTGTTACTAAACCCAGGACCCTGCATTCACTATATCTGGTCTCCCACCGTACACAGAACATGGAAATGCAATTATTTTAGCAAATATAAATTGCTAAATACCTTTTCTCATCAGCAGTATATAGCAGTCTTTTGACTTCTATCAGTGTCTAGCCAAGCACTAGTTAAAGCTTGTAGGTGGAGTTTTCATTCTCCTCTGTCTGTCCTATGAGGCTGCAGAACCCCTGACCCTCTGTCTGGACAGTGCTGATTGGCCCTATGCTGATCATATGCACCCTCCCAAGAAAAAAAACTCTCTAGCAATACACTCCAAACTGAACATGTGCAGAGTGCCCCCAAGGCTCGGTTCTATCAGGAAATGGATTGGGGACTTTTGCAGAAGGGGAGGATCAGAGAAGACAGGATCAAACAGCCTTTTTAGACAATGTGCAGGATTACCCCTTAGATTCCACAGTGAGTGTAACAAGCATGCTTTACTACATATACAGACTGATTTACTGTTGTGGGTTTAGTAACACTTTAAGGTTAATGGTAACCATTTGTTTGTGTTATGATTAGCTTAGGTGCTAGGGGTTAATATTCTGTGTTAGTTTAACATTACGTTTTAGGTTAGTTGTGAAGGGTTCATTTGAGAGGTATGTTGAGTGTTAAGGTGTGGGGGAAAAGGTTAAGTGCTAGGATGATGATAAGCGTACATGGTAGCTGGGGTGCTTGTTGTGATCAGAGTTGTTTCTCAGGGTTGAAAGCCCTACATCCAGTTGTGCCAGGTTCCCATTGCTGATCATGAAAGTAACAAGATAATATGTGCATCCCACAAAAATTGTTTAATATGTTGTTTTAGTTTTTGGTGGTGATCAATAACCCTTGAATATGCATGTGTCTGTAAATGTATGTCTCAGTTCATATGAACATGCCCCCTCCTTGCTCATTTAAAATGATGGCGGGTTATCTACTCCTCTTCTAACCTCTCTTCCCTGAGAAAGACTAATAACATAGTAACCTGTAATTTAGCCCCCTATAGTTGTTTCATTCCATCACTCAGCTAGTGTGGTGGCATCCTCTAGCAAATGTTATGCATGGCAGGGCAATGCTGGCTGAATTAAGGTTTGAGATAATTGTCTAGAATCCTCTAGTGAGAATCAGCTGCACCTGAGCCTGTGCCTCTGTCAGGCTCCGTAGAAATCAATTGAGTGCGGCATAGAAAACCATTTTCAATATCTTGATGATCTGAAGCCATAAAAAAAGAATGCAGCCATGAAATAAGAATACAAAGGATATGGCAATAAAACAAAAAGGAGAGTGAAGGAATACAGCTGTGTTGTTTAATCAATATTGTGCAGCGGGCCATTAGTCACTGTGAGAATATTTTTTATGGTGATGCATTAAGCTTGTCTGTTAAAACCTTAAATTGAGAAATCCGTCTTACTAACAATCCTAAAATGGAGAAAAAAAATCACATGCAGTGTTAACCCACCACTGCTCTATAATGTGGATGAAAAATCTTATTAGGATCGAAAAAAATTAAAAGTGCAAACAATAGAAATAGAACATAGGAGTCCAAATGCCAGTTCTCTATGGTTCTTGATTAGCAACGTTTCTTAATAAAAATGGCTATCCTGAGTGCACTGATAATTACACAGATTGTGTCTATGGACTTATTCACAAAACCATTTATGAATGTACACTGCCCAGATCAGTGTATTTCTGTGGTGGGTATGGCCAGGTGCTTACATTCAGCTGCAGCCACTCAGCCTGTATTAATCAATGCCAGGTTGGCAAGCTCTTCAGCTATCCTCATGTAATCAAATATAGAGCGTTTACCTTTGGTTGAGGACAGATGAGTGACCCTGGATGCAAACAGTCTATGTACAAAGTAGCTCATCTGTCCCTAGCCACATGTAATTGCTCATTTTGCAATTGCATGTGAACAGCCGCAAGCAGCAAAAAGGTACTTATTAGGGAAACTGTAAAGCAAGAGGTCTTTGGAAAAGGATGATTTAAACAGAGACTTATCCCTTAAAGGTGCTCACGGCTAGGCTCTGGTCAAAATCAGATTGAATAAAGGCCAGGATATAAGCAACAAAGCATTCCCTGGGACTCAAAAGTCTTTCTTCGCGCAAGGCGAAGAAGGTCTTCCATGCGCAATGGTAGAACTCGCGGAAGGTAATTCTTCTCACTCTGAGCACCGTGGGTATGATCGAATTAAAGCCAGTGACTGATAAGCAAAACTCTGGTTTGGCCACATTGCGAGTATGCAGTCTAGTTTTGTTCTCCAATCTTCAGCAAGGATATGTTTGAAGTGGAGAGAGTCCAGGGAAGGGCAACAAAAGTTAATAAGGGGGCTGGAGGACCCCAGTCATGAGCAATGACTACAAACATTAAACTCATTCTCCCTGGAGAAGAGGCACATAAGAGGGGATATGATCACAATACACAAATCCTTGAATGGTGACTCTAGCATTAGGAGGAAACTATTTAACCCAAGATCTCTAAAGAAGACACGTGGTCACACAATGAAGTTGAATGAGAAACCGTTCAATCATAAACAAGAGATTCTTTAATGTTAGAGTGGTACGGATGTGGAACTTCCTTCCACAGTTGGTGGTGTCAGCAGGGAGTGTAAATTAATGCAAAAAACATTTAGATGCGTTTCCTACTGAAAACAATTTACTATGAAGGCTATGGCAGTGTAGCTAATCCACAGAAAAGCCACTGGTGCACTGCATTGCATCCACGGTGCGGGTAAACCGCAGCACATCAATGACAAAGCAGCCTTAGGCCCCATTCACACAATCGAGCTGGGCCCGCCTGTCTGTTTTTTAGGCGTACCCAATTGGACCATCCATTCACCTCTATGGAACGGAAGATGTAAATGGACTTGTCTACCTCCAATCCGATCCGCTAAAAAGAAAAACAGAAGAAGATCTATCCCCTTCCATCTGGGCAGATCAGATCAAAGAGCCCATAGAGTAGAGTAGGCTGTGTCTATGTCTGCTCTGCATATGCATAATTGACACTGACCTGTTTCCACCCGCTCCGCTGATTGTGGCCCACGACCGGTTACCAAGCTGCTTAAATAGCCCTCGCTTTACAAAAGGTTGGGCACCCCTGTTGTAGAAAAAAGTGGCATGTAGTTCCGTGAACATGTTGCACACTCAGATCTGGTGGGTAAAAATATGTCAGCCAGAAGGCGTGTTTTGCAAATGCATCCCTATCCCCATACACAAAGTCCAGTTGGCAAAAAAACACCTACATTCTAATAAAATGATCTACAGTGCAGAAGACATTAGTGGCACAGGATTATCACACTGTTGTATAAGTACCCATTCTTGTGCCTAAGCATCCAATTGTTTGCTAATCACTGCAATTTCTTCAGAAAAGAAGAGGTCCATCTCCTAAGGACACTGGCAAAAAATTGGGGTCTCACGGAGTGGAAGGGGTTATATGAGCGTGCCCCTAGGAGCAGCCCCAGCAAAGTTTTTGCCAGTGTCCAATCACCTCAAGGTAGTGCATATAACCCATGGTCAATGAAAATGAAGTCCTGTGTCCTGTATTGATGGACTAAAAAAATGTTCGTTTCCCACCACTTTCTGTCCTGTGATAATGGTCACAAACACTTTTAGCCATCAACATATCAATAAATCAGGCTTTCTGTTTTTTTTAATCAGACAGATGGATATTTATCAGATTTTTCAACAAAAGCATATGATAAAATTTTAAACACCCAACATGTCAACATCCAAACCAAACACTTGTACACAGTAGGTGACAACAAAAGAGAAAAAACAGTGGAGCTGATTATTGAAGAAAGTACAAAAAGCTGCAAGACTCTCTGATGATACATGATTGAGTGTTCAAAATGAACACAGGTTCGCCATTAGGTCTTTCTGTTCCTTTAGTAATCAACTCCAGCAACTGAATACTCTCAAAAATAATGTAATTCCTTAACTACATCTTCCTTTCTAGCTGCTTAATTTGCTTTTTTAGATTTAATATCAAGAAGTCAGAATAAAATAATGTCCCCTTAAATCATCCATACATTAAAAAATACATCGTAAACTTATAACGCAATCACTATTTGTACAAGAAACTTTCCAACATTTGACCCACTTTTTTAAAACAGCCCACAGGCAGCAATTCTATTCTTATACTGCATTGTTCTTAATTCTACACAACTTTCCCAGTAGCAGAAAGCTTAATATTACTCTATTCATTTTATACTACATATAGTACTTTTAGTATTTCTTAACACCCTCCTATTTTTCATTTTCAGATTGTATTCTTCTCCCTTTTTAAAGCAACAAAAAAGGCAGAACTTCAAAATGACATAGTAAGTAAATAATTGGGGTGCAATATAGTATTATAATGTTCCAGAACACAGAAATTTGCGATTTTACAATTTATACTACAGCTGCAAAATGTAAAAGAGTTTCTTCGTACCTTCCCTAATCCAGGAGTGTCTTTTACTTTGTTGACTGCCCTTAGCAGACATGGCGGTGCAGGTGGAGGACAAGTCTGAAGAATGCCGCAGAAGTTGGTTGAGAAAAGTGGAGGTTCAGACACTAATGAAGGAGTTGTCCTTTGCTTCTTCTTTTTGGAGGATAGATTTAATTTCTGAGCCGCCCTGTAAGAATCCACATTAGACGTTACAAATGAAACTTGAACAGCATCCCTTAAAATATTTATATTTGTAGCCATAATATCAACATGTATAAAGTTAAGTAAGAATTTGTATCTCCACAGAGTGGCACTGTGGATACAGTGGGGACGGAAAGTATTCAGACCCCCAACCTCTACAACTTTCTCCTATCTCCCGACTGCATCTCTGGAGCTCAGCCACAGTGATCTTTGGGTTCTTCTTTACCTCTCTCACCAAGGCTCTTCTTCCCCGATAGCTCAGTTTGGCCAGAAGGCCAGCTCTAGGAAGGGTTCTGGTCTTCTTCCATTTAAGGATTATGGAGGCCACTGTGCTCTTAGGAACCTTAAGTGCAGCAGAAATGTTTTTGTAACCCTGGCCAGATCTGTGCCTTGCCACAATTCTGTCTCTGAGCTCTTCAGGCAGTTCCTTTTACCTCACGATTCTCATTTGCTCTGACATGCACTGTGAGCTGTAAGGTCATATATAGACAGGATGTGTGGCTTTCCTAATCAAGTCCAATCAGTATAATCAAACACAGCTGGACTAAAATAAAGTTGTAGAACCATCTCAAGGATGATCAGAAGAAATGGACAGCACCTCAGTTAAATATATAAGTGTCACAGCAAAGGGTCTGAATACTTAGGACCATGTGATATTTCAGTTTTTCTTTTTTAATAAATCTGCAAAAATGTCAACAATTCTGTGTTTTTCGGTCAATATGGGGTGCTGTGTGTACATTAATGAGGAAAAAAATGAACTTAAATTATTTTAACAAATGGCTGCAATATAACAAAGAGTGAAACATTTAAGGGGGTCTGAATACTTTCTGTCCCCACTGTAGGTTAAAATTTGCCATGTCCCAATATTTTGAATAAGAGAATTTTATGATTTTCAGATGATAGACTTTTTAGGCATAACACAGTCTTATAAAAAATTGATATTTATTACAAAATTTAAAATCAAAACAATTACATAGGTTCCTCATATAATTCATTCACAAAAAATGGCCTATGAGCATAAATAACACACCACCTATACACAATATAGTCATAAACCCCAAAGGACCGAACTGATGACACTTGAAAGTTATAGAGCTTGACGAGGTAGCGTGTGATAAAGTGCTCAATTCTGCTCTACAGAAAGTGGTATTCTTAATGATGGTACAGATTCACAGTGATTCAGAGGAGCTTAGGAAGGTAGTGCTTCATTGAGAATACCACTTACTGCCTCAACCTTTTCTTACCTATGACTGAATAATTCGCCATAGCTACTGAAGAAGTGTTTCCTTTACGCGCAATATGTAGAGCAGAATTGAGCACTTTATCACACGCTACCTCGTCAAGCTCTATAACTTTCAAGAGTGATCAGTTCGGTCCTTTGGGGTTCTGACTATATTGTGTATAGGTGGTGTGTTATTTGTGCTCATTGGCTATTTTTTGTGAATGAATTATATGAGGAACCTATGTAATTGTTTTGATTTTAAATTTTGTAATAAATATTTTTTTATAAGACTATGTTATGCCTAAAAAGTCCATCATCTGAAAATCATAATATCAACATGAACTAAAAATATGGAGTTATGTGGTTGACAAACACCTGTTTCATAACAAGGTTTATATCTGAAATACCATTGAGCAAACCAACCTATTATCTTCTCATTGTGTAATGTCATAGGTTATGTTATTTGTTTCCCTCTAAGTCACATATGTCAAACACAAGGCCCACGGGCCTTGGACTTTTCATGTGGACTTTTCATGTGGCCCTAGTACTCAAGGATTTTTCTCAGCCAGAACGTGGTGGATCTCCGTTCCGCCACCTCTGGCTCTCGCCTTCCCCTCTCACCACCATAACTTGTAAACACAGAAGTCTTCTCTTTTTACAAGGACATCTTTCCTCTGAAGCCTGGCTGAATTGAAAATCTTTTGGTAGGTTACACAGTTCACACACATACACACACACACACGTTTTTGCTGAGACGTTAGCAGATTGTTTAGCCTCTAACTTCACCTAACCTACCATTAACATATACACTATATTACCAAAAGTAGTGGGATGCCTGTCTTTACACGCACATGAAGTTTAATGGCATCCCAGTCTTAGTCTGTAGGGTTTAATACTGAGTTGGCCCACCCTTTGCAACTATAACAGCTTCAACTCTTCTGGGAAGGCTGTCCACAAGGTTTAGGAGTGTGTCTATGGGAATGTTTGACCATTCTTCCAGAAGCCCATTTGTGAGGACAGGCACTGATGTGTACAAGAAGGCATGGCTCGCAGTCTCCACTCTAATTCATCCCAAAGGTTTTATATCAGCTTGAGGTCAGGACTCTGTACAGGCCAGTCAAGGTACCTAACTCCAAACTTGCTCATCCATGTCTTTATGGACCTTGATAGAACACCCCCAGGATAAATTAGAGCAGAGACTGCAAGCCAGGCCTTCTTATCCACATCAGTGACTGACCTCACAAATGCGATTCTGGAAGAATGGTCAAAGATTCCCATAGACACACTTCTAAACCTTGTGGACAGCCTTCCCAGAAGAGTTGAAGCTGTTATAGCTGCAAAGGGTGGGCCAACTGAAAAATGAACCCTACAGATTAAGACTGGGGTGCCATTAAAGTTCATGTGCGTGTAAAGGCAGGCATCCCAATACTTTTGGTAATATAGTGTATGTTAAATTAATAAGGTAATCTACAAAAAGATAGGAAGTATGGAACGAATATCAATGGCTTCAAAATAAATTCTGGCTATATTAAATTAACTTTACTATATTACAGCAGCAATGTATCTCCATATGTTATCCCTGGATATTTTTATTCCAATTGTATTCCATATTAAACACAGTAACAGCACACCTTTACCTTCATGTTTGATGACGCAATTTTTATTTAATAATACATACAGCACAATTTAATTACATTCAAAACTGAATTACTATAAAGCATTTATTATTCTTGTGCCAACTTTGCAAGTCATTTGGAGTGGCATCCCAGTCATTTTCACATATTTTATATAGATTTAATTGATGGCTATTTCATGCACTGCTATGCAACGTATACCAAACTCAGTGCCATAACTTAAATACAAATACTATAAATGCACTTACAGTATATAAAAAAATTGCCATTATAGAAGCAAACTATTTCAATTAAAAAAAAAACACATCTTAACAAGATTTTGCTACTATAGAGCTTTCAATACATTGTAGTTGATTATCCTGTGCTCAGAATAAGGTAATGTGCACTGCAGTGTTATTTGAATTCAACACCATATAAAAGCAAATAAAATAAGTTGGCTATTTTAATGCAGAACCCATACACATTTGGTAATTTTAAGCAATGATTGACCTGTGGTATAAATATATATGTGATATATCTACGAATCAACCTGTACAGCTCATAACAAGTGTTCCACTGTTGTATGCTAGCCCGCTACGTGTTTTATCCATTTAAAGACCCTGTGAAAGAAATATCACCCATTTAACCTTTGCACATGGAAGCTTACTGTTCAGATTAAATATAAATGGAGCACAGTATTCATACTTATTTAATAAAGCAGTGCAAGATGCCAGGATAATGTAGCAACCCATGGAACCAATTAGAAATAATCTTTTTAACAGTTGAATTGTTATTGATTTTGTAGCTGCAACATGTTGCAGTACATTATAAGGATATACAACAGACCAACCAAGGTCTAAAAAAACAAACAAACCAAAGTTACAAAGTGAAAATAGAATCAGTATCTATACATTCTATGTTTTACCTTCCTAAACTGCAGTTGTTGCTCGCTCCAAACCCCCAACCTCCTTCACAAAGGAGATATTTTTCCTGCAAGCTAATCCAAAGCAAACTTTAGTTTTGGTTGGATTTGCTCAACATTCCAACCCACAACGGCTACAGTAGAGGTACTAATTTCTGCCTAGACTAGCATCTGTAGATCAGGAGTAGATAACATTTAGAATTTAGTGGGACATAATTGGGAAGTAAGTGTGTTTGTATAGCGGTAGGGACACAGTAACTAACTCTTTCATGACTAAGCCTATTTCTGACACTTGTTGCTTGCAAGTTAAAATCTGTATTTTTTGCTAGAAAATTACTTAGAACCCCCAAACATTTTATATATATATATTTTTTTTTTAGCAGAGACCCTAGAGAATAAAATGGTGATTGTTGCAATATTTTAGCAATATTTTATGTCACACTGTGTTATGTTTTAGGAAAAAATACACTTTCATGTATTAAAAAAACTAAACAGTAAAGTTAGCCCAATTTTTTTTATATTGTGAAAGATGATGTTACGTCGAGTAAATAGATACCCAACATGTCATGCTCTGAAATTGCTCACACTCGTGGAATGGCGACAAACTACTGTACCTAAAAATCTCCATAGGCGGAGATTTTTAAAAATATAACGGTTACCAGGTTAGAGTTACAGAGGAGGTCTAGTGCTAGAATTATTGCTCTCGCTCTGATGATACCTCACATGTGTGATTTGAACACCGTTTACATATGCGGGCGCCACTTACGTGTGCATTTTCTTTGCTGCGCGAGCTCGTGGGGACGGGGGCGCGTTAGAAATTAAAAAAAAATTTTCTTACTTATTTTTAGTTTTTTATATTGTCACTTAAAAAAAAAACAATTTGATCACTTTTATTGCTGTCACAAGGAATGTAAACTTCCCTTGTGACAATAATAAATGGTGACAGGTACTCTTTATGGAGGGATCGGGAGTCTAAAAGACCCCAAATCCCTTCTTTGCACTTCAAAGTATTCAGATCGCCAAAAACTGCGATTCTGAATACTGCCATTGATGTTGTGACGTCGCTTCTGTGTTTACAGAAAGAAGACTGGAACAAAAACGTTTCCGGCTTCGTTCCAGTCCTCCTATAGCCAGGGGGAGTGTCGGGTCGTGTCTTAGGTCTCACGGTGGGACGAGAGGCCCGGGAAGAGCGGCATTATAAATTGCCATGCATTTGAAGAAAATAGCCTAAATAATTTTTTCCATGAATTATTTCCAATTAGTTCAATAAAAAGACCCAGGAGCATCAACCTGGGATTTGATGCAAGAGAGGTTTCAGTTATATTATTATACTGTTGTCAGGACTGGGCTCCTGCAGCTCTTTTCTTTCAGTGTTCAGAAGCTGCTCAGCTGTTGGTTAATTACTAGCCACTCATTACCATAGTGACTCACCTGGTTACCATTAACCTGCTGCATTAATCCAGCCTACAGCCATCCCTGTTTTGCTATTTAAGCAGCTTAGCTTATTTCCTCCTTGCCCTTGCATGGTCTATGTTCTCTAAGTGCTTCCTTCCAGTACTCCTGTGTATGACTTGGCCTGGCTGACTTCCCATCCAAGTGCCGTTCCTGATTTTTGCTCCTGACTACTCTGACTTCTGGTTTCCTGACCCCGGCTTGTTTGATTACCTGCTCTGGTATCCAAACCCTGGCTTCTGTTTTTTGACTACATTCCTGAACTGTTATTTTTGCCATTTCATTAAAAGTGTAATTTTTAACTGCAAACTTCTGTCTACTTCTGGTTTATGGTTCCTGACAACTATTAACAATGGTTGTAACATTGATTCCAAAAATTTGCAATGCTTTGGCACTACCAAAATATATGCAGAATTATACAAACTCTGATGTTACATCTGTGGCAAAGTTCTGTTTGAGAGGAGATTATTCTGTGCAACCTAACAAGGGTCACATACCCCTGTCCCATGGAGGATATTGACTTGTGTCAAAACTGCGGGCAGAAACTTCAGTGTTTTGGAATTAAAAACCAAGGAGAGTCGCGCTAAACAGATTGAACTGTGAGACAGTGGACCATGTACTCACAGCAAGTGGCCGTATGGATGCCCTTGCTAACGGTAAGTGACTGGATATCTGAGCACCAGTGACAGCTATTTAAAATATTAAAAATAGAGTGAATTGGTGAAGAAGGTGAATTCAAACCAAACAAGATACATTACTGCATAATAAATAATCAAAACATAAATGTAAGTATTGACATGTATGAACAAAAAGTGACTAAAGTCCAAAAAATTTTTTATATATTAGTGACCCAAAACAAGGTTATTGAATAAAAGAGTCCATAAATTGATGATCAGTGATGATTTCTTCAAAAGTGATGAAAATGAAAACACCCCAAGGAAAAGTGACCAAAGTAGAAGTGCCACACCACAGCAAACACTGCCGCTTACCAGATGATATTGGTCCCTTAAAGTGGATGTAAACCCACATTTTTTTTTTATATATCATACTGTAGAGTATAAGATTTCCTATCATTTGAGCCCAGTCTTGCCACACAGAGTTAATCCATCTCTGAGCAATCCTCTTTTATTGTTCAGTGAGAAAAATCTTGACAAACTGAGAAAAACTTTGTCAAATACCCCCCCTTGCTGGGAGTGACAGCCTAAGACACAGGCATTATTTTTCAATTCCCTCCTCCACTCCTTACTTCAGCAGCTCTGCAAGGATTGGCTGTTCCACACCTCAGCATGATTTGACATGCTGAAGTCATGTGGTTACTTTCCTGTCTTTTCACTGGATGTTAGAGATCATAGCAGATGTTCAGCAGAAGTTCAGTGTTAGAAATAAACAGGAGAAAATGCATATTGACAAGGAGTGTAGAGGTGGGCAGGGAGTCTACTGACATCACGACTCCACCCACCGAGCTCCAGACAACAGACCCACCCACAGAATATGCAGTTTTTCGGGCCTAATAACAGACAGAGGGGAGACATTTGACTGGTAAAGATACATGCAGGAGGCATGTATATCCTTATAGATATAGATATTTTTTTTGGTTTTTATAGATAACTATGGCAGTAGTTTAGAAAGGATGACATTGGGTTTACATCCACTTTAATTACAGGGCACCGCAATCAGCAGATGACTGTTACCCCAGCTCGGGATCATAAAGGAATGCACCGGACTCTTCAGCCACAATAGCGATGGTCCCCACACACAATCAAATCGAACCCAGCAGCAGAATCCACATAAAATGATAAAGGCTCGCAATAGTGTAAAAACCCTTAATATTTATTCCATATAAAAGAAAGACAAATGCACACTTACATTTAACTAGACATACAACAGCATGTAAAAAATCGAGCCGGCCAGCCTTGAATAAGCCCATAGCTTCTGGGACTAGAGCATAAGCTGTGACGTCAGCGTGTCGCTCCTCCTCCCTACGTGTTTCGTCCCTACAGGACGTCGTCACGGGGCACCGGTGGCGTCCTGACGCACCGCTTAAGTAGCAAATATCAAACCAAGCCTCAGCTTGAATTCTAAGCACATTCATTAAAAAATGTGGAAAAGTCAATGAACAGCAGTGTATCGCAGCACACAATCAGCGCTGCGCAACAAAGCCGATCACAAACCTAACTGAATAAACAGGCATGTCAGAACGACCATAAAAATAAAAAAATATAAGAAAACAGCCAAAGTCATAATATCAATAAATGAATATATGGACCGTTGAAAGTAAAAATATGACGTTAACCTTGTCAAAAACCTGAAAATTGTGGGTGGGCGGGGAGGTAATGTAGAAGCCTCTCTGTCAAAAATGCTAGTGAGAACACAGAGTAGGCGTTTGATAATTAGTAGGCAAAAACCATATATGTTCTCACCATCCCCCCTACCAAAGGGGCGCCTCACAACTCCCCAGGACCCAACTGTTCACAACAGCCAGATTCAGCCAATAATGTAGGAATTCTCATATATCAAACACATTTAAATAACATAAAGAAAGATATAATCAAAACAATAAAAACACAAGAGTAATCATAATCAAAAAATATCCCAAAATAAAAAATAAAAAATCACAAAGTAAGAAATAGGAATATATACGTAAAAAGAAAAAAATAATGTTAATTTTAATAAAGTTAAAAAATGAGCATAATCACTAGGAGTTGTCGATAAAAGAGTTGACATCGACCTCGATATTGAGACCAAAGGGGGTGTAGCTCTTTAATTTATGCACCCAAGACATCTCTAATCTAGCAATGCTTCTGACCAAACAACTCACCCTCCAGTAGGGTTTGTATTTGTCGATGCCTAGAAAGATTGTATTAGATGGATCTCTGTTATGTGCGGTAAGATAATGTTTTGATACAGAATGTTTGGAGAAGCCCTTGCGTATGTTGTTAATATGTTCATTTAGGCAGACCTGCAGGGGACGCTTAATCCGGCCCACATATTGCAGGCCGCACAGACATTGAAACATATACACAACCCCAACCGTGAAGCAAGTAATGAAAGGCTCGATTGAAAAAGTTTTGGAAGTACAAGTAGAGGTAAAGCTAATGGTCCTTCTCGTCCTGCAACGATTAAGTGAACAGACCTGAAATCTTCTACATTGGTAATATCCAGTGAGTTCAGAGAAGAAATTAGGTCTATTTGTGGGGGGATTGAGAATGTTAGGCGCTAATCTGTCTTTTAAAGATGGTACACCCCTAAAAACCACCTGAGGTTTATCTGGCAAAATAGATTCCAACACCCTGTTGTTTTTAAGGATATGCCAGTGTCTGGTCATTATATGCTTGACCTTGGAGTGCTGACAGGAAAAATTGGTGATAAAAGGACAGCGATAAGTATCTCCATCCCGACCATCGACCCTTTCACTCAAAAAATCTTTACCATCCACATTTTTTACCTGGTCCAATGTGTTGGAAAGAGAGTTGGGGGCATAACCTTTAGCCACAAACCTTTGGGTCAAAACCTGTGCCTGAGCCAGAAAAGTGCTATCCTCAGTGCAATTGCACTTTAATCCTAAAAACTGTCTCTTAGGCACAGATCTGAGCCACGAGGCGTGATGGCAACTATCATTTGGGATAAACAAATTTCTGTCAGTGGGTTTGTAGTACCTAGAGGTGACAAACCCTCCACAGCGACGGAGATCGTAAGATTCAAAAAATGGATCTGTTCCAAACTAGCCTCGTAGCTCAAATGAATGCCCTATCATTAGTATTAAGGGAGCACATATAGTTCGAAAGCTCAGAATCGCTACCGTCCCATAGGAGGAGGATATCATCTATATAACAAACCCACAAAGTCACCTCCGGCCTTGGCTGGGCATAGACGACATCCTCCTCCCACTTGGCCATGAATAAATTCGCCAGGCTGGGGGCATACTTAGCCCCCATAGCAACCCCCTTGTCCTGGCAATAATAGTGACCATGAAACCAAAATAAGTTGTGAGTAGCTGCATACCCCAATAACACCATAATGAAATCTATCTGTTCCTGAGGTAAGTTGGAAATTTGATTTAGGAAAAAAGCCACAGCATCTAAACTCAGCTGTTGATTAGTTACCATACACAGCGAAGTAACATCGGCCGTCACGAGCCTAGTCCTCACACGCGGCTTGGAGTTGGAGAGGAGGTTGATGACATTCCGAGTGCCTTTAATGTAGGATCGCATTGAACGCACCAAAGGCTGCAAAAAGATGTCAATATACTTGCCCACCCGGGATGTGATGGAATCGATCCCACTCACTATGGGACGTCCCGAGGGGCAAATAAGACTCTTATATATCTTTGGCAGTGTTTTGGAATTGTCTAGCATTCTAAAGGAGCTGCCCCAGTTGATCCACAGTTGTAAGTAGTCACCAAGCTCCTTTGAATGTCTGCTGAAATAAATAGTTGGCATCAATTAGGTTGAAAAGGTTATTGTAAGTGTGTATAGACTAAACACATTTGTGAAGATTTATTTTATAAGGTGTCCAAGGATTACACATTGATTACTAAAATGTATACATTTTTATTGAATTAGATAATTAAAATATATGAAACAAATTTCATACGTATTGGACAAAAACAACAACTCTACATTAGTAAATCTTGCATGTTACAATGAGGGACTCTGAATATAATCTTAAAGATTTTAAAACATACTAGGACTGATGCCCATATTACAGTCATTACTAAGCAACTTGATACAAGGTTCCTGCTTTTCACTGCCTCGAGGCAGTGTGTATAGAGAGACCCTTTTTTTAATCTACCCCACCAGTATAAGGTGCTTAAAATGTTGTGATTCTCCGAGGTCTATGGTCAAGGGTTTCAATGACAAAGGATATTAGGGTTGGGAAGAGGGGACAATAGTTTGGGGGAGCAGGATCCCCAACATTTCAATTCTTTTTTACCTTAGTTCTAAGGCTCACATATTGGAACCTCATCCCTTTAGTAACACTATCCTCATTCCATTTCTCTTCAACAGGTTACATATAAATGCCTGTTCCAGATAACTGTTCTAGTTGCAATGTCCCATGTATAAGCTTAGTGTATAAGTATAGATATCAACGCTACCTTTTTCAGGTAAAGAGGTTAATAGTGAGGATTTTATATCAGCTTTTAAATCACAGTATAAATGGACCTAATTTTATTCCTGAGTATAGGGACTTACCTTTCGATAGAACAGGTGGATGGCCGCACACTATAGTAAGCCATTTCAAAAACCTGTTTTGCAGCAGAATAGGTATAAAAACATCACAGTACCTGAATCCAAAGAAGATAGGTTAACACATTTAATGCTGAAAAGCGTTTAACCATAAAAAAAGACAGCTGAGAGCACTACCATTTGAATACGAACACACACCTCATCCGGTTGTACAGCAAGGCTCAATCAGCAATTAACCTCCTTGTGCAAATATGATACTAAAATCATGTAAATACAATTCAACAAAAAGTTAAACTAAATGAAACCAAAAGAGAGAATTTTTTAATTGTGTGGCTTTACTTTATTATTTCATTTGTGTTTTTTCGTTCTCTCTTTTGATTTCATTTAGTTTAATTTTTTTTTGATGAATTGTGTTTATATGATTTTTTTTGTCATATTTGCTGCACATCTGGTGTGTTTGTATTTAAATTGTATTGCTCTCTGTGTTGTGTTAAGCACTTTTCATCATGAAACGCGTTAACCTATCTCTTTTGGATTCTGGTGCTGTCATGTTTTTATACCTATTCTGCAGCAATAAAAGTTTTTGAAGTGTACTACTATAGTGTGTGGTCATCCACCTTTTCTATTGAAAGTTCCTTTGAGTGCAAACCGGGCAGGCACCTTAATGTAAGGACTCTTAGAAGGGGTATCATGTGAACCAACCTGGAGCAGTGTTTTATTTTTGTTGAACTGTAGGGACTTATCTGATCTATCTCAATATACTGTATTTTTGCGCAATAAAACAGTTCTTCCATGTATGCTGAGGTAAATTAAAACAATCCTTTTGAGCAAGAGTGTGATAAGTACTGATGAGCCAATCAAATCACAAACCAGTTAAATTGGCTTAACTCATAACATATCCCCTAATAATGAACTAGGTCCTTCAAAATAACTCAACACACAGCCATTAATGTCCAAACCGCTGGCAACAAAAGTGAGTACACCCCTAAGTGAAAATGTCCAAATTGGGCCAATTTGTCAATATTTTGTGTGGCCACCATTATTTTCCAGCACTGCCTTAACCCTCTTGGGCATGGAGTTCACCAGAGTGTCACAGGTTGCCACTAGAGTCCTCTTCCACTCCTCCATTACGACATAACAGAGCTAGTGGATGTTAGAGACCTTACGTTCCTCCACCTTCCGTTTGAGAATGCCCTACAAATGCTTAATAGGATTTAGGTCTGGGGACATGCTTGGCCAGTCCATCACCTTTACCCTCAGCTTCTTTAGCAAGGCAGTGATCGTCTTGGAGGTGTGTTTAGGGTCGTTATCATGTTGGAATACTGCCCTGCAGCCCAGTCTCCAAAGGGAGGGGATCATGCTCTGCTTTAGTATGTCACAGTGCATGTTGGCATTCATGGTTCCCTCAATTAACTGTAGCTTCCCAGTGTCGGCAGCACTCATGCAGACCCAGACCATGACACTCCCACCACCATGCTTGACTGTAGGCAAGACACACTTGTCTTTGTACTCCTCACCTGGTTGCCGCCACATACGCTTGACACCATCTGAACCAAGTAATTTTATCTTGGTCTCATCAGACCACAGGACATGGTTCCAGTAATCCATGTCCTTAGTCTGCTAGTCTTCAGCAAACTGTTTGTGGGCTTTCTTGTGCATCATCTTTAGAATAGGCTTTCTTCTGGGATGACAGCCATGCAGACCAATTTAATGCAGTGTGCGGCGTATGGTCTGAGCACTGACAGGCTAACCCCCACCCTTTCAACCTCTGCAGCAATGCTGGCAGCACTCATATGTCTAACCTCTGCATATGACGCTGAGCATGTGTACTCAACTTCTTTGGTCTGCCATGGCGAGGCCTGTTCTGAGTGGAACCTGTCCTGTTAAACCGCTGTATGGTCTTGGCCACCGTGCTGCAGCTCATTTTCAGGGTCTTGGCAATATTCTTATAGCCTAGGCCATCTTTATGTAGAGTAACAATTCTTTTTTTCAGATCCTCAGAGAGTTCTTTGCCAAGAGGTGCCATGTTAAACTTCCAGTGACCAGTATGAGAGATTGAGAGCGATAACACCAAATTTAACACACCTGCTCCCCATTCACACCTGATAACTTGTAACACTAACGAATCACATGACACCGTGGAGGGAAAATGGCTAATTGGGCCCACTTTGGACATTTTGACTTGAGGGTTGTACTCACTTTTGTTGCCAGCGGTTTAGACATTAATGGCTTTGTGTTGAGCTATTTTGAGGGGACAGCAAATTTACACTGTTATACAAGCTGTACACTCAATACTTTACATTGTAGCAAAGTGTAATTTTTTCAGTGTTGCCACATGAAAAGATATACCATATTTATTGGTGTATAACACACACCTTTTTCCCATGAAAACAGAGGATAAACAGTGCCTGTGTGTTATAAGCTGATAATATGTTTTACCAACAGTGGGCGGGGACCGGGCGGTCCACCCCGGGAGCCAGCCATTGGGGGGGTGTCAGGATGGCTGCCTCACCTGTCCTGACCCTGGGACAGCGCTGCCTGCATAGTCTAAAGTTGAGAAAAAAAAATCACTTGCCAGCCCCTTCTCATACACTGCTCCTCCTGTGTCAGTGTCATTGTAAAACGAAGCTAAATATCTCAGTTGCTCATTTTTTTCTGGCTGCTCTCCTCCTCCCGCTCCTTCTCCTCCTCCGAGCGTAGCTTTAGATTGGAGGAGGCCACATGACCATCTATGTAACGTCAGAGGCGGAGAGCAGTCATGTGACAAGATCAGTGAAAAAAAACTGAGCTAATGAGGTATATGGAGGCTTTGTTTTACAATGAGTGACACAGGAGGAGCAGTGTAGAAGGGACTGCCAGTGATTTTTTTCTTAACAGTAGAAAATGCTAGCAGTGCTGTCCCAGGAGACTGGGGGTCTCCTGGGAGTGCAGGGGGGGCTGTATACTGGATGGGAGGCTGAGTACTGGATGGGGGCTGTGTACTGGATGGGGGGCTGTGTACTGGAGAGGGGGGCTGTGTACTGTGCAGGGGGAGGGGGCTGTATACTGGATGGGGGTTGTGTACTGGGGAGGAGGGCTGTATACTGGATGGGGGCTGTGTATTGAGCAGGGGGAGAGGGGCTGTGTACTGGATGGGGGGCTGTGTACTGTGCAGGAGGAGGGGGACTGTGTGCTTTAAAGGGCCCTATGAAAAAATGTTTTCTTTAAACTTCCCTCTTAAATTTGGGGTGCGTGTCATACGCCTATAAATACGGTAATAAAATATTTACAAAAATGTGAGGGGAGTACTCACTTTTGTGAGATACTGTATATATATCTATATAGATATATATATATCTATACAGATATATATCTATATATAGATATATATCTATATCTATATATAGATATATACATATATCACCCTTTTGTACATGGTAGATTCTCCCTTTTGCGACTGAAACCTCCCCCCTCCTTGGATTTCTATCTTGTTTTCCTCCCTATCATTTTACCTCTTTTTGTTTACGACCTTATTCATCCCTCTAATACATGGCCTTCATTTACCTTCATTTAACTTTAAGGCCGTCTGCCTTCAAGTTAAGGTGAACCATTTTCAATACAAATGTTTCTTGCCCCTTTTTTGGTATTAGTGTTATACAGTATATGTGATATGGAACCTTTTACATGAACTGCTGTCTTTATTATTCCATGTACCTTGAAAATTCTTTGAATAAAGAGTTATTTGACCTAAAAAATAAAACTTAACTCTGCACCCAAAGGAGCCACTACATGTCATTATGGGTGAGTAGGCCTTCTATGCAATCATTCATATTTAAAATGATTTATAGCTTGATCTACTACAGAGCCATATTCAGATGTGACTCCAAATTAATGAGGTTGGTACCGGTGTCATGGACAGCAAATCACTGGCAACTGTAAAAATAAACTCTTACAAAAGACAAATTGCAATACTCTCACAGGATCTTTATGATTTTAATAATTTCCAAAGTTGAACAACTTATACAGTATGTCATACAAATAATTACTGAACAAATTAACTTAAAATGCTTAAGTGAAAAGAATTTAGATGATTAGGATATTATAGGACAAAGGCATCCACATATGTTTCTAGATAAGTTTAATCAAATCTGAGTCAAGCATTTGCCAATTACATCCCAGGTTGCCTAGCTACAAACTCAGCAACAGTAAGCAAACAGCTTTGTATTGTTCATAAAAGCCAAAAACTGGCTGTCAAGAGACAAAGAAAATAACATGTACCTGGATTTAAAATACTGTTATGCAGTGCTGTAAATTCCCAGGAGACAGTCTCTGGAAAGTTTTGACACACTGAAAAATGTCTTCCTGGAGACAGCATTGCCACTTGCATGAAAAGCCAGACTCTAAAATGGCGTTATGCATATTTTATAAAGTTATGAAATTTAATTTGCACTTCGGAACCAATGGGACCAAATAATTACATATGCTTAAAGCACAATGACATAAAGCACAGTTGTATAACAGATCATTGTGGTCTTTCTCCAAGATGCTAATTTACAGCATGCAGTGGCAGTATTTCAGGACATTTAAGGATGAACTGTACTCTTGAGTATGCAATAATTCACACATGCAATTCTTTACAAGGCTTTTTTTATTGTTCAAACAAATACATTCATAGAAAACAATCTACAGTAGCTACAAAACACTGTATATAACAGGAAGTGCCTCAACTAGTTGCTTTAAGGCAGGATCACGAGGTATTATTTTAATAACGGATTAATCCTCTGCATTGTGTATAAGGCTGTGTGAACCTGTCTCTCTGATCCTCCACTTTGTTTACTGACTCCAACCCATCTACTGGTAGAACACAGAAATAGGAGTCAGGAGTCAGCTCAGTTCGGTGTGTATTGCTAGAGAGTTTTTTTTTTCTTAGGAGAGTGCATGTGATCAGCACAGGGCCAATCAGCACTGTCCAGATGGAGGATCAGGGGAGAATGAAAACTCCTCCTATAAGCTTTAGGCAGCTACGGATAAAAGTCACAAGACTGCTCTAACTGCTGATGAAAAAATGTATTTAGCAGTTTATATTTACAAAAACTATTGCATTTCCATGTTCTGTGTACTGTGGGAGACCAGATAAAGTGAATGCAGGGTCCTGGATTTAGTAACACTTTAAGAAAACCCCAATTATACTATTTTCAGATAATCCCTCACCAACATACATAAGTAACTCTGAAAAAGGATCAAATACAGCATTTATTACCACTGTCACTTGAGAGCTTATCATGCGGGTGCAAGAAAAATCTTTGACAGCCCTAAGGAGACCACCTAAGTGAGTGGCTGTGCACAGTTTGGTACAAAACAACTGAAATCTGCCCAGCATGTATTAAGATTTTATTACACTCTGTTTATAATCAAATAGCTTTCTGCACCTTGATACCCAATGCATAACTTCTTTAGTGGGTATAAATCACTTTAGCACTTTCAGTCTGACGGTCATATGGCTCTTAATTCTACTGAAGATTTTGTTTGTCCTTCATTTGGTACATTACGTATTTTACAATATAGCTCAGTTCATAGTTTATGCCAAAACTCTTTCAGTCTTGTGTATGCAAACTCCAAACTAGATAGCAGAGGACAACTGATTGGCAGGAGGGATTCCTCTGTCAACACTGTATTGATGGGGGAATCGTGGTTGCAGGAAAGAAATTTGCACCATCTATGGCCTGCCTAAGAGTGCTAAATTCCATCCTTTCCCTCTAAGCCTAACCACTTGCCTTAGCAATCTCGGGTAGTACAGATATTTGCTCCCCAACGTGAGTCTCGGTTCACACTATTTCAACCTGAAAGTGATGAGGCTTAGGGTGCAACTTTGCCAGGCGACTTCCTTGTGATTTGCTGGTGACTTGATGCAACTTTAGTACTACTTTGATGTGACTTTGAAGCAACTTTGTCTTGTGCAGGTATGCAGAGATAAGCATAGCATACAAGAAGATGCCATGCACTGCCTGGGTAATCTTCCTGTAATGTTGTATTCAAATCACATCAATATAGATGTGGATCATACTTTTAGGCGACTTCCATTAAAGTCTATGGCACAAGTCGAGTAGAAGTCGCCTTGAAGTAGTACAGGAAACTTTTCAGAGCGACATCTGTAGTGCTACTTAAGATAGCTCTCATGGACTAACTTGGGATTTCACGTCATGCGACGTGGGGTCTCACAAGTTGGATCCCTAGTCGCTGCAGTGTGAAACGAGCCTGGATCTAAACAAGGAAAGTATACAATCCATCTCACTCACAGGCAGATAAATAATTCCTGTGAGATCCACTTTATGAGCTGTTCTAATGTTACTCCAATGACAACAAAAAGGGAAAGGCAAACATCTAGCTAGAAGCTACTTCATACCAACATTTACAATCTGTAATGCCGCGTACACACGAGCGGACTTTTCAATGGACTAGGTCCGGCGGACCGGACTCCATCGAACAATTCGACCGTGTGTGGGCTCCAGCTGACTTTTTTTCCCAAAAGTCTGACAGTCCTAGAAAAAAAACATGTTTCAAATCTTTCCGACGGACTCGAGTTCGGTTGAAAAGTCCACTCGTCTGTATGCTAGTGCGATGGACAAAAGCCGACGCTAGGGCAGCTATTGGCTACTGGCTATGAACTTCCTTATTTTAATCCGGTGTATGTCATCACGTACGAATCCATCGGACTTTGGTTACTCGTGTGTAGGCAAGTCCATTCATTCAAAAGTCCGTCGGAAAGTCAGTCGAAAAGTCAGCCGGACCTAGTCCGTTAAAAAGTCCGCCCGTGTGTACGCGGCATAACACAACTCCATCCCTAGTAAGTGGGTGTAAGCACACACCTAAATTTGTAGTCAGTTTTTCAGTCCAGGATTTAAATGCATATCTAGATTGTTGATTTGTTGCTGCAAAAGGTTTATGACTATATATTTATATTGGATAATGTTATATACTCAACACTAGAATTAAGTCTCTTTTGTAGCACCTAGTATAAACTTGATCTCATTTACTGACACCTAGGAAGCTTATGCAAGCCAGTCAACAGGCTACTTACACAGGAATTGCCCCCCAACCTCTCACCATTGTCAGCTATTAAAACATTTATTAATCTATGTTATCTATGCCTATAGGCATAAAAGATTTTTCTTGTTCAATATTTTTATTGAGGTTTAACACAGTGTACAGAAGTTGAACATTATCTGCAATATAACAAGAGCTAGTAAGAAGTATCACACAAGAGGGTACAAATGACAAATCTTTAAAAGCAGGCTTGGTGGAACAGTGTACACCATTCCGAGAGCTGAAGGCTTGGTGCAGAGTGTTGTCTTGCACCCCCAGACACCCCATCTGGGAACAAACTGTGTGGCATAAAATGTTTTTTAAAGTTATTTTAGGCATAAGTCCACTGTTTACTCTGTATAGTATGTATTAAATGCATGTATTTATAAAAGGGATCATTAAGATTTTTACTTCCTTACTGAGCAAAGGATCACTAAACAGGTCACACCCATAAAATCTAAAATACATTTAAAAAATACATTTACTCTAAGAATCTGACCAGCCTATACAAGAATTATCTTCTAACACAAACTAAGCAAATCCAAAAGTACAAATTGCTCCTTTCGTCTAGGATAACCATTGCATTCTGGTAACAACATAACATTAATTCTCCCAGAAACACATGAGATAATTTGACATTACTGTAGCATTGCTAATAAAAATGCATACTGTACAGTTTAAGTCTTTTTAAACATTCCTCTAAAACTGACATAACATAATAGTCAAGATCACATTTTAGCTGTTAAATTTTAAACTCTAAAGAAGCATTTTCACTCATAAGGATTATTATAAGGAATATACTTACATGATGACTAATCCATCTTTGCCAAATGTGAAGTTAGTTCTGTTCTTCATATTTCACAAGATGCTTTTCAGTCTCTTTAAAATGAACAGTCTGGTATGTTTTTGTTAAGAAGTAAAAGAAGAATAGTCCACATAACACTGCAAATTTCCAGGGTGATTCAGGAACATTGTCTTTTGTAGGATTCTGCATCTCTACCATGATGCAGTTTCCACATCAAATAAGCTCCTAAAGCTATTAATTCCCAATAAGAGATGGTTAGAAAACTGAGCTATAAGTCTAAATTAATGTGAGCAGTTGGGGTGGTGACAGAGCAAAAAGCATCAAGCTTTCACATCTCTTCAGCAGCCTGAGAACCTGAAAGTGAAATAGTCTAAGTGGAAAATACAAACGAAGCAATTAATACATCCCATATTCTCCCTATAGTCTGCCTAATTTGCTAGGTTTATTTGCCTGGTACTGTCCATAAAGATTCTAGTAGCTTTGCACGGCACCTTGCCAGCAGCAGTATAAATATTGTGTTTAGATATGTGCTAGTCATATGCTGCCTGAGACTTGAACCACCAAGATTGCCTAACTTGACTGGCTACTCACATCTCCTGATCAATTGCCCGCTAAAGCAAACAAAACAACTCTAGAATGGTCATCAATTGCCTGACACCACCAAAGTATGATGACCCAGTACTTTGCTTTAACAAGGACTGAGCCATGTAGGGCTCCCCTAGAGGTGATAAAATGCCCTTCCAACCTGCAGAAGGACTAGTGACCTCACATACTGTAGATGTTTTTATGACTTGACCTGATGATTCTCAATTCTTCTCCCTTCTGACTTATAAGGGAAGTATTTCATTATAGGTGCACCACTTTAATCTGTTGGTCAAGTGGGAAGATACTGTAAAGCTGGTCACTGGCAAATAGCTCATTATACTTGTTCAGTCACCTGCCTGTCTGTGGCCATATTTCAGTAGTGCAGAATGCGGTAATACATAACTATAAAAATGCCAACCTCTGGTGATCATTTTCTATGGTTTCACTCTAGATCCGTGGTCTCCAAACTGTGGCCCAGGGGCCAAATGTGGCCCTTTGCTTGCCTTTATCTGGCCCATGGGGCAACATGCCATCCACAGACACCAATGATAGGGCACCATTCCTCCCACAGCCACCAGTGATAGGGCACTATTTCTCCCACAGACACCAATGATGGCACCATTCCTACCTTGAATACCAACAGTGGGGCACTATTGCTTCCACTGATACCAACAATAGGGCACTGTTCCTTCCACTAAAACCAATGATGGGGCACTGTTTGCTCTCACTGACACCACAGCATTTTCTAATCCCACTGGCCACAGTCTGGCCCCTCTAAAGCCTCAAGGACAGTAAACCCAACCTTTGTTCAGAAAGTTTGGAGACCCCTGCTCTTGATCAATGAGAGTACAATGAGAACTCATCTATTATGCAAAACTGGATCTCATTTGGTGCTTGGATTGTCCAAGCTAAATTAATCTTCCAGCTAAAAAGGAAGAAGATACATGTTTCTGTTCCATGATTAGCTGCCAAATAAACTGTACCTCCCCTCCACTCTCTTCTATAACCAGCTTACACTCTGCTTCCTCTATTTCTCCCTGGTCTACAACTTTTTGTGTTCTGCCTCCTCAATCTGCCTTTCTGCTGTCTATGTTTAGCCACCATTCTGAATCCTCTTTCTTCCCCATGGTTCATGATCGGCTAATGCATTGCCTATTACACCCACCTGCTCCACAGTCAGTTTACAGTCTGTCTCCTCTCATAATCAGTTTAATGACATGGCATGGCACACGCGACCAAATAATTTGTGTCCAGTTAAGAATTATTTGATTGGGTAGTAATGCATATTAGTAAGAGTCCCACAAACATTCAGTCTAAATGAGCCCTTTCAAGAAAAAGCACACATTTGAATTTTTTTAATTAGAGTGTGAAGAGCGTTGATATCAATCCTTTATGCCTTGTACTTGATTGTTCTGTATTGTTAAAGAGAACCTATGCCAAAAACAATAATTGTATAATAAAAGTCACCACAAGGTAGATACAACTACCATGGCCCTATTACTCTTGTTTGTGCACTGGGTCTCCCACAAAAATTCTGACTTACGGAAAGCAGTGGACTAGCACACATCAAAACATTCCATTTTTAATGCTAATTTACTCAAATGACAAGAAGGGGTGTATATAAAGCAAAGGGGCCTCATAATACATGAACAATACTGTACAAATGAAATAAGCATACACATCAGATGTAGCATAAAGCAAAGAGACACATACTGTAGAAATACAAAGTATTAAGCAGTAATATCAGAGAGAGAGAAGTAAAGTCTCAAAAATAGGGATGTTTTGGGGTGCAGGATCCCTTCTTTAGCAAAAACCTATGTAAGGAAGGGTCTTGCAGCCCAAAACACTCTTGTTTTTGAGACGTAACCTCCCCTCATCCCCCACCCTGTGTTGTTATATAGGATAATACTGCTTATGTATGATGTGGCTACTTTGCTATATTAATACACATTTTTGTCCTTTTAGTATATTAGCATTAAAAAAATGTAATGTATTGATGGTGTGTTAAACCATTGCTTTCTATTTATACAGTTGTGCTCATAAGTTTACATACCCTGGCAGAATTTATTATTTCTTGGCCATTTTTCAGAGAATATGAATGATAACACAAAAAACTTTTCTTTCACTCGTGGTTAGTGTTTGGCTGAAGCCATTTATTATCAATCAACTGTGTTTACTCTTTTTAAATCATAATCACAACAAAAACTGACCCTGATCAATAGTTTACATACCCTGGAGAGTTTGGCCTGATAACATGCACACAATTTGACACAAAGAGGTTTGAATGGCTATTAAAGGTAACCATCCTCACCTGTGATCTGTTTGCTTGTAATTAGTGTGTGTATAAAAGGTCAATGAGTTTCTGGACTCCTGACAGACCCTTGCATCTTTCATCCAGTGCTGTACTGACGTTTCTGAATTCTGAGTCATGGGGAAGGCAAACAAATTGTTAAAGGATCTGCAGGAAAAGGTAGTTGAACTGTATAAAACAGGAAAGGGATATAAAAAGATATCCAAGGAATTGAGAATGCAAATCAGCAGTGTTCAAACTCTAATCAAGAAGTGGAAAATGAGGGGTATCATTCATATTCTCTGAAAAATGGCCAAGAAATCATAAATTCTGCCAGGGTATGTAAACTTATGAGCACAACTGTATGTATCTTGGAGTAATAAGGAGAACTCCTTTGCTAGATATTCAGCACATATCTATTCCTACGTTCCTTATATATTGCTCTTATATACAGTATAGGTGTGCAACTGTTGCATTCATTTATTGTAACAAATTCTGAATTTCCACCAAATCAGAGTTCAGACACACCCCAATCTCTCAACTTAAAACAGACACTTGACTAAAGGTTACTTAAAGTGATATTAAGGACTATTTTTTTTTTTTTATTAAAATAAAAAATAGGTTATACTTACCTGCTCCTTGCACCTCCTCTTCTGAAGTCCCCTGCCAGCGTTGTCTGTGCCTTCTTCCTGTGGGTGACCCCATAGCAAGCTGTGTGCTATGGGAGCAACTGTGCACGTGTGCTCACAAGCTGGGTTGTGTGCATCCATAGACCCTCAAAGCGTGGCTCAGCCTTGGCTCCTACTTCCTCCTCACAGGGTTTTACGGACAGCAGCAGGAGCCTATGGCTCCCACTGCTACCTGAGTCTCCTGGCAGTGAAGGGAGAGAAGGTGTATCTGGGACAGCGCTGGATCGCTGACAGGACACAGGTAAGTGTTTCTGGGGGGGCTTTTTTTAAAAAGAAGCCTAGTACATTGGATTAATATTATTTTTACAAAGCTTGTTTTCAAAAGCAACACCATTTTTGAACACAAATGGAAAATGATACGCTATTAAATGGAGGACATGGAGGACAACAGAAAGTCATTGCAAAGTGTTTGCTACTGACATGAACCTGAGTGAAAATGATGCATCTGTATCTACAGAGGTAATAAATCATTTCTATGTGAGGCCAAACAGATTGTATTGCAAAAGTTCTGCAGCTTCTGTTTGCATCAAGAACAAACATATAAATGTCACATCATTTGACATAAAAAGAGAGCGAAAAAAGTTTCTACTGCAGATTTTTCAGTAAGCCAAATGGGTCATTTTGAGGTCATAACCAAAAGATCCTGAATAATAGCATGGCATGACTCAGTATCTTAATCCTGGAAGCAGACTAGAAAATTCTACTTAAAGCTTGACTGATATAGCTGATGTCATTAGCAATACCAAAAAAGATCCTCTTGCACCTAAATCAGAGAGTTGAAAGTGTGCCCTTCATTGTCCTTAAAGGGGAAGAAGGAGCAGTTAAGCCTCAGCAGGGGCAAATAGGTAGAAAATAGAGATCAGGCTTGGTTTTCCAATCAATAATAAGTTGGAACTATTGGCATTTGCAGTATGTTTCCTCTATCTCCTCCATACATGAAAAGATGCATAAGGCCACCAATAACTTTAGTGTCAAAGATTCACAGCCAAGATACCGAAAGTCAGTATGCCAGTGCATACAGTAGCAAAATGGCACAAAAAAGACAGCCACTAACAGCCATACAGTACAGCGTATCCACATAATTCAATAGGTAAAATATAACCAGTGTGATGTCATAATAATGGGAACATAATAATGAGAACTAAGGTAGTTTTTAACTCTGCAGTCTTCTCTCGCAAAAGTGATCATTATATTCTTGAAGTTTTTATAGAGTCACTAAAGTAAAGTTTCTGCTAGAAACAACAGACAAATTAGACAAAAGTATTTTTGCAGTTTATATATATATATATATATATATATACAGTATATATATATATATACAGTATATATATATATATACAGTATATATATATATATATATATATATATATATATATATATATATAAAATCTGTTGGAAAAGAACTGTGATTTGCACATAAGCACTAACCAAATTACATAGTATCTATGGTTGCAGGCTGGATGTATTTATACAAGATTTGTTGTGAATGCTGCTGATATACAGCACAGTTCCCAGATTACATTGAGAGATGTGAGCCACCATCCCTGCTACAGTTTCTAGTCATTGGCAATGGAAATGGTTCACAAACCACACACATACACACACACACACACACACACACACACATATATATATATATATATATATATATATATATATATATATATATATATATATATATATACACATATATACATACATCAGTCATAACACATAACATTATGACTACCCTTCATATGGGATGGACTCCACTAGACTTCTAAGGGTATGCTGTGGTATCTGGCACCAAGCCACCAGTAGCAGATCCTTTAAGACCTGTAAGTTGCAAGATGGGACCTCCATGGATTGGACTTGGTTTTCCAGCACATTCTACAGATGCTCGGTTAGATTGATATCTGGAGAATTTGGAAGTCACTTCAACACCTTGAACACGATGCTTATTTCAAATCATTCTTGAATTCATCAATCCAAGCCACCATCTTCCTGTGCTCTGTGGTCCATTTCTGATGTTCACGTGCCCATTGCAGGTGCTAATGGCTGTGGAGATGGGTTAGTATGGGCACCCTCACCGGTCTGTGGCTATGCAGCCCCATACACAGCAAACTGTGATGCACTGTGTGTTGTGACACCTAACTTTACCTTTTTCAGAAAACTTATGATACAGTAGCTCTTCTACTGAATCGGACCACATGTGTCAGCCTTTCACTCCCCATGTGCATAAATGAGCCCTGCCTGCTCGTGACCCTGTCTCTGGTTCTCTGGATTTTCTTCCTTGGACCACTTTTGGTAGGTCCTGGCCAATGTAGACCAGAAACATTCCACAAGAGCTGCTGTTTTGGAGATGCTCTGACTCAGTAATATAGGCCAGTCTTTTTCAAGAAGGGTGCCCAGGCACCCTTGGGCGCCTTCTGGGTTTTTCAGGGGTGCCTTGACAAAATGCCCAACAATTGCTTCAAATTATCCAAAAAGTATGTACAAGCCTGTGGGTAGAGTGAAGACCAGCCACCAGTGTCCTAACAACCATTGATTTCACTGGTTGGTAAGGAGGACATCAGGGCATCTACACAGCATCTTTGTTTGACCCTCCTCTGTCCCTCTCTGTCAGTACTGGGGTCACGTTAGCTGCATGGGGAAGAGACAACGAGGAGGAAGAAATGCGGGACTACTAGTCAGTACCAGTGTACAAAAGTATATTTGCTTTGAAATAATAAATCACCTCTAATGTTTGGTGTCTTAAGTGTGTGGATGCTGCGCCAATATGTACTATTTGTTTAATTTTTAAAATATTATAAAAGGTGTGCTTCAAAATTGTGCATAATTTTAAAGGGTGCCTCGCCTGGAAAAAGGTTGAGAAACACTGATCTGGCCATTACAATTTGGCCTTTGTTAAAGTCTCTCAAATCCTTACGCTTGCCCATTTATTTCTGCATTCAACACTTATTTTAGGGATAACGTGTTTACTTGCTGCCTAATTATTATACATTATTTTTTGTAAAATGTAATGTAATTCATTTTGCTGTGAACATTCCACTGACCCCTTCAATTATCAAGCAGAATTTCTTTGCAAATGTTACATCGTTATCATCTAAATTCTAAAATCTTTCCAAAAATATTTTGTATTATTTTTCAGCGTGCAATTATGGAATATAAATAAATAAGAACCAGAACTTCAGGTGCCTATAGTTGTGAGTTAAGAATTAAATGAAACACAAGGAGTGAAAAACATTGTTCCGTGTATCTTGATTTGGCTATAATAACATATTTTCCAGCTGTATATTTATACACCAAATGCAATTGCTAAGCATCAGTGTTGAGCACTGTTATAAACAGAGATGTATAATGCAAAGTCATAAGGTACACATATGGCACTTCTGAACCATTACTTTTTATATACAGTAACGTCTTTAAATTGTGATGTCACTGGACAAAAATGTTTTACGTCTTCAAAAAAGTAAATATTATATAAACATTGCTTTATATAGTTGGAAGGCATTTAATTGATATGTCATGGGCATGCTGCTTCTCTGTATAACCAGCAACCTTTTAAGACATCAAATGAGCTGATTCACTTCTATTATTATCCAATGATGAGAATATGGCCTGCTCTACCCCATTGGCAGTTTATATGAATACATTTAAAATAAACAGCAAGTCATCTAAGGAGGTGTAAAATACATATGCCAAGCGCTGTATTCAGAAAGTTAGTATTGGCAATACATCTTTAGATTGGATTGAACATTATGGCCTATGAACTGAAAAAAGGCTGCAAACCCCCTTACATTAATGTATGGCATTAGTCATTCAGGGTTCACATGCTGCACCTTTTCATGACGGTACAAGGTTTAACTAGATTTCAAGGGTAGATTCTCCCATAAAAATTAATCACCTTTCAAGGATAACTTCTCACATATTAATAAATTATGTCTAAGTGTATTGCTTATAACTCATTATCCTTGTAGTTATATTACTTTCATGATTTCTGTCAATGGCATCTACTGGGAATATTAGAATGTCAAATAAAATCTTGTTTATAAAGGGAAATGCCAGTATAATTGTTGCAGAACATTAAAATGCAGGTCAGACAGTAACAGCAGGACTCATGTTTGGCAGTTGTTTCTCATTTCCACGTTCATTCACAAAAGGGCACAGGGACATTTACTAGGTAATATGATCATTATTCATCTCAGTATAATAATACCTTGTTGTGGCTTTTTATATATATAATATACAGTAAGGTCCATAACTATTGGGACATCGACACAATTCTAATCTTTTAAGCTCTATACACCACCACAATGGATTTGAAATGAAACAAACAAGATGTGCTTTAACTGCAGACTTTCAGCTTTAATTTGAGGGTATTTACATCCAAATCAGGTGAACGGTGTAGGAATTACAACAGTTTGTATATGTGCCTCCCACTTTTTAAGGGACCAAAAGTAATGGGACAATTGGCTGCTTAGCTGTTCCATGGCCAGGTGTGTGTTATTCCCTCATTATCCCATTTACAAGGAGCAGATAAAAGGTCCAGAGTTCATTTTAAGTGTGCTATTTGCATTTGGAATCTGTTGCTGTCAACTCTCAATATGAGATCCAAAGAGTGGTCACTATCAGTGAAGCAAGCCATCATTAGGCTGAAAAAACAAAACAAACCCATCAGAGAGATAGCAAAAACATTAGGTGTGGCCAAATCAACTGTTTGGAACATCCTTAAAAAGAAAGAATGCAACGGTGAGCTCAGCAACACCAAAAGACCCGGAAGACCACGGAAAACAACTGTGGTGGATGACCAAAGAATTCTTTCCCTGGTGAAGAAAACACCCTTCACAACAGTTGGCCAGATGAAAAACACTCTCTAGGAAGTAGGTGTATGTGTGTCAAAGTCAACAATCAAGAGAAGACTTCACCAGAGTGAATACAGAGGGTTCACCACAAGATGTAAACCATTGGTGAGCTTTCAAAGCAGACAGGCCAGATTAGAGTTTGCCAAACAACATCTAAAAAAGCCTTCACAGTTCTGGAACAACATCCTATGGACAGATAAGACCAAGATCAACTTGTACCAGAGTGATGGGAAGAGAAGAGCATGGAGAAGGAAAGGAACTGCTCATGATCCAAAGCATACCACCTCATCAGTGAAGCATGGTGGTGGTACTGTCATGGCGTGAGCATGTATGGCTGCCAATGGAACTGGTTCTCTTGTATTTATTGATGATGTGACTGCTGATAAAAGCAGGATGAATTCTGAAGTGTTTCGGGCAATATTATCTGCTCATATTCAGCAAAATGCTTCAGAACTTATTGGACGGCGCTTCACAGTGCAGCTGGACAATGACCCGAAGCATACTGCGAAGGCAACCAAAAAGTTTTTTAAGGGAAAGAAGTGGAATGTTATGCAATGGCCAAGTCAACCACCTGACCTGAATCCGAATGAGCATGCATTTCACTTGCTGAAGACAAAACTGAAGGGAAAATGCCCCAAGAACAAGCAGGAGCTGGAGACAGTTGCAGTAGAGGCCTAGCAGAGCATCACCAGGGATGAAACCCAGCGTCTGGTGATGTCTATGCATTCCAGACTTCAGGCTGTAATTGACTGCAAGGGATTTGCAACCAAGTATTAAAAAGTGAAAGTCTGATGGATGATTGTTAATCTGCCCATTACTTTTGGGCCCTTAAAAAGTGGGAGGCATACAAACTGTTGTAATTCCTACACCGTTCACCTGATTTGGATGTAAATACCCTCAAATTAAAGCTGAAAGTCTCCAGTTATAGCACATCTTGTTTGTTTCATTTCAAATCCATTGTGATGGTGTATAGAGCCAAAAAGATTATAATTGTGTCGATGTCCCAATATTTATGGACCTGACTGTATATATTTATATATACCTGTTCAATTGCATGATAACACAAACTGCTAATCAGCCAATCACGTGGCAGAAACTCAATGCATTTAGACATCTAGACGTGGTGAAGATGACTTGCTGAAGTTCAAACTGAGCATCAGAATGGGGAAAAAAGGGGATTTAAGTGACTTTGAATGTGGCATGGTTGTTAGTGTCAGATGGGCTGGTCTGAGTATTATAAAAACTGCTGATCTACTGGGATTTTTACGCACAACCATCGCTAGAATGGTCTGAAAAAGAGAAAATATACAGTGAGCAGCAGTGTGGACAAAAATGCCTTGTTGATGTCAGAGGTCAGAGGAGAATGGGCAGACTGGTTCAAGATGATAGAAACAGTAACTCAAATAACCACTTATTACAACCAAGGTATGCAAAATACAATCTCTAAACGCACAACACATCAAACCTTGAAGCAGATGGGCTACAGCAGCATAAGACAACACCGGGTACTCCTCCTGTCAGCTAAGAACAGGAAACTGAGGATCACCAAAATTAGACAATAGAAAATTGAAAAAATTGAATGTGGAAAATATCAAGGGGTATGCATACTTTTTCAAGGCATTGTATACAGTATTTCACTGCACACTATGTGGAATTCCGTTGATTCTTTACCTTCAGTTTAAACTCTCGGTAATGTGTCAGAGAACTGGAGACAGGGCAAGGGTTTAACATGATATAAAAAGGAGTCATCTAAGTTGGCAAATCTGGTCATAATTTATTGTACTTTATGTTTCCAATCACATCTCCCATGCTTCACAATACTTTACCCACATTTGAGTTTCTGGTAACTGACTTTTAAAAGATCATTCCAATAATTCGGCAAATTTCACTTTATTGCTTCTGTTTAAAAGTAAAATCTTTTGTTTAATATCTTAAAGGACTAATTTGATACAGTTCATACAGCAGCTTTATTCAGTACACTGTGTTCTCTAATGGTATGTACATTTGTACTTGCATTTCTGCCAACTGTTAAGGCTTTAAGAGTGTGGAAAAATAGAGGATCCCTCTCCTCTGTTGGACTAAAGGTAATTACCATTTAAACACATATGACATGTATGAGGTAGGAGAAAAAAAAAAAGGCAAAGGCTATCCTGATTTTGACAGACGACATGATCGCCACACGGAAAAAATGGCGGTACAGTGTACTTAGGCTTTTTCTACACATACGGCTGTCAGAGCTTGGACAGGGATTCCAAGGCTAAGTCAAGGATCAGCCAACCCAAAAAACAACATAAATGTGCTCTCTGACTCTGCAGTAAATGAGGAATCTTTAATGCAGAATAGCAGAACATAAGAATATTGATAGAAGCAGAAGTCTTCTAGAAGGGATTTATTTCTCTTAAAGAGACAAGACATTCCAATCTCCTAAGATACTAGCAGAAAAATGGAGCATGATAGGAGTGGGAGGGGTTATATCTGGATGATTGACAGCTTTGTTTGCTAGTGTTCAATCTCCAGTAGGCAGCTGTATAACCATGTTGTATCAGAATTAACCATGTGTCCCTTACTGAATGATAAATAAAGACTATTTGTTATGATGATGTATGTTATTTTGTATTTCATTTAAGTGTCCTCAGGTCATTTTCACAAAGCATCCATCATCTATACATAAAAGTTCTTGGTTTATAAATCATTATGTACAATCCCTTTATTTGTGTATGCATGTTTAAAACAATGTGCCATAATAAACAGCCATCTTTTGCCATTCCGCCATTCACTGCAGTCCACTTTGTGTGGTGCACTTTAGTCCACAGGAAATTATTTTTTTTGTTGTTTGTTTTTTCTACTTATTTGTTTTTTGGTGACTCAAATGTTGTTGCTTCGCATTATTGCCGTTTTATTCTCAGGAATTTGATTAGTGGAGGTTCCCTGTAATTTCCCATCCAATGTCCCTCCCCTACCATCCATTTCTACTACCCCCGTTGTGAAATGGCTATTTACAATGTATTCCCCACAGCACATATTGTTATTCGTTTTGATGCTATTTTGGTCCTACATGGACCTAATTTGTATTCACCAACTTTTGCATTGACGACTGCTCACCGTTCTTATATCTTAAGGTGTTTCCCAGAGGGCTCTCTGTTATTAAGTGACCTATAGATGATGATTTTTTGGATCATTCTTCTAAGCAATAATGTACATGTGTTCTTATTGCTATGAAAACCTGAGAAATGTATTTGTCCTTTTATGTGACATTTTCTACTGCTTGTATTTTCTTACTTTCAATAAAAACATTGAGTTGAACTCCAGATATGATTTTTATTCAATAGTTACATTGGTTCAGCTTGTACCAATATAGGTATAAATATTTCATACCTGTGGGACCGATGTGGAAGCAGAGAATTGCTGCATTATATATCCCTACTACACTGATCGCCATAGTCCTTCTGCATAGTGAAAACAGAGGATTGCTTGCTCGGCACAGCCGCCATTCACAGATCATTTTGTATTTTTTATAATGAATAGAAGCCATTTCCTGATTGGACTAGGTGGAGATTGTGAAGTCATCACTCCTTCTCTCCACCTCATCCTATCAAAGAACACCTTGTACTCACTGAAAAAAATACAATTTGCTGAAAGGTGGCCCTGCTAAGCCAGCATCCCCCATGATCACTGTGCAGAAGGGCAGCCACTTCGTACAGGAAACAGAAGATGGTGGTCATCACTGTAGGAGCAGCAACTGTCTCCACAGTAGTCCTACAGATATGAAATATGTATACTCACATTGGTCCAAGCTGCACCAGTGTGACTATGCAATAAAACCATACCTGGAGTTCATCTTTAGGCTGCTGAGTAAGTAGCAGGCTTCTTTCTCTGAAAGTCGAAATATTCAACTCTGTGAAAAGGAGACTAGAACATCACTTGCACATTTCAAAAGAAGAATATACAATATCAATAAACAACATTTTATTTGTTTACCTTGCAAAATATAGGAAAAATTTTTCATTGTATTTGTTAGTTATAGCCCCACTAAAGACAAAACAATTATTTTTTTTTCCACTGCTTGGCTAAAAGTATGTTTTTATTCTTTAATTCATAACACTGATCATGCAAGTGTACCTACATGGCTACACGTTCCTACAGCACTACAGAAGATTGATAATCCATTGATGGAGACATCAGTTTTAGTAAGACTAGTAAAGATCAATGGGCCTTGAGTTACTGTAGATAAAGGTTCTCTCTATGGAAAAGTCTAAGCAAGTGTGCATCCTATTATTGGCCAAGAAGAGCAAGTCCTCAGCAGTATTGTAAGAGACGTGAACATAAAGGGTTTGTAAGATCTTGGTCTCCGTGTCCTGTTAAGAAAGAGCAGTTAGATGTAGAGCCTTCTCCCCAGACACTTTCAGGAGAACAGCTGGGAGACTGGAAGACCCAGGGTGACAGCTGTGAGCTTTCAGAGATGGGGCTCTTACATGGCCTGAGTGATGCGGTCACCTCAGTCTTAAAGCGTTTGTTAACCCCAAAAAAGATCCTGTTCCTTTAAATCATGTTATACTGCACAGTGCTTGTGCTGTATCACCTGAAAAACCTGGCTGATCCTGCCAGTTTCTACATTCCCCCTGTACTTTGACCACAATATATCAGGAGCCCTTACAACGTTGTCAATGTACGTGCCTCCATCATACACTGCTATCTGCAGCTCTCCTGTCTCTCTCTGTTCTCCTCCTCCCCTCCCTGCCTGTCATCTCTCACTATCGCTGATCTGCTCTTCTCCCCACTGCTTCAAAACGAACTGATCTGTATATCATCCCCTCTGTCAGATAAAAAGCTGCATCCTAGTGCCTGTGCTTTATAAATAAAATGCTGATTTCTACCTGTTTTAACAGTGTCTTCTAACAATCACGTGACTCCAGGCTCTCTGCTTCTCTCCTCCCCACCTCTCTGGCTGACGTCAGCAGGGGAATCTCAACCCTGCCCACTGGAGATATCAGACAGGGAGAGCTGAGAGCCTGGAGTCATGTGATCGCTGGAAGACACTGTTAACACAGGTAGAATTTTTTTCTTTTATATAGCACAGGCACTAGGATGCAGCTTTTTATCTGACAGAGGGGATGATATAAAGATGAGATAGTGGCTTAACAACCACTTTAAGTTACTATAAATAAAGGTTCTTTTTATAGAACAAGCAACTGATCATCTTATTATTGGCCAAGCTGAGCAAGTCCACAGCAGAATTGTAAAAGACCTGAACAGAAAGGGTTTGCCTGGTGTTTCTGGAAGGATTCTGGAAAGATCCTGGTCTCTGTGTCCTAGGATTATTACCTGCTAAGAAAGGGCAGTTAGGTGCAGGGCCTCCTCCCTAGCCAATTCGAGGAGCACAGCTGGGAGATTCGAAAGCTGTCTGTGAGAGATGAGGCTTTCAGTTGGGCTACTACCTGCTTAGGGACCTTCCAGCTTGGCAAATCTGACCCAAGGTATGCAGTTAACTATATTAATAGCATTTACTGTTCCTAAATGCGAATGGGCTATTTACTTTATGGTCCTTTTATAAAGGGTTGAACAACAAATAGTGACATTGCTCAAAGCAACCAATCAACTTACATTCCTTGCTTCAATCCGCTTAAAAAAAAATAATCTGAATGTCTGAACACAGATCCACTTTTCTTTGTTTTGCTTTACTAAAGTCAAATCAGGCCTTTTGTTTTGTGGTCCGCAAGTCACATTCAGTGCTGTTTATGACTTCCCTTGGAATTTCAACATTTCCCATTGTGCAAGTATTACTAATTTGTCCATAAACTACATTTATGGATTTCATCTTACATCTGTTTATCTTTCGGTGTCTGTGGGGTAAGAAAGAACATATTTGGTGGCATCACATGACTCTTTAACCAGCAGTCCATAAATTTGTACATGAGACATAGGGGAATGGTAATTTTGCTACACATAAAAGGTGTTTAGACTCTTCTGTCTGCAGTGAAAATGATAGTGTCTGGAAAGGCTGTGTTTGTCTGTGTTACTTGATGTGCAGATACTTGGTGAATCCAAGCAGTGTCTGAATCACTTATTATAAAAGTTTTGTATTAAAATACAAGTGGTGCTCGACATGTAAATTGGGGAGCACACAAGGTTAATTAACCAGAAAAATCATCTCAAATACACATATGCCGTGTGTTTTGAACTAAAAAATACAACAAGAAATTAATACAAGTAAGTACAGTGGCTTAGAAATGAGCACTTCTGCCTGACAGTACTAAGGACCTCAGTTTGAATTTCAACCACAACACTACCTGCACAAAGATTGCACGTTCTCCCTGTGCTTGTACGAGTTTTCTCCCACACTCCAAAGACATGTTCATTGGTAAATTGGCCCTAGTATGTGTATAAATGAATGTGAGTTAGCGACTTTAGATTGTAAGTTCCTTGAAAGCAGGTTGCGCTGGGTGGGTGTTCAAAATTAAAATAGGTTCACAGGCCTGACCAATACATATATATATACGTTGCGGGTTGCAAGTGGTTTACTGGGATTATGGCTGAAGACATCAGCCATAACACCAGTATCATTTTTTGCAGCCAGCACCCCCCACCCCGGCACCCCCCTTACCTTTGCTTTTAAAGGTAAATGTGAATAATAAAAGGTAAAAATGATGCAGCGCTAAACATAAAAATCAGGATTGAGTGATCCACATAAATGTGACTATCAGCTGTGCAATGTAATAGTGTGTAGCTAAATGTAAAAAAATATATAAAAAACTAAATACAATATTATAATGAGTCCATGATCATATCAACGACCAATAACGTAGACATCATGGTCATGTGAATGTTCAATGAAGGTGAACAGTATAAATGTAGGATGAGTGAGAGGTTTCTCAAGGGTGATACGTGGTTCCCAGAGGTGGTGTTCCAATACTCAGTATCCACAGCAAAGAATAGATGGAGCAAATACGCTTACTGGAACTGGTGGACACGTTTGCTGTACGGCTAGGTGTCATACAGGCTTGAGGATCGATCGATCCAAACAGATGTAGAGGCGTATACGGTAGGTTCCACTGGTTCCTCTGTAACAATGGTAAACGGCCTGGGGACAGCAGATGCTCAAAGTGCAGTTACAGGCATTTCTCCAACCGGTGTATATTAGGGGAATACACCTTTCACATAGCCACCATGGGGACATGGAAAAGGAAAAAAAGGCTCCACATGGTGCTTTAAATCCAAAAAAGCAGGTTTATTATAAACCAAACAGGGTAAAAAATTCAGAAAACAGCATCCAGGATAAAAGTGATCACAATAAAAAATAGCGTGGTACCAAGAACAAAAAAATCTATTGCAAACCGACATGTTTCGGACTAGCGGTCCTTCTACTGGGGCATATTGCCCCAGTAGAAGGACCGCTAGTCCGAAACATGTCGGTGGTGCCAAGAACAAAAAAATCAATTGCAAACCGACATGTTTCGGACTAGAGGTCCTTCTACTGGGGCATATTGCCCCAGTAGAAGGACCTCTAGTCCGAAACATGTCGGTTTGCAATTCATTTTTTTGTTCTTGGTACCACGCTATTTTTCATTGTGACCACTTTTATCCTGGATGCTGTTATCTGAATTTTTTACCCTGTTTGGTTTATAATAAACCTGCTTTTTTGGATTTAAAGCACCATGTGGAGTCTTTTTTTCCTTTTCCATGTTCCCATGGTGGCTATGTGAAAGGTGTATTCCCCTAATATACACCGGTTGGAGAAATGCCTGTAACTGCACTTTGAACATCTGCTGTCCCCAGGCCGTTTACCATTGTTACAGAGGAACCAGTGGAACCTACCGTATACGCCTCTACATCTGTTTGGATCGATCGATCCTCAAGCCTGTATGACACCTAGCCATAAGGCAAACGTGTCCACCAGTTCCGGTAAGCGTATTTGCTCCATCTATTCTTTGCTGTGGATACTGAGTATTGGAACACCACCTCTGTGAACCAAGTATCACCCTTGAGAAACCTCTCACTCATCCTACATTTATACTGTTCACCTTCATTGAACATTCACATGACCATGATGTCTACGTTATTGGTCGTTGATATGATCATGGACTCATTATAATATTGTATTTAGTTTTTTATTAAACGGGATGTTTGTAATAGACTTGACACTTGACACTAGACACTTGTAATAGAAATAAACGTGATAAAAAAGTATATATATGTAAAGCGCCCTCATCCCTCCGTGCTCGCATGCAGAAGCGAACACATACGTAAGTCGTGCATGCATATGTAAATGGTGTTCGGGGATTCTAAGTAATTTTCTAGCAAAAAATACTGATTTAAACCAGAACAAGCCCAGTCTTCAAGTGGTTAAAACGAAGTACATATATCCCTTTTGCCCCGTTAAAACGAACCCATTCTACCACTCCACAGATGCATCCTGCCTGCTCTTGTGCATTACAGCCCTATAGACATTTATGGGTCTGTGTCCCGAGGTCGGAGTAGTGGAGAGAGGGGCCACTGCAAAGCTTACTTTTTCTCCAGCCTAGAGTTCTGCTTTTAAGAAACATTTATTCTGACAATACAAAAGGCTTCCAGTGCTGACCTCTACTTCTGTATTACTAAACCAAAGGTTTAATACTTACCGAGCAAATGATCTGAAACACATATGTAATTCTGACTTGATTCTGGCTTTCTAATGGTCATGCTTGTTTTGAGTCAGTGCCTGAAAAACTACTGAAGCCAGAGACAGGAAAGCAATGCCACCCTCCCCATTTTTCTCTCAGTACAGGTTTCCTTTAAGGAGTTCATGTAGACAGACATATACAATATTTTTTGCTCCATAAGACACACTTTCCCCCCCCAAAAAAATGGGGGGAAATGTCTGTGCGTCTTATGGAGCGAATATTGACCAGGCCACCCCCCGCCCAGTTGCTGCCGCCATGTTACAATACTGGCTGTCTCCCGCAAGCGCTGGGCCTGCCACTCAGCCACAGACAGAAGACTGAGCAGCCCGAGCAGCCGAATTGAGTACGGTCAAGGCAGCTGCTCGAGCTGCTCTGTCTTCTATCTGAGTCCCGCCTTCTAGATAGATGGCTACTCGTGACAGAGCTTTGTGTGGTAAGGCTGCATTTCATTGGCACAGGTCAGGCTGCATTTCATGGGACGGGTGAGGCTGCATTTCATGGGACTGGTAAGGCTGCATTTCATGGGCACGGGTCAGGCTGCATTTAATTGGCACTGGTAAGGCTGCAATTAATTGGCAATGGTAAGGCTGCATTTAATTGGCACTGGTAAGGTGGCATTTAATTGGCACTGGTCAGGATGCATTTCATGGGCACTGGTAAGACTGCATTTAATGGGCACTTGTCAGGCTGCATTTCATGGGCACTGGTAAATATTTTCGTACACCATTTGGTTCAGAATATTTTTTTTTCTTGTTTTCCTCTTCTAAAACATAGGTGCGTATTATGGAGCGAAAAATATGGTAGGTTTATGTGACTTACATAGCAGCTGCATGACGTAAACAAACATTAGTTACATTTAAAGAATATTTCAACCCAAAAACACAGAGGTACTACACTGCAACTTACCAGTTCTTAATTGCTGTGTCTGCATTTTTTAAATATTACTGCAAATAACATACTTCCTGTTTGCTCACTATATTTATAAAGTGTACAATGGTTGTCACCCAGGACAGATTTCACATATGTCCTCCTTTCTTTATATTCATTACATTGGGGAAGGAGAGATTAGTAGTTTACAGATGAAAGGTAACAGTTTAGCTGTATTCCTGGCAAGATCAACAGGCATTTTCTGTACTTGCTGAAAATGTTTTAGCCTAAAAAATAAAACGAATGCAGCAAACTCATCTAGGAACTGGTAAGTTGCAATATTACATTTTTTAACTCATTAAAAAGAAAGATGGAAGTGCACGCTGACTAGCTGCCCAGTTTCAAATGTGATAGAAAGGCTTCAGCTTTTCCTCCTCCCAAGCAACACCCTTCATCTTTGCCTCCTTCCAAGCCCCACCATTTTAATGCATTTCACCCGCCCACAGGCTTAATTGTAGACCTCTACGACTAAGCTCACAAGCAGGTGAAACATGTTATATATAGGGCGATGGGTTGAGAGGAGGCAAAGCTGAGGCCTTTCTATCACATTCAAAACTAGACAGGCATTCAGTATGCACTTCCATCCTTCTTCTTCAGTTGATGATTGGATGAGAGGGGTCCTTGGGGAGCTGCACACAGTGGGGAGTGAATCATTGGGATGGAGCGGTGCTCTGTGTTTTTCGGGTCTCAGTGAATATTAAATTTTTTTGTTTTTGAGTTTCTATATCCTTTAAAATCCTACTATATGCAAAATAAAAAAGACTGTTTTTCTGAGACCCCCCCCCATAACACAATTTACTATTTATCAATCTGTCCAGTAGATGCTTATTTGGTAACAGGCCAAGTTGTTCAGCAAAAGTGGCAATAAGGCTCGTGTGCATTGGTGCATGCTTCTTTACAGCTTAAACATGCTGGCGTATTTTGGTGCCCAGGAGCCCCTAGTGCTCTACACAGATGCCCACAGACATGACTCGATGTAGGCAGCTGTACGCAAGAATGCACTGCTTTTTGTGCGTTAACCATGTCATACGTACCTGCTCTGTGCAATGGCGCTCCTGGCTCCTCCTCTTCTTATGAGGGCACTCGTGCAGGCTCCCTCCCGAGCCACCCTGTCTATGTCTATTGACACAGCCAGGACAGCCCCTGCTCCCTCGTCACAGGCTTTGATTGACAGCAGTGAGAGCCAATGGCTCCTGCTGCTATGAATCTGCCCAGAGAGGAAGGACAGAGCCAGGAGAGCCTCTGCTCTCATGCACAGCGCTGGATCGGGGATGGGTTTAGGCAAGTATAAGGGGGTCCCTTTGAAGATGAAATGCATCGGGCGGAGCCTCGTGCTGATGTCACAACCAGGAATCTCTGCCAGTTTGTGACATTTCTACTTGCAAATGTTTATTTTGGTACTATGAGTGTACAGTATCTCTATCTACAAAATAAATAAGGTATCAGTTTTTAAATTCACTATGGGGAGGCATATTCTTCTTTCTTTCTTTCTTTCTTTCTTCATATGGTTACCCATATCTTGAGTCTTGATTGGCACGTTCAGTGATGATCAAGGAGACTTGGAGTCGTAGAGTGACAGCCTTCGAGTGACCATACATGCGGTACAAGACTTCTCTTAAGAAAGGGGGTCGTGTCATGTCCATTTTGTAAGTAGGCACTTTATCACACACTTGGTCATGGTGGCTGTTGGTGTTGAATTAATTTAAAGGAGCACTTTAACATGGATTCACTGCATTTCAGCCTTGGGACTTTCCTTTGGAACTATTTAATATTTCCTTAGATTTTTCATGGAATTTTATCACTGTTCACTGTCTTTTGATGAATTTCTGTCTCTATGCAATACTTTATAATCATATTTTATTTTAGGACAGCGCTTTTTTACATGCAAGTATAAGGGGGAAGGGATTCTGTTATCAATAGGGTTTTGTACTTTAATGCATAGAATGCATTAAATGATATGTTCTAGATTGTAAGCTCTAACGAGCAGGACCCTCTGATCCCTCCTGTATTGAATTGTATTGTAACTTTACTGTCTGCCCCCATGTAGTAAAGCACTGCGCAAACTGTTAGCGCTATATAAATCCTGTATAATAATAACAATATTATGTAAAGTTTTGTTTAAAAAAAAAACAAAACAAACATGTCATACTTACCTCCACTGTGCAGTTTTTGCACAGAATAGCCCGATCCTCCTCTCCTGGGGTCCCTCAGCAGCGCTCCTTGCTCCTTCTTTTCTCGAGTACCCTGTTGGAGAGCCGCTCTCTGTCGGGGCACTCATGCGGGGGCGCTTCTGTGTCCTGCTGCTGCGTCCATTGACACAGACAGCAGGACTCGGCCTCGCCCCCGGATCCCGCGTCACTGGATTTGATTGACAGCAGCGGGAGCCAATGGCTTTGCTGCTATCAATCTATCCAATCAGGACCCGAGACACCGGCTGGAGCTGGTGTGCTCATCCCCGTTGCTGGAAAGACCGGGTTCAGTCAAGTAAAAGGGGGGCTCTGGGGGGCTTCTGCATCACAGGAGGTTTTTCACCAACCTTGAGGGATTACAACCCCTTTAAGGTAAAAAAAAACAAAACTTTAGGCCTTGGAACCCTTTTAAATTCCATTTCAAACTACATATCCATCAAAGACTACCTTGTCCACAGGATAACAACATGGCTGACAATTTTTTCTACAGAAAAACAGTGCTGTCACCCTATTACAGGAAGTAGGAAAATAATGGATCAACTGTCGGGACCAACAGGTACTGTAATACAATTATGTTGCAGGGGGTACTCAAACAAAAACTGCTTTGTTAATTATAGTGACAAATTGGATAACATTTTCTATTTTTTGATTTTTACACTTTAAATTAAAATGTGTCTAAGAAAAGCAAATACATCTAAATGATTTCGGTAGAAACAGACATCTGGAGAAAAAGAAAAAAGATGATCTCGGAACAAGACAAAGTAGTGTAATACACTCTCTTGCTTTTCTTATCTATTACACCCAATCATGCAGTAAACTTATTAGTACACTTTTGCCAAGAAAGTTATTTATTATTACATAATTCACCCAACACAGAACAAACAAATTTGCAATCTTCTGGGAATGGCACTGAGAACAGTAGAAAACGTATACTTTTCTATTTCATGCTTATTAATAATAGACATCGCAGTGCAGGCAATTTATCAGTTGGGAAAGATTCATCTTGGCTGTCTGCAGCATCTAAGAACTGATTTACGAAAAAGAAATGCACAAGAGCAGGGAGAAATTGCTATGAAGATAATTGGCACACTTCTCTTGTGGGTTTGCATTAGCTTGTGAAGATTTTTGCACCCAGCAATCGTGAACACTTAACAACTGATTTAGTAAAGTATACACTCTTGCTAAATGCATATGTACTGAAGTTTTTTGCATTTTTTGTGTGTTGTGTTTTTGTGTCTTCTCTGCAGATATATCGCATAAAGAAATGGGTCTGTTAAAATTGTACTTTAAAAAGCAAAGCACAAAAAATAAAATAGGTTGACAGGCACCAGGATTCCTACTAATGTATGAAAGGTTCATAAACATCTAAACATCAGTAGGAGGTGTAAAGCTGGTTAAGCTGACCATGAGCACTGCAAAAAAAAAAAAAAACGGATCATACTATTGTCACATAAGGTCTTCAAGGATTAGTCATTGTGACCCTGTGAGGTCTGTGATAGGAATGGTACAGGGTGCCTTGGTCTGCGGAGTCCAGGAGCAGTACATATAGCCTGCAGCAAACTCTGATGACCCAACTGTCCTCCCGGCAGCGGGATCTCAGACTTACCTACCTCAACCGCCTGTATTTTCGAACGTTACCGATTACAGTGAGTATCGGCTATGTCCTATGAAGACAGTAGGAATCCTAAAACTGAACTCTAAGTACTTTTGTATATAAATGTTTCTGTGGATCTGAAAAAAGCCAAGGTTTATTTGAGCTATGGAGGAATCATACATACCTAAATGGGTTTTTCAAACCCTTTATTTCTGCACTTCGTGCTCTTTTAAAAGTTTTTAGTGTACAACATATGGAATGGATTGTTTGCTTTATATATACATGGGAAGTTGGCTACAATCTTTTTTATAAATTCAGAAGAGTGAACTATACTGAGATGTGGATACCTTTTGAAGATACTTGGAAGGACTTGGAATGAAAAATCCTGCTTAGCGCTCCTGTTTATGAGGGGGCTGGGGACTTGTGCTTGCCATAATTAATCCTGTCCGTACTGTGCTGGAAGATTTAATTATCACTTGTAAACTAGATGAGTAGGGCTGTCTGTCCTAACAAAGGAATTAAAAGATTTCTGGGCCTAGCTGGTCCGTTGTATGCTAATGCACGTTTAAAAAACTATCCTCATCTACACATTGATATCTATTCAAAGCAAACAAACATAAGCTGCCTCTAGTGTCATGTGTATAATCCTGCTCAAAACAAACAGCTAAAAAGGTAAGAAATATTTTTTTTTTATTATTTTGAGGTTTGCTGTGTAAATGGGAACAAATAGCAAACATGTGGGAGAGGGGTTCTAAATTTTGACTGCAATAGTGGAAATACACTTTAATTCGATTCTTCATTTTCTACTGCTCACAGCTCTTTGTCTACCTTCCAATAATCTAATGTATTCTGTCAGTACATACACTGACATGGGGATGTGTTCTTATATGCAGAACACACTCCATGGTGCCCCAGAAAGTTTGTGGAGTAATGAACCCCAAGTATAGACTTTACCCTTTATGCATTCACACCTGAGTGTTTCAAAGTTGTGCGGTTTTACCGCATTTTACCGCGATTTTCATAGTTGCCAACATTGTAAAAAAAAAAATGTGGGACACTTTTGTGGCTGTAGGCGGAGCCGTACAATAATTAGGGGGCGGGGCATTCGTTTGTAGGCGTGGCCTAGTAAAAACAGTAAGTGCGGCGCGCGAAGCGCGCCGTGGCGAAAAACGGGCGTGGTTTACGCGTCATAGTGGGCGTGGCTTAAATGGGCGTGGCTCAATAGGGTGTGGTTAGAGTCTGAGATGAATGAGGGATGGAGAGGGAAAGGGGGAGAGGGAAAGGGGGAGAGGGGGAGAGGGAGAGGGGGAGAGGGGGAGAGGGGGAGAGGGGGAGAGGGAAAGGGGGAGAGGGAAAGGGGGAGAGGGGGAGAGGGAAATGACGGGACAGCAGCCCCAGATCCTACACAATAAAAATATGTGTATTCTAGAAAGTTTAACAATCAGCAGATAAAGATACTCCAAACACCTGGTGTTAGCACTTCAATCATCCCGGCACCATGATTGTTATTGTGTCAGGATGATTGAAGTGCAGTATTTCTATTATTACATTGTAATATAAAATTAAATCATTCAACTCACCATAATGCAGAATCAGTGGGAGCCCTGAGCGTGTCACTAGCCACGTCGCCTGCCCCCGGCAGAGTCCGTCCTCACATCAGGTGTCCCCGGCAGAGCCCCCCCTCGCATCAGGTGTCCCCGGCAGAGCCCCCCCTCGCATCAGGTGTCCCCGGCAGAGCCCCCCCCTCGCATCAGGTGTCCCCGGCAGAGCCCCCCCTCGCATCAGGTGTCCCCGGCAGAGCCCCCCCTCGCATCAGGTGTCCCCAGCGGAGCCCCCCCTCGCATCAGGTGTCCCCGACGGAGCCCCCCCTCGCATCAGGTGTCCCCGGCGGAGCCCCCCCTCACATCAGGTGTCCCCCAGTGGAGCCCCCCCTCACATCAGGTGTCCCTGGCGGAGCTCCCCCTCACATCAGGTGTCCCCGACGGAGCCCCCCCTCGCATCAGGTGTCCCCGACGGAGCCCCCCCTCGCATCAGGTGTCCCCGGCGGAGCCCCCCCTCACATCAGGTGTCCCCCAGTGGAGCCCCCCCTCACATCAGGTGTCCCTGGCGGAGCTCCCCCTCACATCAGGTGTCCCTGGCGGAGCCCCCCCTCACATCAGGTGTCCCTGGCGGAGCCCCCCCTCACATCAGGTGTCCCTGGCGGAGCTCCCCCTCACATCAGGTGTCCCTGGCGGAGCTCCCCCTCACATCAGGTGTCCCTGGCGGGGATCCCCCTCACATCAGGTGTCCCTGGCGGAGCCCCCCCTCACATCAGCTGTCCCTGGCGGAGCCCCCCTCACATCAGGTGTCCCTGGCGGAGCCCCCCTCACATCAGGTGTCCCTGGCGGAGCCCCCCCTCACATCAGGTGTCCCTGGCGGAGCCCCCCCTCACATCAGGTGTCCCTGGCGGAGCCCCCCCTCACATCAGGTGTCCCTGGCGGAGCCCCCCCTCACATCAGGTGTCCCTGGCGGAGCCCCCCTCACATCAGGTGTCCCTGGCGGAGCCCCCCCTCACATCAGGTGTCCCTGGCGGAGCCCCCCCTCACATCAGGTGTCCCTGGCGGAGCCCCCCTCACATCAGGTGTCCCTGGCGGAGCCCCCCTCACATCAAGAGTCCCCCAGTGGAGCCCCCCCTCACATCAGGTGTCCCCGGCAGAGCCCCCCCTCACATCAGGAGTCCCCGGCAGAGCCCCCCTCACATCAGGAGTCCCCCAGTGGAGCCCCCCCTCACATCAGGTGTCCCCCAGTGGAGCCCCCCCTCACATCAGGTGTCCCCCAGTGGAGCCCCCCCTCACATCAGGTGTCCCCCAGTGGAGCCACCCCTCACATCAGGTGTCCCCCAGTGGAGCCCTCCCTCACATCAGGTGTCCCCCAGTGGAGCCCCCCCTCACATCAGGTGTCCCCTAGTGGAGCCCCCCCTACAAATTCCCACAGCGGCGTGCGCCCCCCCTCCCCTACCTCAGAGTCCGCCGGTCTTTTCGAATTCCGCATGGATGGCAAAACCCCCGCCCCTTTCCCTGGCAGCGGGGCGGGGGTAGGCGGAGTGAGGCGGGGCGGAGCGGGGCGGAGGGTGGGCGGAGTGAGGCGGGGCGGAGCGGAGGGTGGGCGGAGTGAGGCGGGGCGGAGGGTGGGCGGCGTCGGAGGAGCTCCGTCTAGCCCCCCCCCAGCCGTCTTCAAGCTTCTTCAAGATGGCGGCCGGCGGAGACAATGTCTCCACCGGCCGCAGACCTCTAGCGGCGGCGGCGGGCGGCAAAAATCAAAAACCGGATTTTTCGGGACATTTACCGGGACACAAAAAATTCGTGAATGGAGTGTAAGTCCCGGGAATGTCCCGGGAAATCCGGGACAGTTGGCAACTATGGATTTTGCCACGTTCTTGTTCAGGTCACCAATGTAAATGGCAGAAAAACGCCTGTAATCTGCCCCAAAGAAACTCATGTACTTTTTTGAGCTCAGGGCGTTTTTCAGGCATTTTGCTTCAGGTGACAAAACGCTCAGAAGTGAACAGGTGCCATTGAAATGAATGGGATTTTGCTTGTTGGGCTTTTTTCAGGCGTTTTATGAGCTGAAAACGCTCAGGTGTGAATGCAGCCTTAATGAGCTTATTCCTAGCAATAGCGCATTCGCCTCATTGACGTCTTGTGTCTGTCCTATCTTTTCCTCTGCCATTACTGAGAGTTAACTTTTCCATAGTACACATTCTTATAACATGCCTCTTCCCAGTTACTTTGTGCCTTTGAATCCAGCAACTGATATTCTGCAAATCTAAATATTCTAAGTAGAATTAAAAATGAGCCTCAAAGTTGTTTGCCAGATGTTTCAGTAATACCCCCAGTGGGCAAATTGTCTTTTAAACACAAAGCACATGCTGAGCAAGGTGATAAAAGTCATTTTTATTCTTGTCTCTTCATCTCACATTCAGGTCAGTGATTTTCAATGAGGCTTTCTAAACACAGCAACAGATGGATATGATGTTGTTCACTAGTGCTGAACACACAGAGGCGGTGTTGACATTACATCCAACAATTTGAAGTATAGGATTTTTTTAATAAAACGCTATACTATAAGTCACAAAGCCTTGCCATTGGTTTTGGAAGCTATTACACTGCCTGTTTGTGGTTTCCTGCTCAATATAAATGACAGAACATGTTGATTTGGTGTTTGACATCCAACCCCTGTATATTGTTGCACCTAGGCGTAAGAGCTACGGAAAAGCTTTTAATAAGAGCAAAACTTTAGGAAAATGTTGGGCAACAGCAAGATGTTTTCACAAAAGTACACAGAAAAACTGTTTTTTTCGCTATCAATCATTTTCCCATTCAGGCCTTTGCAGAGCATTAAAGCGGTATTAAACCCAAAAACAAAAATTGAATATACAGTACTGCCGAATACCAATCCTTAGACGTGGTGGCTGCATTCATTTTCTTTTTTTTTTTTAACTTTATTTCACCTGGTGATCAAGCCATTAACACACTTTCTGTCTTAGGGTATCTGCATGATGGATAAAGAAGTAAAGGGGGGAGGGTTTCTTCCTCCACCTCGCAGGTGTGGAAGAGGAAACCAATTTGTTCTTTTTTCAATTAGCCTGCTAGCTGATCGAAAAAAATGATCCATTTATAGCCAGCCTTACTGGTTTAGATCGACAGGTGAAAAAAGCCTAAAAAAAAGAAAATTAATGCAGCCATTGTATCTAAGAATTGGTAAGCTGTATTTTAATAATTATTCTTTTTTTTTATTATGCTGTAGCCTCCCTGGCGGTATGATTATGTCAGATTTTTGCAACTCAAAGACAATTGTTTTGCATAGAAATTTGGCGTTTTATATTGTAGGCCTGTAATTCTTAGCAATAACACACTTAAATCTGTCCAAACAAGAGTCTAGTAGATATCCCAGGTATGATAAAGTTTGAAACACGAAATCATAAATTATAATATAATAAATAACTATAAATAATTATAAAAAATAATAATATAATAATAATAAAATGAATTTCCCCACGATTCACTATCGCTTAATTCTGCAAGTGTTCTAATTTACTATCGCTGTTTTCTAGCTGGTCTAAAACCACTTTTGACGTAAAGGGACACTTTTTGGTTGCTATGGAAAATCTCAAGTTTCCAGGCAGAAAGAACAGTATGTATAATATAAAACTGTATGCAGGGCATTGGACAAAGCACTGGGGGACAAAAGGGATGTGAAAAGATTTTACACAGTAATGTAATCTGTAAGATTACAGTGTACTGTATGTGTTATGTATTTTCAATTTTAAATTTGCCACCAGGCTCCACCCCCGTGCGTCGCAATGCTCGCAGGGTACGGAGCCCGGCACACAGAACATCGGGCAGAGAACAGAGCCCGCAGACACAGTGGGGGGACATCGCAGGATAAGTACTGTACACTGCACCAGGATCCTGCAATGCAATCCCGAGTGTGGCTAGGGGTTACCGCTAATGGTACTGAAATTTAACCCCGAGCCACACTTGGGAAAACCGCCAGGGAGGTTAAGTCTAAATTATAGTACTGAGAAGCCATGATTGTTTTATAGATCAATTAAAGGCAATGAATCATAGATTTTCAACTCATAAGACCACACCATATTCAGCATTTTTGTGTTTCACCAAATTGTTGGTAATTATTGTTTATTTTACATGAAATATCAATATAAATGTAAATATTAGTGATCATGTTGAAAATGTATATTTAAAAATTTTTAGAGGAGAGGCAAAACATAAAATGTGTTGATTTACTAAAAGTGTAGCCTTAAATAGCCACCAAATAAAACAAGGCAATAGCATATGATATGAATGTACAACATATATGTAAAGTGCTGCGTAAATTGACTGCCCTATATAAGTACCTGAAATAAATATATTCAAAAAATCAGACTACAGAATGCAAAAACTTCCATGAAAAACTTGCTGTATATATTAAAATGTTATGCAAGGTTTTTATGAAAAAGCATCAATATTTAGAATGCTTTATTGTGCCATTTTGGACAAAAAATAATATTTAGGAAAAACCCTATTATGCCTTTTAACTTAAAGTGGAGGTCCGCCCACTGCTGCAAAAATTTAATCTAATAATCGGACACTTACCCGTCCTGGAGTCCAGCGATGTCAACACCGCAGCTGATGTTTCCATCAGCTGTCGGGTGCATGCTGCCTCCATTGCGAGTAAGGGAACCTGGCAGTGTAGTCTTACGGCTTTACACAGAGAACCCTACTGCGCATGCGCGAGGCTCCGCTGCTCTCTCCTACTGGCCTGGTGGCCGGGAAAGGAGGAGGGAGGAGGAGGGAGCCCAGGCGGTGATGTCAATACCCGTGGCTGAGGCTCCCGGAAGTGGGAACAGGATTCCTGTGAAAGACAGGTATCCTGCCATCCCCCCACCCCCCCCCCAAGGTGGCAAATGTGTCAATTGAGGGGAGAAAGGAGTACAACGAGCGGAAGTTCCACTTTTGGGTGGAACTCCGCTTTAACTGGCTCATCATAAAGTCTAAAAAATAATCTTTTATAGCTGGCTGAAGGCCACTTTCACTTCTCTATAATCAATAGTTATCAATTAACTATTACCTTATAGAGAGCCACGGTATGCATCCCCATCATTTCTTACATTTATTTAAATTGTTTGCATTCAAGATCCCAGCCCCACCCACCTGCTTTTATTATGAAGAATCTGTCAGAATACACATCAGGAAAATAAAGAGCTTGAATTTAGTCTGTATATTGCCCGAAACTATTATGCCGCATACACACGATCGGACATTCAGACAGCAAAACCGTGGATTTATTTCCAACGGATGTTGGCTCAAACTTGTCTTGCATACACACAAACGTTGTCTGAAATTTCGAACGTCAAGAACGTGATGACGTACAACATGTATGACGAGCCGAGAAAAATTAAGTTCAATAGCCAGTGTAGCTCCTCTGCTCGATTCCGAGCATGCGCAGAATTTTGTGCGTCATAAATGTGTACACACGATCGGAATTTCCGACAACGGATTTTGTTGTCGGAAAAAATTTCCGACAACATGCATCCTGTAGAATTTTTTTAACGTCACCTGTGGAGATTAAGGGTAAAAGTTTGTCGCCATTCCACGAGCGCGCACAATTTTGAAGCGTGACAAGTTAGGTATCAATTTACTCGGCGTAACATTATCTTTCACAATATAAAAAAAAATTGGGCTAACTTTACTGTTGTCTTATTTTTTCATTCAAAAAAGTATATTTTTTCCAAAAAAAATGTGCGCTTGTAAGACCGCTGCGCAAATACGGTGTGACAGAAAGTATTGCAACGACCGCCATTTTAATCTCTAGGGTGTTAGAAAAAAAATGTATAATGTTTGGGGGTTCTAAGTAATTTTCTAGCAAAAAAACAGTTTTTAACTTGTTTTTAAACAACAAATCTCAGAAAGAGGCTTGGTCCTTAAGTGGTTAAAAACAACCACGCTGTCTTTTTCCAGAGCAGCTTGTATTTCTCCTGAGGTTACCTGTGGGTTTTTTCTTTGTATCCTGAACAATTTTTCAGGCAGTTGTGGCTGAAACTTTCTTGGTATACCTGACCCTGGCTTGGTATCAAGAGATCCCCGAATTTTCCACTTCTTAAGAAGTGATTGAACAGTACTGACTGGCATTTTCAAGGCTTTGGATGTCTTTTTTATATCCTTTTCCATCTTTATGAAGTAACCTTGTTATCTTTTATGCGGGCCTTTTGACAGTTTTTTTTCTACTCTCCATAGCTCAGTATCTATCCTGCTCATTACATCCACGAGAGCTAACAAACTCATTGACTATTTATACACAGACACTAGTTGCAATTTAAAAAGCCACAGATGTGGGAAATTAACCTTTAATTGCCATTTTAACCTGTGTGTGTCATCTTGTGTGTCACCTTGTGTGTCTGTACCAAAGCCAAACATTCCAGGGTATGTAAATGTTTTATCAGGGCCATTTGGGTGAGTTCTGTTATCATTATGATTTTTTTTAAAAAAGCCAAACAACTATGTGATAATAAATGACTTCATATGATCACTCTCCTTAAACAAAAGACAGTTTTTTGGCATGAACAGTCATATTGTCAATATCAATGCCAAAATTTCACAATTTCTGAAAGAGTATGCAAACTTTTGAGCACAACTGTATGTGACTACATATTATGGTAAAGATAACTACATATGTAAACCGTTTTATAAAATGTAGCCAAACCTTTATGTACAAATCAATTTACTTACAAAGAAATGTCGATTTATATGTATCTACAGTTTGAAACTCAACACAGGATTCTATACATATTATACACAACAGAATACCAAGTCTTTTCCTTCGTTTTGCCAAGGCTGGGGCTAGAGCTACTGCTCTTGCACGAAAAACTTTTTCCTTGGAGTTCAACAGAAATAAAGGAGGGCAAAAGGTGACTCAGATGAGTAGTATCCACCCAAAACGTGGGGGATTATTCCTTCAACAAATATGTAATCTTTTTATAGCTCTCATCTCTTGCCCATTTGCAACACTAAATGAATTGTAAACACATTCTGAACTAGCATATTGTAGGCTAAGGAGCAATATTCCGGCTGTTCTGTGAGCATAGCTATGCCATCAATAGTGTGTTTTGAGAAGCAATAGCCATCTCATTGGTCAGTGATGATCACACAAAGAAGTAAGAGCAGACAGAGGCACACCATGGCTTAGCAAACCTAGTTCATGAACATGTTGTACATACATCTAATTTGTTTTCATAAGCCATTTATGGAAGGAACATGGAACGTAAAACTTCCCAGTCAGCAAGTCTGCACAATGTTCTAATCCACATTTGTATGTGAAGAAGGATTGAGAGATAAGCGCAAAACTGATAACGAGTGTCACAGAAATGATAACACACAAGGACACAGAAAGCAGACAGGCATGGCGTCTGATTTCTTTAAGTGCTGATTAAGTGTAAATCCGGCAGCAAACTACATATGACTTCATGTATTGGACGAGCCAGAGGAACCTATGCCAGAACGGCTAGTAACTGGGAAGAATGTAATCACACATTTATAACATAGCAGTTACGTGAAAGATAATTACAATAACAAAAAACAAATATATACATACCGTAATACTGTGGCAGTTTTTTTCATTACTGTCCAGTAGTGGATTAAAAAAAGTTTTACAAGAACAAAAAATTAGGGCTAAGTGATTAGCACTTCCATCTGACAGTACTAGGGTTGTTGGTTCGAATCCCAACCACGGCATTAGCAGTATGGAGTTTCATGTTCTCCCTGTGCCTGCTTGGCTTTCCTCCCACACTCCAAAGACATGCTGGTAGGTTAATTGGTTCCTGTCTAAATTGGCCCTAGTATTTGTATGTAATAATGTGAGTTAGGGACTTTAGACTGTAAGCTCCTTGAGGTTAGGGACTGATATGAATGTACGATCTACATAAATTGTCAGCATTAAAAAAAAATACCAGTAATGAGTAAATAAGGTAACCAAACTAATCTACGTTTGGAGCGGTTTGTGTCCTTCTGATTCTAGCATTTGATGATTGACACAGGCTGACTTCCACTGACTGCCAATAATCTTATGAGATTCTCACCTTTGTAAATAAGCAGCCTTCTTTGCCTCAAAAACAAAGACAAAGTTGCCAAAAGGATATATTTTCTGGTCTAGGCATCTGTATCATCAGAGATAAAAACTTCAATAAATTGAGACTATATAATATCAAATTTTAATAATTATACATAGTTTCATTCTTATTATATATTTCATTATAACTATATTTCACTAATTTCAATTTCACAAACACTATAATAGTATCAAAATACTAGTGTGCAATAATAAAATCAACCATAAGATGTCCACGCAGGACATAACACAAGGGAATTACAAAACAGAAGGGGTTAACAAGTTAGTCTTGCAAAACCCACCCAACAGGATGAACTCCCTGGTGGTTTGTTCTAAACCAGGGGTCTCAAACTGGCGGCCCTCTAGCTGTTGCAAAACTACAAGTCCCATCATGCCTCTGCCTGTGGGAGTCATGCTTGTAAATGTCAGCCCTGCAATGCCTCATGGGACTAGTAGTTTTGCAACAGCTGGAGGGCCGCCAGTTTGAGACCCCTGTTCTAAACCCTATGGTGAAGAGGGGGAGGAGAGCAACTTGTTATGACCATCCTATTTAAGCAACTGGAACGCAAGGGAACTTCCTGCTTTTGATAACATCGTACAGTGATGATGAAACGCGTCGAGCTTGAATCCCTAATACGTCACTTCCGGCATGGACGTTAGAATACCCACTGATCTGCAGACAGCGTTATCCTGTCCTAGCCGTAAGCCGCATGGGGACGATTATTTGAGTCGCTTTTCACAGCATTTTAACAAGGACAATTTTAATAGTAAGATGCCAATGTTCAATAAAAGTTTTAAGGAACTTACACGATGAGGAGTTCTCTTTTCATATCTTACATGCCTGCACACCCTGGTCCATGAACGCCACAGTAGGAGGCAAGATATCACAGCGGGATTACCCAGTGGATATCGTGGTGGGATAGGTCCCCCCCAAGAGACCTAAAAGCGCAGCTGACTCCTCTTTACCATAAGGTAGATGAGTCCAACCTATCAGTGAGTGTGGAACCATATAGCCTCACAAGAGGAGGATTAAAATTTACAGTTGAAGCACGGAGCACAAGAACACTATAAAGATTTAATTTGCACAAGCATAAGTCACTATTTGTTAATTTATTCATCAATGGGTTTATTAGCCACATGTTAACAGGATCATATATTTAATATCTATTTAATATTTTTTTGAAAAGGTTCACAAATAATTATTTGTCCAGGCACAGACACAGAGTAATCACATATGGATTAATTTAATTTAATCATTTATAGATGGGGTGGGGTAAGCACTGTTTAGCCAATTTTACCAAAATTGAGACTATAGTCTTCAAAAAAAGCAATGCTGGCATGTAGGCTTTTAAGGAAGAAGAGACAATTGGCCTAATTTACTAATAATCTTCACTCAAAAATTATACAAATATTCAGTTCAATTATCCAATCACGTGAAAAATATTTGCACATGATTGGGTATTCAAAGTTAGCAGGAATTTGCTTTTCACATGATTGGATAAATAAAATGAATTTGTACATAGCGGTTTGAGTGAAGAACTCCTTTACTAAATCAGCTTCAGCTGTGTCTATTCTTTGGTGAAAGCAATCAACTGAAGAAGCAATGTTACAAAATACTACTTTTTTATTTAAAAAATTGTATTCTCCCTTGGCTTTATACTATAAAACGGTGGATAGATATAGATAGGTACAATATGCACATACACTTTGCAGCTATTCAACTTTAACAAAAAATAATTAGGAGGAAAGAAACACCACAACGGTGCTGAAGTGTTACAGGACACGACAAAAGATTCTGGAACGAGAAGGTTTGTTGACCAGTCAAAGCCGTACAATGACCATAATCCACTCTCAGCTTTGCAACTCTCATGAATTGGGGAAATCTTTAATTCAAACATAAAGCAACAGGAAGGACTCACCAGCCTAAGAATTGTGCACCAGCTTAATCCATTATCTCAAACAGCATTTATTGATAAAAATAAATAAAAAGACTCACAAAGGCTGTATATACATAGGAATGTAGTAAATCCTACGACAGAGTCTCCAGACACCAGGGTATCCAGATCCTGGAGGTGCCAGGAGAACCTGCCATAGGATTTACATGCTTGTGTATATACAGCCTTTGTGAGTATTTTTATAATTTTTTATCAGAAGAATGGTGTTTGAAGTAATGTACTAGGCTAGTGTGCCCTTTTGTTTAGAAAAAAAGTTTTTAAGCATTTGCAAACAACTAATTTAATAATTTACTGAGTACAGTATGCACAGCTTCTTAATGTTTTAGTCCTTGCCGTTGATCTTGTTTAGGCTGGTACCATGACCGCTCCTAAAGCTTTCCTGTTTCAGAGTGGCTCCTTTCTCTTGAAGTGTCCTATGGAGCCCCCTTGCATGCAGAGACTAGAGTTGTGTCTCCCTGTACTGTGCGCATCAACAGAAACACACAACCCTTATAGCCTAGGATGGCAAGATACTCCCTTGTTCCTTCCTCCTTCTCTCCCCTCCCTTCTCCAAAATAATTGTCTGACTCCAGACTGCACTGTCCACTGTTAACTCTTTCCTGTAAAGACTGGAGAAGCTTAGGGAAGCAGCACTGAAAAAAGCAGGAGTTATCATCATTGAAAGTTAAAATCTTCAAATGCTGGGGTAAGAATTTTAACAGATAGTTTATTGGGTAATGCTTATTTGATTGTGTTCAATGTGTTGTGGGTTCAATCATACTTTAAAGCCCAAATTAACTTTTAATTCATATCAGTTAAATAATTTTTAGGTGCATTAAAACAAAAAGTCTTCAAAGTCTCAGAGTAAGTCATCTTTACAAAACACAGCTGGAATAGAAAGGCCTGCCCCCTCTCAGCATGCGGCAGATAAGGCCCCACTTCTCCCTGTAGGGAAACAGTAGTGTCTCTGCAAAGGTCTCAAACGCCACCCTGCTGTGCCAAAGTTAAAGTTCACCAATCAGCAGGGAGACCACTGCTTCCACACAGACCAAGGGTCCTTCTTTTCAGGATGCTGACAGGGGACAGGCTTTTCCAGTCAGGCTGTGGGTGCTTTCTAAAGAACAGAAACTTTGAACAGAATTTGTTTTGGTGCACCTGGACTGTATTTATCGTATTTATCGGCCAATAACACACACTTTTCTCCCCTAAAAATAGGAGGATTTTCGTGTTATATGCCGATATAGGGCTGCCTCGGAGGGGAAGGAGGGAACGAGCGCAGCCGAAAAACAGAGCTGCGATCTCCTGTGTACTCGGCTCGGCTCGCAGTCACGCCCAGTCCTGCCCCCTGGACGGCTCCTAGCATTGACGTCCCGGCATTGAACCGAAGTTATGTCCATCAAAGGAGCTGAGCCAAGGGGAGGGACTGGGCATGACTGCGAGCCGAGCTGATTACACAGGAGATCCGGCTCTGTCCTTTCCAGCAATGACAAGGCTGCAGATGGGCACGGATTAGCCTGCAAGTATGGACAAGGCTGCAGATGGGCACTGATTAGGCTGTAGTGATGGGCAAGGCTGCAGATGGGCACTGATTACTCTGCAATGACGGGCAAGGCTGTAGATGGGCACTGATTAGGCTACAATGATGGGCAAAGCTGCAGATGGGCACTGATCAGGTTGCAATGATGGGCACGGCTGCAGATGGGCACTAATTAGGCTGCAATGATGGGCAAGGCTGCAGATGGGCACTAAGCAAGTTGAAATGATGGGCACAGCTGTAGATGGGCACTGATTAGGCTGCAATGATGGGCAAGGCTACAGATGGGCACTGATTAGGCTGCAATGTTGGGCAAGGCTTCATATGGACACTGATCAGGCTGCAATGATGGGCAAGGCTGCAGATGGGCACTGATCAGGCTGCAATGCTGGGCAAGGCAGCAGATGGGCACTGATTAGGCTGCAATGATGGGCAAGGCTGCAATGATGGGCCCTGATCAGACTGCAGTGATGGGCAATGGTGAGGCTGCAGATGGGCAATGGCAAGGCTGCAGGTGGGCACTGATCAGGCTACAATGATGGGCAATGGTGAGGCTGCAGATGAGCACTGATAAGGCTCCATTGATGGGCACTGACCCTTATTTTGCTTCAAAATTCTTTATTTAAATTTTTTTTTTCCTGAAACGTCCCTCTTAAAATTAAGGTGCGTGTTATATGCCTGTGTGTTTTATACTCTGATAAATACGGTAGTTAATTTAACGCAGTTAAACCTGGTGCCCTGCATTCACTCTCTGGAGCCCTGCATTCTGGTCTCCCACAGTACACAGAACATGGAAATGCAATTTTAGTAACTATAAACTTCTAAATACCTTTTCTCATCAGCAGTATTTGTATATAAACTGAAAAGTTATTTCAAGGATTCTTCTTGAGAAAGGCTGAACTACAATATATTATATTTTTGGTTTTGAGTTTGTTAAAGCTTTAGGCTATATACTAAAACATTTAGGCACTCATTTGTCAAAAAAAAAATTTAATTCATGTAGTTTCAGTAAGATTTATGGAAAACAATTGACAACCACTTTATATAATATGTTTGTATACTTAGAAGGGTTTTAAAGGGGTTGTAAACCTTCGTGTTTTTTCACCTGGCAGTGACCGGCCCCCCAGGCCCCCCGTTTTACTTACCTGAGCCCTAGAACTTGACCCGGTGGGGACGCACTGTCTCTTTGTCCGGGGTTCTCGGCTCTTGATTGGAAAGACTGATAGCAGCACAGCCATTGGCTCCCGCTGCTGTCAATCAAATATGACGTGGCCGCCAGGGGGTGGGGCCGAGTCATACATTCGGCGGCTATGGACGCTGAATGCTGGACTCGGGAATGCGCCTGCAAGGTAACCCCCTCGGGAGGGTGCTTCTTCTAGGGGGTCATCTGATGCGGGGAGGAGCCTCGAGAGCCGCCGGGGGACCCCAGAAGAGGATGTTCGGGGCCACTCTGTCCAAAACAAGCTGCACAGTGGAGTTAAGTATGATATGTTTTTTTTTTTTTTTTTAAATGAACCCTTACAATCACTTTAAATTCCAGTATGTACAGTGGGGACGGAAAGTATTCAGACCCCATTAAATTTTTCACTCTTTGTTATATTGCAGCCATTTGCTAAAATCATTTAAGTTCATTTTTTTTCATCGTTAATGTACACACAGCACCCCATATTGACAGAAAAACACAGAATTGTTGACATTTTTGCAGATTTATTAAAAAAGAAAAACTGAAATATCATATGGTCCTAAGTATTCAGACCCTTTGCTCAGTATTTAGTAGAAGCACCCTTTTGATCTAATACAGCCATGAGTCTGTTTTTGGGAAAGATGCAACAAGTTTTTCACACCTGGATTTGGGGATCCTCTGCCATTCCTCCTTGCAGATCCTCTCCAGTTCTGTCAGGTTGGATGGTAAACATTGGTGGACAGCCATTTTTAGGTCTCTCCAGAGATGGTCAATTGGGTTTAAGTCAGGGCTCTGGCTGGGCCATTCAAGAACAATCATGGAGTTGTTGTGAAGCCACTCCTTCGTTATTTTAGCTGTGTGCTTAGGGTCATTGTCTTGTTGGAAGGTAAACCTTCGGCCCGGTCTGAGGTCCTGAGCACTCTGGAAAAGGTTTTCATCCAGGATATCCCTGTACTTGGCCGCATTCATCTTTCCCTCGATTACAACCAGTCGTCCCGTTCCTGCAGCTGAAAAACACCCCCACAGCATGATGCTGCCACCACCATGCTTCACTGTTGGGACTGTATTGGACAGGCGATGAGCAGTGCCTGGTTTTCTCCACACATACCGCTTAGAATTAAGGCCAAAAAGTTGTATCTTGGTCTCATCAGACCAGAGAATCTTGATCTTGGAGTCCTTCAGGTGTTTTTTTTTTTTAGCAAATTCCATGCGGGCTTTCATGTGTCTTGCACTGAGGAGAGGCTTCCGTCGGGCCACTCTGCCATTAAGCCCCGACTGGTGGAGGGCTGCAGTGATGGTTGACTTTCTACAACTTTCTCCCATCTCCTGACTGCATCTCTGGAGCTCATCCACAGTGATCTTTGGGTTCTTCTTTACCTCTCTCACCAAGGCTCTTCTCCCCTGATAGCTCAGTTTGGCCGGACGGCCAGCTCTAGGAAGGGTTCTGGTCGTCCCAAACGTCTTCCATTTAAGGATTATGGAGGCCACTGTGCTCTTAGGAACCTTAAGTGCAGCAGAAATTTTTTTGTAACCTTGGCCAGATCTGTGCCTTGCCACAATTCTGTCTCTGAGCTCTTCAGGCAGTTCCTTTGACCTCATGATTCTCATTTGCTCTGACATGCACTGTGAGCTGTAAGGTCTTATATAGACAGGTGTGTGGCTTTCCTAATCAAGTCCAATCAGTATAATCAAACACAGCTGGACTCAAATGAAGGTATAGAACCATCTCAAGGATGATCAGAAGAAATGGACAGCATCCGAGTTAAATATATGAGTGTCACAGCAAAGGGTCTGAATACTTAGGACCATGTAATATTTCAGTTTTTCTTTTTTAATAAATCTGCAACAATAACAACAATTCTGTGTTTTTCTGTCAATATGGGGTGCTGTGTGTACATTAATGAGGAAAAAAATGAACTTACATGATTCTAACAAATGGCTGCAATATAACAAAGAGTGAAAAATGTAAGGGGGTTTGAATACTTTCTGTCCCCACTGTAGCTATTCACAATTACCTTGTAACAACTCAGAAGGACATTGTTGACAATAATCCATTAGTATCCTAGCAGGAATTTTTGCCAAACTATCAGTTATTACTACACAGATAAATCTGCAGCAAATTACGCTCAAAGACCATAAAATATTTTGACCTCTACTTTCTGGCTACTGTACAATGGATTGGGCCAAAACACAAGCAGCCTCTGCAGCCAAGTGGTAAACTGATTTAGTGCTTTCAATAGGTTTTCATCCATTTACATTTCAAGGATATTTCATTTCTGAAAAGTGCTCCAGAACAACTCTGATCTATATCAGCATTAATGGTCTCTCTGCTTCAGTTTTAGATGGAAATGTAGGGCTCCATGTTGCAAATTCAGTGTGCAGAGTGTAAACAGACCGATAACACTGAGGATCATTTATCAGCTTTACAGCACAGCAAGGCAGAGCACACAAGAGATGGTGATACATTAGAGTGTCAATAAACCTAAATGTTTATTTTTTGTGCTTTATAATATAAAATCATGTCCTCTACTTGTCTGCTGGAGCTTTCATGGATGAATATTTTCATTTGTTATGCATACCTGGCTGACCCTGCCGTTTCAACGGATCCCCCTCTCTTCAGTGCCGACCCAATAGCAGCTCATCCTCTGTTTGCCACTCACAATGCGCATGCTCCACCACTTGTCTTTAGCTATCCGTCCACATGATAATAAGCTGACCTTGATTGTGGGGTGGAGCTGGGAGAATGATTGAAGGAACCTTTCTTTACACCAGCCTTTTTCAACCAGGGTGCCCAGGCACCCTGGGGTGCCTTGAGGCTTCTTCAGGGGTGCCTTGGCAAAATGCCTAAAAATTGCCCAAAAATTTTATACAAACCAACGTATGGATAAAACCAGCCTACACAAAACCACAGGATTTCATTGTGCAACTTTACAACCTTTTAGCTGCCGGTGTTCTAACGACCAATGGCATTATCAGTTAATAAGGAGGATGTCAATCACCTGCATAGCAACCTTGTTTGATCCCCCCCTGCCCTCTCCATCAGAATTGGGGTCACATTAGCTGAGTGATGGAGAAAAACTGAGGGAGAAGAGAAACATTGGAATACTAGTCAGTACCAGTTTGCAAAAGTGTATTTGCTTTGGAAGAATAAATCACCTCTAATATTGGGGGTCCTACCTGTGTGGATGTTGCTGCATTATGTAAAACTATTAGAATAGTTTTTACATTTTAGAATGGGGTGCCTTGAGAATCTTCGTAATTCTTAAAGGGTGCCTTGAGACTGTCCATAATTTTTAAAAGGTGCCTTGAGATTGTCCATAATTCTTAAAGGGTGCCTCGAGATTGTCCATAATTCTTAAAGGGTGCCTCGAGATTGTCCATAATTCTTAAAGGGTGCCTTGACTGAAAAAAAGGTAGCAGAGAAACACTGTTCTACACTGCGAGGCTCCCAGATTGTGATTGGCAGCAGCTCCTACAAGGAACCTTGCTGCCAGTTTAGTCTCAGAAGAGGCTGCCAATCTGCACAAACGTTGCCTCTAACTATGCTAGAATCATAATTATAGCTTTAGTTGCATCTGAATAATTCTTATAGATAATAAAATGTATTTAATATTGTTTATTGGATAGTTTTTATATGCAATTTGAATGTGTTTGTTTCTTTTTAAATACCTCATGACATCAAGAGCACCTAAAAGTGCTGAGCAGCCATGGGGAAAGGAGCGGAAGTTCCTGCAGTGATATCTACAGGCTGGGTCAGGCATTTGCTGCTTACTCCGTCCACCTATCGTACAGTGTGGTGCAGAGCAAGTAACAGCGTCACATGACAGCAGCATAAAAGGTACTTATACTAATAATTTTCATGTGATCTACCCTGGATTGATTTTAAGGCCATATTTAGAGTGTTATCCCATATTTTCTGAAAAAATGAACAGGTAAACTAACACCCTACACCCTCCTCCCCACCTCTCCGGTCCCTGGTATACTTACCTCCCATGGCTGATGTGTTGTCAGAGCCCACGCAACTAGTGTAGCTGCTCTTCTCTCTCTTCTTTTCTAGGGCTTCCAGGACAAATCACACTGCTAACAGATCTGGCACTTTCCAGCACTGACCAATCAGAACTCTGGACCATCCCAGAAGTCCCAGAGAGTGACAAGGGAGAACCACATTGACTGCATGTGCACTGACAGCTCATCACTCATGGGGGTAAGTACAGAGAGTACCAGGGGTTAGGAAGGGTGTTAGTTCACCTATTCATTTTTTCTAAAAAGATGAACTAACACTTTACATTTTAAATATTAGGCTGCTTTCACACTGAGGCGCTTTACAGGCGCTAGAGCGCTAAAAATATCGCCTGTAAAACGCCTCTCCTGTCACTCCAGTGTGAAAGCTGAGTGCTTTCACACTGGAGTGGTGCGCTGGCAGGACGCTAAAAAAAGTCCTGCAAGCAGCATCTTTGAGGCACTGTAGGAGCGGTGTATACACCACTCCTACAGCGCCCCTGCCCATTTTGAACCCTTTTTTGGCCGTTAGCAGGGGTTAAAAGTGACCCGCTAGCCGCCGAAAAGCTCTGCAAAAACAATGGTAAAGCTCCGCTAAAAATAGTGGCGCTTTACCACCGACGCCCGGTCGCTGCCAGTGTGAAAGTGCCCTTAGAGACAGTATTGGGCTACATTCACATGGCTGTAAAAAATGCATTTAAAATAATATTTTGTTAAAAGTGCAAGTGCATTGTTTTCAAAACAGACATGCACACAGATGCGTAAACATGCGCTGCATTCAGAACCGTAACTAGAAAAATTAAAAAATCTGAATTTGAATGCTTTTTACACACTTACAGATGTATACACTTCTAAAGGCATGTATACAACTATACCAGATGCAAAAAATGCATTCTGGTATTGAAACAAAGGAGGATTTAGAGATACAATTTTATGCATTTAAAAAAATGTATCTAGAAGAAAGCATTTTACTGATCATTTACGTCAGGACTTTTGTTCCAGAAAAAACCTTGTCTATATATAATCAGTAACATTTTTACAGTCATGTAACTGTAAACTTAATGTTTTTAATAATACTTTGATGGGACTCCCTTTCTATAAGACTGCAGCTTGATTGCAAATTGCCCTTTCTCCAGCTAAAAAGTAGTTACTGAGCAAGCATTCCACTCCTATAACATGACAGTCATTCCCCTCAGTCTACCATCGTTGGAGATAAATTCGTGTACATGCATTTGCTCAAATGATACCAAAGATATACAAAAATGTATAGTTTAGAATTCTGGCAGTTTCCAGCTTTGCAGAGAAGGCTAAAGTCTACTCTTTTTAATAAAGTCATTCAATAAAATCATAGCTATGCTTAAACTTGCTCCTATCCCCATTCTAAGCTTATTCTAACTACCCTGTAAAGGAAAGCTGGCACTGGGAGCGCATCACGATACCGGATTGGAGCACCCTCAGTATAGACAATTATAGTCATCTTTCCTCTATAGCAGGGATATGCAATTAGTGGACCTCCAGCTGTTGCAGAACTACAAGTCCCATGAGGCATAGCAAGACTGACAACCACAAGAATGACACCCAGAGGCAGTCTTGTAGTTTTGCAACAGCTGGAGGTCCGCTAAATGCATATCCCTGCTCTACAAGATAGTTAGAATAGGCTTATGCCGTGTACACAAGGGCAGACTTTTCGGCATCAAAGGTCCGACGGTCTTTCCGACGGACTTTCGTACGAATGGACTACACATGATCACACCAAAGTCCGACGGATTCGTATGTGATGACGTACGACCGGACTAAAATAAGGAAGTCGATAGCCAGTAGCCAATAGCTGCCGGCGTCGGTTTTTGTTCGTTGGACTAGCATACAGATGAGCGGGTTTTTTCGACCGGACTCGAGACCATCGGAAAGATTTGAAACATGTTCCAAATCTAAAGTCCGTCTGATTTTCGACCGAAAAAGTCCGTTGCAGGTCCGATGAAGCCCACACACAGTCGGATTGTCCGACGGATTCATTCCGTCGGACCAGTCTGGTCGAAAAGTCCACCCGTGTGTACACGGCATTAGAATGGGGGAGGGAGTAGGTTTAAATATGGTTAGCATTTGACTGAACTTCCACTTTAGGTGAAGCAGAACATAGCCTATTGAGCCATAAATGTTACATTGGACAATATGTACAACCATTGGTGGCTAACTAAGGCTTGTTTCTCCTACAACTAAAAGCAGGAATGCTTTTAACATTCACAGCTTAGTAATATAAGTGCTCGTTGTGTTAAAATCAGAGACTGGTTAAAGGCCTTGAAACTTTAAAAGCCCCTATGTCTTTGAAAAAACAAAAAAAAAACAAACCTCTTATGCTATCTGCAGCTAAGAATTTAACCTCTACAAAAATGCTGGTGATTACATTCCTCATAACATAACATTATCAGTATTGAAGTATATCCAAAGCCAAAAGCTATTGTTAATTTTGGATGGATTAAGAAAGCGATAAACCCCTGCCAAGCTTTTATTATTTATGTCCCAATATGTCCCTTTGTATTTGTTTTAGTGACCATTGTCACCAATGGTAAAATTAAGGGAAAATAAAAGGAAAGATATTTAACAGGGACCCTTGTTGTAACTGTCTTAGCAGCCATTTACACTTGACCACGAGTGTTTTCAGGCCATTTTGGAACTTTTTTTTTTTTTTTGTGCTTTCGTATGCTTGAGCACTTTTGTTTTAGCCAATAGAAAGCTATCTACAATGGAAATGCACGATTCTGCCCCAAAGAAGCTCCTGTACTTTCTATAGAGACAAGGTTTAAGCAACACGATGCTCAGGTATGAACGGACCTCATCACACTCAAGTGCAAATAAGGTCTTGGGGAGGGTCTCCCTCAGTTTTGGGAGATTTCATTTGACTTTCTAATGTACAGTGCCTTGAAAAAGTATTCATACCCCTTGAAAGTTTCCACAGTTTGTCATGTTACAACCAAAAACGTAAATCTATTTTATTGGAATTTTATTTGATAGACCAACACAAAATGGCACATAATTGTGAAGTGGAAGGAAAATGATAAATGGTTTTCAAACTATTTTATAAATAAATATCTGAAAAGTGTGGCATGCATTTGTATTCAGCCCCCTTTACTCTGATACCCCTAACTAAAATCTAGTGGAACCAATTGCCTTCAGAAGTCACCAAATTAGTAAAGTCCACCTGTGTGTAATTTAATCTCAGCACAAATATACTTGTTCTGTGAAGCCCTCAGAGGTTTGTTAGAGAACCTTAGTGAACAAACAGCATCACGAAGGCCAAGGAACACACCAGACAGGTCAGGGATAAAGTTGTGGAGAAGTTTAAAGCAGGATTAGGTTATAAAAAAAATATCCCAAACTTTGAACATCTCTTGGAGCACAATCCATCATCTGAAAATGAAAAGAGTATTACTCAACTGCAAACTACCAGGACATGGCTGTTCACCTAAACTGACAGTCCAGGCAAGGAGAGCATTAATCAGAGAAGCAGTCAAGAGGCCCATGGTAAGTCTGGAGGAGCTGCAGAGATCCACAGCTCAGGTAGGAGAATCTGTCCACAGGACAACTATTAGTCGTGCCCTCTCCAAATCTGGTCTTTATGAAAAAGTGGCAAGAAAAGGAGCTATTGTTGAAAGAAAGCCATGAGAAGTCCCGCTTACAGTTTGCGAGAAGCCTTGTGGGGACACAGCAAACGTGTGGAAGAAGGTGCTGTGGTCAGATGAGAACAGAATTGAACTTTTTAGCCCAAAAGCAAAATGCTATGTGTGGTGGAAAACTAACACTGCACATCACCTGGAACACACCATCTCCACCGTCAAACAGGGTGGTGGCAGCATCATGTTGTGGTGATGCTTTTCTTCAGCAGGGACAGGGAAGCTGGTCAGAGTTGATGGGAAGATGGATGGAGCCAATTACAGGGCAAGCTTGTTAGAATGGCCCAGTCAAAGTCCAGACCGAAATCCAATTGAGCATCTGTGGCAAGATTTGAAAATTGCTGTTGACAGACACTCTCCATCCAATCTGACAAAGCTTGAGCTATTTTGCAAAGAAGAATGGGCAAAAATGTTACTCTCTAGATGTGCAAAGCTGATAGAGACATCCCCAAAAAGGTGGTTCTACAAAGTATCAACTCAGGGGGGCTGAATCCAAATGCACACCACACTTTTCACATATTTATTTGTAAGAAAAAACTGAAAACCATTACTCATTTTCCTTTCACCACACAATTATGTGCCACTTTGTGTTGGTCTATCAAATAAAATCCCAATAAAATACATTTATGTTTTTAGTTGTAACATGGTTACATTTTGGTTGCAAAATGTGGAAAATGGGGTGTGAATACTTTTTCAAGGCACTGTATCTATGGAACAGAAAGTGAAGGAAATCTCCCCAGTGGCACAGAACCAGTCAAAAAAAATGACAAGGGTTTCAAGCCTACTCTATCCAAAAGTTTTTATATACTTTATATATAGTCAACACTTACTGCATTTTTTTGTCTCTTCTCTGGCTACACAATTTGTTTTCAGTTCGAAATATGACAAACAAAAGCTACTTTTCAAAAAGGAAAAAAAAAAATAAAGTTGAATAAGATGTTTTACAGAAATTGAGTCCGTTTCCTAAGCAATGATTTGAAAAGTTCATTCAAATTCCCCTGTCAGTAAATTGAAAATATTAACTGGAATGTAATGTTCTTGGGAAATAAACTCAAGGAACCTAGATTAAATAATTCACCTGAGCAGACTCCGCTGGAGGTGACTAATAACTGTACAGGCTAAGGGTGGAAAGAAGCACAATGCATGAACATCATTAGTGGAAGCAGCACTGTCAGCCCCTTAGGGGTTCCCGCTTTCACTGAATAGAGAATGGTAAGAATGTAAAGGCAGAGAGGAGCTGAAGATAATGAACCAAAAAGGACAAGACCTGTCAGTGTACCAGACAACAAAACCTCTAAGGTATTTTGGAATATAGTTTCCTTGTCTTACATGACTTTTAGCATGCAAAATGGATATTAGTTACAATGAGCAGTAGACTGCGGTCATCACAACTGACACGGCAAGTGTTGCCTAATCATAAACAATAAGTCAGTTTATGTTCATTTGTAATGTTGTTTGATCCGGGCTACAAAAGATGGCACACTGTGTCACTAGCTATTAGATACACTGTCCTGCACAATGAAGCAGGTAGAGGGAAGTCCTGGCTGGAAGTTATTTTTTTTTAAATTGGTCCAAATGATCTCACTGCCACCTCCTGTAAAGGTGAATATGATGGAAACATACGTACTAAGGCCTTAAATATGCAGTCAATTTTTGGTCTGCAGGAATCAAATCAAGATTGACTGTAGATGACTGTAGATGTAGAAACGAAATTGCAACATATATTTTCCATGGCAACTGCTAGATGACCAAGGGCAGTCATGATGGTCTCCTAAAATTCAGGACTGTTTAATGCCATCACTGTATGCATATCATTGTAGATGGCTGGGACTCCTTGTGATTACTTACTGGTCATTATAAAAGCAAAATCAATCTAGAAATCTGCAGTCAGAGGTGATTTTATTCATAATTTTATTCTTCAAAACTATAACACGTCATAGAGAATATTCTCATGAAGAATTTTAAAACATAATAAAATTTGTATTGTGTGTTTAATATTTCAGATGTGCTGGAAATATCAAAGTATTTGTGTAATTTGCAATGTGTCTCACTTGAATTGAAAATATTTTACTATAGTGTCCAGTATTTTTTTCTGCTGCTGAGCACCTGGAATAACTGGCATGTCATAATATATGATCCATCACCATTTATACAGCAACTGAACCTTGACTGTAAATTTTACAAGTCATACTGTACCTAAGAAACATGTTTGTTCCGGGTACAAGCCTGTTAAAGACCCCAGCAATAAAAGCTTATTTATAGAGGATATATAATGTGCATAGGTGTGTGCAGCCTATTGCATTAGGGTGTGCACCCCAAAGCACAAACACATATGCCTTTCTCTGCAGCTTCAACTGCACAGGACAGGGAATATATGGGAAGTGCTCTGTCCTGAGCGGCTTCCTGTTTATTCACAAACTGAAGCATAGTAAACACAGTTTACTGAAGCATCTCTCACAGCAGCCTGGGGGGGGGGAGAGGAGGGAAGCCAGCAGCAATGCGGGGTGGGGGGGCAATTACGGGAGGAAGTCCGGGCAGTAGGGGGAATCGGCACTGCACATAGTAATGGGGGTGCCCAGGCACACCTGTCACACTCCCTGTGCATGCCTGTGATAATGTGGTTGACAAAGAAATAATAGGATAGAAGACTTGATTCTAGGAACTGTATAACTTTGAAAATTGGGCATAAATGATGGCAGGAGCTGATAGAAATCATACCAAAAGTGGGATGTGTGCCACTGGACACAAGCATCCTTACTTTAGGTGATGCATCGTGGGATTTAGGGTATTACACAAATAGCTTGTGTTAAAATAGCCACACTTTAGTGTCAGTTACCAATAAAATGCACCATGATTCAGATTGCAAAATAGGTATATCTGCATTTCTGGGCTTGGGAGCCATTTAGCAAAGGTGAGAAATAATTGGCAGAAAGAGACTGCTTTGATATGTTATTACAGACAATGTTAATACCTGTAAAAATTAGAGATTGTCCACTAACAATTGAAATTTTAGCCTCTTTATCAGTTGTGTGTGAAGGCCTCCTATTAAAAGTGTTGATGTGCAGCATACCGCATAGCAATCACTGTTTTGGTTACAACTCATGGTTAGATTAAAAGAAGAGTTTCTCTGTACTATTTATTCCCATTAATACGTGTCTTAACCACTTGCCGACCAGCCGCCGCAGTTGTACTGCGGCAGAATGGCACGGCTGGGTGAAACAACGTTATGTAACGGCGCTTTGCCCTGTGGCCACTAGGGGGCGCGCAAGCCGATGCAAGTGCCCGGCGGTCACGATCACCGCTGGGCTCCCGCGATCGCTGCTGACACATGGAGAACCTGGATCTGTGTGTGTAAACACACAGTTTCCGGTTCTCTGAGGGGAGAACAGACAGATCGTCTGTTCATACAGAGTATGAACAGCGATCTGTCATCTCCCCTACACAGTCCCCTCCCCTCTTCAGTTGGAATGCAAACTAGGGAACACATTAACCCCTTGATCGCCCCCTAGTGTTTTACCCCCTTCACTACCAGTGACATTTTTACAGTAATCAATGCATTTTTATAGCGTTGATCGCTGTATTAATGCCAATGGTCCCAAAAATGAGTCAAAATTGTCCGATGTGTCTGCCATACTGTCGCAGTCCCGATAAAAATTGCAGATCACCGCCATTACTAGTAAAAAATAATTTATAATAAAAATGCCATAAAACTATCCCCTATTTTGTAGATGCTATAACTTTTGCACAAATCAATCAATATACGCTTATTGTGATTTTTTTTTACCAAAAATACGTAGAAGAATACATATTTGCCTTAACTGAGGAAAAAATGGTTTTTTTTTATACATTTTTGGGGGATATTTATTATAGCAAAAAGTAAAAAATAATGCGTTTTTTTTTCAAAATTGTCGCTCTTTTTTTGTTTATAGCGCAAAAAATAAAAACCGCAGAGGTGATCAAATACCACCAAAAGAAAGCTCTATTGGTGGGAAAAAAAGGACGTTAATTTTGTTTGGGTACAACGTCGCATGACCGCGCAATTGTCAGTTAAAGCAACACAGTGCCGAATCGCAAAAAGTGCTCTGGTCAGGTAAGGGGGTAAAATCTTCCGTGGCTGAAGCGGTTAAAAAAGTTTCAGAAATGTTCAGGATAAGTGTAGGATAAGTATAAGAACAAGCAAATAAACTGTAATAAACTTAAAATGCTAATTATATAGATTTAGAGGTGATAGAAATGGATTAGCTAGGGATGATGTTATTAATATATATTGCTTCTAAAGGAAACAGAATGAACCTTTAGAATAAGTAGTGTTCTCTTTAGAATATTTTTTTCAGCCAGGCAGGAAAATGCCCCCAAAAAATGCAATGTAATATCTTTCAAAATATTGTTCAAATATTTCTGAAATCTATTATTTATACTCTATAATTTAAGAGCACAAAAACATAAAATGATTTCTAAATTTTCCAAATTAAAAATATAAAAGACAAGGTTGTTGAGTTAATATGTACCAAATATATTCCGCCACAGAACTAAATGCACTTTTTGTAAAACTGTAAGAAACTATGATACTCAATACCATAAGGGAATTTTACTGTTCAACTTAATTTTTATATTGTTAAATGGTAATATTTATTTTGATCCATACTTGTCCACTGATATGTTAGATATTATTAAGGACTGATCATGCAATTGACAGGAATGTTATAAATGGGTTCTAGGACATCGACTCCATATCCGACGAAGCAGTAAAGCAAAATTTGTGGGGAGGACAGTATTTTTATGGCAGAGTTTTATTGCTAGCAAATAAAACATAGCAGTGAAGTCCTGTCTATGGGGTGTACTATTTACTATCCCATTTAATTTCTGTTCTGCTAGTGTGTCACATTGTGCAGCATAAAGAAATTCTGAAAAGTATGTGAAAACAGACCTAGAGATAATAGTCTTCTGTGGGTTTTTGTTGCATTTTGTTTATGTTACTATTACCTATTATTTTATAAAAGCCATCACAGTACTTTGCATTAATGAAAAGTGTTTAAAAGTATATTTAAAGCAGAGCTCCACCCAAAAAGGGAAGCTCCGCTTATCTGCCCCCCCCCCCCCCCGGTGTCACATTTGGCACCTTTCGGTGGGGAGGGGGGAACGGGAACCTGGTTTTGACAGGTACCCGCTCCCACTCCCGGGTGATCTCGCCTGGTTTTGACAGGTACCCACTCCCGGCCTCCCTCCTCCTTTCCCCACTACGGGGCCATTCACAAAGCGCAGCACACTTAGTGTATGCACAGTAGGGAACGGGCTGTGAAGCCGCAAGGCTTCACTGCCAGTTTCCCGTAAAGGCAATGGCGGCGGCAACACCCGAGAGCCGATGGAAACATCAGCTGGGCTGCCAACATCGCTGGACTACAGGACAGGTAAGTGTCCTAATGTTAAAAGTCAGCAGCTACAGTATTTGTAGCTGCTGACTTTTAATTATTTTCTAAAGGAGCCTGGACCTCCTCTTTAAAGGGTAACTCCACTTTCGTGGGGAAAAAAATAGCAAATAAAGAAAAAATAATGTAGCTCATATAATTGCGACACTAATCATATTGTAATTGATTACCTTTGCTTTTCAAATGAAATTACCTTTCCTTTTCAATCTGCAGCTCTGTAATTTTCTGAGAATGCATTGCATTATGGCTACATGGAGTTGTTCTATACACAGAATGTGTACTGACTACTCCCCAGAAACACCATTTCCTGCTTGTGTGATTGGCTCACCAATTTTACCAGAAATCCACACTAAGATACAAGTCAGATTACAGGCATCCCCTGCAACAAAAATGTCATTTTTTGAGAGATACTTTCAATAAGAACGCGTCTAAAGGGATGCAGGCCCAGCAGATTTCCTCATTAGTGCACTGCAGCGCCACCCCTGACAGTTAATTATGAAACCACGCCCATTAGACCCACTCAGAACAGAGGCACAGACAAACACACATGGATTTCTTCAGAATAACAATAGGTAGGAATCTGCAACAAAGGTTGTTATAATCCTTGCAATGTACATAGATCACCCAGAGGGGAATGATTTTTTTTCTCAACAAAAGTGGAGTTACACTTTAAGTAAATTTAGAAATACCTGTCATATATTTGGCAAATGTGCCATACCAGAAGTTTAGGAGACATTTGGTGTCAATTTGTATTAACAAAATACAATCTCAAATAGAAGCAAAAGCCAACTTGCAAATTTTTTTAAAACAAAGAATGACTGTAAAGAATATTTTACAGAATAATTCACGTGTGTACATTATACTACATAGCCATACAGAAAACTTATGACATTTTTTTCCAGTCTTTTATCTTATGTAACATACTAAAATCCACCCTGTTAGGGAAAGAGATTAATGGGAAAGTGACATCAATCACATTACATACAAAATAAGCTACCATGGACAAAATATTAGGTGGAAACAGTTCCTTTCCTTGGGCCAGCTCACAACTTGAAGATTTTGTTTTGGCATGTGTCGAATATATGGCTTTGTGCATATGCCCAGCCATACATCCCATTCTACTGCATATCGCTTTGCACATTTTTTTTTTTTTAATAGATATACAAAACAGTACAAAGCATTGAGCAGCACAGAGAACTGAACCGTTCTTGGGACATTTATCAAGTCATACATCTGTGAAGGTGATATAGAGAGAGTCTAGTGCCCAATGCAAGAAAAGCAACTTTTTTTAACAGCAACTATGTAGTAACATCCCAGGAAGAAACCAAGCTGATATATCCCCAAAGAAGCTAGGTCAAGGGATTACATCAGAGATGGTGTCTGATATTGTCTCCCCACTCAAACAGGTTATCTGGAGGTATGATAATGAGTGAGACATTGGAACCTAAATACTAGGCTGGTGAGTGGTGTGAGAGTAAAGAAGGTCAGGAGGTTGAAAGAGGAATAAGAAGAAAAATAAGAAAAGGTGAGAAGATGAAAAAACAGGAGAGGAGAGGTGAAGATAGGGAAAAACAAGTGGGGTGGGTGGGAAAGGGATGGGGAAGGAGACTTGGCGGGGGGGGGGGGGGGGGGCACACATACGTGAGACAAAGCATTTCTGGCTCAAGTTAGGTAGTCCTGGTGAAGATATATACAAGTTCTCCAGTGAAGAGCCTTATTTTGATATTGATGAAAAAACAAGTTTTACAAAATTATTTGCCTGTTTGATTAGATGCCACCATAAGATTCCCTGTGGTTTTTATTTAATTTACTTGATTTAACCAGAGCCTAATTAGTGGAGGGTTCGTTTATTTCCAGTAAAGTGGAATGCATGGTTTTGCTGCATTTAGTAGGTGTATGAGAGGAGGTTTGTTATTGCATTTTAGTGGTAGTGGTGTAAGGCACTGTTTCTCAACCCGTGGTACCAAGGGCAGGGGGTACGCCACCCAGAGCCGAGTGAGACTCCTCACTCTCACTCCTGCTGCGGCTCCCTCTTTTCACATACACAAGCGTGCCAACCAGAGAGTGACAGTGAACAAGTCAGTAATGTTACTAAAAACTAAAGTTTTTTTATTTATTATTTTACTTGTATATTCATTTTTCCCTTTGTCTGTACATTTCAGTTAGCTGCACTCTTGAGTACTCAACTACAAAAAGACTTCTGACTTCATGTTCTGCAATGCAAAGAAGGCAAAACTCACATAAATTGAATGTTTATATACTGTTTATAGCACTTACAGATTGTACCTCTTTCTATGGCAATTTATTATAACTTTTGTCAAGAATAAAGAATAACTCTGTAGTTTTCTTCACCCTCTGACACTTTTAAGGCTCATTTATACTTGCTTTGACTTTAACACACATTAAAGTCCCTACCACTTCAACATGCTTTTTTGATGTGTTTTTGATGCTTCTGTGATGCTTTGGTGGTGTTTCGATGATGCTTTGGTGATGCTTTTTTGAAGCTTTAGTGAAGCTTGGCAAATGCCCTGTGTGTGTTGATTTTTGATTTGTTTTAAAGGGGCCCAGTAGAACCCCAGCTCAGTAGTAGCCTCACTCAGAAAATCCCCAGCTCATTAGTACCCATGTTCAGCAGATCCCCAGCTCATTGGTACCCTAGTGCAGCAGATCCCCACTATTAGTAGCCTTGTTTAGCATATCCCCTGCTCAGTAGTACCCCCAGCTCTGCTGATCTTCTGCTCATTTTACAAGCTTTCTATAGTAAGCTCTGTACTGACCCTGACATCGCCAAGGTGTCTGGGCTGTTGCCTTTGAAGCTTCCAACACCAGAAGCTGCATGTAGGAAAATGCCTACAGATTATCAGTTACAGCTATGAGTAGAGAGGCTTGGCAAAGCCAGGGAAAACTAAGCATGTTCCCTGCATTCACTTAAAGATACAGGCCTCATGCACACAGGTGACTTGGAGCCACAGGTGCCGCACACAGCTGGCCATAGAAATCAATGGCTATCTATGGATGTATGGATATACGATCCTGGATGCTGACTGTCTGCATCCAGGGGCATATATCATGTTTTCGCAACTACCAACATATTCCCGCAGCATATGTGGCTCCTAGATGGGGAAATACTCCTGAATTTTACATTATATGGCCCCAGGCACCTGTGTTAGGCCATAAACAATTAATTTAAGTAAGCAGCCTGAAAAGTGTTTCTTGATGGCAGTGTCTCTTTAAAACTCTAGGAAAATATAAAAGATACACATGTATGCAGTTTTGTATTCACTAATACATCATTTAATGTATTTTTTTTTATACAAGAAGTCTAATGCTATTCTGGTACAGAAGAGGTCAGATTTGGAGCAGGAGAAGCATCATAGAAAGCCAATCTAATTACAGGCTATGGAAGGGACTAGATCTGTAAGTGCTACAGAACTGCCTCCGAGAAAAATCAGGTCTCCTGCCTTGCCGGACAGGGCTGCACAGTGTGAAAGAGATGTGTATAGCTATGGACTGGATGAAGAAAAATGCAAATCCTTTGACAGGTAAGATAGCTCTTATATATGAATTTATTTTGTGTAATAATTAGTTCTTTTTTCAGGACTGCAGCCTGAAGTACCAGGCAAGCAAACAGCCCTGACCTATAACAGCTCTGTGTGTGAATGGACCCGCAGAGCCATGGCTTGGGAGCAAGCCTGCTCGGGTGCTCTCATTGCAAGCTGCTTGCTCTGGGAGCACTCAGCAGGAGGGAGGGGCAAGGAGCGCCGGCAGGGGACACAAGAAGAGGAGAACCGGTGCTGCTCTGTACAAAAACACTGCCCGCATGGTGCGTATGACATGTTTGTTTTTTATTTGACTTTAATATTAATTTAAGGGTTCAGGAATGTAACATTGCCTGTAAGGGACTGTTGCAAATTGAACTTTTAAGGTAGATAAACTAAGTAGAAAAAGAAGATAGAAAATATGTTTTTTCTAATTACATTTTCAAAGAGACTTTTTGTCATTGAAGCAATGGGCAGGTTTAGCTGAAAACTAAAATACAGGACAAATGTATTGAAATATGACTATTTATACTATTTTCATGACAGGTATCCTCCTTAAAGTGATTGTATAGTCTTGTTTTTTTAGTTAAAAATAACAAACATGTTATACTTACCTGCTCTGTGCAGTGGATTTGCACAGGGCAGCACCGTTCCTCCTCTTCTCGGGTCCATCTTCAGCGCTCCTGGTCCCTCCCTCCTGTCGAGTGCCCCCACAGCAAGCAGCTTGCTATAGGGCACCCAAGCCAAGCGACAGCTCCCTGTGTCCATTCAGACATGGAGCCGCGGCCCGGCCCTGCCCCCTTTCTCTCCTCATTGACTGAATTTGATTGACAACAGTGGGGGCCAATGGCAATGAGGAGGGAAGTCCCTGGCAGCCGAGACACTCCTGCAACATCGCTGGATCTAGATGGGGCTCAGGTAAGTATTAGGGGGGATGAGAGGGGCTGCTGCACACAGAAGGCTGCATAGAATGCATTAAGATAGAAAAAAAACCTTCTGTCTTTACAATCACTTTAGGCTGTTTCACTAGGGTAGTTATACCCAGCAACAGCGTTCCCTCCAAGTTGCACTGTGAATCCAGAAACATTAGCTGTAGGAGAGGAGTTATGAGGTGGTCAGGGGATCTGTAGTCTCCATTTCATGGTTTTCCATAGGATAAGCTATATTGTGCTAAAAATAAGCCAACTGCGATTGCCAACTCTTACATAGAAACACGATCAATAGGTTTGAGCCTGCTGCTGCTAAGTATAACTCCCCCTATTAAAAGACAAGTACTATATATTACATAATTACATAGTTTGCCAGGGTAAAAAAAGGCATGTCAATCAAGCTCAACCAAACAAAAAAAAAATAAAAAATAAAAGATTTTGCATCCTCAGCACACTAAACCTGCTGTTCATCCAGAGAAAAGCAAAAAACTGTTTATAAAGCATGGTCCAATTTTCTCTAGCAAAAAAAAAATCCTTCCTGATCCCCAAAGGCAGTTGAAGTTTTTTTGAGTTTTTTTTTTTTTTTAATAACGTCATTTGCCCCAGTAAATCATCATTAAAATAATATTCAAATGCAGGCAGGTCGGCACGAGTTGAAAGGTATCCTATTATTCCCTAAGCGACCTGCAGGCCCATGGTCTTCACAGAAGCCAGTACTGCTAGCTGTCATGGTTACAAATGATCTAGATGGGGCGTGAAGAGCGTGTGAGCTTTGTTTGTTTTGCCGTTTTCCATTGACGAGAAGGACATATTCAACTTTGTTTTATTAAACAGAAATAATGTTTTACGTGTTTCCAAGCTTTCCCTCGAAAGGCCGATAAGAGAATTTGAGAATACTGTATTCTACTACAAAAGTTAAGCATTTTGTGAAAATAATTCAAATGAGGATTCTAAATCTAAACGAGGAAAATCTGTTGCATTTCAGATTTCTTGTGTTCAAAGTATCTTTCTTTTCCAAAAGCCCAAAGCCACAGAAACGACATGTTTTAAGCTCAGTTTACTGAACAGCACCACAATGGCAGTAAAAAAAAAAAAAATGCAGGCAGACATGAAAAGTATCGGTGCTCTCTGATCATCTGGAGAATGCCTAAATGTCAGGTCCCTTGTCAAAGCAGATAAAAGAAGTCCTAGCATATGCATAGTTAAAGAGAAAGTATATTGATTGTTGGCTATTTGAGGATATTTTTTGTTAGTGTACTTGAAACTGCTTACTGTTGTTTTCTATTATTTTTAAATTAAATAAAATTGTTTATTTCATAAAAATTAAAAAAAAAACATTAAATGCAGGGTACATCAATGAAACTCAGTTCCCAAATCATGCTGTGCTTACTAGTATACTGTATAGACCCTGGTACAGCCAGTAAGCCAGATTGGTCTGTATGAATAAATATAGGAAAGAGAGTTGTCTTTTTTCTTCAAGACTTAGCTATGTGTGTGATCTGATCTCCCCGCTATTCAGGTCTATTTCAGCACACCAGATCATGTATGGGGGGGGGGGGGGGGGGGGGGGATTTACTAAAACTGGAGAGTGCAAAATCTGGTGCAGCTCTGTATAGAAAGAAATCAGCTTCCAGGGTTTTATTATCAAAGCTTAATTCAACAGGCTGTTTGACCATGCACAGTTGCACAGGATTCAGAGTGCTCCAGTTTTAGTAAATGTCCCCCATAATGTATATATACAGTATTATATACTGCACATATATTGTCCACACTCCTTTTCTATTGCCACCACTGTGAGCATGTGTAGCATTAAAGTGTTACTAAACCCACAACTGTAAAAATTAGCCTGTATATGCATTAAAGAATGCTTGCTATACTCACTGTGGAACCTAAGTGGTTAATCCTCCGCATTGTGTAAAAAGGCTGTTTGATCCTGGCTTCTCTGATGCTCCCCTTCTTCCACTGTCCCCTGATAATTTTCTGATAACACAAGAGTCTATGGAGTCTGGCTGCACATGCTCAGTTTGGTGTGTATTACTAGAGAGGTTTTTTTGGGAGAGTGCAGATCAGCACAGGGCCAATCAGCACAGAGGGTCAGGGGTCTTGCAGTCTCACAGGACAGTCAGAAATCTCCTCCTACAAGCCGGTGCTTGGCTGGACACTGATAGAAGTCACAAGACTGCTCTAACTGCTGATGAGAAAAGGTATTTAGACATTTATATGTATATTAAAATAATTGCATTTGCAAGTTCTGTGCACTGTGGGAGACCAGATATAGTGAATGCAGGGTCCTGGGTTTAGTAACACTTTAAATCACTTCTCCTGGAGAGGAGCATCAAAGAGAGTTGGTTATACAAGTTGGGGAGATTTGCAGCAGAGGTTTAGCATCATGAGGGTTGGACATTGATGTACGGGAGGTAATGAGGTGGGTATGTCGACTTCAGTGGTAGTTATAGTGTTAGTGATATCACATCTGGAGCAGCAAGTTAGGAATCAAAGCTCAAGGAACGTGCATCATATCCTGCATTAGGTTCCAGATGCTACACCATTGATCCTGAGCTCACCTCATGGAGAGGTGTGGCATGAGCAAAGTGGGATGATAGGGAGAAGTGAATGCCTCCAGACATTCTGTCACAATCACTTTACTCTGGTATCATGATTTTTACTTAATAACAAGCTTACCATGATTAATGCCATGCATGTTTAAAAGCTGTTCGTTTTTACAACTGCATCTGCAGAGAAACTGTTCTATGCCAGAGGCCAGAGGCCAGAACAGAAGCAACATGTTCACAGGTGTCCGGAAATCACTTTAAATGCTATTTATGGGGTGGGCTGCATTTTTTACACACAGAAACTATTTATAGTGTTCTTCAAGATGCTAATTCTTTTCCAGCTCCTTTGGCCTTATTCAACAGAAAAAAAAAATCACTGTAAAAGTGATAAGAGCTGTTGACAGGTACAGTATACAGTGCCTGTAAATACCTGCAGTAGCTTTTAGTCCTCCAGGCCCAGCAGACCCAAAGTGGAAGTTTAGGCAAAAACTAACTCTAATTCTACTCTCTGCCACATTCTAAGACTAATCTATCTAGCCCTGTAAAGCAAAAATCCCTGTACTTACCTGTTTTGCAGCCAGTCCAGTCTGTTCTCCAGTGGCAGATGCTGTGTGCAGGAGAGAACTGACAACGGCTGAGAAATGCCTGGGAAATGAAGTCACCCATAGAGTTACTATGGGGCTTCCGTTGTGAGTTGCCTCTGCTGCACACACCTATACAGTGAATCCGCCGCTGACAGCTCAGTGTGGGACCAGACCAGAGTGGCTGCAGAACAGGTAAGTACACAATTTTTGCTTTACAGGGCTAGATAGATTAGTCTTAGAATATAACATAGAGTAGGATAAGCCCCATATATGGTAAGGAGAATAAGTGAAGTAGCACGATTTCAAAGTAGTACTACTTCAGCTGCTACTTGGAAGACATCTGTGATTTCATGCACATACAGTTGTGCTCATAAGTTTACATACCCTGGCAGAATTTATGATTTCTTGGCCATTTTTCAGAGAATATGAATGATAACACAAACTTTTCTTTCACTCATGGTTAGTGTTTGGCTGGAGCCATTTATTATCAATCAACTGTGTTTACTCTTTTTAAATCATAATCACAACAGAAACTACCCAAATAACCCTGATCAATAGTTTACCTTTTAGTGAAAACACCTTAATAAGTGAAAAAATGCTTCTATATGTGCAAAAATCGCAAATACTAAACAACACCATTAAATAACATAAATACATCTGCACATTAATAAATATAAAGTGATAGATGCCAAAGGCAGTGATGGTCAAACAATAGTGTATAAATGTGCAATAATCATATGCAGTAAAAAATCATTAGTAGTGTGTCAAAATCGCAGCTCAAAATCAGAAAACCATATGTTATTTAGTGCAAAAATGTTCATAACAATTGTGCAAAAAGTTCTTCTTAGGTGTAAAGTGCCGTGCTGTAACAACTGGTGGTCCCCCCAATGTGGTTGCACTCACCAGAGCGCTCCACCCCTACAGGGGTACGAGTGTGTACTGTTGGTCCTGTCACTCCAGTCCCGTGAATGTCAGTTTCCTTCCACGCGTCCCAATTCCGAAAACAGCTATACACACAGGGAGGTGGGGACTTCCTGTCCCTCGCTCCGGACGCCTTTTAAAGTTTATTTTTATTTATTTATTTTTTCTTCTCCATCCATCCATCCTGTCAGGTTCAGCCTCTCGCGGTTCAGAAGACCCCCCCATATAGGCTGTAAATCTCCTGAGGAGTGGATATCCAGTGGGGACCTTTTAATACATCAAGGGACAGGAAGTCCCCACCTCCCTGTGTGTATAGCTGTTTTTGGAATTGGGACGCGTGGAAGGAAACTGACATCCACGGGACTGGAGTGACAGGACCAACAGTACACGCTCGTACCCCTGTGGGGGTGGAGCGCTCCGGTGAGTGCAACCACATTGGGGGGACCACCAGTTGTTACAGCACGGCACTTTACACCTAAGAAGAACTTTTTGCACAATTGTTATGAACATCTTTGCACTAAATAACATATGGTTTTCTGATTTTGAGCTGCGATTTTGACACACTATTAATGATTTTTTACTGCGTATGATTATTGCACATTTATACACTATTGTTTGACAATCACTGCCTTTGGCATCTATCACTTTATATTTATTAATGTGCAGATGTATTTATGTTATTTAATGGTGTTGTTTAGTATTTGCGATTTTTGCACATATCGAAGCATTTTTTCACTTATTAAGGTGTTTTCACTAAAATTAGAAAAGATTTTTCTGTAAAATCATTTTCTGGATCATATCCCAAAAAATTTTTTTTAATTTAATTTATACACTTGAACTTTTTGTTAAATTCCAGTCACACTCCTAACACAGCGCCACTCCCTATATTGTGATCTGTATTTTTTGGGGGATCACAGAGGTGTCCCCTTCCTATTTAGGGGGGCTGCAGTTGTTAGTTAGTCTATAAGCGCGGATCCGTTGATATATTAATAGTTTACCTTTTACCTCAGTTCTTAATATCGTGTATTGCCCCCTTTAACATAAATGACAGCTTGAAGTCTTTTGTGATATTTGTGGATGAGGCTCTTTATCTTCTCAGATGGCAAAGCTGCCCATTGCTCTTGGCAAAAAGCCTCCAGTTCATGCAAATTCTTGGGCTGTCTTCCATGAACTGCACGTTTGAGATCTCCCCAGAGTGGCTCAATGATATTGAGGTCAGGAAACTGAGATAGCCACTCCAGAACCTTCACTTATTCTGCTGTAGCCAATGACAGGTCAACTTGGCCTTGTGTTTTGGATCATTGTCATGTTGGAATGTCCAAGTACGTCCCATGCACAGCTTCCTGGCTGATGAATGCAAATGTACCTCCAGTATTTTTTGATAACATACTGAATTCATCTTGCCATCAATTTTGACCAAATTTCCGGTGCCTTTGTAGCTCTCACATCCCCAAAACATCAGTGATCCGCCTCCATGTTTCACGGTAGGAATGGGGTACATTTCATCATAGGCATTGTTGACTCCTCTCCAAATGTAGTGTTTATGGTTGTGGCCAAAAAGCAAAATTTTGGTCTCATCACTCCAAATGACTTTGTGCCAGAAGGTTTGAGGCTTGTCTCTGTGCTGTTTGGTATTTGCGTAGTAATTGTTTTCTTCTGGCGACTCGACCATGCAGCCCATCTTTCTTCAAGTGCCTCCTTATAGTGCATCTTGAAACAGCCACACCACATGTTTTCAGAGAGTCCTGTATTTCACCTGAAGTTATTTGTGAGTTTTTCTTTGCATCCCAAACTATTTTTCTGGCAATTGTGGCTGAAATTTTAGTTGGTCTACCTGACCGTGGTTTGGTTTCAGCAGAACCCCTCATTTTCCACTTCTTGAGTTTGAGCACTGCTGATTGGCATTCTCAATTCCTTGGATATCTTTTTATATTCCTTTCCTGTTTTATACAGTTCAACTACCTTTTCCTGCAGATCCTTTGACAATTCTTTTACTTTCCCCATGACTCAGAATCCAGAAATGTCAGTGCAGCACTGGATGAAATATGCAAGGGTCTGTCAGAAGTCCAGAAACTCACTGACATTTTATACACACACACACACACACACACAGTAATTACAAACAAACAGATCACAGGATGAGGATGGTTTCCTTTAATAGCCATTCAAACCCTTTTGTGTCAACTTGTATGCATGTTATCGGGCCAAAGTCACCAGGGTATGTAAATTTTGATCAGGGTCATTTGGGTAGTTTCTGTTGTGATTATGATTTAAAAAGAGTAAACACAGTTGATTGATAATAAATGGCTTCAGCCAAACACTAACCATGAGTGAAAGAAAAGTTTTTGTGTTATCATTCATATTCTCTGAAAAATGGCCAAGAAATCATAAATTCTGCCAGGGTATGTAAACTTATGAGCACAACTGTATGTCTATGCAGGTCGTACCTGAACTTGCAAAAAGTAGTGCAAGAACTACTTTCAAAATCGGTGCGACTCCGATGTGTCGATTTGACCGCTTCCATCTTTTTTGCCTAAACTTAAACTTTATAGATAAACTAAAGGCAAATAGCTGAATGAATACAGTATATAGGGGCTATTTTACCTGACAAAGAATTTGTACTTCTATTCAGCCAATCTTAGGCCTCATGCACACAATGAGAATATTGGACGAATGATTGTTCATTGATTCTTCATGCTAGTCTCATATCAAAAATGAAAAAGTTACTAAAGTTGCAAAAATTTTCGTACGACAGATTAACTTCGGAAGTGATATAATGTATTGTATTGTATAGTATTGTAATAAATTCTTTCATTTCCGAACATGTGTGGTCTTGGTCTTCAGATTTTTTACAGACGAATCTTGTACTGATTATACGAAAATCGTACGTTCTGTTGTTGTACGAGAAAAGGTTTGGTGCTTGTCCCTTCAGATATTTTCACATGAACTGTTGTGATTGCTCTCAAAAGCTGTGTACTAACAATCAGATTATCAAAAAAAAGTGTTTTTTTTTTTTGTCTTATTTTCTCATTGTGTGTACTAGGCATTAAGGTTAACAGACAGCAGAACTAGGGTGGTGACCCTATCCTACCATAGGTAAAGATGACATTTTCATTGTACTGTAAACATGAGATAGTTAAGGTTACGCTTAAAGAGGTTGTGAACCCCATTCATGAAATCTGACCTATGAAGATATATCTGTAGTGTTTACTTATCTCTCTCCAAAGCTCTGAGTCCCATGTCTTTCTGCTGCTCCGTTCCTCTGTTATCAGCACAATAACTTCTGACAAGTTCTCCAACACACGAGCCAAGAGCAGCTAGAAATTTGTGTTGGGGGAGGGAGCTTAGAGATAGATAAGAAGAGGGCTGGTCAATTCACAGTACAGTTCTGCAAGTTTCTTCATTCCTCTGGCTATGTGGGGGGTGCGCTTTTCCTCCAATCAGCTCACACAGTGTATGCCCAGACTCTCCTCCCAATGCTGAATGAGGAAACAAGATTTTAACAAGATGTGCACTTTCTAAACAGTGTAGAAAGCTGAAGACAGCAGATATACATGTAAAACTTATGTAGGAGGATTTGTTTCATCTCTGTGTATCATCTGAGGCTGTTCACTTCACTGGGTATATGTAAGGGATTACACCCACTTTAACTTAAACTATTTTCAGGATAAGTTTAGCTTTAATTTTTGTCTCTCAACATCACAATTATACAGAAGACAAAGATAATCCTACTGTGCCAATGGTTAATGAAAAATGACAAACAACTATCTGCAGGAACAATGTATGCCAGTGTCCTCCTTTCACCAGAGTATCATAACTTTACTAAACACTTATACATCTACCAGATGCTCCAACGGGATGGATAAAAGAAGAAAAATTAGCGCAGAGAAAGGAGAAATACTGCTTTATTCTGCACAGATGTAATGTGAGCAGACAGTAGATAGATAGGGGAAGGAGCAGTCAGAATCAAGACCCTTAAACTCACAGGCCCAAAAACAGCTGCATCATTTCTGCCCACTATGGCTACTCCAAAGTCTAAGTCTTCTGATATTTAACATGTGCATATATATCTAGGCAAATAAATCATGCATCATATGGAGTCTAGGCAAACCTACTGAATACTCCAATTTATTGATGTTGGCCTCTCTTCAGATACAGGGGCAATTGACAACCTATGTGGAATAAAGTTACTATGATCAAAAATAACCCAGTGCACCACTGCATACTTTGTAGCCTCCCTGGCGGTTTTCCCGAGTGTGGCTCGGGGTTAAAATTCAGTCCCATTAGCGGTAACCCCGAGCCACACTCGGGATCGCATTGCAGGATCCTGGGGCGGCGTTACTTACCTTGTCCCCGGGATCCTGCGATGTCACCCGCAGTGTCCGAGGGCTCCGTCCTCCTCCAAAGCCTCTCTGTGCCAGGCTCCGTTCCCTGCGAGCGTCGCGACGCACGGGGGCGGAGCCTGGCGGCAAATTAAAAAAAAGTAAAAATCATAACACATACAGTACTGTAATCTTACAGATTACAGTACTGTATGAAATGATTTCACATCCCTTTTGTCCCCAGTGCTTTGGCCCATGCCCTGCATGCAGTTTTATGTGATATATACTGTTCTTTCTGCCTGGAAACTGGAGATTGTCCATAGCAACCAAAAAGTGTCCCTTTACGTCAAAAGTGGCTTTAGACCAGCTAGAAAACAGCGATAGTAAATTAGAACACTTGCAGAATTGAGCGATAGTGAATTGTGGGGAAATTTATTTTATTACTATTTTTTTTTATTTTTTTTTATTATTTATTTTTATTTATTATATTATAATTTATGTTTTTGTGTTTCAAACTTTATCATACCCGGGATATCTACTAGACTCTGGTTTGGACAGATTTAAGTGTGTTATTGTTAAGATTTACAGACCTACAATATAAAACGCCAAATTTCCATGCAAAATAATTGTACCGCTTTCAGTACCTAAAATCCGAAATAATCATACCGCCAGGGAGGTTAAATAACACACATTTTCACCATGACCATGTGGTAATGCAGCACAGCACATGCACACACAAAATACAATCCAGCCCATTATAAAAACACACACAGGGGTTGATTTACTAAAGGCAAATCCACTTTGCACTACAAAAAGTGCACTTGTAAATGCAGTTGCTGTAGATCTGAGGGGAAGCTCTAAAAATGAGGGGAAGCTCTGCTGATTTTATCATCCAATCATGTGCAAGCAAAAATGCTGTTTTTTATTTTCCTTGCATGTCCCCCTCAGATCTACAGTCACTGCAATTCCAAGTGCACTTGCAGCGCACTTGTAGTGCAAAGTGGATTTGCCTTTAGTAAATACACCCCACAGTAATACAAGCTAGCATATCATACAAAAGCAATAAAACCCCCACACTGCTCTAGTCTCCAGTTTATGGGTTCTCTTTCCTGCTGCACAGAAAGGGGGAGAAGGAAAGTTCACACAAATGCCATGTACTGTGATCCCAACAGGTTCTCACTGACAGACATAATGGCCAATCGAAAACTAGGGGATGTTTCCATGCTAGCCTAACAACTTGCCGAAATTCCCCTGAGGCTTATGTGCATTTAAAGCAGTGTCTGTTAAGCCCTGGTTCACACTGATGCAATTCTGATGTGTTCCAGAACGCACGGAATCGCATGACAAGTGAAATAACATGAGTTTCTGTGGAGGCCGTTCACATATACAGTGGATATAAAAAGTCTACACATCCCTGTCAAAATGTCAGGTTTCTGTAATGTCAAAAAATGAGACAAAGATGAATCATTTCAGAACTTTTTCCACCTTTAATGTGACCTATAAACTGTACAACTCAGTTGAAAAACAAACCGAAATCTTTTAGGGTGGGAAGTAAAAATAAAAAACTAAAATAATGTTGTTGCATAATTGTGCACACCCCCTTATAACTGGGGATGTAGTTGTGTTCAGAATAAGACCCCTTTCACACTGGAGGCGTTTATAGCGCTAAAAATAGCGCCTGTAAAGCGACTGAAAAAAGCCTCAGCTGCAATCCCAATGTGAAAGCCAGAGTGCTTTCACACTGGAGCGCTGCTCTGGCAGGACGTCCAAAAAAGTCCTGCAAGCAGCTTCTTTGCAGCGCTGTAGGAGCGGTGAATACACCGTTCCTAAAGTGCCCCTGCCCATTGGGGCAGGCGGTTAAAAGTGCCCCGCTAGCGGCTGAAAAGCGCTGCAAAAACAACGGTAAAGCATGGCTAAAAATGGCGGCACTTTACCTCCAATGCCTGGGCACTGGCAGTGTGAAAGTGTCCTTAAGCAATCACATTCAAACTCATGTTAAATAGAAGTCAGTACACACCTGCCATCATTTAAAGTGCATCTGATTAACACCAAATAAAGGTAAGCTGTTCTAGTAAGTTTTTTTTTTTTACATTTTCTTAGTCGCATCCTACAACAAAAGCCATGGTCCGAAGAGAGCTTCCAAAGCATCAGAGGGATCTCCTTGTTAAAAGGTATCAGTCAGGAGAAGGGTACAAAAAAATTTCCAAGGCATTAGATATACCATGGAACACAGTGAAGACAGTCATCATCAAGTTGGGAAAATATGGCACAACAGTGACATTACCAAGAACTGAACATCCCTCCAAAATTGATGAAAAGATGATAAGAAAACTGGTCAGGGAGGCTGCCAAGAGGTATACAGCAACATTAATGGAGCTGCAGGAATATCTGGCAAATATTGGCTGTGTGGTACATGTGACAACAATCTCCCGTATTCTTCATATGTCTGAGCTATAGGATAGAGTGGCAAGACAGAAGCCTTTTCTTACGAAGAAAAACATCCAAGCCCAGCTAAATTTTGCAAAAACATATCTGAAGTCTCCCAAAAGCATGTTGGAAAATGTGTTATGGTGTGATGAAACCAAGGCTGAACTTTTTGGCCAGATATCCAAAAGATATGTTTGGCACAAAAACAACAATGCACATCACCAAGAGAACACAATACCCACTGTGAAGCATGGTGGTGACATCATCATGCTTTGGGGGTGTTTTTCTTCAGCTGGAACAGGAACCTTAGTCAAGGTAGAGGGAATTATAAACATTTCCAAATAACAGTCAATATTGGCACAATACCTTCAGGCTTCTGGTAGAAAGCTGAACATGAAGAGGAGTTTTCAGCATGACGACCCAATGCATACATCCAAATCAACAAAGTAATGGCTTCACCAGAAGAAGATTAAAGTTTTGGAATGGTCCAGCCAGAGCCCAGATTTGAATCCGATTGAAAATCTGTGGGGTGATCTGAAGAGGGCTGTGCACAGGAGATGCCCTTGTAATTTGACAGATTTGGAGTTTTTTTGCAAAGAAGAGTGGGCAAATATTGCCACGTCAAGATGTACCATGCTGATACTCATACCCCAAAAGACTGAGAGCTGTATTAAAATCAAAAGGTGCTTCAACAAAGTATTAGTTTAAGGGTGTGCACTGTTATGCAAACATATTATTTTAGTCTTTTGTTTTTACTTCCCTCAACCTAAAATATTTCTTGACTTGTACAGTTTATAGGTCACATTAAAAGGTGGAAAAAGTTCTGAAATTATTTATCTTTGTCTATTTATTTTACATCACAGAAGCCTGACATTTTACCAGAGGTGTGTAGCCTTTTATATCCATTGTATGCAGTGTGAATCCGACGCGATTTTAAAAAGGGTCCTGTGCAAGTTTAGTGCAGTGTGATGCGATTTGTAGCTCCATAGACTGGAATTGTAACTGCATGCAGATCACCTCCTGTCCTTAGGTAACACGATTCCTGTACGTTTTCTACAAGTGTTTGCTTTGTTCCCCACCTCCTATCCCTGGGAGAGAGAGAGAGAAATTGCAGCTGTATCCAAATCGCATCAAAACCAGAAAGGAATCGCATCTGAACCACATCAACTCATACTGGAGCTGATTCTTGAAATCGCACAGCAAAACGGATTTAACTCTCACTTCATCAGTGTGAACCTAAGCTAAAGTTACACAGCAGGAGACCCAGAGCATCTAGCCTGGGTGCCAGTGCCCAGTAATGCCACTGCTATTTACTACTCACCATTCATAAGCACCATAGCAAAAGATTCCCTCTAGACAAGGTGTTCAGTTGATAGAAATTTGTACCTAATCGGTTGATTTACTGAGTTGCACTGCTGCTGTCATTTATTGTTCATTCTAACAACACAGCGGGACAGATTTATCAGCTTTGCCACAAAGCAGTGATACATTTTATGACATAGAGTTACTATAAAATCTCACCTTCATTCATAAATTTCCCCCTCTGCTGCTCAACAGAGCTCTGTGCCAATAAATGATTCCATAGGATCAAAAAGGTAGACTGTTAGCAATCCTACTGCTGGTAATTTTGACAAATCGCCAGCAACAGGATCACTAACAGCAGAGTCACCCATCTGACTTCAGCCTAAGTGCCCGGTTCACACCAGTGCGCTCTTCAAGATCGCAAGAGATTCGCACCACACTGCAGTGCAAATCAAGCGCGATGTCTGTGCAATGCAATTTCAGCCATACAGATAGTATGGCTGATATCACATCGCATTTGGACCAAACTCGCACAGAACCCTTTTTTGGTCCGCACCAGAATCCGATTCATGTCCAAACTGTCAGTTTGCAGTGCGATATGGGAGCTGAAATGGGGGTGTCATTGACAATGTATTGACACTCCCGGCAGTTCGCATATGGCAGTGTGAACTGCTGTGCGAGTCGGGTGTGATGCGGGAACCCACAGTGGATTTGCAGGGTTCCCGCATCGCACAAGTGTGAACCGAGCCTTAATGTATTGACAGCACTAGTTCAGACTTTTTCCACTTTATTTACACCTGGTGATCCTGCCATTAACACTTACTTTCCTAGGTTGACAACAGTCATTCGCTGTACTAAATCAATGGAAAAACAACACACATGAAAACTGATGTGAAACTGATGTCTCTGCAAGTGAAATCTGCATGGTTTTCCCTTCAGTTCCCATCAGTTTTCATGCATGTATGATGTGAACGATCCCTTAAGCTGGCACTGCTGAACCCACTTAATTTCAAACAGTGTGTGTGGCTGTCCCTGTTGGGCAGAGGTCAATCAATGACGCTGGCTGAACAACAAAAAAAAATACTGCAAACATTTCCACTAAAAGCCAAGCTTGCCCCAACTTCTCTTGTCCTCTCAGCCTCCTTTAGACCCCTTTTACACTGGGGCAGTTTTCAGGCGTTTTAGTGCTGGAAATGAAAACCGCCTCCCATTCATTCACGTGTGACTTTTCACACTGGGGCGGTGCGCTTGCAGGACGTTCCAAAATTTCCTGCAAGCAGCATCTTTGAGGCAGTTTGGAAGAGCTGTATTTAGTGCTCCCAAAATGCCCTGCCCATTGGAATGAATGGGCAGTGCTTCCGAAGTGCTTAACACGGGAGTTTTTAACCCACTCTTTGGGGTTAAAAGCGCCCCGCTAGTGGCTGAAAAAGTGCTGATTAAACAGTGCTAAAGCGCCAATTAAACAGCGCTACAGCGCGGCTAAAACGAGCGCTGCTTGGCACTAACGCCAATGTAAAAGGGGTCTTAATGTGGGTGGGTGGCATCACTGACCAACATTGTGGCTCAGGAACAGACAACATCTGTGCATGACTTTGGCTACCTGTGTATCTTGATCTTCTGAAAGTAACCTATTTTTATTACCATATACTCAGTTTAAATTGCCCTATCTTGTGATGGTTTTACTTTAACCATTTAAGGACCGAGCCTCTTTTTGAGATTTGTTTTTTACAAGTTAAAAACATTTTTTATTTTTTGCTAGAAAATTACTTAGAACCCCCAAACATTATAAATTTTTTTTTTCAACACCCTAGAGAATAAAATGGCGGTCGTTGCAATACTTTCTGTCATAACCGTATTTGCGCAGCGGTCTTACAAGTGCACTTTTTTTGGAAAAAATACAGTTTTTGCATTAAAAAATAAGACAAAAGTAAAGTTAGCCCAATTTTTTTTTTTATATTGTGAAAGATAATGTTACGCCAAGTAAATTGATACCCAATATGTCACGCTTCAAAACTGCGCCCGCTCGTGGAATGGCAACAAACTTTTACCCTTAAAAATCTCAATAGGCGACGTTTAAAAAATTCTACAGGTTGCATGTTTTGAGTTACAGAGGAGGTCTAGGGCTAGAATTATTGCTCTCGCTCTACCGATCGCGGCGGGGCGCTTTTTAAATTTTTTTTTCTTATTTATTTTACCTTTTATTTTTTATTTTACGTTGTTCTTTAAAAAAAAAAATTGTGTCACTTTTATTTCTATTACAAGGAATGTAAACATCCCTTGTAATAGAAAAAAAGTATGACAGGACCTCATAAATATGAGATCTGGGGTTAAAAAGACCTCAGATCTCATATTTACACTAAAATGCAATTTAAAAAAATGTCCCTTTGAAAGCTATGGGCAGAAGTGATGTTTTGACGTCACTTCCGCCCTGCAATGGTATGGAGACGGGTGGGGGCCTCCATTACTGCCGACGGCTCCGGTAAGCCCCCGCCGCCGATAAAAGTGATCTTGCGGCAAATTCACCACAGAGACCACTATTATCGGAAACGGACAGCCGGCCGAAGAAGAGGATACCGGGGTTATGGCAGCTAGCTGCTGCCATAACGATATTCCTTTTCAAAGTTAGGACGTATATCGGCATGTGGCGGTCCGTAACTGGTTAAATAGCTCTTGCTAATATATCTCTGTCCACAATAAACAATGTTGCATATTCAGGTGAACTGTCTGTAATAGGAGGGCATTTAAATATAGAATGTCACATCTTGGAAGGGACTGAGTGTATGGTTTTAACCAAAATTACAACATTTTTACACGCAGGTTTCCTAACTCAAAGCAGCTGGGGTTCTTAATCAGATCTGGAATTTCAAGGTCAAGGTATAACTACGAGGGTCCACAAGCTCCACATGAGACGTAAGTGAGTGAGTTTTTTTGGAAAATTACAAGCCTGCAAATCTCTTCTCCCCGGGGTACCAGATCTGCTGCACCGTTGTCAGCGAGGAATTACAGTATCCTGAATCTGGAGCTATTTAATTCACTGGTGATAGCGCAGGCAGTGAAGAAGTGTTTTGTCCTTCCGTGACTTCAGTATTCTGTTTTGGATCCTTGTCTCCTTTGCATAACCTTGCTCTACAATGACTCAATAAATTGAAAACTTTCTTAATTATAATTAGGAAAAACACTGCTGATTTGTAATGGCCTTGCCTTTAAACATAATGTTTCTTTCTCTAAACGCTGTTGTTATACAGTGATCCTGTCCCTCCTGACTTAAATAATTATTTTCATTTAAGAATTGGATACAAATTTCTGTTTGCCTCTGCGAGCGTTACTATGCTAAATCCCACCGGAGTCTTCCATTTCAGATGGAACCATTTCTGCATCTTAAACATGCTCATCATTGTCCATTTCCTTGGCAACAACTTAGGTAAGATTACTGCAATTTTAACATTCAGTCTAAATACTAGTTGTTCACACAAGGACAGAAGAAAACAGTGTGGCATACATTTACTATAATAGTTCAAATATGGTAGCCAACATGCCAGCTGAGTTATTATTAACAGCAACAACAGCTTCAAATCTAAAAGAACACAATAAAAAAAAAATAAGGGCTTGTTCACATCAGAACAAAGCGTGGGAAACCTGCTTTCTGTGCGTGTTTCCTGCACCGCGTTCAAAACGCACTGAGTGTGCAATCTGCTGCGAGTGTCAATATATTTCTAAGGACACCCCAAAAGCAGATCGCAAACATAGTGCGTTTGCCTTTACTGAATCGTTTGGTACCGCAGTACCATGCAAATTAGTTCAGCCATTTTTGAGAAGTAGTGCATGCACTATTTTTTCTGTGATCCAGTGCGATTTCAGTCCATTCAAAAGAATGGGTGAAAATCTCAGAATGCAGGCCACCTTCCTGTGCGATTCAAAAGGCCCTAAGGGCCAGTTCACACCATAGAAAAGCAGTCCGGGTGCTTTTCTGCATGCGCGTTTTTGACGAGTTTTTCGTGTGTTTTTGATGCAGTCCAGTGCATTTTTTTCCATCTCTTTTTTCTTAAAGCGGATGTAAACCAACTCCTATACCCAGCGAATTGAACAGCCTTAGATGATACACAGAGATGAAACAAATCTCCCTACATACGTTTTATATGCATATCTGCTGTCTTCAGCTTTCCATATTCTTTAGAATCCGTGTTAGAATTTTTACTTCCTCTTTCAGCAGTGGGTGGGGAGTCTTGGCATACACTGTGCGACCGCTGATTGGAGGAAAGGCACACGCCCCCCCCTCCACACAGGCAGAGGAATGAAGGAATGTGCAGAGCTGTGCTGTGACAAGACAAGCTCTCTGCTAATCTATTTATAGCACCCACCCTGACACAAATTTCTGACTGGTTTTATCTCAGTTGTCAGAAGTTCTCATGCTGATAACAGAGGAATGAAACAGTAGAAAGAAACGGGACTTAGGGCTTTGGGGAGAGATAAGTAAACACTACAGATATATGTGCCTAGGTCAAATTTCATGAATCGGGTTTACATCCACTTTAACCTTAGATAAGAACATGTGTGTTCCAATGTGTTTAGGTGTGTTTTTGATTTGTTTTAACATGTTCCAGTATAGTCCAGTCCCGAAAAAATGCAGGATGTTTTACTGTTTTTTTCTGGAACTGGAACAAATTGGAAATGACCGCACTGGTGTAAACTATGCTAATGAAAACCATATAACCTACTATCCATGCGTTTTTGATGCAGAAAAAAAAAACGCACCGGACTGCACGTGGTGTGAACTCGCCCTAAGTCCTGAAAATAATTACCATAATCCAAAGCAAAGCTCATCGCAAAGCTCATCGAGGAAGACAAACTTGTGCCTAAAATACCCCACAGACAAACAAGACACTGATTTTTTTTACTACACTATACTACTATACTGTATACTACAGCTCCTCACTGTTCAGTATGCAATAAAAACTGTACCAAAAAATGCCTGGCTGCACACCAAGATCTCTAGCATAGTAAAACTTTATTGTATCGCACATGTATAAAATGAAATCCCGCCTGGGACCTCTGAGGTCTCAAGATGGGTTTAGTTTTGTACATATCTTCTGGTACAATAAATATTTAATATGATGTAGAGTTTGGTGTGCAGCATTTTTTGCTTGTGGAATTTTCTTTGGAGCTAGCACAAGCATCTTTTCAGTGTGAGCACCTGACATCCGGGAAAAGTGAGCCGATAGAGGGTGTGGAAACAGTGTTTATGTACAGTACAGATCATATTGTTTTTGGCAGACCAGGCATATCAGCTGGTTTTGCGATAGCAAGAGGATTGTGTACATAAATCAGCTCTGCTGTGCCAATACTACCTGAAGATTCCTCACAATATCATTGCTGTTTAAGGATTAAAAAGCCAACTTTTTCTACCTCCTAAAAAGTAAAGCCTCCATTCGCCTCAGCCACCGTTCTGAGGGCCAACTCAGGATGTGCAGAATGAATGTAGAGTAGGGTTATCTGCAACTTATTACTTAATTTATAGACTTCATGTACACTACAGCTCCTAAACTTGAGTTTAGGAGCTTTTGGTGTTTTTTGGCCAAAGCTCTTAAACTCAACTCCATAAAAGCCTATGTGTCCATGTACACATGGGCTTTTAGGATCATTTAGGAGCTGCTGCGGTTAGGGAATGTTCAACCTCCCTCTACTGAATGCAGAAGAATCGAGTTCAGGTTAGGAACATTTTGACCACTGGCCATAAACCGCGGCAAAATCGTGGTAAAATCGTGGCATTTCCATTTTCCCGTGGCCGGGAAGGCTATGGGCACATGAAGCTTTAAGGTACATGGTTTAAACAAAATTAACAAAGTTAATAGCAAATGTTACCTGGCAAAGAAAGATGCAGCCACTGATGTTGTGGATGATTCACTTGCCACATATGTTGTGTTTGATGCAGGAAAGCTGTATATGGAAGGTTTATCAGCATTGTAGCGGTTTAGCGCTGCCTCTGTTAGTCCCTCACGGGCATTCTCAGTCATCAGCTGGGAGATCTATGAGAAGAAACACAGGCATATTACAATCCTCTACTACAGTGACTACTACAGTGATTTCCAGCTTCAACGTTGATTGGCCAGGTAAGGCACGCGCAAACATACAATGGTCCAAGCTAGACCAGTGTAACTATGCAAAATAGCCCATACCTAGAATTCAGATTTAACCAACTGAGCACCAGCCTGTAAAAGCCCTTCATCACCATTCCATTTTTAAGTTTTCAGTGCTGTGATAGTTTTGCTTGATTATGCCACACTGTGCCCAAATTAAATTTATATAATTTTTCAAGACAGAGCTTTCTTTTCGTGGTATTTAATCACCATTGTTTTTTTACTATGTAGAGCAAAACATACTATCATTTTGAAAAAAATTACTTACTTTCTGTTACAAATCAGAGCAAATAAAAATGCCAGGACAGAATATAAACCCCCAAAAATACAGGACGTAGACACATCAAGTGATCACATTTTTTCCTCAACTTTTTGGAATTGAAGAAGCATGCTGGTATTGAGATATCAGTAATGGTGCACTAGATACAGCACATTGTTAAATGTATAGGTCAGATACTGCAGGAGGAGGAGGTGGAGTGGTTACGGTACAGGTAACATACACTGGAGGGATGGAGATGAGCAGATTAATGTGTAGATGTGCAGGATAAGGGAGGTGAAAGGTTAACATACAGATCACATACTGAAACAGAATGGAGATCAGATGTACAGGAGAGGATGGAGGGGAGTGAAAGGGTTAAAAAATTTTAACCTATTTTAACCTTGCACCTACAAATTTTTTCATCATTATAGGTAAAAACGCTCAGTGATTTGACCCTACTAACCTTTAGAAAATGTAAAGTTCCAAAAGTGAAATTTTTCTGCCAAAATTCTACTTGTGGCATGGAAAGCTTTACTTAAAGCCCATCTTCACGATAAAGCTCACAGCTCCCACCCGCCTCTCTTGCGCATCACTCCCACCCACCCTGAGGTCGGTTACAGCTCCTGATCTTTGAGCCCGCCCACAACTCTTGTGCACCTCTCTCTCCCTCATTTCCACTGCAGTTAAGGTTGCAACATTGAAAATATATTTTGTATGCAAACTGAGAAGAACAAAGGATAGATGCCACAGGATGTCCAACGCAGGGTGTACATGTTTAGAAATTCTCCCCAGAGAAGAGGCAAAATTACCATTACCAGAGAGAATGGTAAAAGAGAGCCAGCAAATTGGAAATGGCAGAGGCACAAAAAGAGGCTAGTAAAGGCTTCATTTAATTATGAAAGGTATGTTTTTGATACATTAAGGAGGGATTTACTAAAATTGGTGCAGCTGTGCACAGCAATCAATTAAGCTTTAACAATAAAACCTAGAAGCTGATTGGTTACTATGAACCTAGAAACTGTTACTATGAACAGCGGCACCAGATTCTGTGTGCACCTGTTTTAGTAAATGCACAAAATGGGTGGGGCTGGAAAAAAACAGATCCCGCCTACAAGACCAGACTTTATAGGCTCAATATGGGAGAGCACAAAAATGTTTTAAACATAGTATATTTATTAGTAAACATTACAATAGAATATTAAGAACAGGCGTAAAAGCTTCCATAACATCCACATTACAATAATACAGATACTCTACTCTTGGTACCGGAAGTCTATTTGTGTAAAATTTGTATAACAGGATAATATGGTTGTAGAAACTGTATGCTTCCAGTAGCTAGATCTACCAGGTCAAGGTTTTGCCACTTCATGGCTTCCTCAGGACCCATTATGGCAAGGTAGAGCAGCAATTAATGTGGTGGATCATAAAACTTCCATACAGCATAGCCTGTGGGTGGGCATAGGGCACCAAAGCCCCCCACCGACTGGCAGAGCCATAGGCAGCAGGGGAGTGCCAAATTTGGATAAAATGGTGCAATAGGCACAGACAGGTACTGTTGGGCCACAAGATAATGGGAACGCAATGGTATCAGAGTTTCCAAGAGCTAAGATACACATCCAATGTTAGAAGGCCAGCTGGTGCCAAATTTGAAGAACGTCCATATATTTGATCCAGGGTTAAAAACACATATCAGGTGTGTGCCAATGCACCACAGTCAAACCCCACGCCGCCACTGGTTACACCTTGGATGTGTATCTTATGGTCTCCCATATTGAGCCTATAAAGTCCAGTCTTTTAGGCGTGATCTGGTTTTCGCCAGCCCCACATTTTATTGCATTCCCATTCCGGATGTGGCTATATAAGTCAAAAATTAATTTGTAGTAATGTTTAGTAAATCTCCCCCTAAGTAAACGTTTGCCTGATATTGTGAGTTTCAAACATGAAACAAGGATACAAGGTATATTCATCATCAAATGAATCTGACTAAGAACGTTTATCAATCAAAAGATTGTGCCCTGTGCAGCTTCTTTTTTAAAAAAATCTGATTGATTAAAGTGGGTTGTTAACCCACTTTAAGAAATTTATATAATCTGTTCTGTAACTTAATACAGTGCCCCGTCTCTTTCACCGTATCTCACAGCGGCTCCCGGCGCTCATGTAACCGGCCTCCCTGCCTGTCTTGCAGAAGCAGCGGGGGTGGGGCCGAGATTTCCCCGCTGATGTCAGTGGGACACGAGGAGGAGAGGGGAGAGAGGAGACACGACCAGTCACGTGATGGCCGGGAGCCTCCGTGAGATATGGAGAAGAAGGTATTTTTTTTAATAAAACACAGAGACAGTGGGGCAATGTTTTAAGATAAAGAACGGATAGTATACCACTATATATGTTATTCCTGAAGCATGAGGGGGATGGGGCGGCACTGTAAATAGGTGACAGGCAGAGAGGGGGGGGGGGGGGGACAGAGGAGACAGACACAGAAGAGCAGGCTGCAGATGACAGAGGTATGCAAACAGACCACGGTGTCAGGGCTCAGCAGCCATGATTATCGTGGTCTGTTTGCAGAGGGTATAGCCAAGCAGGAACAGCCAGGTATTACAGGTGTTGCAGGGGGCCAAATTACACTGCACAAGCACTGTGCTGTATAACATGCTTTAAAGGAGCAGAATCTGTGTGGGTTTTTTTGGGGGTTAACAAACGCTTTAACACATATAAGTTCAACAGAAGCAGAAAATATCAATGGACTTGATGGAGCACACAAGATCAACTGCGGATATCAATATTTTTCAGGTCAGCCTAGCATGAGCAGGATGTGCAACCTCAAAGCAGATATCCGATCAGATACCCAGACATGGACTGCTATGTTTGTGGAAATCTCACACTTATCTATTGAGGGAAATTTGTATTTGTTTTTTGTCTTGCGTGCAGTCAAGTCATTCAATGCAGTGTAATCATTGGACAGAATGCTTCTTTCAAACACTGAATCCTATGCGAATAATTATTAAGCCTTATGAGATGCACCCTATCAAATTACTTCTATTGACAGCTGCAGCATTTAGTGATTAAAATGTAATTATCTTCAGACCTACCGGAATGATTGGTATGGTTATGTGTACAGTAAGACTTACCTTGTTAAAATATGATTATCTGCTTTCAGCTTTATTGGCAGTCAGTACAATGTGTTCCTTTCCTATAGTAATACAGCAAGGGACTAAACCTTTTTAAACCTTTTTAGATGAGAAGGTAAAATGCATCAGTGTGAAAGAAGATGAGTCGTGAAACAATAATGACTTCATTATTAGAGTCATTGCCCTGCTCTTCTCCTCCTGAGATTATAACCTCGGCTGCCTGATCCTGCTGGCATTTCAATACGTAGCTGATGTGTAGCACACATTCCCTCCTGTAGGATGTCAAGGCTTACCTGTCACAAGTACTCAGCTATAAATTGCAGCTTTCTAATATAATATACCCGACACTTGAATTTTTCATCAGTGTGGACTTGTTCAGTAAAAAAAAAAAATTACAGCTATTATTTTAGCACAGTTTATCCAACACATTAGTTAAAGCTCAGCTAGAGTAAAGGAGTTATATTTTGAGTCTAGCATTAAGTAGATAAGAATAATAGCCTTTCTTAAGTTTAAAAGCTTTTTTTTTTTTTTTTTTTTTAATGCAACTAGTGTAAGTATCTGAATCTGAGCCTCTTACAATTACCTATGTATCAACACTCATACTAGGAGAGAAAGGGGCAGGCCTATCTTCGAGCTGCAGAGAAATAAACTGACAAGGGCAATGCTGATAGGAGGAGAAAACAGTGGAATGAGGTCATCAGTCTGCTGCTGCTCTTTCACTTTCCAATCAGTAAACTGGAGTAGAGAGAGGACACTACCATATCTAAAACTGTAGCAGAGAAAGTGATATCATCTGCCAGAGGTGCATGCAAGGTCCATGGAAATCTCAGGAGACATTAATGTATCAAGTTTTCATCTTTTGATGATTTAGCCTCTTGCCAATCGTGCTATAGTTGAATGATGGCTACATTGCTGTTGCACATTTCCGGGAGGGCATCTATTGACGTCCTCCCAGAACCCTGTCCCGCCGCGCCCCCCAGAACATGCATCTGTGATCGAGGTAAAGGGCCAATCATAGCGGCCGTTTACCAGGTGATCAGCTGTGTCCAATCACAGCTAATCACATGTACACAAATGCCGATTATTAGCATTACCTTTCCTCAGCGCTGTCACTGTCTGAAGAAAGGAAATCCGATAACCAGCTTTCCTGTGACAGGGCACATTTACACTGATAACCAGGACACTGATCATCAGTGCCCTGATTATCAGTGCAGCTCCATCAGTGCAAATCAGTGTCCATTAGTGCCGCATATCAGTGTCCATTAGTGCCGCCTTATCAGTGCAGCCTCATCAATGCCACCTTTTCAGTGCCCATCAGTGCAGCCTCATCAGTGCCCATCATTGCAGCTGCATCAGTGCAGCCTCATCAGTGCCCATCATTGCAGCTGCATCAGTGCAGCCTCATCAGTGTCCATCAGTGCAGCCTCATCAGTGTCCATCAGTGCAGACTCATCAGTACCCATCAGTGCAGCCTCATCAGTACCCATCAGTGCAGCCTCATCAGTGTCCATCAGTGCAGCCTCATCAGTACCCATCAGTGCAGCCTCATCAGTGCCCATCAGTGCAGCCTCATCAGTGCCCATCAGTGCAGCCTCATCAGGGCCCATCAGTGAAGCCTCATTACCGTACATCAGTGAAGAAGAAAAATTACTTATTTCCAAAATTTTAGCAAAAAAAAAACCCAGTGGAGATTAAATACCACCAAAAAAGATAAAAATGTCATATCTATACAGTGCTGCATGACCGATAGTCATTCAAACTGCGACAGTACTGAAAGCTGAAAATTTGCCTGGGCAGGAAGGGGGTGAAAGTGCCCAGTAGGCAAGTGGTTAAATAGAAAGAAAAGCTAAGTTTTGGAGTGCAGCTTATATTTACTTTTGACTGAGAGCGGAGAAGCCAGCACCTGGGTCTTCCGTGTGGATTAAAAGCAGCAAGTCTGGAGCGGAGCCATGAATTTGGTTGTCCCTTGTGCTACTGTGTACTGGTTTAGCAAAAATGTTCCTCTTCTCATGACATCCCCACCAGGGGCTTAATAGAACTGAGCGAGCAGAGACAGGCACTCACTAAAAGTGCCCGACTATACCTGCCCTTTCTGTCTAGCTCGTCCATTCATAGAAGCCATACTACAGCTTCAATAAAGGAAGCATGATCTATAAATGGAGGGCAGGTGGATGGATGACTGATAGGTCAGCTCCCTTTATTCATAGAAGATGTAGCTTGTATACGTATGCATGCTTTATATGTATCCTATGAATGGCAGATCTGGGCGGAAAGGGCAGGCAGTCTTGATGAGTGCCTGTCTTACACCTATCAGTTCTTCTAACCCCCGCTGCACCGGAAGATTAGAGCGGCGGGGGTGGGATTCAGAGGAGGAAGATTTTAGCTAAACCAGGAAACAGCAGCACAAGGGACCACCTCACTGAAGGTAAGTATAATCCAAGGTTCTTGTTTGTTTTTTGCTTTTTTTTTTAAACAGTAAACTTAGATTTAATAATCGATCGTTCATACAAAGTAACACTGGATATGTATATGGGAGGAAATCTTCCCAATTGGGACAAGCAATGAAGAACAAAAGTGGTTCTAATCTTTCCCTACTGTATTCAAATGCAATATGTCCGGAGTTAGGTTTAAGTATTGTGATCATTGCTCCTAGCTTTATTTCTCAGCATGTTTCAAGTATAAAAAGAGAAGTTTAGTTAACAGTGTCAAATGCTGAAAAACTGTGTTAAAGTGTATCTAAGAACAAACCTATACTATATTACAGCTTACCAGTCCTTAGATGTGGTAGCTGCATTAGTTTGAATTTTTTCAGATTTTGAGTTTATTTCTACCTGGTGATCCTGCCAATAACACAATTCCTGTCCTAGGGTGACTACACACTTCCTGGAAAAGCGGGTGCGGTGCAGCTCCCCTAATAGACAGCATGATGTCCATTGAGAGCGCAGTACACATGCGCCGGTGACATCACTGGCTGCTATACAGCTAAATATCTCCTAAACAGTGCACGATACAATTAGGAGATATTTACTGTACCTACAGGTAAGCCTTATTTTTACGCTTACCTGTAGGTACAAGGTAAAAAGCAGAGTTTACTATAGCCTATAGCTTTAAAGTTTAGTTCAGGCCAGTGGCGGCCCATCCACAGCCGCCACGGCCACCCCCTATGCAGCCCCTTTTAGGACACCGGGTGCATTAATTACAGCGGCCAGGGTTTCTTTTAAGCACCTGATTAGAGCCAGAGGCTCTAATAGGCTTAAAAATAGGGTGGGCTTGGGTTGCAGAGAATGTGCTCCGATCCCACCCAGGTGTGTTACAACAGCGAATTAATATTCGCTGTTGAAACACTAATCCTCAATCTGGCCAATCAGAAGCGGGTGCGAGACCCATTTTCCGATTGCCCGAAAAGAGAAGACTCCCGATTGGTCGCCGAGGAGAAGGGAGGAAATGGAAGCCACCGCCACCGTGATGACCCGTGGAGAGCAGGAGAATGGCTAAAGTTCATGTTAACAAAAAATAATTGACATCCCCCCCTATAATATCTTGAGGAGGTGGAAATTGAATAGATAACATCTGGATTATAAGAATTAACAAAAAGAATATTTGTTTTGCACTGTGTTATATTATTAAAATTGAAAATAAACCAATATTGGGCACCAACAAACCAACGTAAATGTTTCTGTGCTAAAACAAAAAGAAAAATTAAAACAAAAAAAAAAAATATTACTAATATTGTGGTCTCGGGGGGGTTAGCAGCAGATAAATAATATCAAGGCAATTTTCAGGCACACTTTCTTATCTTTTTAATTCTCAGCTTTACAATTCTGATTCCCATTTTATAATTTCTTTTTCTTTATCATCAATTTACACCGTTCTTTCCGCCATCCCTGTTTTTCCATTCCTCATTTCCCTCCTGGGAGGCAGCAGAAGAGACGGAACACGTCGGAGTTTGGTTCCTCTAATATCACTAGCATTGATCTTACAGGTCAGTGACCTTTTTCTAGCGTTGTCTCATGTTGTGGAAAGAGAAGCCACTGGACTGTGTCAGCATGTGGGCCATGTAAAGGGCACTAATGATCCAGAAAACAATCTGCCTTCAAGGCACAGTGAAACATGAATCTCTTCAGTTGATACCCACACGACAATGTGTCAGACTTACCCTCTTATCAGAGCATATTGACAGAGGTACGCCATCGCATTACACAAACACACACACACCGGCACCACTAGCATGTCCTTGTTGGCATCATCCTGAATTATTTCACCGGCCACAATTACATAGAAATTCCAAATTAAACGATTGAATACATTGCAATACAATTTTACATTACATCCTTGCAGCTCAAATGTAATAACATGTTGTAGCTATTAAAACGAAAAGGAAGATTTAAAGATCTCACACAATACACAGAGAATGATATTGTTTTATGTTTTTGGTGGCCCAGTTAACCATTGCAAAGGCTTGGAAACAACTCTCTGTGTCTCTTGTGCCAGCAAAGCACAAAATATCCTGGATCATGACCCAGGACAAGATCGTTAGCATTTTAAAGTAGTTCTTAAGGTAGAACTTCAAAGGGGAAGCTCCGCTTGTCTGCCTCTTCCATCCCTCTGCTGCTAAATTTGGGGGGGGGAGCAGGTACCTGGTTTTGATAAGTACCCGCTTCCATTTCTGGCTCAGTTTGCCGTGGCAGGTACCTGTCAAAAGTTTGCCCCCCCCCCCCACGGCTGGCCCATTCACAAAGCACAACACACTTTACGCATGTGCAATAGGAAACTGGCTGTGAAGCCACAAGGCTTCACTGCTGGTTTCCCTTAGTCAAGATGGAGGCTCCAACACCCAATAGCCAATTAAAAAATCGGCTTGGGTGAGGACACCACTGGATTCCTGGACACGTAAGTAATATAGTCAGCAGCTACAGTATTTGTAAAGAGACCCAAAGACGATATCCCTGGGTCTTTAAAAATTTTAAAGCATGTTGATAAGGATGAAAGGAGGAACCAGGGAAGGCAAAATATAGGCAGACCAAAGTTTAGCATTATTACATGGAAAAATGTGTTTAATATACGTCGATGTATAGCAAAATGACCTTACTACCCATACAATTATAAACTAAATGACATTTTATTGCCAAAGGCACTTGTAATCATAAACAAGTTCTCATTTTAAAAATAAAATACTTGTTTTCACTTTTGTTGCACCTCAATGCTGTTGATTTCCTGCGGCAACTTTGAAGCCACCTCCTGTCCATATATACACTCACCGGCCACTTTATTAGGTACATTTGTTCAATTGCTTGGTAAAACAAACTGCTAATCAACCAATCACATGTGAGCAACTCAATGCAATTAGGAATCTAGTTGTGGTGAAGACAACTTGCTGAAGTTCAAACCGAGCATCAGAATGGGGAAGGTGACTTTGAACATGGCATGGTTGTTGCTGCCAGACAGGCTGGTCTGAGAATTTCAAAAACTGCTGATCTACTGGGATTTTCACACAAAACCATCTCTAAAGTTTACAGAGAATGGTCAAAAAAAAGAGAAAATATCCAGTGAGTGGCAGTTGTGTGAACAAAAATGCCTTGTTGAGGTCAGAGGAGAATGGGCAGACTGGTTTGAGATGATAGAAAGGCAACAATAACTCAAATAACCACTCGTTACAACCAATGTATGCAGAATACCATCTCTGAACACACAACATGGGCTACAGCAGCAGAAGACCACACCGGGTGCCAATCCTGTCAGCTAAGAAAACTGAGGCTGCAATTCGTACAAGTTCACCAAAATTAGACAATAGAAGATTGGAAAAACTTTGCCTGGTCTGATGAGTCTTGATTTCAGCTGTGACATTTGGATTGGTAGGGTCAGAATTTGGCCTAAACAACATGAAAGCATGGATCCATCCTGCCTTGTATCAACAGTTCAGGCTGGTGGTGTAATGGTGTGGGGGAGATTTTCTTCGCACACTTTGGGCTCCTTAGTACCAATTAAGCATTGTTTAAAGGTCATGGCCTACCTGAGTATTGTTGCTGACCAGGTCCATCCCTTTATGACTACAGTGTACCCATCTTCTGATGGTTACTTCCAGCAGGATAGTGCACCATGTCAAAAGCTCAAATCCTCTCTGGTTTCTTGAACATGACAATGAGTTCACTGTACTCCAATGGCCTCCACAATCACCAGATCGCAATCCAATACAGCACCTTTGAGTTGGGGTGGAACGGGAGATTCGCATCATGGATGTGCAGCCAACAAATCTACAGCAACTGTGTGATGCTATCATGTCAATATGGACCAAAAGCCCATGTAAGAAAGTGACAACACAGCAAGAGCACAATTATAAAACAGGGAGTGTTTAAGCTTATAACAGGAAGAGCCTGAAGAAGGACCTTCATGACAGTATTTCTGGTATTATTTAAAGTGTAAGTTCACCTTTACAGAAAATCTGTAAGGTAAACTCACACTGGACCCCCTCCCCATCGCACCTGATCCCGCTGACCTGGAGTCCGGCGATCACCCGTTCTGACACACCGGACAGTCAGTGTAATACCCCGTACACACGATCAGACCTTCCGCCAACAAATGTTGGATGTGAGCTAGTTGTCGGAAAGTCTGACCATGTGTATGCTCCATAGAACTGTCGGACTTTCTGCCAACAAATGTTTGAGAGCAGGTTCTCAAATTTTCCGACAACAAAACTTATCGCAAATTCCAAGCGTGTATACACAAGTCCATTGCACAAAAGTCCACGCATGCTCGGAATCAAGCAGAAGAGCCGCACTGGCTATTGAACTTCATTTTTCTCGGTTCGTCGTACATTCTTGACGTTCGGAATTTCCAACAACATTTGTGTGACCGTGTGTAAGCAAGACAAGTTTGAGCCAACATCCTTCGGAAAAAAATCCACAGTTTTGTTGTCGGAAAGTCCGAATGTGTGTACGGGGCATAAGTTCACCTTGAAGATTTTTCTGTAAAAGTGAACTTACCCTTTAATGAAACATTTAAAAATAATGAATATTATTTTTTGAAAATTACAGTAACATGTTTAGCCTATATGAGATTTAAGTGAATGGGCTTACATATACTGTAAGTATGTAAAGTACATAACAATTTTAAATGAATTATCACATAATATTATAAATATAAAATACATGTGTCAAATGACAAAATCTACCAGTAATAGTGAGAGCTGTGTAAAAGCTGAAGTAGTGGGTATTGTTAATGCTACAGACATATCAGATGTAGAACTTCCCTATTCATTCAATGCCAATGACATCATGTAAATTAGTTGCCTATATTAAACCGCTATGACAGTACACAGAAAATGACCTTTCAGAGCCAGCCAGGATTCTGTAATGCCTTTTGGAGCACTGCTGCTTAGCTAGGATGAAACTAACAAGCATGCTCTGAACCAGATAATATTTCATTACTGCTCAGGAATATTTATATCTTCCCAGATGTTGGCTTCTTTACATAGATGTACAGTGTTTCTTCACAAATATGAAATCTCCAGACCTTGGCAGTAAATATACTCTTTGATAAAAAAAAAAACTAATGGTTTTGGGTTAATTTATTTTTTTCTTTTTAACCACTTCAACTCCAGACGGATTTGCCCCCTTCATGACCAGGGCATTTTTTGCGATACGGCACTGCATCGCTTTAACTGACAATTGTGCGGTTGTGAGACGCTGTATCCAAACAAAATTAACGTCCTTTTTTTCCACAAATAGAACTTTCTTTTGGTGGTGTTTAAACACTTCTGCGTTTTTTATTTTTGGGGTTTTAAAAAAACAAAGAGCGACAATTTTACTTTTTGCTATAATACATATCCAAAAAAAATATATAAAATCTAAAACATTTTCATACAAATTTTCAGCAGCAGCCCTTTTACAGTGGCGAAAACAAAAGGAAAAGTACATCACATTTTTGTCCACTGACAAAAACTATGACGAAAATCAATTCCGTTTTTGTTAACAAATGAAAACTAAAATATAAGGGAGGGAGGACTACAGAGCTCCATGCTTAGCAGTTAGCACTGTGCAGCATCACAGGTCTCCTCAAACGACCGTCCAGAGCAGCACTGTGCATTACAGGCCTCCTGATGAGAGTTCCGACTCATGACCATCCACAGCAGAGCAGTGTGTGTCAGGGAAATCATGTGCAGAATCGTACACAAAGACGTGCAAGAAGATGTGTACTTGCTAATAGGAATTCTCGAGTGACAGCTAGAGGTTCCGTAACCCGCACGCATGTGCATAGGAATTCGCGAGTGACAACTAGACATCCCTGACTCACTAACGTATTCTGCGCACGTGCGCATGCGCATTAGCGTGAACGTGTGTGAGTACTTGGCACCCTCTTGCCTATTTAAACTGGATTAAACTTGGATTTCCGGCTCCGGAACTTCCGGTCCTTTGCGATCTCCGTGGCGACCTGGTGGGTATATAAACATCTGGGTGACGTGATAGCCCCGCCCTCGCTGACAAAGTCCCGTAGGACGTAATGCGTACGGGGGGAGGAGCTATCTTGCAGACGTCACCCACAGCCATCTCTGGCACACCGCTGCCTCACACTGCCATTTTTATTGATCGCTGTTTCAGCTTCTTTTATGTTACGGCTATCAGAATTTTTATATCGTAGATCATTTCATTAAATGGACTTCACGGAGAACACTTAGATTGTTTTTATTTCCATTTTATATTCGATCCGGGATCATCTAGTTCCATTGGTTACACTCACCAACTACCTTCATCCCATCTGTGGATACAAGCTTATATGACCTTCTGTTAGCTCTGTTGATGTAGGATTAGTCACCCAGAATACTTTCAACGGATCTGAATTGTGTCTTTCCTCACGAGGTGTCCCTGCCATCCATTGCAGAAGAACTTTATTATTATCATTAATATTGTTCCTTTCATACATGTTTATGGACTTCTACACTGCACTAATTTTATTTTTTATATTTAAACTGGCTCCAAGATTGCCGAGTGGTCGTCAGCTTCTACCATCTGTGACCTGATCCTGTACTTGTTCCTGTATATACCCGGCCTGTTTGACTCTGCTTGTTCCCAGTTCCTGATACCTGATTGCTGACCCGGCTTGTGACCCGACTCTGCCTTCTGCCTACTGTTCCGGTACCTTCTCTGCTCACTTGATACCGACCCTGGCCTGTCCTGACTCCTCTCTGGATCCGATTCTGTACCTCCGCTGCTTGGTCGTTACCGACTTCTGCCTACCTAAACAACCAAAACCCTGCATTCACCTGCTCTCCAGCTTGGCTGCTGTCCTGCACCTGCTGCTGTGTACCTGCATCTGGCAGTCCACCAGTCTGCCTGCTGTTCTCTCCAGGATCCCCTACCAGTCACCCATGCTACTCCGTGCCCTCTTATATCCTGTCACCACCTTCAGGAGAAACAGGACAGGAGGTGTAAGGTAAAGTTCTCCCGTCAGCTCGGCCTCAACCAGGTACATGACACTGTGAGTGTGTACGTTACAGGCCACCCCTCAGACCACTGTCCAGAGCACTGTGTGTGTTACAGGCCTCCTCTTACCTCCAGCATCCAGAGCACTGTGCATTACAGGCCTTCCCCGAGACCACCACCCAGCACTGTGCAGCATTACAGGCCTCTCAGACCACCGTCCAGAGCACTGTGCAGCATTATAGGCCTCCTCAGACCACCGTCCAGAGCACTGTGCAGCATTACAGGGTTCCTCAGACCACCGTCCAGAGAACTGCGCATTACAGGCCTCCTCAGACCACCGTCCAGAGCACTGTGCCTTGCAGGCCCCCTCAGACCATTCAGATCAACTAAATCTGTATCTGTGAGTTTGTTCAAACCTTAATACCATAAATAATAACATATTAGAATGTTTTACTCCAGGAGTATATAATAAGTTTGAAAATTGTAGAGAAAAACTTAAATAACGCATTACAATTTAACTAACCCCATTCTATTTTAGTTGATTAAAATGATTTTAGCCAACTAAAATGTACTGCAGATTTAGTCGACTAAATACGACTAAAACAATTGCAGATGACTAAAATGGGACTAAAACTAAAATGGCATTTTAGTCAAAAGACTAAGAGTAATGCCCCGTACACACGAGCGGAAATTCCGCCAGCAAAAGTCAGATGAGAGATTTTGGTTGGAAATTGCGACCGTGTGTATGCTCCATCAGACCTTTGCTGGCAGAATTCCAGCCAGCAAAAGATTGAGAGCAGGTTCTCTATTTTTCGGTCGGAAAAAGTTCCTATCCGAAAATGCGTTCATCTGTACGCAATTCGGACGCGCAAAAAATCACGCATGCTCGGAAACAATTCGATGCATGCTTGGAAGCATTAAACTTAATTTTCTCGGCTCATCATAGTATTGTACGTCACCGCGTTCTTGACGGTCGAAAGTTCAGGGAACTTTTGTGTGACCGTGTGTATGCAACCCAAGCTTGAGCGGAATTCCATCGGAAAAACCATCCAAGATTTTTCCGACAGAAATTCCGCTCGTGTGTACGGGTACGGCTTCATGTAAAAGGGACGTTTTTACAACCTCCCCTGAAAGATTTAACTTAACAGATAGTAACCCACGTTTAAAACATCTGAATGTAATTATGAACAGTTTGCACAGCTGTACCACAGGACTTGATTGTGGTTGATTGTGGTTTTCTTTTATATTATTATTTTTATATTGTTAACTAGCATTCATGCAAAAAGGTTTTTAAGACCTTGTATGTTTTTGGAAAAATGTATCTTGATTTGCAGTGTTTATTTAATTCCCTCAAAAAAATATCCAGACCACTCCAGTTAAGGTTTTCCTATAATATGTAATGTCGGTGTGAACTACCATCCATCTCTTCTCAAAAGCCAGACTCACCATATCCTGTTCCTGCCAGGTCAGGTTTACAAATAAAATAGGAAAAGGACACAGGATGGCCAGCTATGTGCTGCAGGTACCTCTGCCACTTAAAACGGTCATTTCTTCCTGATCAATATATTCTTCAACTTTCTAAGCAAATATCCAACTATTCTGAAAGGTTATCTTGTACTTTATGTCTATTGTTATTCAAGACTAAAACAAAAAATAGGTTTCCGGTACAAGTAAGACTAATGCCCCGTACACACGATCGGACTTTCCGACAACAAAACCGTGGATTTTTGTTCGAAGGGTGTTGGCTCCAACTTGTCTTCCATACACACGGTCACGCAAATGTTGGCCAACAATTACGAACGTTGTGACGTACGGCGAGCCGATAAAAAGGAAGTTTAATAGCCATGTGCTATCTGCATTACGAACGCTAGTTTTACAAGACCGAGCGCTTCCGGCTCGTACTTGATTCCGAGCATGCGTGAACTTTTGTGTGACAGACTTGTGTACACACGATCAGAAAGTCCGGCAACAAAGTTTTTGCTGGTGGAAAATTGGCGGAAAAGCCAATATTTGTTGGCGGAAAGTCCGACAACAAATGTTCAATGAAGCATACACACGGGCGGACTTTCAGCCAACAAGCTCACATCCAACATTTCCCGTCGGAAAGTCCGATCGTGTGTACGCGGTATAAGGCTCCATGCACACTAGTGTTTTTCATAAGAAAAACGGAAAAAAAAAAAAAAGCACTGGATTAAAAAGTGCTGATAATAGCATTTTTTCCTGCCAGCTTCTAGTATTTTAGTAGCATTTAGAAGTTTTTAGGAGCATTAGCATTTTATTAGCGTTTTTGCAGTACATGAAAAAAAAAGCAGTTTAGCTTTAGCAGTGTCGCATTTAGAAGCAGTTAGGAGCATTCAGCGTTTTTTTTCTGCTGGCAAAAGGTTTAGAAAAACTCTACAAAAACCTTTTTTTTTCTGCTCCTAGATGCTGAAGCTCAACAAATGCTAGTAGCCTAAAATAGTGTGCATGGACACATAGGATAACACTATTTAGCTTCTAGGAGCAGAAAAAAATTGCTAATAACAGCTTCTAGGAGTTTAAAAAAACGCTAGTGTGCATGGAGCCTACAGATGCAAGAAACATGGAGGCTGCTATTGTTGATCTTTACTTTTAGAAATGCTAGTTGCCTGGTTTTAATTGCCTATCTTTTGACTTCAGTACTTCAAGGTACTAACCTGGAACACGTAGTCAGATAAAAACTTCTGACTTTTCCTGATCTACAAATGTGCCCAGCCATTGACCAAAGGAGTTGTGAGTGTCAGCATAGAAGCCAGACGATTAGCATTATCATTTCACAGACATAAGGTCTCTCTATCTGGAAGTCAATCAATTCTGTTTACAAATATTGATCATTGATCTTTGCGGTTTAACCATAATTTCTGGTGAGCCTGACTCATTTGACACCAAAATGATTTTATACCTCTAGCAACTAAAGTGCTGTCCCATCTTAGAAAAAACAGGAAAAAAAAACCTAGGAGAAATGGAACCTATCGAAGCCTTCCTGAATTCCCCAACAATGGTTAAAAATAAAAAAAGCTGCTCTGGTTGCTATATCGATCTCCAGCACTATCCCCTTCAGATTTACTGTTCCAATGATATGCCACCACTCCTCTTTGGGCTTAAATACTCCCAGTGAGCTTCGGTATTAAAGCCTAGTATACACCACTAGTTTTTTTGCATTAAAAAAAAAACCCCAGCGGGTTGAACTCAGGTCGGAGCCACTGTACTAAGAATCCAATGTGAGTATAGCAATCTCCCTTTGTGTGCCATTGACAGGGGGATGCCGCCCATCCCTCCCCCCCCCCCCACACCAAAACACTCCGGTCAGTGCTCTTAGCCGTTGACTCTGCTCTCCACTCCAAACTCACAAATTAAAACAAATACATGCCTTGAAGTGGAGCTAAACCATCCTATCCTTTACAGCCAGAGAAGCTGCCATCTTAAGCTGGCCATAGATGGATCGAATCTCGGTTGGTTTTCAGGTACCGGCCGAGATTCTATCCTTTTGGCTGGTTGTACTGAAGCTGATCCATCAATCGACTTCAGTACAACCAGTTGGTCGGATTTTTTTTTCATGCGATTGCTGTAGCAGTGGTCATTGTGTTCTGCTGACAGGGAAGCCCCCCCCAGCAGAACAGAATAGCACTGCAGGAAGCATTCTTCCATCAACAGTGACTGTCTTGGTGGGGGAATCCAACAACTTTCTTTCCTTCCACCCATGGTGACCATATGACTAAGGCCCGGTGAGTGGGGCGAAATGTATCAGGCTGTGTGTCGTGGTAGAGACATGTAGGCTGAGGCCGCTCCTTATCATTTGTTCACCTGTCTGGTCGGGAGTAGCGGCGATCCTTTCCTCTTTACATTTACTAGCTCTCTGGATTGGTATCAGGATAAGCCTGCACCCCATGCTCTGAGACACAGGGATATACTTTCACCTATGCTTTGAGCGGTGCCAAAAGCAATATAACAGGTCACCCGTGGTGATCAGTTGTGACACCAGCCATTTGATGGCTTGACAGTTCGAATGAGAGCCCAAGCACTTGTGACAGTTTTTATTCACAGCATACCTTAAGGGCCAGTTCACACCACATGCAGTCCAGTGCGTTTTTTTTTTCTGCATCAAAAACGCGTAGAAAGTAGGTTATATGGTTTTCAATGGCATAATTCACACCAGTGCTTGCAGTTCCAGTGTGTTCCAGTTCCAGAAAAAAAAGTAGAACATGCTGCATTTTTCCTGCACTGGACTGTACTGGAACGCTGTAAAAAGCATCAAAAACTCACGGGAACGCAGCGGAACACACCTAAACGCACCAAAAACACACTGGAACACCCATGTTCTTATTTAAGGTTAAGGAAAAAAAGGGGGGGGGGAGTAGAACATGCTGCATTTTTCCTGCACTGGAACGCTGTAAAAAGCATCAAAAACTCACGGGAACGCAGCGGAATGCACCTAAACGTGCCCAAAACACACTGGAACACCCAAGTTCTTATTTAAGGTTAAGGAAAAAAAAGGGGGGGAGTAGAACATGCTGCATTTTTCCTGCACTGGGCTGTACTGGAATGCTGTAAAAAGCATCAAAATCTCACGGGAACGCACCGGAACGCACCTAAACGTGCCAAAAACACACTGGAATACCCTTATTCTTATTTAAGGTTAAGGAAAAAAATGGGGGGGAATGCACTAGACTGCATCAAAAACGCACTGGAACACATCAAAAACGCGCATGCAAAAAAACATCTGGAGTGCATCCGGACTGCACAAGTGCTTGGGCTCTCATTCGAACTGTCAAGCTATCAAATGGCTGGTGTCACAACTGATCACCACGGGTGACCTGTTATATTGCTTTTGGCACCGCTCAAAGCATAGGTGAAAGTATATCCCTGTGTCTCAGAGCATGGGGTGCAGGCTTATCCTGATACCAATCCAGAGAGCTAGGAATGCACTGGACTGCATCAAAAACGCACTGGAACGCATCAAAAACGCGCATGCAAAAAAACATCTGGAGCGCATCCGGACTGCGTTTCTATGGTGTGAACTGGCCCTGAATGTAACTGTTTTAGGAAACATTTAATAGACGGTTTTAGTTCTGCCTAGGAAAAAAAAGTAATAGCCGCAGCTATAAATACTGCAGCTGCTGACTTTTAATATATAAACACTTACCTGTCCAGGGAGCCCGCAATGTCGACACCCCAGCTTATTTGCAAATTGGCTGTTGGGTGCTGCCGTCACCATTCGTCGCAAGGGAAAATGGCAGTGAAGCCTTTCTGCGCATGCGCGAAACGCTCTGTGCTTTCTAGCTGGTCTGGTGCTGGAGGAAGGAGAAGGAGGGCCGAAGTTCAGAAGGGACGTCGCCGTGGCAATGTCTCCCGGAATTGGGCACAGGTACTTGTCAAAAACAGGTACCCGCCCCCCCTCCCCCCTGAAAGGTGGCACGGGGGGGGGCAGATAAGCGGAGCTTCCACTTTTGGGTGGAACTCCGCTTTAACTAAAATTGTGTCAGTAGTAATGACATAACCGATGATATTCTATATATACACACACATTACTACATATAGTGTATGATTATTTACAACAACAACATCAGTAATAGTAAAATACTTAAAGAATAGATGTTCTCCATGCTGGCAGTTTCCTTCTTCAGTCACCTCAAACAGTATCAGTCAGTGAAGGATGGCAGTATAAAAACAAAAATGCATTTTTCTCTCTGTCAGGGATGGAATGTGCTTATGACTGCATTCTCATTCCCATGTTTAAACTGGTTCCTAATCACAATGTGGTTAGGCATGAAGAAACGCAACCACCCATAATATCAACATCTTATCACACCTGTGAGAATGACTGAAACCATTTATAATACTATCTGTAAGACTGAAAGATACAGTAACAGTCCCTGAATACTGGCATGGTGGCAGCCAGAAATGGAATTATTAAAACACCGGAAACCAACAACCAAGCACTGTGCTTACAGACAATTATTAGCACACACTAGATAAGGACACACAGACACAAATATAGACACAGTCATTTTCATACAAGCCTTACTTTAATCAGATAACTGAAATAACTGCCTCCTTGCCAAACAAATAATAGTAAAGGTGGCCATAGACAGATCTAAATTCCGCTTCAGCAGGGATCAGGTGAATTTGGAACCAGGTGTGGCTTCTATCGTTGGAGAGAAGTTAAATTGACTTCGGTCAAACGGGAATGTTGGAAAACTTGGAAAACAGTGAAGAATCCCACATTCAGAATATAACGTTCTGATGGGAGAAGTTCCTCCATCCACCTCATTTGTGTGGGTGAAGAAATCCACTATTTTTTTTTTCTCAGCCCACTGGCTATACAAATTCATTGCTTGCAGGGGGGCACATGTGAGAGACAACCGCTACTGTATTCTGTTTGACATAGCCATACATCGTGAGTACTTAAAGCGGGACTTCAGACATTTTTTCCATCTTTCCATCTATTAAATCTTCTGCCCTTGTTGTTTTAACTTTGGACAGTAATTTTTCTTTTTTCTGCCAGTAAATACCTTATACAGCCCACTTCCTGTTTCTTGTCTGGTCATTAGCCTAGGCTTATGACACCATGCACAGTTCTCTCTCACTCTCATGAGAGTTTTCCAGGAAGGGAGGGGGGGGGGTGAGTCATAAGAGGGCCAATGAGAGCTGCAGAGCTGGAGGTGTGCCTCTGTGTGTCTGTGTAAATCCAGGAAGTGAACAGGCAGCAGCGTCAGCTGCCCACAGTTAAAATGGTTGCAGCCAGACTCAGTGGAGGGAGATTTCTGCAGCATATTTGGCAAGTACAGAATCACAGTATATATACAATAATATGCAAAGTGGTTGGAGGGAAGCTTCAGAATGGCAAAGATGTTTTTATTACAAATTATGTGAGCAGACTACCGTTCCTCTTTAAATTCTGCTGCTGTACTGAATGGTTTATCTGTAATGATATTAACTATATACCCTGTACATTTATGCATATACTTGTATGTTATTATTATACCCTTAGACCAGGGGTGTCAAACTCAATTTCATTGTTGGCCGTATCAGCATTATGATTGCCCTCAAAAGTGCCAGTTGTATCTGTAAGATTAGATGTCCAGCACATCCCCTCCCCTTACATTAGATGTCAAGAGTCACCCCACCATCAGAAGTTGAGTCCCCCACTCTCCCTTATATCACAGTGCACACCCCCCTCCCTTTCCTTATGCTGCTGCTGGGAAGAAGCTGGATGCATTGCTTGAAAGCAGAAAGTAAGGGTCTGGAGGAGGACCGGAGGAGGGCTGGAGCTCTCCTGCAGATGCAGGAGAGGTGCAAGGGCCACATGAAATGGCCTGGAGGGCCAGATTTGGCCCGCGGACCTTGTGTTAGACACCTGTGCCTTAGACCATTACAACTTGGTCTGATACCTCCCTGAAGAAGGAATTTTTGTTATAGTTCCGAAACATGTTGGGAATCTCCTGGTGAACCCCCCCTCCGGTTTGGCTCTCAACCCCATGAGACCTACCTTGGGTTCCAGAATATGAGCTAGAGGGTATTGGATCTATCACCGTATGGTCATCGTTTTGGTTTTAAAATTTGTACTTTGTGATTGTAATCACCATTTTATTATGTTTGAATACAATTCTTGGATTTTACTCTACTTTACTCTCATTACTTGGTTGTTAACTGCTCTGAAAGTCCCGCTGGGGCTCTATTCTTTGTTGCAAACAAAATCATCCATGGCCAGCTTTAGACATAACCAGGTTCTGACTATTTCAATTTCTCCACTGCAGTCAAAACAATGGAACTTGTGATTGGAAAGTAGCTGAACCCTAGTCTGAAAAGATGCATGCTGATAGGAAGATAAAGCAGAATGACATAGAGATAAAGCCCATCATTGTACTGCTTCTCCTTTCACTGTCCAGTCATAAACTGGGGCAGCTCAGTGGAATCAAGTTGAATGATGTTGGCCCTTAGACTGAGGACATCAAGTGGCAAAAAAATGTACTGCAGGGCAAAACTGGATTGACACTGAATATTGCAGCAAATGCTGTTTTTGTTATTTTACCTTTTTGATGTGCTTTTCATTTTTATCTTGTAATTTTAGGCTGGAGTTCTATTTTATTGAGAGAAATTGAGGCCCAAGTATGAAAACAACAGCTTTATTTATAAATATAAAAGTTTTGCAAGCTTAATTCAGACTTTTATCACATTCTGCAGAAGTTTACTGTTTACTTTCTTTTGTCTTACCTCCAGACAGGGATGTATTTCCTAAAACCTTGTTACAAGAGCCCTGTCTACACAGAACATCACATCACTGGACTGCTGTGAGCCGACAGCACCGGCACATAACTTGCCTATCAGATCTCATTTATCATTCAGTGTGCCCCCGTTCTCCTTTCCCTGGTCTAGATTACTCTGAGAGAGTTATACTGATGTGATCCATTTTTTATCCATATTAGTTTCAGTGCACCTCCCTACAGGTTCCTGAACAATCTAATGGTAGGCTATGTGTTATCCATGCCAATTATGTCTTGTAGTGTAGCAGCGAAGAGAAGGTAGTCAATGCTAATGTTCTGACAAATGAGTGATGCGTTCCTTTCTTCTTGGGCTAAAGTCATATTCATTTTAAAGCCACCCGCACTGTGCTAAGTGCTGCAGGGACCGAATTTGAGTTTCAATACACTGGATTCCCCGAAGGAGCTCCCAGATAAATGGTGTTTTCAAGTACAGCATAAATATTCATATTAGGGAAAGAGAATGTAATAAAGAAAATTGCCTTACTACATGTCTAATTAAAATTCTACCTCTGCATTTTCTATTATTTTAACTTGTGCCTGTTAACTCATCTACGGCACTTCAATTTTACAGAAAATATAGAAATGTGGGACAAGAAAAGTTCAAATATATGCGCCTAGATGCATGCACTGAATGCCATTAATTTAGAAATAATCGCAACAATTTAATTGCATTGGACTCTCCATATTAAGAACGGAAAAGGTTTAACATTAAAGATTTCAGTATTGCTCTGTAAATGCCATGTTATATACCCAGAAAGAACAGGATGCAGTTCATTTAAAAATGTTTTTTATACTAGTGCCATTTTAACCACTTGCTTACTGGGCACTTATACCCCCTTCCTGCCCAGGCCAGTTTTCAGCTTTCAGCGCTGTCACTCTTTGAATGACAATTGCTCGGACATGCAACACTGTACTGAAATTTGTATCATTTTATTCACGCAAATAGAGCTTTCTTTTAGTAGTATTTATTCACCACTGAGTTTTTTATTTTTTGCTAAACAAACAAAAAAAGACCGAAAATTTTGAAAAAAATTGCAAACGTTTTTTCATATTTTGTTACAACATTTTGCAAACAGGTGATTTTTCTCCTTCACTGATGTGCGCTGATGGGGTGGCACTGATGGGCACTGATAGGCTGCACTGATGGGCACCGATGAGGCAGCACTGATAGGTGGCACTGATGGGCACAGATAGGTTACACTGATGGGCACTGATGAGGCTGCACTGATGGGTGGCACTGATAGGCACTGATGCGTGGCACTGATAGGCAGCACAGAGAGGTGGCACTGATAGGCAGCACTAATGGACACTGATAGGTGGCACTGATGGGCATTATTAGGCTGCACTGATGGGCACTGATAGGTGGCACTGATGGGCACTGATAGGTGGCACTGGTGGGCACTAATAGGTGGCACTGGTGGGCACTGATATGGGACACTGGTGGGCGCTGATAGGCAGCACTCATGGACACTGATAGGTGGCACTGATGGGCACTCATAGGCTGCACTGATGGGCACTGATAGGTGGCACTGATGGGCACTGATAGGTGGCACTGGTGGGCACTTATATGGGACACTGGTGGGCGCTGATGGCACTGATTAGTAGCACATGCAGGCGCAAAGGGGACCAATGTCCCCCTAATCCCTCTAACAGAAGCTGTGACTTTTTTTTCTTCACGCTGACAGCGTAAAGAAAAGAAAAAACGATAATTGTCATCTTTTTATTTCTGTAATTAGCAGTGTTTATTTTGACATTAAATTTCAATTTAGTTTTACTTATAGTCTTTTGACTAAATTGCCATTTTCGTTTTAGTCGTATTTTAGTCTTTTGACTAAAATGCCATTTTAGTTTTAGTCATATTTTAGTCATCTGAGTTGTTTTAGTTGTAGTCGTATTTTAGTCAACTAAAATCTCTAGTACCTTTTAGTCGACTAAAATCGAATGGGTCTAGTTAAATTTTTATGCATTTTTACTTTAGAACTGCCAATAAATATGTAAATGTTATTATTTTGTACTATGGTATTAAGTTTGAACATGCAGTACAGACACAGATTTAGTCGTTGTGATACAAATGCAATTTCCCTTTAGTCTTAATCTTTTGACTAAAATGTCATTTCAGTTTTAGTCGTATTTTAGTCTTTTGACTAAAATGTCATTTTAGTTGGATTTTAGTCATCCGAATTGTTTTCGTTTTAGTAATATTTTAGTCGACTAAAATAGTAATAATTTAGTCGACAAAAATATTTTTGTAGACAAAATTAACACTGGTGATCAGCTGTCATTGGCTGACAGCTAATCACGTGGTAAAGGGCCTGCTGTGATTGGCCCTTTACCCGATCTATGATCAGCCAAGTCTCACGGACTCGGCAATCACAAAGCGTGCCGCCCGAGCGCCCAAGGGGGCACACGGGAATCGCAAGAACGTCCATGTACAGCCTCCCAGCAATTTAAGCTTGCCCTGTAGCTGTCTTTCAGCTATATTGTAGGCGGCAAGTGGTTAAAGAAGGAACTGGAAATGCAGCCAAACTTGTAATATATGTGAATTTTAGCTATATTTTTTTTTGTAAATGTAGAGATCTGCCCAGTGCTGTATTTGCACATAAACAAACCAGAAACCACAACTTCTACCAAGGTTAAGCAAGAAGACAGTTTCTGCACCCCCAGCTCTGTTGCAAAGTCTTTCCCTATTGGAGCTCCAAATCTTGGGGTATTCACTGCACCATCTAGTGGCTGAAAAAGAGAAACATCACTCAGCTACTTTCCATAGGTGGCAAGTGATGCAAGTTTTTTATATAAATTGTCAAGACTCAAAACGACGACATGCAGAGAAGGAAATGGAGTCAAGGGGGAATGATGGGTTTTTGAATTCTTGCATGCACGTTGTAATTTTGTGACAATTTTAGACTCCTTCAACTTTGGGTGAAAAAAAAAACACGTGGAACAGTCCACTGCACATTAAAATATATGATCCCTCAAACACCAGGAAATTACTGAAATGTGGGGGAAGGGGAGGGAGGTGAAAGCTGATGAAAAAATTCTATACTTGCCACAAAGATGCCATGTGTATGGTCAGCCACGTAGACTTAAACAGACAGTGGGCTATATTCACAGAACCAGATCGCATGTGCAAGTGTCCGGACACATTTTCCTAAATATTGCATGCGATCCTGCAACTGCCAATTCACGATATCATTTTGCGGTGCATACTGTTAGTAAATACTACATAAAAAGGAATTAAAGTCAATTCACAGACAGGAATACATTATTAAATTCTTGCGGTAATTAGGTAATAGTCCAGGAAGGCAGTATTTAAGGAATGTAAAAATATAATAGCCAATTTTGAGTAGTCTCTGCCTTTTTGGATCAGTTCTCTCAACAGTAATGCATAGAAACCTAAATATGAAAATATGGAAATCATTGGGGTTGATTTGCTTAAAGGCTTCAATACCGGGCACTTTTACCCCCTTCCTGCCCAGGCCAAATTTCAGCTTTCAGCGCTGTCACACTTTGAATGACAATTGCGCGCTCATGCAACGCTGTACCCAAATTAAATTTTTGTCATTTTTTTTCACACAAATAGAGCTTTATTCTGGTGGGTTTTTAATTTTTTGCAAAAAAAATTTAAAAAGACCGAAAATGTTGGGGAAAAAAAGTTTCTGTCAAAAATGTTTGTAAAAAAATAATAATTCTCCTTCACTGATGTGCGCTGATGAGGCTGCACTGATGGGCACGAATAGGCTGCACTGATGAGGTGGAACTGAAGGGCATTGATGAGGTGGCACTGAAGTGCACTGATGAGGTGGCACTGATGAGGTGGCACTGAAGTGCACTGATGAGGTGGCACTGATGAGGAGGCACTAATATGCAGCTCTGATGAGCACTGATAGGCGGCACTGATAGGGGGCACTTATGGGCAATGATAGGTGGCACGGAGAGGGGGCACTGATGGGCAGCACTGATGAGCAGGCACTGAAAGGCAGCACTGATGGGCACAAATTGGCATCATTGCTAGGCACTGTTGGGGCTGCACTGATAATCAGGGCACTGATGATCAGTGCCCTGCTTATCTGTACAGGTCACCCCTGTGAGGAGATGCTGCTGATCGGCCGCTGTGATTGGACACAACTGATCACATGGATAAAGAGCTGCTTCATTGGCTCTTTAGCAAGATCGGGTTGTGCCCAGTGACACAGCATGCCCATGATCGCCGCGCTGCACGCCCCCACAGGCATGCAAGCACAGAGAGACTAGGGCGATGTCATATGATTTTGTCCCAGAACAACAGAGCATCCCGCCCGCTGCCATTTGTCCATGTGGCAGACAGGAGGTAGGGAAAACTTTTTTTAGCTCAGGTTTGTATTGTTGCCTGTGCCCCCATTAGAGAGATTCACCCTCTCTATAGTATATTTGTCCTGATTACCATTATAATTGAAATTAAAGGTAAAAGAAAATTCCAAATTTTGAGTTGTCCCCAGAAAAGTAACAGTGGGGAAATCTTCCAATGGGACACAGATTGTAAACAAACTGACAGGGGTTATAAGTTAACCCACCCTTACTCCATCCAAAATGAAAAAAGAAAAGTTGTGCCTATAGTTCTACTTTATGGCAAATAGATTGTGCAATTTGCAAGTTGGTCCAGAGCTTAGTACATGAGGTAAAGCTTCACTTTACAAAAAATACCCAATCAGAGACAATTTGAAGGTTTGACAGATGGATACCAGAGTGACACTTTCAAAAGCATCAAAGAATGACAATAGCTATTCTCTAACACAGTGATGGCGAACCTATGGCACGTGTGCCACAGCTGGCATGCAGAGCCCTCTCTGTGGGCACGTGAGCACTTTTCTCTTGTCCGTAACAGTAGTACCCGACTGCATAATTAAAAATATGCTGGTGCTCGGTCTATTGGCTCAGCTCGGGCATTACCAACAGCACACGCATGGCCTCTTGCAGTCCTGCTCCCTCCCGCCCTCTATGCATCTCACCTATTGGCTTCCCTGAGACGCCCAGGTCCCATGCAATGAGGCAATTGGCCAGCTCAGGTGTCAGTCATGGGAGCCGGGCTGATACGTGTGTCCGCTGCTTTGGCCAATCTGTGGCTCTGTGTTGGCTCGGTGGGTGGGCTGGGCAGCGGAAAATTAACAACAAAACCCACCAGCCAACGGGGAGGCAGGGAGAGTGTCCCAGGTGTTCACTATCAGGCCAGGGCAGAAGTTTCTCGGAGTTCGGGCTGGCACCCAGTAAAGCTGCACGGAATGTGGGGGAAAGAGCTAACTGGTTGCCCAAGCCTCTGCACTGCAGTAGAGTAAGGAGCTGACAAGATGACTCCTGGTTGGCTGCAGCCAGGGACCAATGAGGAGCCAGGACAAGTGCACCATAGGACATGTAGTCCCAGGAGACTATGGCTCCATTTTAATGAATTAAAGGAAAACTACAGCCCGAGCATGCCCTGCAAAAATAAGAGGAGGGACAGCCTGGAGCCTGGGAAAAGGGAGAGCAAGGGTGAGAGGAGTGTGGAGACAAGAGTGAGAGGAGGCTGAGATGGTTCAGAAAAGAGAGCCCAAGCCAGAACAGCCCCCGGAGTTGAACCAGCCAGAGAGGAGTGACAGGACGATGCTGAGAGGACACGATCGAGAGTGAGGAGGGCAATCACAGGCACAAACAAAAGGAGAAGCTGCAGCCAAGCACACCGACACAAAACGCCGAGTGTTGAACTGACTGCAAACCCTCTTGGGGTGGACGATCATCACCAGTGTTGGCACTTTGAAATAAATAAGTTGGTGTTGTTTCGCAGTTTGGGCACTTGAGCAGTTTGCCATCACTGCTCTAAAAAGACAAAACAGACCTGTCCAAAGATATAGCAAATACCACAGCAAAAAGCGACTTTAAATAGGGGTTTCTCAACCAGGGTTTTATAGAACCCTAGGGTTCCTCCAGAGGTTACCAGGGGAAAATAGTATAAAAAAACTACACATATATATAAATACTATTCTTCCACCAATAAAAAAAGACAACATTGTATTTTTTATTGGCGGAAGAATGGTATTTATATACTGTATGTGTGTAATTGTTGATACTATTTTCATTCAATATTTGGCATTTTTAAAGATATTTTGTATTTACTTAATTGAAGTTAATTGTTTTTGATACACCGCGGGTCTTGTGCAAGCAGCTTCCCTTTGACTGGTATTCTAGTATTTTGTATTAACCACTTCCCGCCCAAGGTATGTCCCAGGACGTTCTTGACTTTGAGCTGGCATATCTGAATGATGCCTGCAGCTACAGGCGTCATTCAGATATCAGCTTTTTCAGCCGGTGCTTCCCTACATCATAAAAATGACCATAGCGGCTCTTCTGCCACTTGATCGTTCTTACGGGAGGCGAGAGGGGATACCCCCCTCCCGCCGTCCTCCGGTGCGCCTTGGCTGGGAAGCCGAGATCGTTTATTTTTATTTTTTAGATTTCAGGCTTTCAAGCCTCGAGGTGAGATGTGGGGTCTTATTGACCCCATATCTCACTGTAAAGAGGACCGATCATGCCATATTCCTATTACAAGGGATGTTTACATTCCTTGTAACAGGAATAAAAGTGATCAAATTTTTTTTTTTTAAGTGTCAAACTAAAAAAAAGAAAAGTAAAATTAACAAAACAAAATAAAAAATTGTCCCTGTGTGCTCGCACGCAGAAGCGAACGCATACACAAGTCCCGCCCACGTATGAAAACAGTGTTCAAACCACACATGTGAGGTATCGCCGTGAACGTTAGAGCAAGAGAAAGAATTCTAGCCCTAGACCTCCTCTGTAACTCAAAACATGTAACCAGTAAAAAAATTTAAAGCGCCACCTATGGAGATTTTTAAGTACCGAAGTTTGGCATCATTCCACGAGTGTGCGCAATTTTAAAGCGTAACATGCTAGGTATCCATTTACTCGGCGTAACATCATATTTTTTTTTTTAATTCATTTGAAAAAAAGCTGCGCAAATACCGTGTGACATAAAAAGTTACAACGATTACCATTTTATTCCCTAGGGTCTCTGCTAAAAAAATACATATATATAATGTTTGGGGGTTCTGAGTAATTTTCCAGCAAAAAAAAATGATGATTTTTACATGTAGGAGAGAAGTGTCAGAATTGGCTTGGGAGGCAAGTGGTTAAATGAGAATCATTTTTAAAATATACCACATTACATTCAATAATCATATTCCTCTGCTCTCTATGCTGCCATTAAATCAATTATTTATCCAGACTGAATTGAAATCAATAAATCAACTGTCAAACTTCAGCACATCTAACTTCACACAAACACTTCCATTCAGTCATTCATCTAAATGTCTAGTCCAGCACAATTGATTTGTAAGAATGCAAATGAGGTAATGTCTACCTAACATTTACCAGCCTATGATGGGGTGCAGTATAAAGATGATTTTATGGATCTAAGAGACTATAATTAACCTAAAATTAAGTTACTTTAGGCATCCTGTAAAAAAACTTAACCACCTCACTGTGTTCAAGGTACCTCACCTCTAATTTGGCAATTCATTGTCTTAACCACTTAGGACCAAACTTTTTCTGGAACTTTTTATTAACAAGTTTAAATCAGTATTATTTGCTAGAAAAATTATGTTATGCCAAGTAAATAGATACCCAACACTCATGGAATGGCGACAAACGACAGTATCTAAAAATCACTATAGGTGATGCTTTAAACACCTTTGCAGGTTACCTGTTTAGAGCTACAGAGAAGGTCTAGTGCTAGAATTATTGCTCTCACTTTAATGTTCACGATGAAATATGAATGCACGACTTACGTTTGCTTTTGCGCATGAGCACGGAGGGATGGGGGCGCTTTAATTTTTTTTTCTTATTATTTATTTTACTTTTTATTTTTACACTGTAAACATCCCTTGCAATAGAAATAGGGATGACAGGTCCTCTTTATGGAGAGATCTGAGGTAAAAAAACCTTAAATTTCCTTTACCTTTAAAAGCAAAAGAACAAAACAACTATTTTGATTTTTTTCTTAAAAAAAAAATGTGTTTACTTTCAGCCTGGTCCTCCAAGAGGCAATCAAAGAAAATCTACTCTTTCATCACCTCTGGGACTAGCCGGCCGCACCATTGGATTGTTTCTCAGGCGAGCCAGCCAAAATAGTAAGAAACACTGGCGAGCGGCAGGAAGGGAACCGCAATATCACATGAAGGGTCCTCCTGGGTCAGCGCCAAGGGTACAGATACAGAAAGCTGCCAATAGCTGAAGATCTAGGAACACTCCAGGTACAGTATATTGAGAGTAAGAGGTAGGAACAGGATACAAAAGAGCAAAAGTCAGTTGAACACTACAACAGGCCACTAGACTATGGATGGTAGATTCCTTTTAAAGGAGCACACAGCAATCAAGAGGAGTGCCCATAGCTACAAGCATGTGTACAGCTCACCTAAATAGATAAAAAGGACAGAGTCTGCTCATGACAGGGCACATGAGGAAGGACATCTGGTTACAAAGGATGGGGAGATGGCGAAGGTATTGAATTTATTCTTCCCCTCAGTCTTCACGAGGGAATCAAGGGGCTTCAGTAACCAAAACTGCAGTGTTTATCCTCATGACACATCACAGGAAGTACCTTCATGGTTAACAGAGGACAGAAATAAAATTAGACTTGGGAACTTAACATTAATAAATCACTGGGACTGGATGGCTTGCACTCGAGGGTACTTAGGGAACTCAGTCAAGTAATTGCCAGACCATCGTTCTTAATTTTTACTGACAGTCTACTGACTGGAATGGTGCCAGCTGATTGGAGAAAAGCCAATGTAGCACCAATATTTAAAAAGGGCCCAAAATACATCCCTGGGAATTACAGACCAGTTTGCCTAACATCAATAGTATGTAAACTCTTGGAGAGGATGATAAGGGACTATATACAAGATTTTAGTAATGAGAACGGTATCATTAACAGTAATCAGCATGGATTCATAAAGACTCATTCTTGCCAAACCAATCTATTAACCTCCTATGAGGAGGTGAGTTTCCATCTAGATAAAGGAAGGCCCGTAGACTGGATTTTGCAAAAGCATTTGACACAGTTCCCCATAAACGTTTACTGAACAAAATAAGGTCCGTTGGCATGGACCATAGGGTGAGTACATGGATTGAAAACTGGCTACAAGAGCGAGTTCAGAGGGTGGTGATAAATGGGGAGTACTCAGAATGGTCAGAGGTGGGTAGTGGGGTCCCCCAGGGTTCTGTGCTGGGACCAATCCTGTTTAATTTGTTCATAATCGACCTGGAGGATGGGGTAAACAGTTCAATCTCTGTATTTGCAGACGATACTAAGCTAAGCAGGGCAACTACATGGCAAATGAGGTTCAATGTAGAAAAATGTCAAATAATGCATTTGGGTGTCAAAAATATGATTGCAATCTATACACTGGGGGGGGGGGGAGAACCTCTGGCTAAATCTAGGATGGAAAAGGACCTGGGGGTCCTAGTAGATGGTAGGCTCAGCAATGGCATGCAATGCCAAGCTGCTGCTAACAATACAAACAGAATATTGGCATGCATTAAAAAGGGGATTAATTCCAGAGATAAAACGATAATTCACCCGCTCTACAAGACTCTGGTCCGGCCGCACCTGGAGTATGCTGTCCAGTTCTGGGCACCAGTCCTCAGGAAGGATGTACTGGAAATGGAGAGGGTACAAAGAACGGCAACAAAGCTAATAAAGGGTCTGGAGGATATTAGTTATGAGTAAAAAGGTTGCGAGTACTGAACTTATTCTCTCTGGAGAAAAGACGCTTGAGAGGGGATATTATTTCAATATACAAATACCATACTTGTGACCCCACAATAGGGATAAAACTTTTTTGCAGAAGGGAGATAAACAAGACTCGTGGCCACTCATTAAAATTAGAAGAAATTAGGTTTAACCTTAAACTACGTCGAGGGTTCTTTACTGTAAGAGCGGCAAGGATGTGGAATTCCCTTCCACGGGCGGTGGTCTCAGCGGGGGCATCGATAGTTTCAAGCAACTATTAGATAAGCACCTGAATGACCGCAACATACAGGGATATACAATGTAATACTGACATATAGTCACACACATAGGTTGGACTTGATGGACTTGTGTCTCTTTTTGACCTCACGTACTATGTAACTATGTAACATGGAATGGAGCAAACACATAAGCAGAAATAGGCAGGCAGCAGGATCAGGAAGGACAAATGGAACAGCAGCAAATGGAACAGAAACATCAAGAGAGTTGAACACAGGTAGGTTCCTGACATTCAGGTCAACACATGGTAAGGGTCTACAAGCTCACGAAGATGTGTAGACAACACCATGTTGGATATGGCGTGATGTCCTGATATTATCCCTGACCAGATTCATTTCAGGTTTGTAGTAAATACACAAAAAAAGGAGTGCCTTTCAGAAGGAATACTTTTTTATGGCCATGATGTACTGTATGTAAATAACATACACACAAAAGACACCCTACCTCGCAGATTATTCTAATGTTAGCTTACAGGCAACAGAAATAGCAGCAATTCAAGGAGATTATATATATTAAAGCAAATCATGCGGAGAACACTTTCAGGTTTTAAGGTATCTTATCTATGTTTTGTCCTGATGGCTGGGAGGATATTGTTCAGATAAATAACTTGGCCCTGATACATTTCCAACTTTTCTAAGATATTGAAAAACCATTTATTCTGCAACAAAAATTCTGCAAATAAAGTCTTCCCCTTATAAGCTTTAGAGACTACTATGATTCTCACAATTCCCAGTCAATCAATCACTTTAGGAATTCAGCAGACAACAAAGTGATTTATTCGGAAAACATTATTCTAAAATGTGTATTAATCATTCAACATGAGGTTCACTTCTAATACACTCCAAGAATGTGGGATGGCAATTTAACCATTCCTAGATGCTTCCTGCAGTTCATTAGCTAAACCCAAATAAAAAGGTGCTCTTAGTTGAGTAAACTGAAGCAATTGTAACTACTGTTACTGCTGAATAACAAACAGTTCCTTTGAAAAGTATTCACAACCTTTGACATTTTTCACATTTTGTCATTTACAACCAAAAACGTAAATGTATTTTATTGGGATTTTATGTGATAGACCAACACAAAGTGGAAGGAAAATGATAAATGGTTTTCAATTCTTTTTACGAATAAATATCTGAACAGTGTGGCGTGTACCCCCGAGTCAATACTTTGATGCATTTACAGCTGCAAGTCTTTTTGGGTATGTCTCTACCAGATTTACACATTTCAAGAGTGACATTTTTGCCAATTCTTCTTTGCAAAATAGCTCAAGCTCTGTCAGATTGGATGGAGAGTGTCTGTGAAAAGCAATTTTCCTGTCGCATCATGGCAGCATACACTTTGGGTTGTGACTCCGCCCCCACAACCTGATAGGACTACATAGCTATAAATTGTAGAGGTGGCCCCTGCCCAGTATTCTCTTATTTTTCCTCACCTGAAGGACTGAACATATCAGAAGCACCCCCTTACCGAATTCGCCCCAGCCAGGTTCTAGCCTCTCCTGGGTGGAAGTCCTTACCTGTACAGCCTCTAAACGAGCTAGATGGAAGGAACCCCGCTCTGGTGATCTCGGGGGTATGTTGCGGCTCCAGTATAAGCCTTAAACAGGCTTAGTTGTTGTGCAGCGGTCTCCATGTCACTTTGTTTCACTTTCGTTTTGTTTCTCCTCCTTTGCTGGGCTCTGTGGTCCCTCTGTGCCTCCCTTCAGGCTTCCCGGGCGTCTCGGCGCTTCCGCGCATGCGCAGTGCGCACCCTCAGGGCGTCCTTTCGATTTTGCCAGTTTCCAAGATGGCGCCGGGCGCCTCGCGCCGCTACTGCGCATGCGCGAGCGGGTCGTGACCTCGGCGGCCATGGCGGCAATTTTAAAAGCCCTGTTTGTCTTTTCTGAGCTCTCCTTGCTTCCTGGAAGACTTCTGACTGCTGTATTTTGACTTGCTGCATCCCTAAAGTATCCCCTCTCTGGGTAAGTGTCTAATACTTATGCACTGTCTTTTTGGGGCCTGTTTGCATGCTCTTACCTTCCTATACCCTTCTCAGGTGCTCACCTTCCTCTCCTATGGAGGCCGCTGCCCCAGCAGATCACCACCAGCCTAATAGGTAAGGGGGGGGGATTCCAGTGGTAAGTAGAGAAGATTGAAAAAGAGAGCAGGACCGTATTAACGCTACCTAATTGGTCAGCCCTGTCAGGTCCGCAAGATCATCCAAGTCAGGACGAAGAGAGTCTTCGCACAGGAGAAGCCGCTCTGGCCATAGACGCAGCCGCTCACGCGGAAGAAGTCGCTCAGGCCACAAGGGGAGTCGTAGACGGAGTCGATCCCATTCAAGACATAGCCGTTCTTACCACAGAAGATCCCCTGCACGAGGACACCAATCCTCTGCGCACCCTTCCCGCCCAGCCGGGAACGCTTGCTGGGTATGCGGGGCCACGGCCCTCCCAGACAAACTAGCCTGCCGCAAGTGCATGGATGAAGCCACCAGGGAGAAAGAGCCGGATTCCATAGAACCCACTGGAGTCTCTACTCCCCAGGTCTCAACTCCTGATGTAGAGTTTACGACCTATAGCACCTCACCCACCATTCCCAGTGCATCAAGGGATCAAGAACTCCCGTCGGATGGTGAGGAGCTGGAAGCTTCAGCTGGCTTTGATTTTGCGCTCATAGAACCGTTCATCAGATCGGTTAAGGAAGCGATTAACTGGGAGGAGCTTGAGGAGACACAGCCAAAACAGAGAAAGTATTTCCCAAACCTCAAGAAGGTCCCGGAGGCCTTCCCATTCATCGACGAGTTAGATGAACTGATTAAGGAGGAGTGGCAGAATCCTGAAAAGAAGTTTAGTCTGTCCAACAGGCTTACCAAACTGTACCCACTCAAGGAACCCAAAGTATCCCCTTTACTTTCTCCTCCAGTAGTGGATGCATCCTTGATGCGTCTAGCCAGGCACGTGACGCTCCCCATTGAAGATGCAGTAACGTTCAGGGACGTGCTCGACAGGAAGGTGGATACAGACCTTAAGAGAGCTTACCTGTTCGCAGGAGGTGCCTGTAGGCCAGCGGTGGCATTAGCGGCGGTTGGGAAAGCTATCTCCAGCTGGTCCTCAGCTACAGCGAGACTCGTCACTGAGGGCGCAGATCAAGAGCAGATCACTAAGGCCTTACAAGAACTGAGCCTTGCGGGAGAATTCGTGGCGGAAGCTTCCGTAGATACTATCAGATCCACATCAAGGTCCATGTTAGCTTCTGTAATGGCCAGAAGGGCACTATGGCTTAAACCTTGGTCGGCTGACCCCGCCTCGAAATCTAACTGGTGCAGGATTCCGTATGACGGGGTGAACCTCTTTGGGACGAAGCTGGATACCGCAATCTCTAAAGTGACAGGCGGGAAGTCGGGTCTCATACCATCGGACAGAAGGCCGAAACAACAAAGGCCACCTCCCTTTAAACGTAATCTTCCGGAGAGATACAGGGATGCAAAATCCTATAGACCCGGGAAGGAATACAGAAGGAGATGGAAGAACCCCCAGACGTCCTTCCTCAAATTCCAGAAACCCAAGACCCCTGCCTCCAATGACCAGAAGTCTTTTTGAAGGTTCGCCCGCCCAACCAGCGGTAGTGGGTGCCAGACTCACAAAGTTCAAGTTGGTCTGGGCGGGAATGATAAAGGACCCATGGACGGTGTCCACCATTCATTTCGGACACAGGTGGGCATTCAGAGGTCGTCCTCCAATAGACCAATTTTGCTCAACCAGACTTCCTCCTTCTCAACAGAAAAGACTATCCTTAGTCCAGTATATTCAGGAGTTGCTCTAAAAACAAGCAATAGTGGAGGTACCGCTATCTCAAAGAGGCAAGGGTTTCTATTCCCCACTCTTCTTAGTGAAAAAGAAATCAGGGGACCTTCGTCCAGTCTTGGATCTAAAAAACCTCAACCGGTCGATACAGATAGAAACATTCAAGATGGAAAGCCTTCAATCAATCCTCCAAGCAATAAACTTGGGAGATTGGATGCTGTCAATCGACCTCCAGGACGCATATTTGCATATCCCTATCCATTCCGAGTTCCAAAAGTTTCTCCGGTTTACCCTAAACCATCGGCACTTCCAATTCCGAAGCCTCCCGTTCGGGATCTCTACCGCACCCAGGACGTTTACAAAGGTCCTATTACCTGTAATAGCCCACCTGAGAGAAAGGGGGCTGAGGGTCCATCATTATCTGGACGACATCCTACTTCTCTCAGACAGCCAGGATTCTCTCGTCCTTCACAGGGAAATCCTCGTCTCCACGTTACAGTCCCTAGGGTGGCTGATAAATTGGAAGAAGAGCAACATCCATCCCACACAGAGAATGGTCTTTCTGGGAGCCGAACTGGACACGAGGGAGAACACAGTGGAACTTCCGGGGGAAAAAATCCCTCCTCTAATTCAAAAGGTGAAAAGGGCAATCTCTGCTACAATGCTCCCGGCCAGGACATGTCTCAGTATCCTGGGCTCCCTAGCTTCCACCATTCCAATGGTCCAATGGGCACAATGGAATTCGAGACCTCTCCAGATCTCCTTCCTGCGTCAGTGGAAGGGCACATCAATGTCCCAACCAATCTTCATCTCTCAGGAGGTAAAGCAATCATTGAAGTGGTGGGTACGACCTCACAACTTGGGAAGATGCAGGCATATAATCACTCCCTATCAAGAAATCGTGACCTCAGATGCCAGTCTACAGGGATGGGGAGCTTACTATCAGGACCTTGCGGCTCAGGGTCGTTGGCCTTTCAGGGCACAGGATACAGTGTCGAATGTTCTGGAGATGAGAGCAGCATTCCAGGCTCTCCTGGCCTTCAGTTTTCACTTGAGGGGTAAGCACGTCCTCCTGAGGATGGACAACAAGGTGGCTGTTGCCTACGTCAACAGGCAGGGGGGCACCAGAAGCAGGTCCATGTTGCAGGAGGTCTGTCCTGTTCTGGAATGGGCGCAGCTGAATCTACTGGACCTAAGGGCGGTTTATGTTCCGGGAGTCCAGAACACCTTAGCCGACTCGCTGAGCAGGAATTTCTCCTCCAACAATGAATGGTCTCTGAGTCCACAAGCCTATGCTCTCATATCCCGGACCTGGGGCTCTGCAGAGATAGACCTAGCAGCAACTCCGGAGAACACAAAATGCCAGAGATTCCTATCAAGGGTACCGTTTCCTTCGGCAGAGGGGACGGACTGCCTCCAACACCCCTGGAACTTTCACCTGGGGTACATTTTTCCCCCGACGCCTCTCATAGCGAGATTCCTCCTGAGGCTCAAGAAGTCAACAGCATTGGTGGTAGCAGTGATCCCTTTCTGGCCGAGGAGGCCATGGTTTACTACCCTCATGCAGCTGAACACGGCAGAGCCTCTGCCTCTCCCATTGACGACAGACCTACTCTCCCAGGGACATCTTCTTCACCCGAACCCGGGGAAGCTACACTTGATGGCCTGGAGGCTGAAAGGGCTAGGTACTTAGAGCAGGGCTGTTCCCAGAAGGTGGTGGATACCTTACTCCAGGCCAGAAGGTCTACTACCAACATCACGTACAGAAGAGTTTGGGAAAAATTTGTCTCCTTCTCTCAACAGCAAGGTTGGGACTCGTCCTCCCCGTCGGTGTCTCAGATCTTGGAATTCCTTCAGCTAGGCCTAGAAAAAGGCCTTAGGTCAAGCACCCTGAAGGTCCAGGTATCGGCCCTGTCCGCCTTGACAGGAGTTAAATGGGCGCAAGAGCCTCTGGTGATTCAGTTTCAGAGGGCCTGTCTAAAGCTGAGGCCCCCTAGGAAACCGTCATTCCCGGTCTGGGATCTCTCAATCGTTCTGGAGGCATTATCCAAGGAACCCTTTTTTCCAACACAGAGCATATCCCTCTGGGATCTAACGCTGAAAGTTTCATTTTTAATAGCCATAACATCGGCGAAGCGAGTGTCAGAGATGCAAGCTCTAATGGTTAGCGAACCATATTTGGTTGTTCTTCCAGACAGGCTAGTCCTAAGACCTTCGGATCGATTCATCCCCAAGGTATCCTCATCTTTCCATTTTAACCAGGAGATTAATCTTCCAGCACTCAGCACGGATCAGGGAGATCCCCATCCATTAGATGTTAAAGGTACCGTCATGGAGTATCTCTCGGCAACAAAATCTATCAGAAAGTCGGAGAGCCTCCTAATTATCCCACATGGTTTCAGGAGAGGTCAAGCGGCATCCTCACGCACCATTGCTTCATGGCTAGTAAAGACCATCAAGAGATCTTACTCACTGAGTAACCATCAAGTACCTGAGGGCTTAAGGGCACACTCCACCAGGGCAGTGGCAACCTCCTGGGCGGCATATTGTAGAGTCTCGGCGGAGACGATTTGCAGAGCGGCTACCTGGTCCTCCAGAAACACCTTTATGTCTCATTACAAGGTGGATTCCGCCTGCTTATCCACGGTGGATTTCGGAAGATCCGTTATCCAGGCCAATTCCTCTATTCTTTGTTAAATAAACTTAGTTTGAATTCCCACCCAGTCTTTGCGAGTTACTCCCCAAAGTGTATGCTGCCATGATGCGACAGGAAAACGGAAAATTGTATACTCACCTTTCCGTAATTTTCCTTTCCTGTCGTATCTTCATGGCAGCATACAATCTCCCACCCGTCTAAGGTGATATATATACGGAGAATACTGGGCAGGGGCCACCTCTACAATTTATAGCTATGTAGTCCTATCAGGTTGTGGGGGCGGAGTCACAACCCAAAGTGTATGCTGCCATGAAGATACGACAGGAAAGGAAAATTACGGAAAGGTGAGTATACAATTTTCCGTTTTCAAGTCTTGCCACAGATTCTCAATTGGATGTAGGCCTGGACTTTAACTGGGTCATTCTAACACATGAATATGCTTTAATCTAAACCATTCCATTGTAGCTCTGGCTGTATGTTTAGGGTTGTCCTGCTGGAAGGCCCCAGTCTCAAGTCTTTTGCAGACTCTAATGCCGCGTACACACGAGCGGACTTTACGGCAGACTTTGCCCGGCGGACTTTTCGACGGACTTTACGACGGACTTTCTGAGTAAACGGACTTGCCTACACACAATCAACCAAAGTCCGTCGAATTCGTATGTGATGACGTACGACCAGACTAAAATAAGGAAGTTCATAGCCAGTAGCCAATAGCTGCCCTAGCGTGGCTTTTTGGCCGTCGAACTAGCATACAGACGAGCGGACTTTTCGACCGGACTCGAGTCCGTCGGATAGATTTGAAACATGTTTCAAATCTAAGTCCGTCCAACTTTGGAGCAAAGTCCGCTGGAGCCCACACACGACGAAATCCAGTACGCCGGACCAAGTCTGCCGTAAAGTCCGCTCGTGTGTACGCGGCATCACAGGTTTTCTCTTAAGATTGCCCTGTATTTGGCTCCATCCATCTTCCATCAACTATGACCAGCTTCCCTGTCCTTGCTTAAGAAAAGCATCCCCACAACATGATGCTGCCACCACCATGTTTCACGATGGGGATGGTGTGTTCAGGGTGATGTGCAGTGTTGGTTTTCCACCACACATAGCGTTTTGCTTTTAGACCAAAAAGTTAAATTTTGGTCTCATCCAACCAGAGCACATTCTTCCACATGTTTGCTGTGTCCCCCCACGTGGCTTCTCGCAAACTGCAAACGGGACTGCTAATGGCTTTCTTTCAACAATGGCATTCTTCTTGCCACTCTTCCATAAAGACCAGATTTGTGGAGTGCATGACTAATAGTTGTCCTGTGGACAGATTCTCCCACCTGAGCTGTGGATCTCTGCAGCTCCTCCAGAGTTACCATGGTAACTTTACATTAATGCTCTCCTTGCCTGGCCTATCAGTTTAGGTGGACGGCCATGTCTTTATAGGTTTTCAGATGATGGATTGAACAGTGCTCTGTGCGATGTTCAAAGCTTGGAATATTTTTTATAACCTAACCCTGCTTTAAACTTCACAACTTTATCCCTGACCTGTCTAGTGTATTCCCTGGTCTTTAGGATACTGTTTGTTCACTAAGGTTCTCTAACAAACCTCTGAGGGCTTCACAGAACAGCTGTATTTATACTGAGATGAAATTACACACAGGTGGACTCTATTTACTAATTAGGTGACTTCTGAAGGCAATTGGTTCCACTACATTTTAAGTAAGGGGTATCAGAGTAAAGTGGGCTGAATTCAAATGCATGCCACATTTTTCAGATATTAGTAAAAAATTTTGAACACGATTTATCATTTTCCTTCCACTTCACAATTATGTGACACTTTGTGTTGGTCTATCACATAAAATCCCAATAAAATACATTTACGTTTTTGGTTGAAACATGACAAAATGTGGAAAATTTCAAGGGGTATGAATAAATTTTCAAGGCACTGTATCTGATGTTATCGTTGGACTCTAGGTATATACAACACATTAATGTAGCTCTATATTTAATACTTCATTAAATATACTTTGTGTCCTCCAAGCTGCTTCATTGTTTTTACAGGCGGTGAAAAGGGACACCCCCCCCCACCACCACCACCACCACCCTCCAGTGCTTCTACCGGCTCGCCCGTGGGAAGGAATCCACTGGTAGCGGATGTTAGCCATAGAGAATACCGCGGGCTGGATGGTTCCCGGCACTTCTTTTTTACCTTCAGAGGCCAGGCCCGACGTTATGACGTCACGTCCGGCCTCAGCAGTTGTAAACATTTTATCAAATGAGTCTTTTGGGATTTTACATCTGGCGTTTCCTTCATTTGCATGGTTAAATTTGGTCGAGGGGTGAATGGAGCCTGGTCTGATTATCCAGTGAAAGTTCTTAATTTGTTCTGAGGACACATCTCGAGCTAATGACCCCTGCAAATATTATTACATCAAGCCTGTTTGACCCTCTGTAATAAAGGATCCAGGCTCTCTGGTAAGAGTCTAAATTGCTTGTGGTGGCAGTATATGCACGAGGTGGAGGGTCTTCTTGATTCATCTGCAATTTCACGGATTTGTGTTTTTTGCTTTTTTCTACAATTGGACTATTTTCTATCAACACGTTATGAGCAATTTTATGTTTAGCGCAACACTGTTTTTGTATAAGCACTGCCATTGCCTTGGCTGGCAAGCCAAGATCATTTTTTGTTTGTTTTTTTTTGTTTGTTTTTTTTTATTTTAGGCTTTCCGTCCTAGAGGCGAGATCTGGGGACTTATAGACCCCAGGTCTCGCTGTAAAGAGGACCTGTCATGCCCTATTCCTATTACAAGGGATGTTTACATTCCTTGTAATAGGAATAAACGTGATCAAACAAAACAAACAAAAATGTAAAAGGAAAGTGTCAAAAATCGAAATAAAATAAACAATAAAAAAAAAAATTTTAAATGCCCCCTTCCCCGCGTGCTTGCTTGCAGAAGCGAACGCATACTTAGGTCGCGCCCACATATATATAAATGGCATTCAAACCACACATGTGAGGTATCGCCACGAATGTTAGAGCTAGAGCAATAATTCTAGCCCAAGACCTACTCTGTAACTCTAAACAGGTAACCTGTAAACTTTTTTAAAGTATCGTCTATGGAGAGTTTTAACTCCAAGTGTGACATGTTAGGTATCTATTTACTCAGCGTAACATCATCTTTCACATTATGCAAAATATCTGGCTAACTTTAGTGGGTTTTTTTAATGCATGAAACAGTTTTTTTTTTTTTTTTTTAAACACGTTTGAAAAGTTGCTACGTAAATACCATGCGAGATAAAAAGTTGCAACAACCACCATTTTATTTCCTATGGTCTCTGCTACAAAAAAAACATATAATGTTTGGAGGTAATTTTCTAGCAAAAAAATTATTTTTTCATGTAGGCGAGAAGTGTCAGAATTGACCTGGGTAGCAAGTGGTTAAGGTTTCTTGGCTGTCACTTGGCAACTCTAACTTTCAGCTCCCTCCATACATTTTCTATAGGATTAAGGTCTGGAGACTGGTTAGGCCACTCCATGACCTTAATTTGCTTTTTCTTGAGCCACTCCTTTTTGCCTTGATGGTATGTTTTGGGTCACTGTCATGCTGAATGACCCATCCATGACCCATCTTCAGTGTTCTGGCTGAGGGAAGAAGGTTCTCATCCAAGATTTTACAATACATGGCCCCTTTCATTGGCCCCTCAATGCAGCAAAGTCGGTCTGTACCTTTAGCAGACAAAAAGCCCCAAAGCATAATGTTTTCACCTCCTTACTTGACTGTAGGGATGGTGTTCTTAAGGTGATAGTCAGCATTTTTCTTCCTCCAAACATGGCGAGTCCCCCTCCTCAAGAAGGCACATATACAGTTATGCCAATGGGAGAAAGTGCTTTGGTCAGATGAGACCAAAATTGAACTTTTTGGCATTAACTCAACTTGCCGTGTTTAGAGGAAGAAAAAAGCTGACTATGACCCTAAGAACACTATAGTCAAGCACGGAGGTGAAAACATGATGCTTTGGGGCTATTTCTCTACTAAAGGTACAGGCCGACTTTGCCGCATTAGGGGCCAATGGACGGGGCCATGTATTGTAAACGATCTTGAACGAGAACCTTCTACCCTCAGCCAGAACACTGAAGATGGTTCTTCCAGCATGACAATGGCCCAAAACATACAGCCAAGGCAACAAAGGAGTGGCTTAAGAATAAGCACATTAAGGTCATGGAGTAGCCTAGTCAGTCTCCAGACCTTAATCCTATAGAAAATTTATGGAGGGATCTGAAACTTCGAGTTGCCAAGTGACAGCCAAGAAACCTTAAGGATTTGGAGAAGATCTGTAAAGAAGGATGGACCAAAATCTCTCCTGAGATGGGTGTAAACCTGGTCACCAACTACAAGAAACGCATTACCTCTGTGCTTGCCAACAAGGGTTTCTCCACCAGTACTAGGTCATGTTTTGCTTGGGGATTAAATACTTATTATACTTATTTTACTCACTGAACTTCAACCTAATCTCTAGCATTTCTTTTATGTGTTTTTTTTCTGGATTTTTGGTTGATATTCTGTTTCTATCATTGAAAATATACCTATGATATACATTATAGACCCTTAATTTCTTTTAAGTTCGCAAACTTACAAAATCTGCAGCGGATTAAATAATTATTTTCCCCACTGTATATTATCTGTCCAAAGATTTATAATTGTGTTTAGCCAGCTTTGTGATCCAGACACCCCAGCCAGACAATGAGCATCCCTGAACTGTAGTCCCTGAACTGCAGCCCCATTAAACAGTGATGCTTTGTGAAAGTCATGTTCCTCTAGTGGACTGAAAAGTAATGGGGCAGCAAGGTCTTCTCTTTGTTCTACCCTTCTGTAAGCATATTACAGTATTAAGATAGCTAAACTTTACAAAGCAATAGAGCCCTAATTGGCTAACAGTGCCTATCCCTTACTATTCCAGTGTGTCATGTTGTACATTAGAGATGCGCCGATATATCGGCCACCGAAAAGCAATGGTTAAAAATAGGGTCATCAGTGTTTTCCCAAAGAAAAAAAGGTGCCAATAATGGGCACCGAAAAAGGCTCACAATTTTGCAGCGATTTTCATAGGTCAGGTGACTCAAAAACGACATCATAAACACAACACAGGTGTGTTTTTTATGCATTTTTGCCGAGTTTTCAATGCATTTAAATGGGGAGATATGTTAAAACGCAATGGAAGCGCAACGGACCAGTGTGAAGACATACATAAAATTTAAAGGGATGCATTTTTCTAGAGCTTTTTTAATGCAAAAGTGCTTCAAAAACTAATATTAATATTATAATTAAAAGTAAAATATAATACAATTATATATATAAAAATATATATAATTTTTAAAATCTGCCCATTTCGGTTTTGGTTTTCAGTCAAGTGCATCCTGAATTTTCGGTTTCGGTCCAGATTTTTTATTTTCGGTGCACCACTATTGTACATGGAATTCCTGGAAGCTAATATGAAGAATGATTTAGGAAGGTACACCAGCTGTATTTAAAAACTACATTTCATTAAATACGTAACCTGTTTTTATATCTTCCAGGATTCAGGCTTCACATAAGGTATCTGCTCATAAGCAGGTCATTTGGTTTGAGTTAGACAAGCCCTTTCATAATCTTAGTGAGCGATTTATAATCATGTTTTCAGGCACTTAATCTGTTGTAAATGGATGTAGACTCTTTTTATCTTGGATACGAGTGGCTTTTTATAAATTAAGAAAATGTTCCTTATATCATTTTGCTAAAAGAATAATTCTACAGCATATTACATAATAATCCAAAGGTCTGCATGTTTCAAAAACCCTTGACCCTCTTATTCAGGTTTAGTCAGCCATTAATCCTTGATGCAGAGTCTATGTGCACTAGATCCCTCACTCTCTCTAGAAAACGTAAAGTACTTTTATTTATTTGATGATTATCTAGCATTAGATTAAAAAAGAAGTGTTGTGAAGCACGTAAGTAAAACATTAACTAGTAATATTAGGTAAAGATGAATTTTAATACACATTTAGGTAAAACTCTTTGGTAAGTAAACCACAACTAAATTTACTCATCAATGTAATCAATAAATGCATGAATAGCGTTACCCCAACAGGTATTGCTTGGTAGATTGGGTTTTTTGTTCTTCTGTCTTAACTCTGAAAACAACCTAGGCCCTACTGACATTGGGAGCACAAATTTAGATACAGCTCCTTGAAAAGGTATTCATACCCCTTGAAATTTTCCACATTTTGTCATGTTACAATAAAAAGCATAAATGTATTTTATTGGGATTTTATGTGATAGACCAACACAAGGTGGCACATAATTGTGAAGTGAAAGGAAAATGAGAAATGGTTTTCAACAAAAAATATCAGAAAGGTGTGGCGTGCATCTGTATTCAGCCACCTTTACTCTAATACCCCTAACTAAAATCTAGAGAACCAATTGCCTTCAGAAGTCACCTAATTAGTAATTAGAGTCCACCGGTGTGTATATAATCTCAGTATAAATACACCTGTTCTGTGAAGCCCTCAAATGTTTGTTAGAGAACCTTAGTGAACAAACAGCATCATGAAGGCCAAGGAACACACCAGACAAGTCAAGAGAAATATAAAGCAGGGTTAGGTTATAAAAAAAAATCCCAAGCTTTGAACATCTCACAGAGCACTGTTAAATACATCATCTGAAAATGGAAAGAGTATGGCACAACTGCAAACCTACCAAGGGCAAAGAGAGCATTAAGCAGAGAAGCAGCCAAAAGGCCCATGGCAACTCTGGAGGAGCTGCAGAGATCCACAACTCAGGTGGGAGATTCTGTCCACAAGACAACTATTAGTCCTGCACTCCACAAATTTGGCCTTTATGGAAGAATGGCAAGAAGAAAGCCATAAGAAATCCAGTTTGAAAAAAGCCATGTGGGAGACACAGCAAACATGTGGAAGAAGGTGCTCTGGTCAGATTAGACCAAAATTTAACTTTTTGGCCTAAAAGCAAAATGCTATGTGTGGCGAAAAACTAACTGCACATCACCCTGAACACACCATTCCCACCGTGAAACATGGTGGTGGTAGCAACATGTTGTGGGGATGCTTCTCTTCAGCAGGGACAGGGAAGCTGGTCAGAGTTAATGGGAAGATGGATGGAGCCAAATACAGGGCAAACTTAAAAGAAAACCTGTTAGAGTCTGCAAAAGACTTGAGACTGGGGCAGAGGTTCACCATCAAGCAGGACAATGACCCTAAACATACAGCCAGAGCTACTATGGAATGGTTTAGCTCAAAGCATATTCATGTGTTAGAAAGCCCCAGTCAAAGTACAATCCTAAATCCAATTGAGAATCTGTGGCAAGACTTGAAAATTGATGTTCACAGACGGTCTCCATCCAATCTCACAGAGCTTGAGCTATTTTACAAAGAAGTATGGGCAAAAATATCACTTTCTAGATGTGCAAAGCTGGTAGAAACATACCCAAATCATGCAGCTGTAGTTGCAGCGAAAGGTGGTTCTACAAAGTATTGACTCAGTGGGGCTGAATACAAATGCAGGCCACATTTTTCAGATATTTATTGGTAAAACATTTTGAAAATCATGTATCATTTTCTATCCACGTCACAATTAAGTGCCACTTTGTGTTGGTCTATCACATAAAATCCCGATAAAATACATTTACGTTTTTGGTTGTAACATGACAAAATGTGGAAAATTTCAAGGAGTATGAATACTTTTTCAAGGCACTGTACACTGCACACAATTAAGGTTCAGTATCAAAAAGCAAACATCAGACTGGTTAGTGGTAAATGAACCCAATATATCCTCACAAGTTGCCGTAAATAGCAGTATGAACATAAATGAGTAAGTATAGAATTAGGTCAATCACTGTTCACTTAACAATATATTCACTAGGCTATATAGCAGCACAGAATAGAATTCTATGCGGGTACATAAGAGTAAACCTGGTAATCCACAAAATCAACAATAAGTAAAGGCAATGGAAAACAGTAATGCATCAATGATAATCAATACTGCGATAATTCCTCTGTAAACAGTAGGCTATAAAACTACCCAAAAAGGCAAATTTCTTGTGAAGCAGCTATCAAAGTGAGCAGTCTTTAGCCTTAGCTTCTCAGCCGGCTAGCGTTGGGGCGCAGTCTTTATGGTGGTGCACATGAGTACAATCCCAGTAAAGTCTGTAAACAATGCATTAATGCAGTAAATAATGCTGCTAGTTAGGTGGCCAGTCCCTATGTGCTCAGTTTCTGCTATCAGCAACAGGTTAATGGCAGCAGTGTCCTCTCATCAGTCCTAGCGATACAGCAACAGGGGTCTCACTGTTCAGATGTCAGCTCACTTCTGGATCTGCCTGGAGTGACTCCTGTGCTCAGCATATGGCTGCAGGCTTGTGGCAGGTTGATGTGCACACAGGAGCAGCAATGTGCACACCTCGGTCTCCTCACAGCAAAGAGAGAGTCCCTCAGTTATCAGCCTGTGAAAAATACAGCTCTCTCTCTGTTTACGTCCGGCTTCCATTGGGAATTGTAGCTCAATCGTCCATTTAACTTCCATAGTAAATTTTCTTTCCCAGACTTCATATCTCATGATTTAATGCTGCCAACCATCAAGTCTTTTGAGCTCCTTCTGCTTGCCAGTTACCCCTGGTAGATGGAGGTGAGTTAGTGTTAACCCATTCAGCTATAGTCCAGAGAGACTGCAGCACAATGTCCTATATTGCTCTATGTCTCGAGCCAAGCACCAGGCTACACATGTTTAAATCTAAAGCTAGTTTAAATATCTGAATTTGTCTTTATATTAGTCTGCTGTAATCTCTGTCACAGTAGAGCCATGAATAAAAGAGGGAGTGCCAGCAGTGTGAAATAATTAGGGTCTAGTGCACTGAATAACCATTTAACACTGGGAGCTTTAATGGCATGATTTTATACGACAAACCATATATTAAAAATCAGATCATTCCTGTTTTTTTGTTCATGCTAAGGACTGATTCACCATTTCACATTTCAATATGCATATATTTTTGAACTTTTTTCCTAAGAAAGAAGTTACCAAGTGAATTAAAATACAGCATTAATGACAAAAAAAGAATGGTATGTTGTTTTCAAAATCACACAGGATAAATGCTACTTCCAAAAATGCATGAGATAAATCTATTCCATTTTTAAGGTAGAGCCACTCCTGAAAAAACTGGCTTTCATGGCTCCAAAGCAACACAACTTTAAACTGTCAACACCAGTATATTGACTGGCTGTAAGCAGAAAATATTAGTTATTGTTTGTAAATTATGCCAGCATATTTGAATTGGACGCTGGGTATGTGAAACCATTATGGGGTATTACCCTCACCATCTTTGTATTGAACAATTGTCAATAAACACAATTGTACAAGAAATGGACACTGGTGACTTGCATATTGTACTCAAAAGACTGGCCATGAAGAAGTGTAAAATATATATCTGCTATACGTAGAGATCACATCTTTATCCATCACCCCTCAACCACCACAGCGTAACAGACAATGTAACTTTTATCTTTATGGAGCTGGTGGTAGGCAGAGGCACCAATCACCTGAGATGTAGTGGCAACCCTGCACCTTTTAGTAGTCAGTCTTGTGTGTGGTGCAGGTGCAATATGTAAGTCTCCAGCATCAAGAGTAAAGCCAGAATTTAAATTACCGGGGGAGAGGGATGTAACATTGCTGGTTCAACCTTTAAGGGGAACCAGTCATAAATGCTAATGTAGGGTTTTAAGAGTCTTTAATTTATATAGCTGTTTAAGCTAATTCCGCACTGAATACACCACAGCCCAAAGAGTGCAGGGATTAGGAGTATGTAACTTACAGCACAGAGTATAGAGTGCTGCAGTCAGGCATGTATAGCATACACTTCGATGGTCAGTGGGGAAAGAGAGGGCTTCACCAATAGTGGTCAGAAGGAAGACTTACATTGATGGTCAGTGGCAAAACGTACACACCTTCTTTACAAAGGGGTTATTGGAACTGCATGTCAGAATGACACATAGAAAAATAGCTGATTTAATATATTTAAATGAAAACACAAATGCAAGTGCAAATTGGCCAGTTTGACTGCACTTGTGTCCAGAGTATGCTGTCTACCTTGAGTTCTGACTCGTGTAAATCGTTAAACCTATTTTTGACTACTTTTTCTTACCCGTAAAAGCAGTTTGAATGTTTTGCTTTTATATGGAAAAATAAACAATTTATATATTTTTACATAAAATATTAGATAAAAGGGATCAAGATGGTCTTTAAGAGGCGTTTGATTACTGTGCCCATTTCACAAGAAAGTGTGATGATACCTCATATGCTGTCAAAGAACTGAATGTGTATTTGGTCATAGCTTAACCTTTGCTTGTTAATGTTACTCAGGACAATGGACAGGTCATCAAGTGCTGTACAGAAAAATACTGCTGCTCCCCAAGCTGCCATAGCTAGAACAAGTTTCTAACAACCTGATCATCTTTCACTGGTGACAGAGATGACAACTCTGAAACGTCATCCCTTCAGTGACAGTTAAGTACTGCCCTCTTCTTCTGATATCTTCTACTTCTTACCATGTACTTGTACCTGAGTCCAGTTCACCCTGCACTATCATTACCTGATACTGAGCCGGATACTTCAAAAGCCCCTTTTCAAAAGAATTAACAGCTGTGCCATTATAAAGTCTTTGTCTCTGCCAATAAAATTATTAGACTTTGGTGTGTTCCACTTCCTCCTGGCATCCCTCTTTATATATGCTGTATAATTAATTTACACATTATAAGCATTGTAAGTTTATACAGAGCTTTGTTTGCACATCATCTTTAAAGAGGAGCTCCTGTCTCCCCCCAAAAATTGAAATACAGCACCTACAAATACTGCAGCTGTTGACTTTTTGATCGAAGGATACTTACCTGTCCAGGGATCCAGTGCTGTCCTTACCCAAGCTGATTCTTCAATCAGCTTCAGGTCCAGGCGCCGGGATGTTAACTAAGGAAAACTGGCAGTGAAGCCTTGTGTCTTCACAGCTGGTTTCCCACTGTGCATGTGCAAGCCTCTCTACGCTTTGTGAACGGTCCCGCAGTCTTCTGGGACCTGTGATGTGTCCCAGAAGGAGGAGGGGGTGAACTTCTGCTTGAATTGCTGCCGGGATCCAACCGGAAATGGGAGTGGATACCTGTCAAAGCCAGGTACCCCCCCAATAAAAGTGCCATTTTTTTCTATTCTTATTCTTATTAACAGTCACGTTTATTGAAAATGTACAGTGGTACAAACAAACAGAGGTACATATAAACGTAGTCAAACAAAATTGTACATCAAAGCATACAGCAGATATAAATGACCCAAATAGTATAACAATTGGCAGTTTTTTTAATGTGGCATGCTTTACCCAAGATACACCTGAGTAAACTTGGCAAACAAGCGAAAACTTGGTACAGCCAATTAATGGTGCCTAGTCTAGAGAGAAGAGAAACAAGAAAAATAAAGAGGAGGGGGGAGGAAGGAGGGAGTGGGGGGACCAATTTTTAAAGAGGGGGGATGCAAACAAGTGGAACTGCCTTTTTTAAGTGAAGTTCCACTGCAACTTGCTTAAAAGAAAGTGTCTATGACCAGTCCTGTTTCAGCTTACAAAAAAGCACCTCAACTAGGAATTGGCAAATCCTTTGCCAAAAATAAATTTATATATACAGTATATTTGCAGAGAGAGATAAATTAATTAAAAGAAAGTTGCACAGTGCAAACTTCCAGTGGAAGTAAATTTGGATTTAACAGATGAACATAGTTATTGCAGTTTTCATACACTTGGTTCTCATCCGATTTAATCCTGCCAGATGAGGGTTTTTTGAAGTAATTTCAATCCAGTATATGTCCTGTAGAAGGTTAAAATCGATCCCACACTCATGTGGTCTATAAAAGACCTTTATTTTTGGCAAGGTCAAATCTTAAAGTACAGACGCAAAGTTCCCATGGCCACCAACAGCCATTTTTCATACAACCGTAACACTTCCTTTGGGTACGTTTGTACTGATATGTGAAGTACTTTTAAGGAATGAATAGCAGGATTAAGTGGTACCCTGTCACAAAGTTAAAGTATTAGATTTATTATCGAGTGTGAAAAATGATAAGATGCTCAGCTAACAGTATTAAGCACTACGCAGAGATGAGTTGGCCTGCTGCTACTCTGCAATAAATCTGGGAAAATCAGCACTTTGCTGTCGCTGCTAATATGCTTGATGTTTCCTGCACTACTTTCTCCACTGCCTCTACAATTTGTATTACAGAACATTGTTTTTTAGTGTCACTTTTACTGTAACACTTCTTTCTAAAATGACACAACTTTTTTTAATAGCTGGCTGCAACCCAAAATGGCAAAAAATACATTTGTAAAGTGTCCCTACCCTTGGTTTAAAAAACTGTTTTTTTGTTTCTCTCTTTTTGCTGTCTGTGCCCTGTTTCCCCTTCCTTTCCTAATGATGGAACAGGAAATGAAGAGAAATCTTCGCAAAGTTAGGGGCAGCTCCCTCTAATGCCGCGTACACACGGTCGGACTTTCTATCCTACTTGGTCCGGCACACTTTCCGACGGACTTTGTCCGCCAGGTGCGCCGGACTTTAAAACGGACGGACTTGCCCACACACACCCGGACTTTCCGGCGGGCTAAGTCCGCCCGTCTTTCCGACGGACTTTCGCCGGAGTTCCGGCGGACTTTCAGAATGAACGGACTTGCCCACACACGGACAAGTCCGTTCATTTTGAACGTGACTCAGGTGCGACGGGACTAGAAAAGGATGTCAATCTTGCCGCTTTTATCGGCGAGATTGACACCTTGCGAGCCCCGTCGCGGGGCATACCAGGCCCTTAGGTCTGGTATGGATTATAAAGGGAACCCCCTACGCCGAAAAAACGGCGTGGGGTCCCCCCTAAAATCCATACCAGACCCCGATCCGAGCACGCAGCCTGGCCGGTCAGGAAAGGGGGTGGGGACGAGCGAGCGCCCCCCCCCTCCTGAACCGTACCAGGCCGCATGCCCTCAACATGGGGGGTGGGTGCTTTGGGGGAGGGGGGCGCCCTGCGGGGCCCCCCCACCCCAAAGCACCTTGTCCCCATGTTGATGAGGACAAGGGCCTCTTCCCGACAACCCTGGCCGTTGGTTGTCGGGGTCTGCGGGCGGGGGCTTATCGGAATCTGGGAGCCCCCTTTAATAAGGGGGCCCCCAGATCCCGGCCCCCCACCCTATGTGAATGAGTATGGGGTACATGGTACCCCTACCCATTCACCTAGGGAAAAAGTGTAAGTAATAAAACACACTACACAGGTTTTTAAAATATTTTATTAAACAGCTCCGGGGGGGGGGATCTTCCTCCGGCTTCGGGGGTCTTCTTCCGGCTTCGGGGGTCCCTCCGCTTCATCTTCTCCCGGCGTCCGGTTGGTTCTTCTCCGCTCTCTTCTCCCGGTGTTCCTGTTCTTCGGCCGGCTCCTCTGCTGTCTTCAAGTAGCTCTCTTGCCAGCAGAGGTCCGGACTTCTGGGCTTCTGGGCTTCTGGGCTTCTCTTCCCCAGATGTTGACACGACGCTCTCTCCTGCTGGACTGCTCTCCGAGGGCTGCGTTGTGACTTATATAGGCGGAGACCCCGCCCCCTTTTGATGTCACAGTGCCTGGGCATGCTGGGACTGTGACGTTTTAGGGGGCGTGGTCAACATCACCCAGTGACCACGCCCCCTAAAACGTCACAGTCCCAGCATGCCCAGGGACTGTGACATCAAAAGGGGGCGGGGTCTCCACCTATATAAGTCACAACGCAGCCCTCGGAGAGCAGTCCAGCAGGAGAGAGCGTCGTGTCAACATCTGGGGAAGAGAAGCCCAGAAGCCCAGAAGCCCAGAAGTCCGGACCTCTGCTGGCAAGAGAGCTACTTGAAGACAGCAGAGGAGCCGGCCGAAGAACAGGAACACCGGGAGAAGAGAGCGGAGAAGAACCAACCGGACGCCGGGAGAAGATGAAGCGGAGGGACCCCCGAAGCCGGAAGAAGACCCCCGAAGCCGGAGGAAGATCCCCCCCCGGAGCTGTTTAATAAAATATTTTAAAAACCTGTGTAGTGTGTTTTATTACTTACACTTTTTCCCTAGGTGAATGGGTAGGGGTACCATGTACCCCATACTCATTCACATAGGGTGGGGGGCCGGGATCTGGGGGCCCCCTTATTAAAGGGGGCTCCCAGATTCCGATAAGCCCCCGCCCGCAGACCCCGACAACCAACGGCCAGGGTTGTCGGGAAGAGGCCCTTGTCCTCATCAACATGGGGACAAGGTGCTTTGGGGTGGGGGGGGCCCCGCAGGGCGCCCCCCTCCCCCAAAGCACCCACCCCCCATGTTGAGGGCATGCGGCCTGGTACGGTTCAGGAGGGGGGGGGGGGCGCTCGCTCGTCCCCACCCCCTTTCCTGACCGGCCAGGCTGCGTGCTCGGATCGGGGTCTGGTATGGATTTTAGGGGGGACCCCACGCCGTTTTTTCGGCGTAGGGGGTTCCCTTTATAATCCATACCAGACCTAAGGGCCTGGCATGCACCGCGCTCACCGCAATAGGAAAATTTGTTTTTCCTATTGCAGAGAGCGCGAGATGCAATACCCTGCCCTCGCGTCGTATCTGGTCCGTCGGACCAGCCTACACACGAGCGGGCTTTCCGTCGGACCAGCACACACACAAGCGGACTTTCCGCCCGAAACTGAGTCCTACGGAAAGATTTAAAACTTGTTTCAAATCTAGGTCCGGCGGGCTTTTGGGAAGAAGTCCGCCGGAAAAGTCCGCCGCCGCCCACACACGGGCGGATTGTCCGGCACACTCTGGTCCGCCTGACCAAGTATGCCGGAAAGTCCGACCGTGTGTACGCGGCATAATACAGTTGTCTCTGGAACGGAGGTGTTTCCATTGGAAGATTTATCCTCATCACTTGTTCTGGCTACAACTCTAAAATTGTGGGTCTGCCCCAAGTTTCTGTTTCAGTGACGGTGAACTATATTAAATAATGATGGTGTGTCTTTGCAGTGGTGACACAGAAAGCATTAAAAACAAAGTAAAACTAAAGGCATAACTTTTTTTTAACTTTAGTTTAGATGGTTTAAAATCCCAAATGTTGTGTTGTCCCCAGAAAAGTAATAGATGGTAAGATTGTCAATGGGGACACTGGTTCTGGTGACCTGGGAGACCCCAAGGGGTTCCCTTAATTAATTAATTAATTTGCAGGAATTTCCTCTCGCTTCTTGTTTTGGCTATGGGACAGGAAGACAATGGAAATCTCGGCAATGGGACACAGATGATAAAAAATAAAATGACAGGAGTTATAACCCTCCCTAACTAGGTCCAAAATGAAAAAAAAAAAGTTTCACCACAGTTTTGCTTTAACAGCAGGTTTAACTCTTCCCTAATCTAATGTTGGCCATACAATAGTTGAGTTTCAAATGATCATTCATATGAAAAATCTTATCAGAACAATTGATGATGAATTTCATTTGAAAGTTTTACTTTTTTTTTTTTGGAGTGGATGGACTTTCCCAAACAAAAAACACATTCACTGTTAGAAATTAGTTTGTTCAAGAAAAATTTTCCATCCTGATTTGTAGAATTTTATTTGTCACTGGTAGAAAACAAATGTTGTTTTGACCCCATCAACAATTAGAAAGTCGATGACCGTTCCTAAGCAAGAATTTTCTAATGAAATTCTACTAGTCTATGACTAGCTTAAAGTGTAAGTTCACATTTACAGAAAATCTGGGTGGCCTTATAGCTCTTTCACACGGGGCGGATCAGTGATGATCTGCCCCGTGAACAACCGCTTGCTCAGTGGGGATCGCTGAGCAGGAAGATGACAGGTCCATCGCTGCACACTGTGCAGCAACGGACCTGTCAGAGTGCCGCTCTCCCCTATGGGGGATCGGATGATGACGGACCGTAGTGTCCGTCGTCACCCAATCCGATCCGAAAACAGATGGAAAAGTAGGGTTTTCCTCCGTTACACTTTTCGGATCGGAGCGGGTCGGATGTCAGCGGACATGTCACCGCTGACATCCGACGCTCCATAGGGATACATGTATGTCCGTTTTTCATCCGAAAACGGAAGGATGAAAAACGGACATACGGATCCCCCGTGTGAAAGAGCCCTTACACTGGACACCCTCCAACCCCTTCCCCCCTCACTTCCCGTTCCAGGGATTTGAAATCCTCCTAGTTTTCTCTCCTCTCCTTGCAGTGCTGACAGGATGGGCTAGAATGCCTCTTGTCCGTACACGCTAAGAGGTATGGATAGGATATTAAGCCGAACAAGCAGCAAATTTAACCCTTAACATCTTCCCCCTCGATACTTAACTCCTAAAGTATGCCCTCAACACTTCACTCCTCTTCCCATCCACAACTAACCTCTAAGCAAAACTATAAACTATTGCCTATTCTGCACTTCATCCCGCAATGGGTGCCTCTGCGTCAATAACCGGCAGTCCCGCACCAAGTGCATTTGGCGTTTTGTCACCACAATTAACTGAATCAAAAAAAGACCAGTTATCAAAATACAAAGTAGAGGTTTTCTACCGACATACTGTAGATATGAATCCTAGCTCTTGCTGATTATGTGAGTGATTGCCATGGGTTACATCTGCAGCTTATTAATTACACAAACAAAGCTAATAACTATTGTATATTGTTATAAGATAATTATTTACTGGCTATCAGATAATATAATAAATAAATATATTCATGCTAAAGTATCGATTAATGTAAAAACTTGAGCCCACAAGAATCCTGGGTGCACTGACAGATGCTTCAGGAATTCTGGCCAGCAAGGAGACATATCTTGTGGTCTTGTCCATGGCTGACTGGCTTCTGGTCCAGGCTTTTTGGTCTGTTGCATACCTTTTTTATTTGTCGAATCATAAGGACACCAAATCGGTTCTACTACACTGCCCTATCCTAGGCTGCCTCACATACTAACAAAAATAAGCATCCTACCTATTTCTGTCTGCAAAATGGACCATTGCGCAGGCCTGGAAGAAACCATCGGTTCTGTTTCAGGGAGTATAACATAACATGACTGTTTTAATGGGTAATGAAAAAATGTCCAGTATTTAAAGGACTTCCATTCCAAATTTCTTAACATTTGTGAACCTTGGAATAACTACCCCCTACCTTCTTTACATCCGACCAGTTAAGGTTGATTATGATGTGATGCCTGAGGGGGCCTCAGATTTGTGCCCCCTCCCCACTCTACCCCCCTGTCTCCTTGCCCTTCCCTCTTGTCCTTTCGTTCTGGTCCTTTTTCGATTCAGCATGTTATATGCCGGGATCTCCGGCCCTGGGGAATTTACTGGATTACGAACACTCTAATGTTACCCCAGGAGCCCGAACAGTTAGCTGTATATGGTTTATTGCATGTTTACTATTGCCACTCTGTTTGACTAATATTCTGTGTAATTGTGTTGTTCCCCCTGTGGGTGAACTTGAACCTATTATCCATTGAAAACCAAATAAAAACTATTGCACAGAATGTAAAAACTTGGACACAATGATGTTTTTGAGATGTGCATTGCTTTAGAAAAACATACTGTATGGTCCTGGCTGACCAAGTCAACACCACATCCCAAGAAAGGCAATGAGACTATAAACTTAAAAAAATAGAAAATAGACTATAAAGTTAAGCTGAACACAAAGCAGCACAATCAGTACTGACAAAAATGAATTCTTGAAGAACAGATGAGCACCCAGCCAGTAACTGCTCTGTCAGTACAGCCGGGATGAATTTCTGCAGTGTCAGGTTTAATTCATCCTGAGTGGCTCAGACGATATGTGGAGAGACAAGTAAAGTCGGGACAGTCAGGGAGCTCTCAAAGCAAATTTTTTAGTCTTCATATTCAAAGAACATGTTTTATGACTGCGCTCCCTGCTGTGCTCACAGATAAACATAGCAATAATTCATTATTTATGGGCAAACGTAAATGGCAGATTACTTCATCAATTTACCATCCCCAGCCAGATGTCTTGAATAGATCAGGATAGTCTTCTAGACTGGGTTTAATTTAAAATTAGACATAGTATCCCATAAGTTAAATATACTACTTTTAAAACTATTAATTGCGCTACAGAATGCCAAGGTCCTCATTCATCTTTTGGAATCAATGTATGCAGTGGGAGAGAGTAAATTAAGTAGATATTGGTACATTAAGTAAAATACCTCTGTCTAAACAGAATTCTTTGTCTGTCACAACATGTCAATAACCAATAAATTGTCTCTGCATTTGGATAGTGTTATTATATGCAGTAAGGGAACTGGAACATATTGAAACATACTATGGTGATTAGGATTACTAGTCTACTACAAATAAACTTTGGCCCCATACTAAAGTGAAGTAGTCAATATCAAGAAATTAATTACTGCATGCAGTGTAAAGACACAAAGACCCAATATCCAAATCCTTTCTGTGAGAGATCACTTCAATTGGTAGAGCTTTAAGGACTAAGCCACTAGCTTACTTCTTTTTTAAGGGATTTTTTTGCCCAATTTTATTAAAATAAAGCTCAGAAAAAAAACAAAATCAATGTGTTTCCTTTGCAGGGGTTTATGAGGGAACAATGGATAATCAGTCTCTTGGCTTACATATATATCACCACAACTCTGGCCTTACTCAGCCGTTGTCTGTCTTCTAAAGACTGTCCTCTCACAAACGCTTGGTCCATACACTTAGCAGCCCCGTGATTCTCTGGTTCCCACGTCTATCCTTGGTGCAGCCCTCCTAACTCCTTGGCAGAGACCTCTGGGGTGGAGCCCTTGACCATCGTCATGATTCTCCTAAAAGCCCAGAACATACCTGCCCAATATGTGTGCTAGGGATCCTAAATCCAGGACCCAGGATTGGAGATTTCAACCCTCCCAAATCTCTACAAAATCTCTGGGCTCCAGGGATTTACCAACTGATGAGGAAACTGAAAAGCCATTTTCCTCTCAATGGCACAAGCACCCTGGAGCTCCATCAACCTGTCTGGATAAAAATCCTGGGTAATAGTCTCTTTTTTACCCCATGGCAGGTCATATAAGTCACAGTTATTTTGTGACTCAAAATTAAAAAATTAAAAAAAGGTAAACATTGCTTTGTGTTGTAACAATGCACAAGGTTGAGCCATGGGTTTTTATGGTTTGAGGAAGCCACATAACACACATATCCACCACAGATTGCTCTGCAGAGGGCCACCCCAAGTGTAAACTAGTCCTTAAAGTGTTGTCTATGGACAATTATGGGTACTATATTATTTCCCCATTTCACAGGCAAGAGCAATTAGAAAAAATAAACATACAAACTCACATTGATTTTGTAGCCTCAGCGTGATGCTGCAGCTGTCACCTGCCGACTCTAAGACTCAGAACTGGGCAATCACACAACCACCAATCTTCAGTCCTTGGTCCACGATGAGCAGAGAGTAATGGCTCAAGGGAAGAAGGATGACCCCTGAATGCCACACATCCATGGTGTACTACAGAGATGAGTGAAGTGGCAAGGGGATCCCCATGACTAATCTCCAGGGGGCGGAGAAAAATGAATTGGGGGTGTGGCCTGGTCAGTGTCCAGGCTGAGGTTGCCACGTCACTCATCTCTGTAGCACACCATGGATGTGCGGCATTCAAGGGTCAGCCTTCTTTCCTTGAGCCATTGCAGGAGCCAGGATGGGCTCCAACCCCTGCCAGCACTGGTTTGCATACCCCCCTTCACCGAGCCTGAGTGGCACACTAACCATTTACGAGTCACAGAGAGTAATGCCTGTCAGTCACCACTCTCTGTTCTGCCCTTCCAGCGCTCACTGAAGTGCCAAGTAGAAGGGAGGACAGGAGCAGCTGGCTCAGACTTTCAGCCGTGCACTGACAGGCTGAGTCAGCTGCCGCTCAGGCATCTGGGTGGAATCCCGACATTATTGCCGGGATTCTTCCAGAATATGAAACAGCTCTGTGACATCAACCGACAGTGGACTTTAGCACTCCTGTGATTCACAAGAGAAGCATTGCTAAAAAATAGTTTGATACTTCTCTTTTAAGGCTTGATATGTTGGTATTTATTTACTAAATGCAATCCTATCTTTTATATTTTTTTTAAAAAGTAGGTATTATATTGTGTTTGTGTGCACTAAAACTCATTCTAGTGCATTTTTTCAGAAAATATGCATGTTTATAAACAGTTGTGGAAAAATCATGCGCACAAAAAAAAAGTTGCAACTGTCTCTATTTTACTTATCGCACTGCTTTGAGAAAAAATATAATTGTTTGGAAGGTAACAGTAGTTTTCTAGCAAAACAGAGCAGATTTTAACATGTATGTGAAAAATTGCCCCAGTAAGTGTTTAAAAATCAGCTGAGCATTGTAAATGGTACCCATGGAAATGAAGTCACTTGTAATAAACGTTCAGATTCTGCACATAAAGATTTCTGAATGATATTACTGCATTCATTGATCGGCCCTGGGTTTGATTGTAGAGGCAAGCAGATCAGTATATGCCTCATGATCTAGAATTCACTCTTCAAAAGTGTAAATTGCCATCTAAAGAAACAAATATCTTTTTCAAATTATGTGACAGCAAGATTCAACTGTGAGCTCCAGTTAGGACTGAAGTATAATAATTTTCACACATTTTACCTTACTAGAACTATACAGAGGAAATTAAGCACTTTAGCCATCCTAAATAAAGCATGACACTAAATATAATGATACAATGCTGTCAACACCCTAGAGCTTCAGAATCTCCATAATTAACTTTCTTTGCACTTAGTCATGTGATTTGGGCATTTACACAATCAGGCTTCCCTAACCTAACAAGACCAAGTCTTAAAACCTCTATCCCAACCAGACTGTGTCCCAAGGGAAAAATATTAAGGTAATTATTTTTTTTTTTCATAAAGCATGAGAAAAATGTCACAAGGGATCAAATCAGACTATAGTAATTAGAAAGTGAAATATAACAAAAAAAAGTGTTACATTTTATATGAGCTCCATTTGCTCTTTTAGGTCCCTTTTGGAGTTTGGATAAAGCAGGGATCACAAATGTGAGAAGTAATTAGCTAATTTACTGTGATACGAAAACTTGACTGATTTCTTGCTCAGGATGAGGTCAGCTGATGCCTTATGACTTAGGAAAAACTGCAATTGCAATTTCCCGCAGCCAATGTCCCAAGAAAAAAAAGGGATTATTTAGAAGATATTCTTTTTAAACATGTATAGTTCGGGTCTCCCGTAATTCCTTCTTTAACCCTTTCAATCCAGAGGTTGCCTGTGCCTACATGCTCAGTACAAGTAAATTACCTTGACAATACTCTGCTTTGCATGTATAAATTATTTTACATTTTTTACGGACAAGAATGTTTTTTTTTTAGTAAACTGTTATAGTAAAAACTAAGCTTTGTGTTTTTTTTATTATACACTGATGATTGCACAAATATGTAAAAAAAAAAAAGGCCTACTTTTTAATTTTTTATTTATTTGCTGCTATTTTTTTAATGCTGTAGTTGTATCTGATAATGTTAAACAGATGGCACGTCAGACGTACCATCAGCCTGAAGGTGTTCATCGGCAAGTTGAAGGCTTTTATTTTTATAATGAAACCTCCAACCAGCATGTGATCACTATGCCATAGCTAACATGGTGATCATGTGATCACTATCACGACTCTGATCGTCAATGGGGACCCGGGATGTTTAATAACTGTTGACAGCCATCACAATATGTGAACAAGTGCCTCTCAAAAAGAGGACCTTTATAAACATATCCCCAGCAGGCAGCAGGCAGAGATTCACTGCTTTGTCAAACAGTATAGTAAGCAGCTGTTGTGACATCAGTAAAGTATATTTGGAGTTGCCCAAATCTGTGTGCAAATTTCAGCAGTGTGGGATAGTTTGCTTTCCACAGTGATGGATGTTGTGTTACTGATATACAAGAGGATCTCCCATTAACGGAGAGGAGATATACCATGTGTTCATGGCCACGCTGCACTGTATCTTGCTTTTGACTATCAGTGTAAGTATTTGTAAAGCTAGCCATAGACAGGTGGTTTTACCTCTATTTACACAAGCGAGGTGGCTGGAAAAAGGCCCTATAATATGACAGCGAGACTTGTCTCTGTCAGAGTACACTGATCAGGAGCTGTAGCCATCGATGGACAAAAGTCTTCCCTAGGAAGTCCCCTTTGACAGTAATTGATGAAACGATTAGGGACAGCCACACACTGATAAAAATTTGGCCAGTCTCTGCTGAACCGGCTGAATTTTGATCCATCTATGGCCAAGTGTTGTTTTTCGGGCAAACCAGGCAGAAAACATAACCATATCTTGTCTGCCCCTGCAACAGCAGCACAACTTGGTCTTGCAGTAGTCAAATGCTCCTCCCTTCTGGGGCTCACTAAATGAGCAGCTGCACCATGATAAGGACCTCTTCTTACTCCATTCTTCTATCAGCATGCTCTCTGTCAACACATGGGCACTGCAGCAGAGCCTAATTGGCTCCAAGTACTGGTCCCACCTCTCCTAGTCCAAATGATACTATGCAAGGAATCATAGGAGTCTAATATTAAGGCTCCATGCAAACTGGGCTTAAAGCGGGGGTCCACCCACACCGCCAAAAAAAAAAATATTAAAAGCCAGCAGCTACAAATACTGCAGCTGCTAACTTTTAATACATGGCCATTTACCTGTCCCAGGGTCCAGCGATGTTGGCAGGCGACGCCGAGAACCCGCTCGGTTCTCGGCAGCTGCCGCCGCCATCCTAGGTGAGGGAATCCAGAAGTGAAGCGTTGCGGCTTCACTTCCCGGTTCCCTACTGCGCATGCGCAAGTCGCGCTGCGCGTCCCAAGTGGTCCCCGCTCTCTCCTGGGAGCTGTGTGTTTCCCAGGAGACGGCGTGGTGGGGACGGGAAGAGGCGTAGACTCCCATGGGAGTCTATGCCGGAAGTGGGTGCAAATACCTGTTCCATTTTTGTGTGGAACTCCGCTTTAAAAAAATGACAGTTTTTTGCCAAGTGTTTTTGTACATAGTTTAGACAAGTTTAAGAGAGTTTAGTATTTTTTCTGCAAGAACACTCCAATCAGAAAAGCAAACCAGAAGAGGTTTTTTTTCCTTCTTCTAAATGTTGAGCTCAAAATATGCCAGTAAATGTCCTAATGTGCATAGACACATATAAGAACATTAGTGGCGTCTAGAGGCAAAACACACACTCCTGTAGAAGCAGCAATTTTTAAGCTAGTGTGCATGGAGCCTCAAACAGATTCATGTTCTTACACAACTGGTATTTCAAAATAAATAGAATTATTTTTACTTGAATGCATTTGCAATCATTTTTGGTTTCAACTGCCTGGAAATTGCTCTCATTTTCATGAGTAAAAGGGAACAATCCTTCAATGACCACACTATTGGAGCAAAGCAGCACACTCTACACTAAAAGTCATAGCATATAAGGCTCATATGGGTCACATAATTTGTGAAAATCTGAATGGCTATAAACTTGCATGAGTACATGATCATGCTTATTCAACAGATTAAAAAATTATGTGCAGCAACCCATAGCAACCAATTAGTATTTCTTCCTCACTGGTCTGACTAAAGAAAACTGAAACCTGCTATTGATTACTGCAACTTGCCCAACCCTTAATGAGACAAGATTTTTAGAAAACATGCAAAGCAATCATTGTTTTTTCTCTCACCCACTTCCTTTAAGTGTTCGTTTTCTTATTATACCATTTTTTATATTATGTTTGTTTTCTGTCTCAGGAATGTTTTTCAGTTTTAACAACGACACAGAAATAAAAACTGTGGGTGGGATCTTCATCCATTATGCTGGTTTTTTTACTATTTTTTTAGTTTGATAGAACAAGAGTCATGGGTTGGCCTCTACCTCTAAAGCCCTAAAGAAAACATTTTCAAAATGAATACAGTATGTTTTACAGATTTAGACACAAAGCACTGGTAAGGAAGAAATCCTACAAAGATACACAATGATCCATCTAGAAGATGGAAAGAGTTAACTTTGAGGGCACTCAACTATTTCTGACAGGTCTCAGCTGACTGGAGAACACATATATCATAACTGGGGGAAGCCCACACCAGGAGCCATTCAGTCTAGCCAGTATCATTGGTGATTAAGAAAAAAAAAAGAGGCAGCAATTCTACACCTGTCACAGATTCAACACACAGCCCCCAAAATAAAGAAATATTAATAAATGTAAAATGCTACCAATGGTTTCTTTCAGCAGAACTTGATGGTTTACAGTTCAGATATTAAAGGGTCAATCCACCCAAAGTAAATGTTTCCCTTGTTGGCAGATACTGGAGATTTACACCACCTGATGATTTCCTTTTCTCCTGTCAAGGGCTCTATTGGTGCAATTTCTGTGCTTGAGTGTGACCATTATGATGGATTCTCACTTTCCCTGTTGGAGTTTTTCTATTTATCTCATATATTGGCCATTGCATCGGGGGGGGGGGGGGGGGGGGCATGGTGGATAAATCTCAAGGATAGGAAAGAAGCCATGGGGCTTTAAACAAAAGCATAAGTCATTCAATTATTATTTTCTATGCATTTGTGATGTGTGTGTTTTTTGTACCTTTTGATGTATAAATTAATCAGGATTATGGGAGGTAATGTAGCAACTATTAAAAACAGAGAAATGCCTGGCTGCTATCCCCATAAGGACATAACAGACATTCTTTGTAGAACTCCAGTCATTAAATATCCTTGAAAATTGTACCATGTGTCATTAAACTGTCTGTAAGACCATTAAAGGACAGTGACTTTTTTTGTAGTGAAAAGAGTGAAATGATTGGTCATGTACCATGATTTCATTCTGATGCACTGTAAGGGACAAGTACTCACAGAGAGGCCAGCCATTTAACTGATGTTCTGCTAATTGGTAACTTTAACCAGGCTTTGGCAAAAAAGTTTAAAGGTCTTTTTTTCCAGTAAAAAGACCAATATAGCAAATGTGTCATAGAAGAAAGAAAAATAATTTAATGTGTAACATAAAAGCATAAAATAATACTTACTTGGTAAGGGTAGAGGGTCACACCATTGGCTCTTGACAAAGACCAAGAACCATCAAGATACTGATGCGCTTGAATGGCTACTGAATTTAAGATGTTACCGTTGTTTGGGCTTGTGGCCATTTGAAGACTGGCTTTGGCTTGATGCGAAGGAGACCCGTTCTTTTTATCTTGGCCATTGGCAAGCCCAAGGCTATTAGGTTTTCCGCTGTGTTTGCTAGCCACAAATCCGGGGTAACTGGGTGCGGTATAAGGGTTTGGCATGTACACCCAGTCTCTTGGCTGATGGCTCCCCATGTGTCTTGGGCCCACAAGGGCTGGAATATTAGAATGTCCTGAAGGAGATCCAGGTGATGCTGCATCATATTGTTCAACATTAGTAGACTGTTCTAGGGTTGTCACCATCTGGATAGCTTCCTGTTTCAGCTGGTTTAGGTGCGTGGCACATATATCACAACGGTTGTCTCTCTCATTCCAGGACTTTCGGATGGTGTTTGGTACTTGCAACTTGTCGTGTATGCCCGATGTGATAGATGGGTCCTAAAAAGTAATAAAGGCATATATAAACAAACACATACATAAACAAACTCATAAAGTAAAACAACGAAATATCATTGATAAAATGCCAAGATAAAAGAAATGGTCCTTGGTCAGTTCTGATTAGAAAAATAATACATTTTACTTGATCAAGGGATTTACCTATATGAATATTATCTTACATACACCTTTACACTTGACCTAACATTCGTTCTAATGTTAGCAAAGTAAATGGCATTTTATTGGCATTTCAGAGAACATATTCATTATGTTAGCTCCCTTCTCAGTCAAAGGGTTTAAGCTACAGTATACTGCATGCCAGGGTTATTATGATTCTGAAAAGTAGAGGTGATAACAAAACTCTAGAAACTTGTATTGTCAGCAATTCTGAAATATTCTGATCCAATCCATATTAAAGCACTGTGTTCCTTATAGTTCCTGTGGCTATGCCAATGCATTTCATCACTCTCTATTTAAAATCTTGAGGCATATTTATTATGGAACACACGTCTGTCTCTGTGACGTGCATAATAAACGCACAGGATGCATGTTATCTTAAACAAGCTTGCTGAAGAAACATTGAGGTAAAGGAAAGGAAATACATTTTTTTGATTTATGTCTTATTTATGTAAAAATGATTATAGTACACAAAAATCTACTTTTATTCTCAGTGTTATAATTATTTCATTACAAACACAAAACTTAAGGCAGGATTTAAACCCAAAGCCAAAAATATGTTGCGGCTTACCAATCCTTCGATGTGGTGGCTGTATTAGTTTTGTTTTTAGGCTTTTTCCTTCTGTTATCACCTGGTGGTCTGGCCAGTAACATTCTACCTGCCTTAGGGTGTCTTTACTCTGGAGGAAGCAGCAGCCGAGACACCTTTGGACAGCAGCATTGGTAATCTGGGGAGAGGGTATTCTCTAGCACTAGCAGATTTAGACACACTTATGCCCCGTACACACGGTTGGATTTTCCTACGGAAAAGGTTCGATGGGACCTTGTTGTCGGAAATTCCCACCTTGTGTAGGCTTCATCACACATTTTCCAAAGGAATTTCCGTCAAACAAAATTTGAGATCTGGATCTCAAATTTTCTAACAACAAAATCCATTGTCGAAAATTCCCATCGTGTACACAATTCTGATGCACAAAGTTCCATGCATGCTCGGAATCAAGCAGAAGAGCCACACTGGCTATTGAACTTCATTTTTCTCGACTCGTCGTACGTGTTGTACGTCACCGCGTTCTTGACGTTCGGAATTTCCGACCAACTTTGTGTGACCGTGTGTATGCCAGACAAGTTTGAGCCAACATCCGTCAGAAAAAAAACATGGATTTCGTTGTCAGAATGTCCAATCGTGTGTACAGGGCATAAGGAGTTAAAGCTGAGCTCCAGCTAACACATTTCAAGCAGTTACAGCAAAAGTTTTTTTTTTCTTTTTGCGATAAAGGTTTTATATAAATAAATAAAAGCTGACTATTGTAAGCACCCCTGTTAGCTGTAAATGGTTTGTCTCAACCTTCTAACTGCTACATCTGCAAGACATCTTGGTCTTTTGAAAAACAACAAGCCCTTCTGACAGGATCACCAGGTGAAAATAAAGGAAAACGCCTAAAAAAAACAACAAATGCAGCCGTCACATCTTAGAACTGGTAAGTTTCAGCATAATAAATGTTTGCTTTTGCTACCACTTTAGATCATGGACTAATATTTACCATTATAGTTTCTAGATGTGCGTGGTATAATGTATAGTATATTTGGAAAATGTTCAGTTTAAATGACATTTACTTGAATAAGGTTTTTTTTTGCCATATAAATTATATGTCCATAAAGGGCAATTCAATTCAATGACAGCCAAGGATCTGGTAGTATTTAATTGAAGATACATTATTCCGTATGACGGGAAAGGATATAAACTGATACTGAGAACCTAACATGGAAGAGGATAAGAAGGATAAGGCTGTTGAATTGTCCATTGTATACATGTAGCCATAGTTTGTGAAGGGAGTACAAGTCACCAAGTCAAGTTTTGTCAATCACCGCTAATCCCAGAAAGACAGATTGACACCATTCGCCTGGATGTCCTATTTTCTGGATGTTAAATAGAACTCATTATAGTCCTATACCAGTTTATTTTCTGATTTCAGATAAACAAAATGATTTTTTATTAGGTCTTTAACAATCTACTATGTATGAGTCAATATGGTACAAATAGGAAACTGTGCAATTCCATTGTGGCTCCAGCCATTCATAAATGCATTCTATTTAGGCACCTAAATCTAGTGTAGCTAAAAATATTTACACACTATCCATGGGGCTAAAAACACATAATGTAACGCAAATACAGCTTAAAAGAAGTAATAAAGTAATATTTACAAATCCACAACACAAAGGAGATATGATCCATCCTGAACTATCAAAGATGCTTACAGCCTATGAAAAGGCAAAACTCTTTTTTTTTTTTCCATTTGGATAAGCGGGGAGATAATAGACCCTCTGTCAAATTTGTATTGCCCTTTGTGTCCTTACAGAGGAGATTCACCCATCTATTCTTGTTCCTGGTGGCCATTGTCATAAAACTGACAATGAGAGGAAATCCAGAATTTTAGAAATGCAATTGAAGCAAGAGGCTTGGGTGAATCATCTAACAGGGACACATTTCTGGTGACAACTGTCTTGGATGGTAATTCCCTTTAGGGAGATTTCAGGTCATCTCCTGTTGTGTTTCTAGGACAGGAAGTAGAAATCTCCCCACAGGACATGCAAAAAACAAAACAAAATAAAACAAACAGATGTTAAAACCCTCCTCAACTCTATCCAAAACTAAAAGTTTTAGCAATACCCTTTAACCGCATGCCATCTGCCCCATAGCAGCTTTAATGCTACAGGGCGGTAGCTGTGGGGCGTTTTATATTTATATATATATATATATATATATATATATATATATATATATATATATATATATATATATGTGTGTGATTCCAGACTTCTGCCTACAGGCACACACTCAATGTCCTCTTGCACCCGCCAATCGTTGGCAATACACAGAGAACTGAGATAGACAAGATGTAAACAAGGCACATCTCAGTTCTGACAGGGGGGGAGGAATTGATTTTGTGTTCCTGAAAAGCAGGGACTAGAATCCATTACTTCCCCTAGCAAAAGCAGCACAAATTTAACACACAAACACTGGCTAGGCACACAGTTAACCCCTTGATGTTAACCCCTTCCCAGCCAGTGTCATTAGTACAATGACAGTGCATATTTTTAACATTGATCACTGTATAAGTATCACTGGTTCCCGCAAAGTGTCAAAAGTGTCAATTAGTGTCAGAATGTCCACCGCAATATTGCAGTCCCGCTATAAGTCGCTGATCGCCACCATTACTAGTATAAAATAAAAAAAATAAGTAAATAAAAATTCCATAGATATTCAAAAAACAAACAGGGGGGACTTTTGGACTTTTTAGGCACAACTACATAAACATTCTATAAAAAATTTGTTTTATTAGAAAAATACATAACAACAAAATTGATAAATCTCGCTCCAGTGTCAGGAAGCCAGCAGACGTCGGAAGTCTCTATCCCCACTAGATCCAGGTGAATGTTATATCTACCTAGTATTTATTGAGACATTGTGCCTGTTGGCACCTATGCTACATATGACTACTTGAGATTCTTTGGGGGACCATACACATAGAGAACTGAGTGGCAATTTTAAACTTCCTCAAAACCAATATTGGATTAGGCCTGTATAGGAGACTTTACCAAATTATATCTACCTCGACGTGCATGGTTATACCATACCGCCGGTTTTCCGGTCCTCCCTGACCTGTGGGCGACATTTTTATGTTTTTAGATACGCTTAATATCCACAATATATACTGTCTGGCTCTTGAAGAAGCGTGAAGACACGCGAAACATGTCGAGCATCGAATATCCATATGACATGAATTAATTGACTGCGGATTTGCTATTCTGCCATCCTCTCGGACTGACTGTCACCTGGGATGTTGATCCAGATGTCCGAAGAGATATGTACTTAGATGGTGTTGTATAGCTATCGCCCTCCAATATATATATATATATATACATGTATTGTGGTTTTTTATCAATTTTGTTGTTATGTATTTTTCTAATAAAACAAATTTTTTATAGAATGTTTATGTAGTTGTGCCTAAAAAGTCCAAAAGTCCCCCCTGTTTGTTTTTTGAATACGTTATTGTAGGACGCGGCACAGGTATTTTTGGTGTATCCACGGTGCCACTCCGTGTTACGATACATCCCTAACTTTGTATTAATTCCGTAGATATATCCCATAATTTGTAGACACTATAACGTACGTGTAAACCAATCGATGTGTGCTTATTGGGATTTTTTTACCAAAAACATGTAGCAGAATACATATTGGCCTAAATTTATGAAGAAATGTGATTCTGTAAATATTTTATCGGATATGTTTTTTTTTAGTAGAAAGTTTAAAAAAAAATTTTTTTTCTTCAAAATTGTTGTTTTTTTGTGTTAATAGCACAAAAAATAAAAAACTCAGTGCTGATCAAATGCCATCAAAAGAAATCACTATTTGTGGGGAAAAAATGAAATATATGTTATTTGGGTACAGTGTCACGCGACCGTGCAATTTTCAGTTAAAGTAGCGCAGTGCTGTATTGCAAAAAAGGACCTGGTCAAGAAGGTGGGTAAATCTTCTGGAGGTCAAGTGGTTAAATAAGCCAGTCCATTTTGTGTCAGAGGTTAATCGACAAGCATTCTCCAATAAATAACTCCAAACCCCTTATTTTTGCAACTAGTAAGATCTCTACAGTGGGGAACAAGACAAACACTTGATAATCACTGGATACAACACAGCAGGCTATAAGTAGCCTACTAACACTAATAAACAAGCTTATGCTAACTTTAGTTTCCAATCGGGATGTCAGTTTAATAAATGCTGACAGGCAAAAGAAGGTTTCACTCAGCCCCTTGACTTGTGTGGTCTGCAGAGCTCTAAGATTACAAACCTCTATAAATAAATCCCAAGCAACACCAAAAACAAGAGGAATAAGGACAAGAACATCATTTCTACACTGTAGTTGGTAACCCTAGCAATATCCTCGGACTACTAAAACAAGGTGCTATGCTGACAGGTGAGCACAAAAGACTTCTGCATCATCTTTTCTAAATAAAAGTTGTTACTGTAAAAATCAGACAAGTGGCTAGTTTTAAAGGCAGCACAATAAACAAGTTAGGTTGTACCATTGTGGGTCCCTAAATGTAGTAAATAAAGGTTTTCTCTAAAGGATATACTTGGTAATGAATTGTTTCTGATCCATATTTAGTTTCTTATAGAGCTGCACGATTCTGGCCAAAATGAGAATCACGATTTTTTTGCTTAGAATAAAAAGATCACGATTCTCACGGCGTAAAATCTTTCACATTATAAAAAAAAAATTGGGCTAACTTTACTGTTTTTTTTTTTTTATTATTCATTAAAGCATAATTTTTTTCCCAAAAAATTGCATTTGAACGACTGCTGCGCAAATACAGTGTGACATAAAATATTGCAACAACCACCATTTTATTCTCTAGGATCTCTACAAAATATATATATATATATATATATATATATATATATATATATATATATATATATATATAAATATAATGTTTGGGGGCTCTAAGTAATTTTCTAGCAAAAAAAAAAAAAAATTATTTTAACATGAAACCAACAAATGTCAGAAAAAGGTTTAGTGTTTAAGTGGTTAAACTTCCCTCATTTACACACCAAAGTGTATTCCTTTGAACTAAAGGACAAATCATTACAATGTTTATACTTAAGTTCCACTGCTAAAGAATGTTGTGATTCTTGGCAGACTGCCCGTTTTTTTTTTTTTCCGTTCTTTTGACGGCTGTCGGCTTTAGCAGAGCAGAGAGGATTCTCTGCATGAAAAGAATCGGGAAATACTTTGTCAAGATCCCAACAGGTGAAAAAATTGCGCTAACGATAGGGATCGTGCAGCTCTTGTTTCTTACATAGTTAGCATAGATGAAAAAGTCTATCCAGTTCAACCAATAGAAGGGAAAAAAATACAATCCTATACCCACAGTTGATCCAGAGGAAGGCAAAAAAAAACAATACAGCATGATCCAATTTGCTCCAGCAGGAGAAATTTCTTCCTAATCCCCCGAGAGGCAATCGGATGTTCCCTGGATCAACTTCACCAATAAATGTTAGTATCCAGTATTTTATGTGTATCTAGGAAAGAATCCAGGCCTTTCCTAAAGCAATCTACTGAGCTGGCCAGAACCACCTCTTGAGGGAGTATATTCCACATTTTCACAGCTCTTACTCTAAAGAAGCCTCTCTGTATTTGGAGGTTAAATCTCTTTTTTTCCAGTAGTAAAGAGTGTCCACCACCCCCTTTTCCTCTGTGATGACCTTAAAGTTAATAACTCAACACCAAGTTCACTATATGGACCACTTATGTATTTGTACATGTTGATCATACGATCATATCCCCCCTTAATCTCCTCTTCTCATGAGAGAATAAATTCAGTTCCTCTAATCTTTCCTCATAGCTGAACTCCTCCATGCCTCCTAGCAGTCTGGTTGCCCTTTCTGTTCCAACTTCAGTCAAAAAAGGTTTACATTTTTGCAGCATTTTATTCAATTAACAATCTGGACATGGATTAAAATCAGGCAACTGATTGAGGTATTTTATTTATTGTATTTAAAAATGATGAGGGAAATCACTTCCATTCATAAATGATAATTAAAAATAATTATTTTTGCTGTTTACTTATTGCCGGGAGATGAAGGTAGCCAAGCATCATAGAAGTCTATGAAGCTAAATACGACTGTGTGGGATATAAATAAATAGAGCCCTCAGCAGGTGAATCCTGGCAAGGATTCACCCACTGCCCTTGAATGTACTCCCTTAAGCCTGGTACACATGGGCCGAAGGTTCAATAGAAAGCGGCCTCTGTTGAAGGGGCATAACCGAAAAAGGAGCGCTGACTAGAGTGTTCTGGGTGGGGGAGGGATCCCTGGATTCCCCAGTCAGAACACAATAGTTGTACTAATGTTGGATAGTTGGTACAGCAGCTCCTTCTGAGCTGTCAGGTTTTTTTTTTGTTCAGCCCTGCTGGGTTGAA